>NC_134417.1:57687311-58345602 GCF_030867145.1 Opisthocomus hoazin
GGACGAGGAAGGTTCTCCTTCCCCTCTACACTGCCCTGGTGAGGCCTCATCTGGAGTACTGTGTCCAGTTCTGGGCTCCCCAGTTCAAGAAAGATGAAGAGCTACTGGAGAGAGTCCAGCGGAGGGCTACGAGGATGGTGAGGGGACTGGAGCTTCTCCCCTACGAGGAGAGGTTGAGGGAGCTGGGCTTGTTCAGCCTGAAGAAGAGAAGGCTGCGAGGGGACCTTATAAATGCTTATAAATATCTGAAGGGTGGGTGTCAGGAGGATGGGGCCAAGCTCTTTTCAGTGGTGCCCAGTGACAGGACAAGGGGCAATGGGCACAAACTGAAGCACAGGAAGTTCCGTCTGAACATGAGGAAGAACTTCTTCCCTCTGAGGGTGATGGAGCACTGGAACAGGCTGCCCAGGGAGGTTGTGGAGTCTCCTTCTCTGGAGATATTCAAGACCCGCCTGGACAAGGTCCTGTGCAGCCTGCTGCTTTGGCAGGGGGGTTGGACTAGATGACCCACAGAGGTCCCTTCCAACCCCTACTATTCTGTGATTCTGTGATTCTGTGATTCTGTGAATGTCTCTGCTACCCCTCAGTTCCCCTCGCTGCAGCTCCTTTTCCTGCACGGCTGCAGCAGTAACCTCCACCATGTCTCAGGCACGTTTGACATATTCAAAAGGCAGGACAGTCTCCACTGATCTTCCAGGTGGGTGTAATTTTTTTTGTACTGTGTTACAATTTCCAAACATCCTTTCTTTCTAATCTTAGGGTTACATATTTTGGTTCTTACTTTAAAGAGCAGCACAAGATGCTCGCCAGAACAGTGATTTCTTAGCTAGTCTTTTGATTTCTCCAGGTCTTTTTTGGCCAATCCAATCACCCTTTTTTGTTTTACTGAAAGGGTTGAGCTTTTCAGTTTCTGTAAGATCCTCTAAGTTTGGGGGGATGGGGTTCTGGGTTGTTTGTTTGTTGTGTGTTTGCTTGTTTTAGAAGAACTAATAGGTTTCAATTTAGAGCATCTCTGAATGGCCCAGCCAGTCTCTTCCTCATGAGAAAAGAATATAATAATATAATCACAATGTTTTTTTCCCTGTTTCTCTGACTGCTTGAAGGTGGCTCTGCAGGACTTGAGTAAGGATTATTGGGTAGTGGTTGAGTAAGGATTTCTTATTACTTCATCTGCAGAAGTTCACTTTACCGGTGCACATCATATGCTCCCTATCTCTTCATTAATGGACCTAAAGTAATTTGAGAGCTTGTAACTTCACTGAAAATAGTAGCAACTATCAAGTGTACACTTTCTGATAGCACTCAACATCAAGAGGTTTCAAAGGCAGTTTTCTTCACTTTCAGTAGCACAGGTGCAGCAGTCGAAACAAAAGCTTTATACTAGCATGACAAGAATCTTTAACATGGGACTTTCACATGAGAACAAGAAAATATTAATGAAATTCTGAAACATTTGACCCTCTGGTGACCCATCCTGCTCTCTTTGCTGTCTTCAGCTATTATAGCTACATGTGTCCAGAGAATCAAATACATGGTTGTAGTGATTGCTAAAACATTCAGCTAGCAGATGCTTGTTTTAAGCTGTTTTTAAGGGAGTTCCTGCATGAACACAGTAGCTTGTTCATTTTTCTTTTCTTTTTATTTAACTGAGGCCCTTGTCTCTCTCTCATGCACATGGTGGGTGGAAGAGGAAAGAGAGGGGCTAGTGAACTCTGGCCGTTCTGTAGAGCTCTTTTCCATAGCTGCAGATATACCATTTATCTTTTTCTTGTGACTTGTTCATGGGTACCGTTTCCTTCCCATCACAGAGAAGGAGACCTTCTCCCTTTTGTAAAGCCACCTTTTGAAGGAAGGCCCATTATTTTGTTGCCTAAGCCTGTCTTTTCCGGTAAATGTGTATTTCAGTAGGTGGAACCAGTCTTGAGTTTGTACACTCTTGTGCCTGTCTCTCAAATGGTAAGTGGTGCAGGCAGTTTACTTGATGAACAGGAGCAGAGTTTTCACTTCTCTCAGGAGTAGTATCCACTTACAGTTGTAAAATTAAATGCTTCGGACTTTCTAAGTGTGGGCAAATAAGCATATGTTTAAAATTTGCAAGTAGGTGGAATTTTTCTGTGTTGCCAAGCTTTATAGCAATTACATAGTGGTACAAGCAATTTGTAAGTATTGAAAAGACTTTGGATAGTTCAAAAATGCCAGGGTTTTTCTCTTATGCTTTAATGGCTATGTGAGACTGTGAACTTGCCAATGTGTGTTTCATCAGAGAAAAAGCAAGTGCCAGTATGTCCACTCAATATGTACAAAGTGTGCCAGAGATGGGAACTTAACTCTTTATTTATTGTCAGTCTCAGGAAATTCAAGGTCCTAAAAAATTACAGGTGTCAACTAGAAATTAATGTGGCTATGTGTCTCACACATGTCTGTCTAAAGTTTGGCTCCTACACCTAAATTTCGTTGGAGAGGATTTACTCTCCATATTGGCCTTGGTTTTAGTTCCCTGTCACCATGACCAAAATGGGAAACCTCTTCTGGGCATTGTATTGGCTGGGAAAGTTGGATGTAGACCACTGTATTAAAGCATCTCAATAGAGACTTGCAAGGCTGGTGTATATGTATCTCAGGCCTGAAGGTTTGGATTTTTGTTTTTCAGCTTTGGGATTTTGTTTTTCAGCTTTGATTGTTTCTTGCTGTTATGTCCTTTCCCAGGTTAATTCTCTTTAGCTTCAAAGCTGGCCTCAGAAAAGCTCAGAGGCCAATATTTGTATTCTTTGTTTGAATTCCATTTTATGGAATACATAGCAGAGGCAGTCATTAAAAAGAAGTGAATGTTTTGCTGCTGTTGCCTTTAATCCCTTATAGCAAGAAAAGCTTATTTCATGACTGAAGCAACAGTTTTAGTTAAAAAGACCTCCTATACCTGGAATCCCAGATTTATGTCCTAGAGGGATTAACTCTTCACCCTTCATTTAGCCTGCATTAAATAGTCTATTTGGAAAGAGCTTCTCTACAGTGAATGAATGATGAGCCTCCCCCCATGGCTGCTTCTGAAAAGATTGTGGTTTCTCTATTCTCTCTGAATGAAGTCTTGTCCTGGTATTGCTCTGCTGTTTGCTCATTGATTACTAGCTCTAATATATATACGTTCTTTATTCTCTCATTGATTCACAGTGTACATACAGACAACTAGAGATTAAAAGTCTGCACCATATAAGTTACTACAATAATAATTACAGACTCAGTGCACTGTTTTAATTTTTTTTAAGTAATGGGCCCTAGCAGTTTAGAGCTGATAAACAGGCTGTTGAATAAAGATATCTAGTCCAGGACAATGTTTTCAGCAATCCTGTTTTTGCAGCTCCTTTCCTACTATTCATATGCTTTTTCTTGATGTGTGTCTGGAGCTCAGGAGGAAAATAATCAGCTTTTGTGGGATTTAGATATTACAGTGCTTCTCTGTTTCTAAGCGCTCAAGTAATAAAGGCTTTGGTAATCATCTCCAGCATACAATATTACTATCTTCCCAAAGCTGTCATTGCTGTTAAGTTTAATGGCTACTCTACAACTTAGAAGCAGCTATGAAAATCAAAAAGGATGGCACCACAACTGCAGACTGAAATCCAGAAAGCTGTGGCTCTTGCTCCAAGAAAAATATTGAATGCATTAGCAGAACATGACTTCATTAACAGCATTAAAAGTTATCATTTACAGGACAACAAGTTCTGCTTTGGCACATCTTTCAGTGAATGACAACAACATTTTGAATATTTCAGCTAATGTGCATCGACAGCTAGTTTAGGGGAGCAGGTCTAAAAGCATTTAAGATTACAGCAGTGTTCTTCAGAATAATATGAAGAATTGTTATTGCACTCATTTTTTTAAATTTAAAAAGACATTTTGCAGAATGTTTAGTGTATACTAGTGTTCATATGTAATTAAAACCACAGGCATGTCTCCCAGCTAATTATGTTTCTAAAAATATTGTCTTTTACACTTTTCTTTTTTCTTCATAGTAGATAAAGAAACATATTTTACATTTTTCTGCTTTGTGGCTTTTACAGTTTTGCTTAGGGTTGACTCAGTTTTGGGACTGGAGTGCTGGATTGCTTTCTTCTGCTTCTCCTCCATCCTCACCTCTATACATTAAACCTATATAATTCTCATCAGTCATTTCTGCAGTCCTGGCTGGATTTGTTGATGATCTCTTATTTCTATCTAGCCAGAAGTGAGTCCTCTCCTAGGCTCCTGTCACTGCTACTGCCACTCTGAGATTTAGCTTTTGTGACATTTTCTGTTCTGGGAACAGCAGGACAGATTTCTTGGATTTCTGCAAGCCACCTATCTGAATAAGAATGTACCACACTGCAGCTCAAAGACTGCTATTGTTCCCTGAACCAGCAAAACAATATTGATAATATTTTTTAGCTGTTTTGACAATCTGTTTTTTTCACTCTTCAGTCTCATAATTGTTACATGGATAGCTGCTGTAATTTTGATTTAGGACAGTGTCATTCAATGTTTCAGAAAACCAGTATCAATTTCAATTAGGCTTTTCCAATTATCTTTCACTTAAAGCAAAAAATCAAAGTGGGTAGGAATGTTATTGTGTCTCTGGGGATTTCTTGTTTGCTATGGTAAGGCTTGATTCTCCTCTGTTTTACAGTGATACAAATGAGGCATAAATGCAAGACACAATTTAAATGTAGACTGGGGTAAAAGCAAGGAGGAGAGAGGACATAATTTGGGCCTAAGATGGGCAAAATGCAGAGTATTTACATTCAAGTAGAGCGCATGATCTTCAAAGCAGAGGGGCCAAAGACAGAATGTCCATCAATCCAAAGCAGACCAGGAATCTGAACTCAAATGCTGCAGAAAAGCACGAGGCGCAGCAGGTTTGATGACCCTGCCCAGTCTTACCTCAAGTATATGTTTCCAGATATGCCTCTTCAGGCAGGAAAACATACGGATAAGACACTTGACAGACACAAAGGGAAGATAACCATGTAATACAAGCCTTTCCTGTGCCTCCAGGGGCTGGGAAAGCAGATGAAAGGCAGACAGACTGTTGCCATATCCTCATTGGTTCTGGCTGGCTGCAGAGACCAAGCAGACCTCGCCATAGCTTACAGTACCCAGGGTGGGTCTGGAAACCAGGAGAGGCTCTCAGCAGCTGCAATGCCTGAGGTACTGCGGATGCACCAGGACCTGCCTTTGCTGTGCCTAAGCTTGGGAGCAGCTGGCATGATGCAGACTTCTCTCCTGGGCAGCTGGAGAAGTCATGCAAGCCTTATGTGCCATCACCACATCCTAACAAAGCCAATAGCCTCTTCTGTAATGGAGCTGGGCACTGTCATCATACTAAAAGGAATGAAAAATGAAGTTTAAAGAAATGTGAGAAGAAAGTAGGAAAGTAAATAACGTGAAGCTAAGAGCAAGCCAGCTCTTCAGCTCATTACAGTGAAGAGAAAAGAATGGGGATGAGAAATCAGCAAGTCCTTGAGGGAAGGAGAAGGCCACTACATCAATTAACAGTGAGAACTGGAAATAATGATGTTTGTGCCTCATATGTTGACCTTGTTGCTCACACCTGATTTTCTGCCAATTTTTTCAACAATAATGGCCATTAAACAACACCACTTATATACACAAAAACTTGTATTATGGAAAAGGTATTCTCTTCCTCAGTCATTAGAAACCACCCTGCGGCACTAAAAAACTGCTCGTCCAATGCAAAGAGCTGTTCCCTCTCGCCACCTACCAGCACTGGATGAATGTATCTGTCCTTGCTGCCAAATACTGAGCATGGGCTTTGGCACCCCTGAGCAAGCTGCAATGTCACCAAAAAAAAGCAAAGTTTTCTCAAGTCACTGAAAAATCAGCCACATGATTGACATTTGCCAAAGCCGTAGGGAGGAAAGAAAGTACAAATGATGGGAGCAGCTAGTATGCTCCATGTCCAGAATCTAGATGGAGAAATGCACACACATTGACATAAAAGGATGAAAATTCAAGTGTGTAAAGGAGTAAGAAAACATGGAATGGTGGAAGGGGCTGGAGGGAAGGTGAAGAGACTTCATGGGGTAAAGAAAGTCCTCAAGACTCCCATTCCTTAGGAAGAAGACAATAAAAGGACTGAAGATAATCAAGGGGAAGGAAAACTGGTGAGGTAGTCAGATGGAAATTGGGAGGCAAACCTGCTAATGTTTACTGGGGAGACATTGCTGAAGGGAGACAAAGTCATTAGAAAAACAGAGGGCTTTAGGAAGGAGCAACGCAAACATAGTTTAAAAGGACTGAAGAATTTCCATGAAAAGTGTGAGAAATGAGAAAGACACAGAAAATTTGCCCAGATGTAAAAGGATGATGCTGGAGAAGCAGAAAGTAAGAATCAGAGCAGCACTAGGACATTATTTGCTCTGTTCTGTCGAGTGTTTGGGCCATCCAGCATCTGCCCTGTGAGCGAGTGACTAATCCCTAGATTCTGCTCCTTTGAATACAGTCTACACCAGCCTCTTTTTTTTCATTCTGAAAAGCTGACTGATCTTGCACTCATACAGCTGAAAGTCCATAAAAATTCAAAAAAGTAATCTTACAGCAAAAGAAAATATTACAATAGCGAAGCATTGTGCCTCCACAGGCAGCAGCTGCATGAATTTGGTCTAATTTTCACTCTGATCAGCTCTTCAGCTGAGTGCTTTCATGTGTCTATGGTCTCATTCTGTGCAATAACCAAGAAGTAACAACTGAAAACTGTGGAAAAGCTTCATATTGTGAATTACATAGTTAATTCATTAGCAATAAGAACCTACTTAACAGGAGGACATATGTGCACATTGAAACAATTATAAATTATGCAGTTGAAGCCACACTTACCAAAATACCCAAGCAAATTATGCTCTCTTTCATATGGTTTTGAGCTTTGTATCTTACTTTTTCATAAAGATGTGAATCCTTTAATTTATTGAATTTCTTCTCATGTAGAAGAAAGAGAACACCCATGATCCTGTTTTCTTTGGAGGAGTCTCAAAGCAAAGAGTATCTCTGGTAGCACTAAATAACTCATTGAGCTAAGCCTTATTTGCAAACTCATAAATGATAGCAATTCCAGGAAACATCTTTTCTTGCTGAAATTGAGAGTCCTATAGCGTCATCTTCTGACTCAAGTTGCTTTGGAAATATCGAGTGGGGAAAATTACCACCCAAGAGCTGTTTCTATTCCCTTTAATAATATTGACCTGCAGTTCAGTAATAACCAAAATGTTGCTTATATGTAACTATATAGAAAGTTTGTAGCCTTTGATAATAAGTAAATGTCTAGGAACATCTAAAGGACAGGTTTAATTTAACTGGAAATGATGTTTTAAAGAAGTTTTCATGCCTCATGGGGCAGGTGCATTACTGGGGTTTTGATGATAGTATTTTCATTTCTGATCAGATTTCTCGATTTCTTGAATTTGTGCTTAAGATAAGATCTGGTTAAAAGGATGTTTCGGCAACCAAGTAAAAACTCCTTTAGGAAGCAATGTTTCTATACTCCAAGGTAGCAGCAGAAATGGGAGCTTCTACTGTTCTCTTCTGCTCTAGGCTTGCTCTGACTTTTCACTCTAAGGGCTAGGTATACCTGTGCTGCACAATGCAGCACGATGTAAAGATTTCCAGACTAACTCTTACTGAGTTAGCATTGCTGTCAAAGAGATAAGTGCTGCATGAGCAGAGCACTGCAGGAGAGCCAAGCTCTCCCGCTGAGAAACTCGCTTGGGTGCCTCTCCTCATTTAGCACTAGGTCAGGCACCACAGCCAGGTGCCATGTTTCAACCTGGAGATGTGGGCCGTGTTTCTGAGGGGGAGAGCAAAGACCGCTTCCCCAGGTGATTCACCAGGCAAGCCTGCCCGTTAGCAATCCGTGTGCAGCGGTCCGTGGCCTTCCAAAGGACGCGATCAGACACGAGTGACACACTGAGGCCGAGAGACCTTTGCATCTTTGGCTTCTGACCAAACTCCTCCACGAGAGGAGAGGCAGGCGAGTGGCAGCAGCTGACTGAGAGCATCGATCCAGCTATTGATTCGTTTCTTTCTCCAGCCCAAGCAGAGCTGGATCCTGCCGTTCCTTTTGAAGGGCACGGGCAGTGCGGGGGCCCGAAGCAGAGCAGCGTGTGTGGAGAGCTGGTGGAAGCACCTGGGGAGGCTTTGCAGTCATTACAGCCAACGCTTCGCCCAGCACCAGGAGCAGTGCTATCGATTTCGCTCCCTTCTCTTGTCATCAAGCTGAGTCAAGACTCAGTTCTTCTGAAAGCTGCATTAGAAAAACGTCAGCAGAAGCTCACTGCACCTCCACAGACTGTTCAGCAAGCTCACGGGATTAGCTAGGCCTAATGCAGCAGGACAGTATATAATCTTCCTCTTTGCTTGCTGGAAATCTGTTGTTACGCCAGGCTCTGCCTGTCCTGAGAGAGAAGGAGTATTGTGCCAGATTTCATACTGAGTGCAGTTCTACAAACCAGCATTAATGCTTAGCTGATTAGAGCTACAGGCACATAAGAGAAGGCTAAATAAGCAATACTGTGTATTTAACTATGTATGAGGTAGAACTCAAATGGCGCAAGGGCTGTGTGTTGGATGTACTGCCAGTGGACTCGGTAATGTGGCTATTTACTGGGGAACACTCACTTTCCTTTAGCTAAATGACAAGAAATCGTTTTTGGCATTGTATGACTGTGATGCTGCAAGTTTTGCAGTGCGGAAATAAACTTGAAAATTTAATTTAACACTGAGCAACAGCTTGCTGATCACAGACCATCACATTTATCTTAAGGTAAGTCACTTTCCTCTGGACAACAGCAATTAATGTTTAGGCATAGAGGTATAATGGGCAGTTCAAAAAGAGAGTAATATCTTCATCCCTGTGTCTTATAAACTCATCGTCCAGAATGTACGTAGCTCTGCTTAACCTTCATCCATGTCCTCTGCAGAACTTACTGCAAGTGTTCCAGACATTTGCTTCTTAAAGGATGATCAAAAATCTAATGAGATGAAAACGGTTGTGATTTATTCTAGAAGCTGTTTGTTGCAAGATTCTGACCCAGATTCAGCCCTCCTTAGGGCAGTTTTGCACTGCACTCTGGCCAGAATGCCCTTGAAAAGGGCAGAGCTGGTGTTGTGTTTGCGGACTACACTCCAAGGTGTCTGAAGCAGCAAAAGTCAAACTCTACTTGCTCTGTGAATTTTTTTTTTTAAGTCAGAAAAAAATAAAAGCAAAAAAAGAAAAGTATTTAGTCTGTAAAGTGTATGCTGTCTAAAGCCTGTGTTGAGATCATGTTTGGTAAACAGTGCATAACAAGAAATCAAAGTGATTCCTGACAATAAATCTGAAATCAGACCTTATTGTTGAAAAAAATAAGAGAAGATATGAGCCATTCTCACTAGGACCCTTTGGGTTTGCACTTTTGAACTGATGCTGAAAGTGCCAAGTTGGCACTCAGAATCCAGCTTTTAAGACCCTACTTTTACCATTTGCTGAAATGCTCTGCAACATAACAGGACTTCAATTTCCTTTATCCTCAGAGATGGGCTTTTGTCATCCTAATTCTGCTAAGAAAAAGAACGGCTCATAGGAAACATCATCATATTCCCTGGCTTCAGCTGATACCTGAAACTTACTGTTCTTCCAGCCTGTCCTTTCTGCATTCTCCTTCCTTGCATCCCATTTTCATTTCTCTTCTTCACCCTCCTCCCTCTCCTTGAGCAGCTAAGACTGCACACCTCCGTGACACCTGGATTAGAAAGCTGTGCCTTAAAGAGGCTGAATGCTAATGCCAGCTCACCAGATTTCATAGGCTGTGGATTTAACCTAGCTGCAAGGGTGCAAGGAGTGCTGCACCAGCACAAGCCTCATCTTTATCTCCTGCACTTCCACTCTGCTGTGTCCACTTTGTTTTGTCTTTGCAGAAGCACAGCTGATTTCTCAACAACTCCTCAGAGAAAGACTATGCTGTCTGTTCTTTTCTAGACACTCTTTTCAGGCATGCTTCAGCCACTGGCATGATCAGATAAGTGCATCCACAAGGATTCCTGTCTCACTGCTGCCAGACCAGAAAAATTCATCTTGATACAGAGAAAACTGAGTTTGTTTTCTTTCCCTCTCTGTCTTACACACACCGACACGTACACACGTATAGCTTCCTACCTGTCCTTCCTCATCCCTCTGGGTCTGATTGTCATACCAGCAGGCTGTAGCACAGTGGAAGGAAGTTTCCACTCCTGTATGATTAGATTTGTCCAGTGACATCCCACATCATGAAAAAGAGCCAAGATGCAAAGCAGCCTCCACCCTCTGCCTTTTGGGGCTGGTAATCCTCACCATACATTAGGAATATCAGCAGGTGTTGCATTCCCCTGTCGGTAATGAACCTGTTCTTCAACGTTTGGCCTGAACTTTCTCGTTATCTGTCCTAGGACTGAGCAGACAGTGGTAGCTGGGCTCAGCATTCCAAACTATGTTTAACAATTTACTGTCATTCAGAGACACGATTGTGCTAGCCCTGCTCACTCACCTGGCCTGTTTCACCACGCAAATTAGCCCAGCGCTTGCCACACATGTATCTTCCATGCAGAGGCTCTTATTTAGGAATATACGAGCACTGTTAGGACTCTTCTGCACCTATTTGTTAGAGGAGGCCAGGACAGTTGATCTGCAGAGCCTGGGGCCTAGTTCTGCAACATGAGTGAAGCTGAGATGGAAATGTCTCCCCACACTCCAGCTCAAGCAGAAGTCAAAATGGAGAAAACACTTGCTGTAACCGATAGCAGAAGTAGACTGTAGACTATCCCAAACTGCAGATAAGTGCGTGTTATAAGATTAGGTAAGCACGTCAAAAGACTGAAAGACTGATGCAACCTGTATGGTTTCTATCAGTGTCACAGTTCTGGCTTTCCTCATTAGAAAATAACTGTTTTTGTATCTTCCTCAATGGAAGATTTTGAAACAAGAGTGAAGCAGGTGTGCAAGTGTCAGAAATAATCCCCATACTCTCCCTGCTGCCAGTGTCCTTGGGACCCGAGATGGAATTGACATTTTCCTCCTTTAATTATGTCAATTTTAATTTGCTGGCTGTTCATAAGGAAGCCGCTAGCCTGGAACAGCTGTTGGGGCTGTGTAAAATTAAGCTGAGCCATGTCCAGGCTCTAGCAGATGGGTGCTGCCCTGCACAAGCTGACGCACTTTGTGCCGACATCTCATCTTGAAGCCAAGTGCAGAAGGCTGAAATCTGGATATGCCCTGGAGATCAGTATGTCCTGCCTTCCTCTGGGTTTATCTTCTTAGGCTTCACAGAGATGGATTTGCAGGAGGAAATCAGGAGGGGCGTAATTCTCCTCATCTCTAAGTACCATAGCGGTTTTTTGTATCATGAGATGGAGAAGTGACCGTGGCTGGTGCCGCTTTCTCCCGAAAAGCACCATCACAACTGCTTTATAACTAACCCTGAGCTATGGACACGTAGATGAGATACCTTTGGAGAACCCTAACTACCTCCTGCGCCCCACTTCCCACCCCAAAGAACATGGCAGATTTCCTTGAACTAATGCAAATCTGCCCTGCCTGGAAATTTTTACCCCGGCTAAACCACAGCTTAATTCCTATGTTAGCAAAGGTGGTTTTCGGTGGGAACAGTACCTTGTGTGCTGTTGGTCTAGGGCGGCTGCATCCGGGGTTTTGCCTGGGCATTTTTATCTCAGGGCAAGTTTGGTTAGTGCTGTTGCTCTGGTTTTACCTGTTCTCTGAGTGACGTTGTGCAGTCTCCAGTGCGCCCAATGCAGTGCCTGGCTGCAGTTTGCCCATGACTCGTTCCGTCCTGTCACTCTGAATGCTCTTATTTCAAATTAAAGCTGTGTTTCATGGGGAAAATCAGCAACATTATGGTGAGTCAAGAAGAATTATGAAGTCAGATGGCATAACTTAACAAGGGAGAAACCTGCATGTTGAAGATTTCAACATACAAAATGCCTTTGAATCAATTCAGAGCACCCTTTCAACAAGGACTAAATCCTTAAGGATTAAGGACCAATTTAGGCACATTAGGACCACTTTAATCCTAAATGAGGACATCCATATGGGGCTTTAATACATGTTGATTTCCCATGGTCAGATGAATTGTCTTAACTTACCAAGCGTCCCCTTCAAGACAAACCATAAGTGTCCTTTGTTTTGCACTTTTGCAGTGTCCTACAGCAAAGGACAGCTGCATCAGGACTGCTGCATCACGCCTGCTGCCCCACGTGTCTGAAATCCTCTTTCCTTCTTTAAGTCACTGACTCATCCCTTTTGTCAACTCTTGACTCTCGTTGCAAAGTTTTGTATGCTGCAAGCTATATAAAGAAACAGATTGCATTCAACTGTATTAGCAGTCAGCCTGGAGGGGGGGTTATTTTTTTTTCTGTACTGTGCCAGAACAATTTTCCTAAATCTTCAAACTTTCTGAAAAACTTGACTCACATTCCTGAGTTATCAGAACTACTTCATGCCTTGAAATTACTGCATATGGTTGTGTCTTACTCCTTCAATCACTGTGTTCTTTATTCAGAGCTGATATTTTTTTTCAGAAATTATTTAGATGATGCTACAATTAGCATATTTCACATAGAACTAGCAAGTCCATCTACTCTTTCACTTAGAGAGAATTGTACACATTTGAAAATAAATCGCCCAGGCATGAGGTTGTTTTGTGGAACAATACAGAACAAGTGGGCGGACAGGAATGTGGAAGTTGAGCCAGGATTCCGAGTGGTAAAAAATGGCTCATCTCCATTAGCTTGCTACAGCTACAATAGCTTGAACTCTTACCTTTGGCAATAAGCTATAAAATGATAAAAATACATAGTATAAGGAGAAACATGTCCTTCGAAGCTGTTCTTTCAGTGCAGTTGTGCTGGCAGCAGCACAGCTTCAGAAACAAACGCTCTAAACCTAGGTTTCTGTCCTTGCACTCTTGGCGGTAGCTCATGTCGAGGTACAGCAGGGGAACCGTGCAGGATGAGGGGGTCCCTGTGATAGCTAGAGTGACTGGAGATATACAGGAGGTAAATGAAGACTTTTCTCCGTATTGTAATGATCTGAGTGACCAGGAAATATGATGGCTCAGACTGACACTTCATGATTTGTAATTTTATGCCACTGAGCAGTAGAGAGAGAGAAATATAGAAAAATTCCTTGGAATTTTTCTCCTTCTTGCTAGCAAGGCTGTGTCTTTTCCTGGGTTAAATTCTGGAGCACAGTTTTCAAAAATACCAACAAATCCTTCAAAAAATCAGGATGCAGTTTCCAGATTCAAGGTGCCGTTGGAAGCTGTAATGCCATCCTGTCAGTCATCTCTAACTTTCTATCACGAGTCTCCTACACCACAGCTTCTGTTTATAGTTCCTTACAGGTGGATTCTGGGCTCTCTTGGCAACTTCCAGGAGATCACGGGCAGTCCCCAATAAAGAAGCAAGCACCTAAAATCTCCTTCAGCCATCATTTTGTCAACACTAAGAGGAGAAAAGCTGATCTTTGTGGTGCAGCTTCCTGGTGTAGTATCTATGGACAGAAATGTGTCTTGAAGCAAGAGCTTATCTACTTGTTTATTGCTGTTTAAGGGAGTCATTAAATCCAGTTATTCATATCAATCTTTACTTGCAAATTTTCGTCTTTTCTATAAGTCAAAAGATTTTGTGACAGAAAGATCTCATCATAGCTGTTCTATATTTATTAGTCAGTAGACTGAGAAGATGTGGCCTTTTCTGCTTATGACTATCCATACATATTGTTCCACTCACTTATTTGCTGCTTCTGGCTGACAACAGCTATTCAAATGGCTTAATATAGCATGTAAATATCATGAATTTGCATAATATGGAGCAGCAAAGAAGAGAATTATGTTATACTGTGTCCTCCCTCATTTCTCAGGCTAATATAAAATGTCATATGCTTCTGTTACTGAATTGGAAACAAGTTGTTGCTTTTCTTTAAATTTAGGTTATGGTAAAAGGCTAAGAGTACTCCCACATACTTACATAGGAAATATTGTAAGTATGAATCATCTTCATTGCATTTTCTTCCTCCCTGATGCTAGCAGTAGGGCTAGTGATCTCTCCCAGCAATGAGGTTGTGTGTGCTGTTCCATTCCTTGACACACATCCGATGGCGGGGACTGGGACCAATACTTGGTTTCACACTTATATTACCCCTATCCTGAAATTCGCAGGACAAACATATTCATGCAGAGCTCTACTGAGCTGTTAGCATAAGAGCTATTATTAGGATAGTGCTGGGAAGCAAGACTCATTTTTCATTTATTATTGAATGAAGTATCCTCACAAGATTATTTTACGTAGCTAAGTCAGGTTTCCTACAATTAAAGATCCAACAGTCACCTGTATCGCCACTGATCATGCAGAGGTAGACCATAGGAACACTGGAGAACCAGAATTTGCTCAGAATTGTTAATGTTGCTACAGTTGAGATGTCTGTGGCCTTTCACATAACAGCTGCAGCTCAGGGGAGGCTGGGTAAGGAAGAGTCAGAATTACGAGTCTGAGAACTTGCACGGTGCCTCCCCCCTCAGACATGATGGCCCTTTTGGGCTCAGGGCCCAGGGAGAGCTGCGAGGGCCTGCTGTCATCACTTTTCTGCAGACAGAAAGACACGAGCAATATTTGGGATGTCACCCCACACCTCTCCCTCTGCGGAGCAGTGCTGCTTCTGCAGCAGAGCCATGGTCACCCCTGGAATCCAGGGTGGCAGCAGAAATGCTGTCCCACTTGTGTTTGGCATCTCGGACAAACCTCTGGGCATAAGGGACACTTTGGCTTTGGCAAAAAAGAAATACAGAGCTGAGCCTGAGTTTTTTCCCTAGATTTTTGGTGGTTCTTCTGTTATTTGGAGCCCCATGCACCTCTAGTCCTTCGCCAGGTTCTCACTTCTGTAGGTTCTCACTGCCCAGTGTATAAGGATGATAAGTGTGCACACTCTTCTTAGTAGGTTATTCTTCTTAGAGAGCAGGTTTGTTCGCTTTTTTTTCACTTTCATGTCTTAAGGAAATAAAGTATTTGCCAAAGAGTTTTGAACATGTTGGCATATTTCAGCAAAAGGGATGTCTGGGCAGAGATCTGAGAGGCACAGAGATCTGATGGGTGACTGGATAGGGGCAAGAAAGAGAGAGCAACAGGGGGAACTCAGCTGAGGTTTCTCTCTGACAGCAGCTTGTTAACCATGACTGTGCCTGTAGCTCTTCATACTCTGTGCTCGTTTGTGCTCAGCAGGAAGCCTGAATGCTGTAAACAAGGGCCAAAAGGAGATCTTTGGACATTGTATGAACAGATTAAGGGACTGTAAGGGGAGCTTGGGGTGGAGGAGGATTTAGGAGAGACAAAGATTGGGGGCACAATGATGGTTGTGTTGCAAAGTAACATAGGTGAGAGTTGGAATATATATATGGATTAGTGCTCAGGACAGAGAAAATTCATTTGTAAGATGTCAGGCTTAATTTGCTTTACTGCTAATGGAATAAGTTATTTCCCTCTTTAGTCCCAATTGCCATAGCTTTGTTTTTGCATTGGCTCTTTCATCAGCAACGACTAGAGACTCAGACGCAAGCTTCCGCAGCTGCTTGAAGTGTTAGCATGGCAAAACCCAGTGTTTCCCAGCCAGGGAACAGCTCCCTGATAACCGCAGTGAGTGAATGGAAGAGGCACAGCTCTGTGTGTGCGTGTGTCAGCAGCGGTTCTCTCTTTCAGTGCAGTGATCTAAATGATTAGAGGCAGAAGTTGCTACAGAGCCAGCTCATGTAAGTAGAGCTTACCCGAAGAGTGGTGTTTAGCACCTTCTCCTACTCTTGGCTTTCTGAGGTGTTTGGTGTGGGTGTTCTGCAAATGCGAATAGGCCTTATCAAGCTGTGACCTTGAAAGAGCTGCTGTTATGCAAGAAACGAGATTCCGCTTGTACAGTGCTTGTGTAAAAGTCACTAGCAGCCCACCATAGAGTCATTTGCCACTTCCTCAGTGAATGAAGGTTTTTTCCACTTGGCAGTATGCCTAGTTGAGAGTTCGTACCAACCAGAGGCTAAATCTACATCTGTTACTTACTTCCAAGAATAGCACTTGCAATAGATCTGATCGCTCTTCCCTTTGTCAAGGTAACCATGTCACCCTTGTGCAGTTCACTGTTACGTTCTTACACGACTTCAGCTTTACTGAAGTTCTAAGGCAAACAGCAACAGCAATAATATTTCTGTGAGCCTCCAATGAAGTGGTGGTACACAAAAAAGTGAAAAGACTTGGGATAATTACTCCCAGAATTCCAGGATCCACGTTACTCATCATGTATGTGATCCGATGTAAAGTATTGTGGAACTTTACAAGAACCTGAAAAAGGAAGCACTGTGCCTTGTCAGGGAACAAATGGCAGCTGGAAAACCTGGTTTCAGAGAGCAAAGCAGAGACTTTGCATGATATCCATTTCATCAAGCTGAAAGACGCTGCAGCAATATTCTTTACAGACAGGCAATGGACACAATCTGCAAAAATGGTCCAAAACAAAAAAAAAAGGTTACTCTGCAGAAAATAAGAAGGCCATAAATTATTATTGTCCTAATCTAGGCTGGGGAAGAAATAGCAGTAAAAAGTGAAATGGAAATGACTTGCCAAACCAGTGACACCCTCCTTTTCCTTACAAGAGTTACACCACAGCCAGAGTCCTTGGTACTTTTTCTTGCTTCCCTCACCAGCAAGTTTCAGAAACTCTCTGAGAAGATGATTGTTTTCAGCCTCTATGATTACATCACTGGAATGCTGTCAGAAGAAAATGCTTGCCCTGAGCTGCCACAAGCTGCCAAAGAAAGTGGCTCTTTGTAACTGAGGAACTAGAGATGTCTGACTTGTCTCAGCTCTGCTTACAAGACTTTGTTGAAAACAGTGACAAAAGGCTACGTCCACATGGACAGCTTAACATGCTCATGAAGCATGTGGTCAGAAAGAGTTGTCAAGAATTTATTGTAGAGACAGAGGAGAAAGGAGAAGCAGATTGCTAATACAAGACCAGCGCTTATTACCTAGATGAGCTTAACGCACAGTAAGATGTAAGATGTCATTGCAAATCTCCAGTGCTTCACTTCACATCATGAAAAGGACTTGGGCTTAGTCACTCAAAGGCATGTCATTGTTAGATGTGGGCAATTTGTCTGAAAAATATATATTACTATGACTCAGCTACATACTAATAAATTTTACTGCATTTTAAATCGATCGTATTCCTGATAAATTGTTTTTAATTGCACACATTTTAACAGTTTGCAGTCTTCTTAATATTGATGAGTTTCCATATTAACTCTTTTTATTACATCTGGAAAAGGCCCTTCACGTGCACAAATATTTAGAATACCAGCAGTTTTTTGAACAAGACCAATGTTTACCTTTTATACCACATTACTGTCGTTCATATACCTACTTTCAAAGTTAGAAGTGTCAGTGTTCCTGCCCCACTAAAAGGCGTGCATTGGAGTGCTTTTGTATCAGCTGAGAAATCTTTGGAGGAAAACAGTATTTACATGACAGTGTTCTTTTGAATCTTTTGTATTACAATAGCAAAGAAATGTACAAAAGTCACACAAGCTGCAGCCCAGACAACTCGGGCTACTTTAAAAAGGGCAGTGTCATGGACAACACAGAGTAAATGACAACCCATGGTGGATCTAGGAACTGGGGTCTGCTTAACAACCAACAAGATTAGAACTTTTATCCTTCTTAATTATTTCACACACTAACTCACTCGCACCACCACCCCAGTGTTATGTCGACTAGGTCTCAACTTCCCTCCCCAGCAGGGACGTCACTGCATCCCGAATGGCTGAGCAGAAGGTTGTGTGGCTTCATGCTGTTCTGCTGCTTGCAGACCCCAGTCTCAGGCATTAGTGGCCAAGGTCCCTGGGCATTCCCCAGTGTTCACCTCCACACAGCTCTCTGGTCTCCAGGATCTTCCCTCACTTCCAGGATCTTTCCTCTAGCCAAGATCATCACCTTCCTTTATCCAGGTCACCTTCTTTTCACTGAGACCACTTCTTTTTGAAAAGCCTTCATTTTATCACCAGCTCTTCTTTCCAGAATGCCAGGGCCCCATTTTTCCCAGTCTAACCAGTCACAGAATCACAGAATGTTCGGGGTTGGAAGGGACCTCTGTGGGTCATCTAGTCCAACCCTCCTGCCGAAGCAGGGTCACCTACAGCAGGCTGCTGCACAGGACCTTTTCCAGGCGGGTCTCGAATATCTCCAGAGAGGAGGACTCCACAACCTCCCTGGGCAGCCTGTTCCGGGGCTCCGTCACCCTCAGAGGGAAGAAGTTCTTCCTCATGTTCAGACGGAATTTCCTATGCCTCAGTTTGTGCCCATTGCCCCTTGTCCTGTCGCTGGGCACCACTGAAAAGAGTTTGACCCCCTCCTCCTGACACCCATCCTTAAGATATTTATAAACATTTATTAGGTCCCCTTGCAGCTTTCTCCAGGCTGAACAAGCCCAGCTCCCTCAGCCTCTCCTCGTAGCAGAGATGCTCCAGTCCGCTCATCATCCTTGTAGCCCTAATGTGCAGTCAATGTGCAGAAGCAAAATGCACATGTTCAGCCTCATAACTGGTGGTTTTCTCTCATGTCTCTTCATTAATTGCAGGATTCAGGGTGTGCCACTTCTGCTTAGTACAGGCGTTACAAAATTTACTACCAGCTAGTACCAGTTGCAGTTAGTAAGTAGCAGGCTTCTGCCTGACAGTTCAGAAGTTCACCTTCAGACATTCAACCCCACACATGCACCCAACTATCTGCCCTGTTAGATTTAATGATTTTAAATATTTTTTTTTCACCTAGGATAGAAGGTTTCCACATTCCTCACCCACTGCATTAGCTGGGACTGGGATTAAGGGGCTTGGGGTGAATTCTTGAGGACAACTAGATTTTAAAGTATACCTGGCTGGAGAATCACTGCTGAATCTCACCTGGGCCCTACTGGAAGAAAGAATCTAGTTGGGAATAACTTGATAATTTCTATCTTCCCTGGCAGAGTCCATGAAGGCCACTCTCAGGTTGCTGAGCTGGAGTCAGGAGCACAATCCTGCCAGGTTAGTTGTTTGGGAGTTGTTAGGATAAGCTAGAAAAGACAATAACAACATTAATACAAAACACCAGTAAAACTTAATGTCAGCACGTACAAAGAGATTTAATAATGGGTAACTCTGCAGTACAAGGCTCTCCAAACTATCATAAGCTCAACCCAGTAACTCCTAGAGCGCATCCCCCTGAGAACACGGGTGTATCACTTCCAAATTCAAGCTGGCTCACCTGGAACCCCCGGGGCTGTCTCTGAACTGAGAGCACAGTTGTCATGCCACCCAGTTAATTCTCCCCCAGCAAACCAGGAGACTGTCATTGTTTTGGTTTTGGATGGGTTAATATCGACTAAAACCCACTTGCCTGTATTTCATACAAGCTAAAAAAGACAAGAATGACTGGATCTGGTGGTTAGGATGGCAATAGTTTACCAGAAGGCTCCTCCATACTTGCAATGCTTCAACCCAGCTTTTATTAAAGAATCTTTAGCCTTTTTCTTCTTTTGGATATCTAGGAGCTAATTTGCATTTACAAAGTTATTTCAGATGGATCAGATAGCTAGGCTTTACTTCTTTTAAAATGGCTGAAAATTATTTAAGTCTATTCACTGTGAAAAGAGCCCCCAGAGTGTTGGGCATTCACAGCAGAAAGCTATTTTTAGTTCGTTTTCTTAAGGAAACAATGCCTACTCAGCCAAGTCGTTTGTTCACAGATCTACCAATTTAATTCTAATAACTATGAATCTGCAGACTGATTTCAGCCAGATTTGGCAAATTTGCAAAGTTCCTGCAAATTATGTACAAAATCTGTGGTTAAATGAAAAAAGCCTATTTCCTTCATGATGCAGGAAAATGAGGAAAAACTCAGCCATTGTCCTTCTGAGTGAGAATGGGCTGGCCCGTTAATCTGTGCTACTAATTGACCTGGTGCAGAGTTCTAATTCAGCTACAGCACATCTGGCCTCTTCCCTGCCTGGTAATTAGAGGACCCGGAGTGAGGCGAGACTATTGTAGGAGAGCTTAGGGATATGTAGGTAAAATGGAGAAGATCAAGGCAAAACTAGGGTTACTGAGTGGAGCTTTGTAGGAAACAAGTGGAAAAACAAATATGTAAGAGACCAGGCTTTCTTAGTTCTGCTACCTGTGAAATACTGTCTTCTCTTTCCCTCTGGAGTTTGTTACTCGGAACATTTTTTTGCCATTTATAGTCAGAAATCTCACCTGAATGACTCAGATCTTTTCAGCTGGCAGTCTGAAGATGTCACTGCCATTCAGCCTACTTTTGCTGGATAAAAATGACAGCCACCTTTCTGGGCATCTCCTCCCTGAGCTACTTTGAGAGCACAGAAGCCCAAGCAGAACTTTCTCTGTTGGCATTTCTTTTACAATTATATTGCTTCCAAAAGTATACAGTAGCTTTATTAGATCCATATGATATTCTTCATAATCCTCCCAAACTGTGCCAAACCCAAATAATCTGTATCACAAGCAAACTTTACTACAAGACCACTCCTCCTCTCAGACTCTGAATAATGTACAGAACACCGGCTCCAGCTGGGGTCCTCGGGGCATCCTGCTATTAACCTTTTTCCATTTTAAGAGGCAGTAATTTATTCTGGCTCTTCGTAGTCTCTCTCTCAGCTAGTTTTTAATTCATGACAGAACTTTACCTTTCACCTCTGATTCTCAAGTTCCTTTACTGACAGCATTTCAAGGCTCTGAATTAAATGCATCCCCTCATTCTTCATTAGCCACTATTTTAATATTGAAATAATGTTTACATTTTAGAAAAAAAATGCATTTCCCATCATTAGCAAATGACTTTATTTTGGCTTATCAAAGACAGTGCATGGGAAGCATATTGGCTTGCTTTTCTCCCTCTATTGTTATGACTGCTTCCAGCCTGTAATAGTTCCTCAGCTGCCTCAGAAATCCACCTTTAATCCTTTACCTCAGCACTGAGCTAAAACTCTATAGCCTATATGATTCCTAAAATCAACATGAGTTCTGTTTTAAAGAGCAAATATGCTGTTTTTCATTTTCTCCTTGCAAAGTAAATGTTTGCCATAACACATTGCCTTAACTCTTTGAGGTCAGATAAACAGCCCATTGAATTCAAAGTGCGTTTTTCATTTTGTGGGATGGGTTTTCCTGAACTCAGCTGCTTCTTATTTTAGGTCCCACCAGACATTCTTATATCACCTGCTCCCAGTTACGTAATGTAATTTAATTTAATATTTTCAAAGATGTCTCCAGGAGTCTTTCGCCTTTATTACTTCTGAAAACCAAGATAAACTACCCACAAGTAGTTATTTCCTGCCATTCCATTATACTAACCAGTGTGATAACGAATGTACATAAACAGCTCCATGTCTCTGCCAAATACTTTTCTTCTTTGGTTATGAATCGAGGGCTTTCCTTTTTTAAAGACTTTCAAAGACATTCGTTCACTCTTGGTTCCTGTGAATGTGTAGATTAATGACCTCAAAATTTTTGCTACAGTATTTGCTTAACTTTTCAACAGTTTTACTTTTTTTTAATTCCATTTAAAAATAGCAGTTTATTAAAATAAAAATCTTAACAGGTGGTAAATCTGTGTCTATTTGTATTTCAAAGGAGATTTAAATAGTGGCTGGCTATAAAACCTTGTAGCGATATCCCTTTTCCACACCTCTGCTGGAGGCAGGAAAGTGGAAAAGCAATTGCACATCTGTCATGGTTGAGGGCACTGTTAACTGAATTCGTGCCAAGTGACTACTTGCCTGATTAGCAACTGACTGGATTGATGTGATTCTTGTTCTTGTGATGAACTGGCTGTACCTGGGCTGCAGGTGAATAAACTTCCTTTCATGCCTTTTGCTAGTGACCTCTATATTTGTGTTTGCCCAAGGCAGGCTGTGTGGGAGGTTCACTTTTCCTCTATTCTACTTTGTCAGTCAGTCATGTCAAACTGCAACACTAATGCCATAAATACTTTTATTCTTCTCCTTCTCTGCAATCACCTTTGAGTTCAGTTGAAGGCTTTCACTGCTTTAACATTGTCAAAAGTTTCTTAACCACAGAGACCTACTCCTCAGCAGCAAACCCTTAGAAAAACAGCACGGATGAAAACATGCATTGAGCAATAGCCTGGGTAGCCTCTCTTGCCTCATGGGGCAATAGCTGAGTGAGGTGGTTGTCCTCCCAGCAGCTGCCTGGATTTTCATCACTGTCTTGAGATGCAAGGGAAAATCCCAGCCACTCAACATTTTGATCCATTATGTGAGGCATCTGACCCAAAGCTTGTTGAACTTGAAGGATTTTTCCATTGATTTCAACAGCTCTAGATCTGGTCTGAAGCAGCTGCCTGGAACTCTAATGCTGCTTCAGATAAAGGTGAAGGTTTAATTTCTTGGGTGTTCCTTCTGGAACCATTGCTAGCCTCTGGTGGAAAAAAAAAAAAAGGCAATTCGGTCTGGACTTACTGACTTCTTTTGTGTGGACTCAGGGTTATGATGTCTGGGAAGAGTTTTTTCTATCGAATAAGGTCTGCTGGCAGCATTAAAAATGGGAAATAAGCCATACTAGTATGATTCTGAATTGCTTTAAAACTCAGGCCATGACACGAATGGCTGTGGTACAGAAAGAGGAGAGGCTACTACTGTACATCAGCAGAATGGCAGCCAGACTGAACAGTTTTCCTATTGGAAATCCCCTGATGCAAAATGAACAGTTAATTCACACCAGCAACAGACATGCTTTCTACCCTCCTCCAGTTAAATTGTTACCGAAGTACGTACATCGAAGAGCTGTGGCAGTGAACAGGTCTGGTACATAGACTTTTTACTGAGGTGCAGGTGCAGGGGTGCAAAGTATCAATGGGCACAAACTGGCCGTAACTATGCCTAGTCTGAGAACTGGGAGACTGTCTGATCACTGGAGCAGGAAGGCTCTGGAACAGCTCTTTGGTTGGAGGCCAGATGCCTAACTTTCAAGCGAGTGTAAGGAGAGTTGATTCTCTGCTCTTTTGTTCTGACACCAGTTAGGAATAATTGTTTGCTAACAAGTTTGATGTCTGTAGCTGGACTTGCACACGTTGTCAGGGTCGTGCTTGTTACTGCCATTATTGACCCTTGCTGACTATCACCCGCACTCCAATGAAGCACTAGCAACTTTCAGTTCACACAGTGGAAAACTTTGCCCATGCTGGCAGGAAATGTACCTTGTAGGTACAACTTACAAGGTTTGAACAATATCATTTATTTTTACTTTGAAGTGAAATGCAAAGGCATCTATTCCATAGTCTTCCAGAAAATGCTTTCCAGATACAAATTCAGTGCCTACTCTTACCTTTTGCTTTCATGGTCCCAAAAGAATTAAATAACTTGACATCAGCAGTGTTTCTGCATTAATGTTTCCACATTTTTTCCTATTGTGTGTATTTAAAGGAAAAGAATAGCAAAGCTAGCTAAGAGAAACCTGGATCCTATTCTCACTGCAGAAAACATGACAGTCTTCAAAGATTAAAGAATTTGTGTGCAGTTCCTCTGAGAAAAGGACAGCAGGGACCTAACCCTGGACTTCAAGTGCTCCACACTGTGTGCAATAGTTATGGAGCAAGAATAACACAAGAGGTATGCCTGGGTCTCACCCAGAGCCCAGTGAAGATAAGCAGGAACTTTGGTTGCAATGGACAACATATTAAGTCTTCCATCTGCAATGGCATAAGACTTTGAAAAGGCAAAAGACCTGCAGGTGTGGAGTATCTGCAAATACTTTGTGCCTCACAGGAGGTTTATGTCTCTTCTAGTCCAGAGAGAAGCCCTCCCTAGCAACCCGAATAACCAGGCTTGCATCAGTAGAGAAGGATAATCTGGCCCACAGTGCACTGAATTACACTGTTTCCTAATAGCTGTGTTGCCCTCTGCCAGTTGAATGGCATCTGGATGCCAGATTCTGCAGAGACCTGTATCACATCTCTGTAAACATGCTTTCTGAATATGGCAAACTTCCATGTACTCTGATATTTTCTGCCTTAAGTAATATGGAAAAAATACAATTATTTTTTTCTGACAGCATTGTAGATAAATACTAAAATCCCAGAATACTTGGAAGAATGAGTAATAGTCACCAATGAGGGGGAGGAAGATAAATGTTATAAAACAGCGTCTGGTGTGTATGAAACCAGCACAAGACTGACAAATCCAGAGTCTTAAATTGCCAGTTTGTTTAGCTTTTCTTCTTAAAGGAAAATGCTACTATTTTAAAAAAATCAGAATAATTTTCTTTTTAAAACCTTGGGAGTTACCTCTCATTTCCAAGTCAGTATTAAAGTTACTGCTTGAAGCATGTCGTTGTCTGTGGGATGCAGAAGCCTAGTGATTCGTAACTCCCTGATTCTCCAGCAGTCTGGATATTAGACTTGCTCATTCACCACACAGCGACCACTTGACATTCACGAGCTGGCCCTCTAATGCAGCAGGCCTGGGAGCTAGACCCAGTACAACTGGGCCCTCCCAGTTTCCCCAGATCTAAATGGAACAGACAAATGCAAATCAAATCAACTGCAAGAAAAGTACTTTTAGTACCAGTGATGAATGTTACTATTTGGAATTCAGCTGTTTCCAAGTCCACAGATCTTCTTGTGGCAGGTGCTTCACGAACATACACACACACACACAAAAGACAGGGTTCTCCAGAGACTGCATTTTCAGCTTTTGGGTTTTTTTTTAAAGAACTTACATAGCATGCCTTCTTTATTTCTCTGGTGTGCGCTGGCACATCCGTAATGGATTATCAGTGCTGTGGAAAGAGGCTGTAAAGCTGTGATGTGTCATGTTACCCAGCAGGTATACACTATGCATGCTCATGGTAGCCACGTTAAATCTGCATATTCTTAATGTTTGCTGCCTGGATCATCCTACTCCAGCTTTGTAAGTCTTGGACCAGAGCAAATTTCTTTTGACTATTTGCCACAGGGATTCTCTTGAAAAGCAATTTGGGTATGAGGAAAGGAACATCTGCTTACTTTATTCACTGTGGTACAGTCCACAGGGATAATTCCTTGATGAGTGTCAAGCTGGTGGATATTCATTCCTTTTCAGTTTTTCGCCTTCCCGTTTTGACTAGCTTCTGGCCACACATCTGTTTTGCCAACATGGAAAGGCTGTAAGGCTTCCTGCTCTCTGCCCTCATCTGAATGAGTAAACTACAGCCAGTTAGGCAGTTTGTGAGAAGAAGAGTAAAGGCTGCTGTGACAGTAGGTCTGCTTTCTCCCACAGCTGTAGAGCTCTCATCACCATACAAATGAAGGGCATAATTGAGAGTGCTAAAAGTATTTGCAACAATTAATGAATTTTGCAACACATATGAGATGCTTTCACATGGGCATTACAGCATCAGGCACCTCAGGGGTAAACCTGCTACCTCAGAGGTATTCAGAAGGGCTACAAAGGGCATTTAACAAGGCTAATTCTATCTGGGAAGCCACAAAAGCCATGGAAGAAGACCCAGTGACTACGATCACGTGAAAATAGGCCTGGACAGATTAGGGAGATAGGCAAGCATTTAGAAATACCAGCAAGAAAGACACAGGAAAGGTACTGTAAGTAGCTTACATAATACCAGCCTGTAAATGCAACAGGGCAACAGCAACATTTCCCAAAGCATTGTCAATGGGACAGAAGGCTTCTCAGCAGTGACTGAGAATAAAATAAAAGGTACTGGCATAAGGAGAGAAATGACATGATGGGGAGGGCTGGTGGAAAGACAAACGCTACCAAGGACAGATTTATTCTGGTGCACAAGGGAAGATGTTGCTGAATTTCAGAACAGATAACTTCTGCTCAGGACTGAAGATATATGTGCATAGTCATCAGAATAGAAAAGACAGATTAATCTGATAACTTTGCTATGTACACAATTCTGCTGTTGCTCACACATTCTTGGCCACAAGGATACTGATACATATATTCCTCTGCTGTAAACGTAGAAGCTCTTCACAAGTCTTATTTGTCTTAGTTGTTCAGCTCAAACCGTAGGACATACAAAACTTGTATTCCACAATGAGCTTTTCTGTTTGGTCCATATAAGTAGCATGGAAGTTGTTCACTCACACGAGGCGAAGATTGCTTAAACATGAAACACCACTACATGTCTTTGAGTTCAATAGAGATGCAGTAATTATTTTCACCTAATAATAAAAAAAAAAAAAGCTGGCAATCAAAAGACAATCCCTTTCATTGCAGCACTGGAAACATTATTGTGAACTGTCTTTACAAAACCACAGTAAAGAGCAAGCTGAAATGACACACATAGTGGTAGAGGTTTAATTCAGGCCACGTAATTTAATTCTGAATTATATTAGATCAAAGGGAAACTGAACTAAAAAAAATACCTGTCGGATTACGCAGAATGGAGTTTGTCTTCTTAATAGCTCTGGAAAGATTAAAAGCTCTGGAAAGTCATAAGGCTTCATCAATCAGAACACAAAAACCAAAGAGCAAGGATAAATCGAAGGTTAAGTGCATGGTGCTGAGGAACACCCTAACCACCTTCCTTTTACTGTTATAAACTGGATGGGTTTGTGTTGATGGACCTATTAAGAAGGAAAACAGCAATCTATATTCAGACAGAGGCTTTCTGCCTATACATTTCCCGTGATGTGTTCAACCATCTTGTACTTTGCCATCTCAGTTAAAAGACTGTCACTATTTCTCTGTGTGTTGATTTTCTAACAGAAAGAACGATCTTCTTGTCAAAGGGCTGCCTATTAATTTATTTCTAAACTTTTCTTTAGCCCAGGAGAAGAAAGCACTGCAACATTTTTTCATTGTTTCTGCTCAACAGAAGGGCAGAACAAAAGGAAATTAAACAAAGCCCTAAATCCATAGAAAGATCAAACTTCTTCCTGCTGTAACTCCTGTGAAATAATTTAATACTGACCAGAAATGTGCTCAGTCCACGGTTTTGCTGTGATGAACACAGGAACAGTAAATGTTCTAAACATTTCAGGAACCTCAAATAATGCAACGTCTATACGGCAGGAATCAAGATGGAGATAATGGACTGCAAGAGAATTTTATTTTTGCTTTGTTTTTTCCTTTTCAATGCAGGGTCTGGATTCTGTACATCCTCATGGAGCCACCCAGTTCCTTTCTAAATCAAGAGGTGGTCTGAATTTGGTTTCAGTGGGAGTTGGAACAGGCCACACATGCATAGGAAACATACTGTTACTTAACAGTACGTTATCACATCATGTGATCACTAGAAAGGTGTACCAACAGCATATTACAATTGCCTAATTTGTCCTTAACTGATTTGCCGCTGCAGGCTATTTGGTGCCTTTAGTTCAACAACTGTGCTCTTTAAAAGGGCAGTGCTAATTTTGTCCTAAAACTTGTATTTATAAAATCAAACTTTTATAAAACATAAAGACTAAGGAATTGCTATATGCTATTGTTAAATTCCATTTGTTTGCAAGCTGATAAACACCCTGTGGCAATGCCTGAATTCCCATACAGCAGCAACTTGAATCTACATTAAACAATATATTCAAAACTAGAATTGCTTCTGTTGCTTTTCGTTGACTTTGTTGCTTCACGCTGACCAAAACATCACTGCTTGAGTTTTCCTTGTGTAGACAGCATCTCCTTCAGCCATCATCAGGCTGCATGGCTACAGTCAGCAGCGGAGACAACAGAAATCCTCTCTGCTGTAGTAGTCTATGGGCCAGCTCTGAAGGCGGCATTCGAGGCGTTTGCGTCACTTTGGGTTCTATCATTTGGGAAGCCTCCGCTGGATAGTGTACTTAATAAATGTGATAGTTTGTAGTGTCTCTGAGGCTCTTGTAAGACTTCGTTCAAAGTGGAAGGCACTGCTCTACTCCCGGGTTATGGTACCACAAGTTCCCGTCCATGAGTACCCTTCCTACCTCTTGGAACGCCACTCGTGCTTGCTTTTCCAAGTGCTTCTGCTCTTTTCTAATGAGGTATGAACGGCAGAAATGAAGAACAGGGTTTCTGCTTCCTGTAATTGCTCCGGCTGAGAAAAGCACCAAGTTCTGAATGGAACCGAAAAGCAGCCGACCAGTTAGGGGCATGAGAGGCTGAGCAGGCAAATCGCAGCGGTTCTTCCCGCCCCCCTCCTTCCTCCTCAGTGTGGATTAAATCGCGCTTTGCAAACAGAAGCTGTGCGGGTTGTGTGCCAGGTCACATCCCGCATGCGGTAATAATTTTGGGAAGACTGAGCGCACACATGAAAGGGTTCGTGGAAGCAGTCCAGCGCGCTTCTAGCGGCTTGCATCTAATTAGTCATTCAAGTTGTTTCTTTTTAAACCAGACGCCGAGGGACCGTCTAATTTTAGGATGCCGGGGAAGCGGAAGCGGAGGGGGACGGGGCGGGGTGTTTCTCTCCCACCGGAGGAGCCCGGCAAGGCCGGGCGCGGGGAGCGCTCCCCGGTCGCTGATGCCCCCCCCCCGGGCCGCTGCGGGACCAAGACCCGTCGCACCTCGCCCCGCCGGCGAGAGGAGCCGCGCCCTCGGGACGGGGCGGCTGAGGCAGGCATGGCTCCCCGGGCTCCGAGGCTCCCGCAGGGCCGGTGCGGGATCAGCTCCGCGCCTCGCCCCCTCCCCTGAGGCACCCCGCAGCCTGCCCGGTCCCCGCTGCAGAAGGCCGGCCGGCCGGCGGGCGGGCTCGGCACCGGCTTAGCCCGGGGCTCCCGTCCCCGCGGCTCTGTCCCCGCGTCCCCTCAGGGGCCGCTCCCCACCTGTCCGCCGGGCGCTGCCCGTGACGTCATGGAAACACCCCCGCTCCAACGGCCGAGGAGGACGGGCGGGAGTAACGCCTCCTTCGTACGGGGAGGGGGGAAATGAACGGGCGCTTCCCGTTGGTCAGCGCGGCTGCCAATCGAGCGCGGCGGACCCGCCTCCGCTCCCTCTCCTGGACGTTCCCCAGATTCCGAAGGGAGCGGAGCTGTCGATCCGCGCGCCCCTGCCCTCCCCACCGGGACCAGCGCAGGTAGAGCGGTTCTTTATGGTTGCGGTTGTCGCTCCCGCCCGACTCCTCCCTCCCTCCTTCCTGCTGGCTGCGGGGCGTCGCTGCCCGAGGGCCATGGCGGGGCCGCCCGGCGGGCGGTAACTCGGCCGGCGGCAGGTGAGGAGCTCAGGTGGGTGTCCGGGCGGGGCTGGAAAAGCGGGGCCGCTCCCTAGTCGCGCCGTAGGGACCGGGCAGCGGGGGGGGGGCGGCGTGTCGGGGCGTAGCCCCCCGGGTGGGCGGGCGGGCGGCGGTTGAGGCCCCCCTTGCTGAAGCGCCGGGGCGGGCGGGCGGGCGGCGAACTGGGCACGCGAGAAAAGTGTCTTTTTACCACACGGAAAGCACCTTTCTCCCCCAGCTCGCTGCGAGAGCCCCGAGCCGCTCTCCGGCCACCTCCTGCGGCCCCCGGGGGTTGCTGAGGGCTGCTCGCGGTTGATCGAGCTCCCGGCGCGCAGCGAGGCGGAGCGGGTTCCCGGTCAGCCGCGGGGCGTCTCCCGGCCGAGCGGAGAGGCGGCTTTCCCGGGGCAGCGGGCGGGCAGCGGCCGGTGTCCCCGCCGGCTGCGTGCTCCGGGGAGCCGGGCTGGCTGTAAGATGTAACTTCAGCAGCCGCGGGCGTGTTTGCGAAGCCGCCGCTCTCGTCTGAATCTGGGGTTCTCCGCGCTCGTTGTCAAATAAACAATAACGGCGGCACGTTTTATTTCTTCTTGCCCACGTCTGCAAGAAAATAAGTTAATTAAATGCGACCACTCCGGTTTCCAGGTTTTTTTAATTCCCCTCTGAGGACAAATTAAGCAGTATGAGCATGTAAATACTCCATTGCATGAAAACTGTTGGGTGCAGTTCACCGACAGTGAGGTACTCTTCACCGACACTTGCTGCTTTATTTTTCCTTGGAGGGTATCTAGAATGGCTACAGAAAAGAGTGTTTAATAAATTTTCTTCGTCCTTGTAAGGTAGTTTGTCTGCCTTACAGTTTTGTCCTAGGCCTCTAATGATGGTAACAAGTGTTCTTCCTTCTCTGCTTTCTTGAGAAGTGACGAAATGAAAAGTTGGTTGTTGCTTGATCCATCGACTTTGGTCGATTAATCATAGCATTCAGAATGTTTCACGCTGCTTAATTTCAACTTGTGAGTCTGGTTTAAAGCAAGTATTTTCATGGACATTTTCTGTAAAGCTGTGGGTAACAACAGTTTTAACTTCCATGATCTTTGTTTTTATTATTGAAAATGTTGAAGGTAAAATCTTCATTAATATTCCCTAGTCTGTACTCCGATAGATTAAGCTAAATATTTTCCACTGTAGCTTCTAGCCTGTTGACAAAACAGTAATGTTCACAACTCCTTATTCCCTTTTTCTTTACTCTGGTATCCCCCACCCCGCATGCTGAGTTTAGGTCCGTTTGTGTCCTCATCATTTTACATAATATGTGCATTTACATGCGGGAAAGGTGGGAGGGGAATTTTAGGGATCGGAGATGCTTTCTGTGTATGAGTGTGCACGTGTGTGTGCTGAACAGTTGTGGTTGGGCTGAAATTACTGGTATGTTCACCAAGGACAGGAAATGATGGTGAGAGGCAGCTGGAGCCTGCTTACTGCAACACTGCGTGTGTGGCTAGCTCATTCACTTTTGCATATGTAAGTATACTGTATTTTATACAAAACCTTATTTGGGTTTTTTTTGGTAGCTGTGCGTATGTCATAGCACAGAATTGGGTCTAGTTCAAACCGCAGCCATTATAAATGCATGCATGTCAGTCTAACAAGCTCTTCTTCATTTGTTGCATTATGTAGGTTTTGTTACACGCTGTGTAGAAAGTAGAGTGAAATAGGACATAATTCTGGCAGTCTGAGATCTTATGGTTTCTAGTTGTCAAAATGAGTTTTCAGTTTCTACAAACTGTGCTCTTATCAATTGACATATGAATTGTGTTTTCGATAGGAAGGTTTTCTCATTTTGTAGCTAATACATTTTAGGCTTTAATTTGATTTGTTGTAATGTGCATTTCAAAAAAATGCAGCGATGAACGAGGCAGCAGAATGAGTATGGGACTGTGCAGTCATGGGGTACTTTTATACGTCAGAAGCAGCACAGCATTTATATCAGCATCTTTTGATCTCATTGAAGTTAGTAGAAATTTCTCCGCTGATTTCAGTTATGTTAAGATATGACTCAGCAAAGGCGTGAAGTTTTGCTGGTAAAGGCTAAGGGATACTGTGATACACCACTGCTAAGGTGGCCAAAGAAAAATCTAGGAGAATCTAATTGCTTCCTTCTGTATCAAGTTTCAGATAATAGGATGCAGATATTGTGAGATCTGACAAACAACTCTTCAGACTGGGACTAATGTGTTTCTGTTACCAAATTCACCCGCTCTGCTCATTGAGGTGCTGTATTTTTGTGTTTGCCTTCTGCCTTTGTGGTTATGTTTAAGCACTATACTTTGGGGGACAGACATTGTTTTTAGTCTCCTGTGGCTGTCACTTGTGGTACAAGTATATAAATCCTTGAATATTGACCCTGGAAATACATGTTTCATTGCTTTAGTTTCTCATTTATCTGAAGGATGAGGAGGTTTTGTATGTGTAATGTTCTGTCTGTTGTGGGTACTTGTCATTATTCTGCTAACATAAAATGCATCTCCTCCATGTTAATTTCCAATTAGTCTAGAGTGAACTTTGCTGTCTGCCTTCAAGGCTGAGTGATGTGGGTGTTGATGGTAATAAATACCACAATTTAGTTAAAGTTGGAAACAGAATAGTGAAGAAAAGCGCAGCTGTGGGTCTGATCCCAAGAGGCAGGATATCTGTAACTCCTTCTCCTTTCAATCTGTTTTAGGTTGTTGCTCATGCAAAGTTCTTGAAGCTGCTTGTGTCTTTCACGTAGTGTGTATGTTCAGAAATAGCAGATTCTATTATATATAAAGTTATGACAAGAATCAACACAGTGTTGGAGTAGTGGTTTTGGAGCTCTGCCAACTTGAAACTCAGGGCACAATGTTGCAAGTTGCTTGAAACATCAAAAAAAAAAAAAGGGGGGGGGGGGGGGGAAGGTTGGGAACAGCCACAGTGGAGAAAGAAAACTTGCACAAATTGTTTCTGACTTTCTATATTCAGGTGTCCCAGCTGAGATAATTGTTAAATGATCAAATGATCAGAGGGTTTTTTGTTTGGTCTTTGTTTTTTTTGTTGTTTTGTTTGTTTGTTTTTTTAATAAGACTTCAGTGACAGTTCTAGTACCTGCCCTGTTAGTGAAAGCAGTGAGCGCTGTAAGAAGTGCTAGCTGAGACCGAGAAATGCGTCGGGTCAGTTCAGCACATTGCAGCCGAGCCTCTACTGTCCTGCCTGCCCGGTGTGCCAGAACAGCACTGGCTTGGTGCAAGCTCCTTAGGGTAGAAGCCACGTGTTTGTGTATAGCACTAAGCACGGCAGCGCTTAATCCTATTTCAGGGTCTGGGTGCTCCATGGTACTAACAGTGAAAGTAAAGAAATAGAGTTCAGTTGCTTTTGATGTGGAACATGCTAAGCAATTTTTGCAATGCCTATTTGCTAATGATTCACAGTCTTTGGATGAAGGCTATTCTAGACATGGCTCTTGAATATCTTTCTGTGGAAAATAAGTACTGATAAGCGTGACTTGAGTGGAATCCCTGTTATGTGCAACAGGAGGGAGGAATAAGAGTGAGAACTGACTTTCACTGACCTCTAAGCCCTAAGCTGAAGTAGTGCATTGAGAATAGCTATGAGCTTCTAGCTCTTCAACAGATCTCCAAACTTACTAATCGTGTATCTGGCTGTAAGACGGCCTGACATAAAGATAGTGGCTGCCTAATAGCATCTGGTAAATCACAGAAGACAAGTTGCAGATATGTTTCTTTATGTGCCTCTGTGTTGTTTTTTTGATTTTGTAACAGTTTAGACTCAACCTGAAAAATCCTTCCTTTGAAGTCATTGAAAGGCATATGAGCCAAGCTCTGCATTTCTTGTCTGACCAAGAGGTGTGTATGCATCTGTGTTTCTAGACTTCTCACTTTCAAGTCCAGTTGTTAAATTACAAGTACTTGAACTGAAGATTCCCTTTTTAGTCTTTAAGTTGTGGGGTTTTGATGGCTGAATCATATTTAGGTTGGCAAACACAGCTGCTGCCATGTCAACACTTAATTATTTCCTTCTGCACGTTTTCTTTGGCAGTTATGTTAACATGGGTGTGTAAACAAATCTCTCTTTCTTCTGCCTTCCATTGTAATGCGTGAATTGGGAATTAAGGAGATTTTTGTTTTGATTCATCTTTCCATAATAGCAACTTTTAAAGTGATAGCTTCAGATTTGTGCCTGCTTGTTGGTTGAACTGAAACCTAAAAAACTGTCACATCAAAAAAGTGGTAGTATGCGGTGCTGCAGTTGTCATGCAGCACTTGTATTTAACTGCTGTTCTTAGAACAAAGACAATAACAATACAAAATAGTAAAGGTGAGAAACTAATCCTTGTTTGTACCAGTGTTTACAACTATTCTGTATTTACTGTAATAATACATGTTGGATTTCAGTAATGACTCTTTGTTGCTGTTAGAAAACCCTGAAGCATTTGGCTTTCTGGCCATTTGGTGTATCCTCTGATGAATGTTTTTAGGGTAGAAGTCTGAAATGTTTTCACTCGCTGAATGTAGTCATACTCTTTCTTCATCTTAATTTCTACCAATTCTGTTATTAATGCTCATGATGCTACTGCAAAGACTCTATTATCACAAGTGTCATCTCTTATCTGCTGTGGCAATCACTTAGGTCACTTTTAGGTCACCCCTCTCTCTGATCTGACTTACACCACTTTTTCTTGTGATTCTGGAGGCTTTTCCTAGTCGCAGTGTATGCATTGTTACTGTTCTGATTTTAGTCTGTTCCATTTTTGTATAGTTGCTGGGGAAAATGAATGAAACTCCTGGTCTTAATGGTTCTGATAAAGAAAAACTGTGTGGGTATACTCCATTTGCCTTACATGTTTACTTCCTTCTGCCTGGAGAGAGTAGCTGAAACCACAGAAAAGACAATTTCTGAACAGCTTGTCAATCACCAACAGAACCATATGTGCAGGAGACTTTATTCTTCGTGGTGCACAAGCCCATCTGTGTCACTTAATGCTGCTTCTTACAGAAGGTTAAGTCCTGCCCTTCAAGTCTTCACGAGTAGAGTACGATATAGGTCTCTGGCACTGTTTTCTTCCACTTTACCAACCACACATGTTTAAAAAAGAAAAACAAAAAACACAACAAAAATTGTTGCGATGTCTCCCTCTTCTCCAAGATAATCACTTTGTCAGTGTGTCTAGAAAAATAGCCTTGAGGAGGGATAGAGAGAGTTTCTTCACATTCTTAGTTCCCCAAGTGAAATGTACAATTCTTATTTTTACAGAACTTTTGCAGTGGCAACAGACGGCTTTCAAACTAGCCTTGATAAGTTTTATTGTCAAAAGGGTTCTGCTGCTGCCTCAGGCTGTGAGGTGTAATAGCAGTATCTCCCGTGAACACAATGCAGAACATGTCTTGCTCGTACTGGCACCTAGAACTACTCTGGCTGCAACTGTATTGCTAGCAAAGAAGCTTATTGTACTCTGAAGGAGAGTGAATAGTTCTATCATTTCTTTCTATATCCCTTGCTTCTGACAAACATGAGTGCAGAGATTCCCCTAAACAAACCTTTGACAGCATAAATGGTGAATTTAAGTGCAACTTATAAAGTAGAGGGGGAGGAAGGAGGAAGTTTCGCTATGAATATGATTCAGTCACTGATGGTCTTGTGTACCGTAAAAAAAGAAACAGTGCGTGTCTGTTAATCTTCTGTGGTACTGCTTGAGCGCTTTAAAATAACAAAGAGTAGATCATCAATAGCAACGGGGATCCCGAAGACATGCTAGTGATTACTGTCTGCATGCCGGGGAGCTGACGAAGCTAACTCCAAAGGATGTGGGCTACTGAGTCTTTGCTGGTTTGTTAAGATGACTGTGGTAGGAGTTTGTGGTGGGTTTCTCAGGTTCCCTCCCTGATACCTTGTTGCCTGCCAAAGGCAGGCAGGCTGGCGCTTGCCAAGAGATGCATTTCTGCAATTTGGTACCCATGTGGGGTTTCCTCCCCACAACTGGATATATCTGCGTCTGCAGCTCAGTAGCACATGACCTGTCAGTTCTTGGGAACTACTCAGCCGTTTAGGTAGCAGATGTTCTAAGAACCTGCTAGTTCGTTTTTTTAGCAATGATTTCACCACCTCAAAAGAAGCAGGCCACCTAGCATGCGTCAGGCTATTTGGAGCTGGCATTATTGCTAAAAGGTTGCAGGTCTTTGCTTTGTAAATAAGTGGTAATGGAACAAAGAAACAAAAAATAATAAGCAAAAAGTGTTATTAAGACTATGGCTGAAGATAAGATCTCTCCCTAACTTTTTTTTTTTCCAGTAAGTGATTAATAAAGGCTCTGTGGTCTACCCTGGTGCTGTCATGTCCTGAAAACTTCTCAAAAGTGCATCTTACTTGCTGCTACTGTTAAAAAGGGTTACTTGAATCACTTGGAACAGCCATGTTTCCTTAAAAGATAACATTCTGATAATGGCTTTGTCACTTCTTAAGATATGTAACAGGATAGGACCAGAGGCAATGGGCACTGAAACACAGGAGGTTCCCTTTGAACGTCAGGAAGTATTTTTTTCAGTATGAGTATGACCAAGCACTGGCACAGATTTCCTGGAGGTGTTGTGGAGTCTCCCTATTTGGAGATATTCAGAAGATGTCTGGACATGGTCCTGGGCAATTGGCTCCAGGTGGCCCTGCTTGAGCAGGGGGGATGGACCAGATGACCTCCAGAGGTCCCTTCCAATCTCAAGCATTCTGTGATAATTCCACTAGTGTATTATGAAGTTTAATGTAGTGCAACTCTGCTCTTCAAACTCTGTTAGATCTAGAAATGATTTTGGAAAAGCCAGTCAGAGTCCTGGTGTTCTTTTCCAGTCTTGCCTGGGCCTTAACTGAGTTGATAAGCAACCTTGTGGTTGGGATACAGGTAATCTTCCAAACAGCAGAGTGCAACCATTGTTGGAATAGGCTTCTTATGGAGGATTGGTGGTGTCTGTCTGACAGAATTTCATTTCTAGAAATAGAAGAGAACTAGAACTAAGGGTATTTGCAGATGCCGAGGTCAGATAACAAGCAATTTGTATATGAAGATAAGAGAATCTAGGCTAAATCTAGTCCTGTTATTGAGCTCTAGTAACAACGATGTTGGGAAAGAAGAGTTGATATTTCTTGTTTGTTTTCTGCTTAAGGTCGAACAATGGAAGGAAAAGAATTTCATTATTGGTCTACAGGACTTTCTTGTGCCTTGGCAAGAAAGCTACTGTTTTTTAAGAAGTGAATTCAGTAGGTGTAACCTTACTAGCATCAACAAATACTATTTACTGGATAAAATGATGGGCAGCTAAGATGCATCATGGACCCTCATTTGCCTGCCACTGTGCTATCTGTACCACTGCTAGGCTAAGCGGGCACCCAGCTGGGTTTAGATTCCTGGACTGGATATGAGGGGCTGTTTTGCCATGTTTTTCTTAACCTTCTATCCAAAAAACAGATGTAAAGGGAAATTAAATCTAGAGTTTAGGTGCTGAGTGAAATATTGGGCCAAAGTATTATGATTCTTGTCTTCTATAACTGAATGGTACTCATATTTTTTTATTGAGTGAAGTAGCTAGGAAGTAGCAATTCAAAGCTCTTGCACTACTGCTACATTGCTGAAATTCAGGAAGTATAAAACTCATTCATTCTTTCCTGTTGTATTTAAAAAAAAAAAAAGTGATATCACTGAGTACATTTGCAGATTTGTTACTGTCCTTCAGACCCATCTATCTCATCTGCAAGGCATTAAAATCAGAAGCGCTCAGCATTGTGATAACGTCACAAAACTAAGGCTTGCTTACTGAATATCTTCCAGTGCTTAGAGAATCTCAAATTGTTGAGAGAGGGGAACTTTTACTGAGGTAGGGAACTGCTCTTGTATATGAATAAAGTTCTTGCCTTTTAGCTGATGTCCAGCTTGTTTTGTTGAAACAAGCTTAACATACTGTTTCTTAGAATAAGAATAAAAATGCACTGCTGAAATCATGTTGTTTAATTCAATACACTGAATAAGTATGGAACTTCATTTCAGATTCAGAGATAAGATGTTAGAATTTTCCACATGATAGCTGAATCTAGGCTGTCTCTAGGCTTCCCACACATGCACACACACGTTATTTCACAGCTTATTTTTCTGAGTATAATTCTGTATTGTACCGTACTCTTTGAAGTTCAGCAGGATCAACACTTCCACTTGAAAATCAACAGCAGAGCCATTGCCAGGATGTCACTTTGGCAATTAAAACTTATTGTTTGTTGTTTTGTTTTTTTTTTTTAAAAAGGAAAAAAAAATGGTATTGTCAGACTTTCACAAAATGGAATATTTGATAAGGGTGACTTGTAAATTTTTTTTTTCCCCTTTGTTGCAGGAACACTTAAGTATACGAGGTCACTTTCTTCTGCCATGTCATATGCATGCAATTGCTGGTGTACTGAAGATCGCTGACTGGTGGTAATCTTACATTTTAAAAGATCAAATTTCAAGTTAATGGGACACTATTTAGTACTTTTGAATGGATACAAGGTTGTTGTTTTCAGCAGGCAGCTTTAATAATCTGCTTTTAGTCCTAGTTGATTAGTTTGATAAGCTGAGCAGGGAAGATGCAACTTCCCATTTATTTCTAGCTGTATTGCCAGCTCGCGCGCTCTCTCTCTCTTTTTTTTTTTTTTTTTTTTTTTTTTTTTTTTTTAGACAAGTGGCTTCCTTAATTTCATAGTAATCCAGTGTCAGAACAGTGGCTGTATCTCAGCATCATCAAGGGACTGAGTGTTCCCACTTTGGAAAACGTTTGTGGGGCTTGTCTGTGGTGGTGACTGCATCCTACTTGAAGAGGCTTAGGAACTCTTGGTTTCTGAGGCATGGCTCAGCATTTGAACACATCCACATTTTCCGAACTGTGGATTCCGTTTCAGTCTTGATAATCCAGACATAATGACAGTTCACATTGAACTACCAAATGTTCCTTGCCAAATGAGCTTGAATTATTTACTTTAATATGTAAGTAAATAATACATATGTAAGTAAATAATGCACCCTCTGTTCAGTGCAGGATGAGAGTTGTTTGTTTCAGGTTTTCTCAGATTAAACTATTAAATAGTAGTTCAGTGTGCAGAGCCTTTCTGCAAAAGTCATCTTTGCTAGCTGTTAAGTGAATCTTATGTTCTAAACAAAAAAATATTTGTCCCTCGAATATTAGGAAGATTAGGCCTTTTTCACTATGACCTGTCTCCCAGCGCTCACAACTTGCAGAATGTGAATTCTAGAGGGTTTTTCATTCTTAAGGTCATTGCTCAACAGTCTGCAAGTGTATTGCCAAGCAGTCCACCTTGCGATGGGTTACTTAGACAGAAGGTGTAGGCTGTGCTTCTGTTGTGCATTACTTTATGAATAAAAGAATATCTCCTATATTAGCCTAGCTAATACACTTATAGCTGAGAGGAAGGGTGGTATTTGGGAAGGGAACTAGGGATGAAGAGCAGGCAAACAGATTTTTATATATATATCAGTGTACATAACTTTCATTCTCACTGTTTATTCTGTTTGACCAAACTGCTTTTTTTACTTCCACATGGTTTTTTTTTGCCCTTGAAAATAATGGGGGTGTTCTGAGTAAACACAGGCAAAATCATCTTATGAAACTTTTTTGCCCAGTCTGTGAATGCCACAGAAATTTTTGTGTGCAAGAATGTTTTGTGGAATGTAGGAGGAGTGCAAACAAAAATCACAAGGCATAGATTGGCTAGACTGGTGCTTGGATTGGCTTTGTTGAAGAAGGGAATTGAAGAAAACTGTTCTGATCCCTTATTCCTCACTGCACTGAGATTCTTAAACACTTGTTTCTGTGTATCTGAGTCCCAGAGCTTTAGAAACTGCAGTCATCATCTTCAGAAATGTATGGGCATGTACAGTATTAACATCAAATCAAGAAGAAAACGTTGACGAATTTCATTGTCAGAACTGATGTAGTAGAAGCTACATATGTGTCTGGTAGCCTAAATATTGATTCTAAAAAGTACAGTTTCCTTGATTGCCACCTTTTGAAACTAACATTCCTTAAAAAAAAAAATCGAACCTTTGTTCACAAGAGAAATAGAAATGAGGCTGAAGTAATTTGTTTTTATTAATAGAAACTTTAGAGTATTAAGGCAAGGTCAGTTTGCAGCCCAGATTAAATCAGCAATAGTAATGTTGAGAAGTGGTATATAGTGACTTCCTTGCTGAAAGTGGCTGTACTGACACATCACAGGACTGGAAGAGAGTTCCTGGATACTCATGTTCAATATTTGTTGCAGTTAATACATTTGCATATTCCTTTTTGTGAAGTGACCAAACATCATCTTAAAATAGTCAGAGCTTTGTCCCCAAAGCTCTGTTAGTGGTGTCCCATTAACAAATTCTTTCGAAACTTCACTGCTTTGACTAAAACTTTATTCCAGGATTCTGGGTCAATGTATCCATGACCAGTTTGTGCACCTGGCTAAAAAGGGTATTTTTCTCTCAGTATTTATAGGAGCATCTGCATTCCCTCTGAGCCTTTGTAAACTGGTTAACTTCATGCTCAGTTCGTGTTGGAGAGACTCTCCCTTTCCCTCAGTCAGTCTAGGAGACTTGCATTTAGACTTGAAGAGATGCAGAGAATCTTGTGATGTGGCTGTTTAGGTATGCTCATGGTATTCACTTCAGGACAATATTCTGCTGTCAGTTTTCCTTGCATAAGCTTACAGTAATATCAAGTATGTCTTAGGTGCTATTTTTTTGTTTCCTAACCAGATTAGATGCTGGCAGTGCCTTGCAAAATGACTTTTTTTTTTAATGCTTCTCTAATAGTCTCTGTAGAATATATCTTGCTTTGTGTCAAAGGGTAGCTTTGTTCTCTTTTCAGACCTTCTTTGAGTTCATGATGGAGTGAATGTGTAATCAGCTCATATATGAGAGTACCTTCCCCTCCTTTGTCACTTCCAGCTGTCATAGCAGGATGTTTGCTTGTCTTACTCCTCAGGCCCTGACCTTGCCTTCAGGACTGATGAACTACATTCCTTATCACCGCTTCTGTTCGTGTGATTCCTCTTACCTGGTGTAATAGTTGTTTGGTGCATCAGAGGTGCCTCTATACTTTTTATCAGCAGTAATTTTTATTAGACACCTCAATTGACAGAATCACAGAATAACAGGAGTTGGAAGGGACCTCTGGCCATCATCTGTTCCAATCCCCCTGCTAAAGCAGTGCCACCTAGAGCAGGTTGTACAGGACAGCGTCCAGGTGGGTTTTGAATATCTCTAGAGAAGGAGAATCCACAATCTCCCTGGGCAGCCTGTTCCAGTGCTCTGTCACTCTGAGTGAAGAAGTTCTTCTTCATGTTCAGACGGAACTTCCTGTGCTTCAGTTTGTGCCCGTTGCCCCTTGTCCTATTGAAAAGAGTCTGGCCCCATCCTCTTGACACCCACCCTTAAGATATTTATAAGCATTTGTAAGATCCCATCTCAGTCTTCTCTTCTGCAGGCTAGACAAGCCCAGCTCCCTCAGCCTTTCCTTGTAGGAGAGGTGCTCCAGTCCCCTAATCATTCCCTTGTCACTAGTTGGACTGTTAAATAAAACTAGCCCCAAGATAATTCTTGGCAACCTCTTCCGGCGATCTGTGTCCAGCCTGATATTTTTTTTATTGTCTTCTGTAGCCAGTTACTTAGTTACTTTGCAATTCTTTTGCCACCTTTATTGAATTTTTGTTTAATGCAGCTGTTGTGAGGTCCAGATGAGATCTACCTATTTTCCTTGTCTTTTTTCAGTTTTTTTAAAAAGAGTTAATATTACCATTGACTTTGGTATTTCCTTCTGACTCTTTGACTTAATCTGAAATCTTGAATATTACTGATTGTAGCAGGGCTGATTTATTTTTCCTTTTCTCCCCTCACCTCTAACTCTAAAGACAGGCTCTTCTGCCGTTATAGAGTATCTCCCTATTTTTTTTTTGTCTGCTTAAAAGGTATAGATTACACTTTTTAAATGCCTATATTGGCTAGAGGTAAGTAGGCACAATAACTTGAGAATGCATGAAAATTTTATTGGCAACTATACGTATAGTTTAATCTCCCTTTTCTTTCAGAAATCTGTAGCAGTATCATCTGTTTTCCTCAACTCAAGCTCAGGAAGCTGTTACTTTTGATTCCATGCTGGTTGTAAGAGTTTGCAGGCCTGTTTCATAGTAGACACCCTGTCTTTGTTTCTTTACTAAGAAACTTTTACTGCCAGGTTATTTCTTCACTTGGATTAAATCTGTTGTTGAAGAACTTTTTTTAAATATCTTTAAAATCAATTTTTTGGGGAGGTTTAACGTTATTCTTATACTTTAACATATGAGGTGCAACTTCTGTCATCAACTCCTTTCCCGCCTTTTTAGGAGGTGTGGGGAAGCTATTTATCTAGTTAAAGCTATTTCATCTTGCAAGTTGTCTACTGCACACTACATCCTGTAAGGCATTTCCAGACTCATTTCTGAAATTTCTTTTCATTTAATGAAGCAGGCAGCTAAGCATTATCAATTTAGAGAGTCTGAATTCCTCAGTGTAACTTCTCTGACTCACTTGAGTCATAAGCAAAAGGAACTAGTTGAAGTAGTCAAGTAATCTCCTGTAATGGCCAATTCACCATGATATTTTTCATTCTAATAAAATAAAATTAAATCTGTACCAAGGCTGATTTCTTGAAATCTGTTGCAGACTCCCAGTACTCTGAGCAGGACTGTCCTTTAAATAAAGTGCTTTTTTTTGTACATAAACAAATTCTGGTTGTTCTTTTGCAGTGGTGTGTTTGGTTTTTTTAAATCTATCACAGTTTTCAGTGGCATAGATACATACAGCTTCTACTGGCTTTTCTGAATAGCGTATATGTTTCAATATGTGTTTTAGCCACTACAACTGTTGTCCCTGTGATATCTAGCCTTGCATTTAATACCTATTTCAAGTTCATCAGTGTTGTAGTATCGGACTCTTCTGGGTTTGGTGGTTTTTTTTTAAGTACACAAATACTTCAAAATGTTTTATCTGGTCATGCTTGTCTACCAGGGCAGACTACTTGTGTGACTGACCCATGTTCTCATCCGTGTTAGGACTTTCAGTCCTTTATCAAATGATCGGAGTCCTTCTTCGCCACATCCTCATTTTCCCTTGCTAGTGCAGTGAGGTTAGATGTGGAGATTGCGTGTGTGCTCAACAACTTTCACTTCTCACTTTCATCTGTAAATCCCTTGTTGGGTGTGCCACCATGTCCTAGAGGGTCAGTGTCACCTAAACATCTCGAGAATGAGAGTCCATCAGCAGGAGAGTCCTGCTGAGTGACTCTGAATAGCGTTTCACCGATCTTTCTCTCTCCTTGTTATTTTAATGCCTCTTTATCAAATCCCTTGAGGTATAGCTGGATCAATTGTTTGAAGTCCTGCCATATAAATAATCATTAGATTTTGTACCCCCTCTCTGTTCTTTGACTGTAACTTAAGTAACCTTGAACACCCAGAAAGAATATAGCTTCAGATCAGCAGGGAAATACATAAAGTGCAAGGAGGAAGGGGAAGGGCTGATAAATGTGAATAATTTGATCAGATTGTGAAAGCATTCTCTTAAATGTGACTTTTATTTATCTCTATATCAAAACTTTAGAAAAATCTCAAGTTGCGTTTAAGTGAATATATACATATTTAACTGAAAAAGTTTATATATGACTTTCTTTCCCCATGAAGTCACAGGTGTATCAGTAGCTGTTGCTAGAGTTTTTCATCACCTATAGCTACAGCTAAATTCGTAGACGTCATAACGGGCGGCATCTATTTCTTTTTTCTGCAGGAAAAATTCTCTGAATAAACTTACTGTGAATAGGTTGCAGCTTTTGCAGGATGGTATGTATTTATTCTGGTGGATCCTGAAGGATGGTATATATTTACTCTGATGGATCTTGTTTTAACATAATCACATTTTGGTTAAAGCTTCCGTGAAAGTTTTGTGAATGTTTAGGCCTCAACTTCCTGACGTGAGGCTGATGGTGCTTTTCTGTTTTGGTTTGTTTTTTTGGTGGGTTTCTGCGTATATGTGTAACACTAAGAGGAAAAGAATCACAGAATCACAGAATAGTAGCGGTTGGAAGGGACCTCTGTGGGTCATCTACTCCAACCCCCCCGCCGAAGCAGGGTCACCTACAGCAGGCTGCACAGGACCTTGTCCAGGCGGGTCTTGAATATCTCCAGAGAAGGAGACTCCACAACCTCCCTGGGCAGCCTGTTCCAGTGCTCCGTCACCCTCAGAGAGAAGAAGTTCCTCCTCATGTTCAGACGGAACTTCCTGTGCCTCAGTTTGTGCCCATTACCCCTTGTCCTGTCACTGGGCACCACTGAAAAGAGCTTGGCCCCATCCTCCTGACACCCACCCTTCAGATATTTGTAGGCATTTATAAGGTCCCCTCGCAGCCTTCTCTTCTTCAGGCTGAACAAGCCCAGTTCCCTCAACCTCTCCTCGTAGTGGAGATGCTCCAGTCCCCTCACCATCCTTGTAGCCCTCCGCTGGACTCTCTCCAGTAGCTCTTCATCCTTCTTGAACTGGGGAGCCCAGAACTGGACACAGTACTCCAGATGAGGCCTCACCAGGGTAGTGTAGAGGGGAAGGAGAACCTCCCTTGTCCTGCTGGCCACACTCTTCTTGATGCACCCCAGGATCACATTGGCCTTCTTGGCAGCCAGGGCACACTGCTGGCTCATAGTTAACCTGTCGTCCACCAGGACACCCAGGTCCCTCTCCGCAGAGCTGCTCTCCAGCAGGTCCACCCCAAGCCTGTACTGGTGCATGAGGTTGTTCCTCCCCAGGTGCAGGACCCTGCACTTGCCCTTGTTGAACCTCATCAGGTTCCTCTCTGCCCAGCTCTCCAGCCTATCCAGGTCACGCTGAATGGCAGCACAGCCTTCTGGTGTATCTACCACACCTCCCAGTTTGGTGTCGTCAGCAAACTTGCTGAGGGTACATTCTAACTCTTCATCCAGGTCGTTGATGAAGAAGTTAAACAAGACTGGGCCCAGTACTGACCCCTGAGGGACACCACTTGTCACCAGCCTCCAACTAGACTCAGCGCCGCTGATGACAACCCTCTGAGTTCTGCCATTCAGCCAGTTCTCTATCCACTTCACCGACCACTCATCCAGCCCACACTTCCTCAGCTTCCCCAGGAGGATATCATGGGAGACTGTGTCGAAAGCCTTGCTGAAGTCAAGGTAGATAACATCCACAGCTCTCCCTTCGTCTACCCAGCCAGTCATGTCATCGTAGAAAGCTATCAGATTGGTCAGGCATGATTTCCCCTTGGTGAATCCATGCTGACTACTCCTGATAACCTTCTTTTCTTCCACTTGCTTCATGATGGCCTCCAGGATAAGCTGCTCCATCACCTTTCCCGGGATGGAGGTGAGGCTGACCGGCCTGTAGTTCCCTGGGTCCTCCTTCTTGCCCTTTTTGAAGATTGGAGTGACATTGGCCTTTCTCCAGTCCTCGGGCAGCTCTCCTGTCCTCCAGGACCTCTCAAAGATGATGGAGAGTGGCTCAGCAATGACATCCGCCAGCTCCCTCAGCACTCGTGGGTGCATTCCATCGGGGCCCATGGATTTGTGGACATCCAGATCGCTTAAGCGATCCCTCACACAGTCCTCCTCGACCAAGGGAAAGTCGTCCTCTCTGTAGGCTTCTTCTCTTACCTCCGGGGCCTGGGATTCCTGAGGGCCAGTCTTAGCACTGAAGACTGAAGCAAAGAAGGCATTCAGTAGCTCTGCCTTCTCCGCATCCTCCGTCACCAGGACACCCGCCTCATTCAGCAGCGGCCCCACGTTGTCCCTAGCCTTCCTTTTGCTGCTGATGTAGTTGAAGAAGCCCTTCTTGTTGTTTTTGACATCCCTTGCCAGCTTCAATTCCAGGTGAGCCTTGGCCTTCCTCGTCGCATCCCTGCATGCTCTCACCACGTTTCTGTACTCTTCCCAAGTGGCCTGTCCCTCTTTCCACATGCCATGCACCTTTCTCTTCTGCCTGATCTCTGCTAGAAGCTCCTTGTTTAACCATGCAGGTCTCCTGCCTCCTTTGCTAAATTTCTTTCTCAGGGGGATGCATTGCTCCTGTGCATGGAAGAAGTGTTGTTTAAAAAGCGACCAGCACTCATGGACCCCCCTGCCTTCGAGAGCCCTGGCCCACGGGATTCCTCCCAGTAGCTCCTTGAAGAGGGCAAAGTCAGCCCTCCTGAGGTCCAGGGTTTTGATCCTGCTTATTGCCCTGCTTCCTCCATGCAGGATCCTGAACTCGACCATTTCATGGTCACTGCAGCCGAGTCTACCTCCAGCCTTCACGTCCTCCACCAGTCCCTCCTTGTTTGTTAACACGAGGTCCAGCAGCGCGCCTTTCCTTGTTGGTTCCTCCACCACTTGCATCAGAAAGTTATCATCGATGCTCTGTAGGAACCTCCTGGATTGCGCCTGCCTAGCTGTATGGTCTTCCCAGCTGATGTCAGGGTGGTTGAAGTCCCCCATGAGAACCAGGGCCTGTGACTGTGAGGCTGCTTGCAGCTGCCTGTAGAAGGCTTCATCAACCTCCTCCTCCTGGTCAGGTGGCCTGTAGTATACACCCACCGTAATGTCACCCTTATGAGCCTGTCCCTTAATTCTAACCCACAAGCTTTCAACTCCTTCTTCACTTGCCCCCAGGCCAAGCTCAATGCATTCCAGTTGCTCCCTCACATATAGAGCAACTCCCCCACCTCTCCTTGTTGACCTGTCTTTCCTAAAGAGTCTGTAGCCATCTATGACAGCATGCCAGTCATGCGAGTTGTCCCACCACGTTTCTGTGATGGCGACCAAGTCGTAGCCGTCCTGCTGTATAATGGCTTCCAGCTCCTCCTGTTTATTGGCCATACTACGTGCATTGGTGTAAACACACTTGAGCTGGGCTGTCAATCTCACCCCTGGCCTTGGCACTCCAAGCCTAGGCTCATCCCTAGTGAGCTGGGCAATATCCCCTTCCCCCTTCGAACCTAGTTTAGAGCCCTCTCAATGAACCCTGCCAGCTCGTGGCCAAGAATTCTTTTCCCCCTTTGTGATAGCTGAGCTCCACTTGTTGCCAGCAGGCCCGGTGCTGTGTATACCTCCCCATGATCAAAAAAGCCAAAATTTGACCGATGGCACCAGTCCCTGAGCCACCTGTTAACCAGGTGAGTTTTCCTGCCCCTTTCAGTGCTGTCCCCTGCCACTGATGGGATGGAGGAAAACATCACCTGCGCCCCTGATCCCTCAACCAGTCGCCCCAGTGCCCTGAAGTCCCTTTTGATGGCCTTGGGACTTCTTTCTGCTACCTCGTCCCCGCCAATCTGCATTACCAAGAGGGGGTAGTAATCAGAAGGCCGCACCAGACCAGGGAGTTTCTTTGCAACATCCCTAACCCGGGCCCCAGGGAGGCAGCAGACTTCCCTGTGGGATGGGTCCGGTCAGCAGATCGGGCCCTCTGTTCCCCTCAGAAGGGAATCACCTATGACAATGACCCTCCTTTTTTTCTTAGTTGAGAAGGGGTTATGCTTCTGTGCGTGTTCTAATTTTGGAGAGGAATGTAAAATCTATCCAGTACTACTGGTGACAAGAAAACAAATCACCTTTTGCTGGCATCTTTTCTCTCCTGCTAATCCCCAGATCCAGACTGAGTGGACAGTCATATAATGCTACTGTAGCTGTGTGCTTACTTTCCCAGACTAATGCCACGGTTGCTTTGGCTGATCTCCACTGTTCTTCCATCTTTCTGCATGTGTCATGTTTTATCTATTAATTTCTTAAAAGGCAGCATGCAGTATGTTCCTACTCGCTGCATCTTGCATGGTGGCTTTAAATGTGGGCAGAGGGCTGAGAGGTGGTTTGGTGCTGGAGACTCATGCAGCCACACCTGGTATCTGGTCGCTGCTGCCCGAAAGCGGAACAGCTGATCTGGGGAGAGCCCCACGGAGTTCTAGGTCACTCAGCTCTGACTCACGACAGTTAACTCAAAACTCTTGATGGTAATGAGCGTCATGATTTTGTGCTTTATCAGAAGTGGATAAATGAAGTCTGTCTACGCCCGCACTGACAGCGGGGAGCCTTTCTGTTCTGCGGCAGCTCAGCTAGCAGTAGAGCATGGATGTTCAAATGCAGAACAGTGCATGTCAGGAGGCTCACTTTAAAATCTCTCTTAAGCAACAAATAGATGTAGTTCATTTATCCTGTTTTATCCAGCTTGGTCTGCACCTGAGAAATGGTAGGTCAGAGGACAGAAAAAGCTGTGGCATACTACCTTTGGTCTCAGTACCTACTCACCTCAGTAGATATTTCCTGGCAGGCCTCCAGCTGGCGCTCCTACAGTGCACGCACAGGTCTGGGCAAACTTGCAGTCTTAGCTGACCCATTTCTTCAGCTCTAATATGGCATTCAGTAACTCATATGGTCTGACAACCACTTGCTTTTCCATAAGTAGCATTATTATTCTTTTCCCCACTTGCTAAAGAAAAGGATGATGAGGACCAGAATTCTTAAAAATCAATAGCTCAGCTCAGTAAAGAAGAGAGGAAAGGATCAATGAAACCAGAGAGAAAATAGGTAGAGGGCACAAGCCAGGTGATGGTTTGAGGGGGAGGGAAGGGAGTTTGCAGTTATGGCCTGAGGGAAAGTGGAAAGACTTGTCATTGCAGCAGTGCCTCTTCTTTTTAATTTAACTTTCTGAATTGTAGAAAAATTGCGGGCACTTCAGTTACATAGTGACCTCTAAAATGAAGGTGAACATAAATGCTGAATCTGTGAACACTTTTCTAGCTATCAGCCAAATTTTCTGCCTGAAAACTGTTAGCAGCTCAGAGAAGGAAACTGAAAACTGCTATGCAGAACTCTTCCTTAAAGTTTTTGAAGTCTTTATCGTGTGTAAGAAGACAGAAGAGAGAATTTATTTCATGCCTTTATCAGGGTCCTGCAGTCTCTGCTGCCATGGCAGATGTTGGACCCTCTCGTGTATGTCATGCCAATCCAGCAGCTGCAGGGAAGGATCCAGCTACATGTGCGTGCAGGAGACTTGTTCCTCCTCTTCCTCTCCTGTGGTGCCTAGCTGGCTGGCACAGGAAGAAGCAAGTGGATACCTTGCTGGTGAAGGCAACATCTTGACTGGAAACACGGGGCAAGCAAGATTCAGTGCTGATAAAGCAACGAAATGGCTTAGTTTGAAAAGGGGTAGGTGTGCATGCTTCTGTCACCTGCTGTAACTGGAAACAGGGTGGTGGAATAAGAAAGCAATTGGTTTCTTGAAGATAGTTCTGAATGACTGTTGGAGACTCTAACTTAATCATCTTAATGGTTTGCTTCCTGCTTCTCTGGGGTAACATGCAACTGTGTATGCCTGCATGCTTTTTCTAATGGGGAGATTTTTCTTTCCTTGAAAGACAGAAAAGCTATGGGGGAGCTGTTAAATGCTGAAAGCTATATTTAGCTCATAGCAATTAAAGCTAGCACTATATAATGACACTTGTAACTAGCTTATCCATCATGCAAACTGTAAGTTTTTTAATGTTTGACTTCAATCAGACTTGGCATTACTGGCAGCTTTTGCTTACATGGATCAAACTCTGAATTTTAGAAAGCATGTCTGTTGCAGGTTGTTTTGGGCAAGTCGCTTTCTTACTGTTCCCTGTCATTTTGTTCCTAGTTCCATTTTCAGTGTAAACCAGTGTAATCCTGTGTCGCTTCCAAAAGGGGTAGTTCTGCTCTACATTCCTGTCTGCAGCTGCCTGATTTGCTCTTTTCACCTCTGGCATTCTGGCAGTATGTTCATGTAGTGAACTGGTTCAGCAGTGTGGCTAAAAATCTGGTGGTTTTCCTGGTTAGTTATTAATTGGATTCATTTCCCACTCTAATTCCACTCTATAGTCATGTTGCTACTGGTTTTAGTAGGAGTTGCCGCAGAAATAAATAGCTAACTTTGAGAAGGGAGAGAATTGACTGATTCCTCCCCAAGGGTTTATGTCTGCCTGCTGCAGATTTATACCAAATTACATTCTGTTGCCGGATTAGGTCTTTGCACTCCTGGTAGGCTCTTCCAGAAATAATTAGAAATGTGTAGCTGCTTTGGGACTACTCCAGTACAAAACAGCTTAATGAATCGTTGTAGAGTTGTTAAAAGGTCAGTTATTGCATTCATTCTTTTTTTTCCTTGGATGCCAAATAATTGATTTCCTCCGTTCTGCATTAAATGAGCATCCTTCTGTGATGCTCACATGAACTGTAGTCACCCACTGTGAGATATGTTCATTGTTCAATTCATCCTTCTATTCCAGTGTATCAGACTCTAGAATTTTTCTGATGTCTGCTTGTGAGTATGTCTGTACAAGTGTGTATTACTTTTCTATTTCACAGGCACAAAAAAAAAGTTATAAATCAATCAACAGTGCAGTTAAGCTGGTCTGGATTTCCCAGATGATTTTAGGAAGTGTGCACCTGTATTGCCAAATATTCAGAAACAAAATATCATATGGGTGCATCCCTATGCTCACGGATCAGACTAGATCACTGCAGCATGGTGGTTTGGGGAGCAGTGGGGAACATGGGACCTTTTTTGGACAAGCAAGTTGTGGGGAAAATTTCATTTTGGGAGGAGGAAGACTTGCTGTGTGTGCAAAAATGTGGAAAGATTATGGAACAACAAAGGCATCAGCTGGCTTTATGAAGTGACTAAGTGGTTGGTACAAGCCTCAGCTCCCTGGTTGACTTCTCCAATACCTTTAGAAACATCATTCAAGGTGAACACCCCTGCGTTTGGCTTATCCTCGGCAGCATGGAGTTCATGAATTCTGAAACTGTGAAGACAATGCCAAACTTTTAGACAGGGGGCTGCATAATAAAGTGGAAAATTCTGGATGTTGTTTTGGGTAACTCTTGGCTAAATAAAGGCTTTGAGATTTGAAATGGTGAAAATGGCAACTCCCCTTTCCTGTCCCACGGTCTGTGGTACTGCTGCGGAAGGTCTGACCTTGTGGCCTATGTTGAAAAACTCAATTATTTTTCTTGATTTTGGGATAGCGGGGTTTTTTTTTGGTTTGGTTTTGTTTTTTAAGCTGTCGTGTTTTGGGAGTTAGCACAGAGCTGCTGATGGCCTGATGTTCCTAGTGAGGGAGAATGCTTAGGTTGTGTTCCCTTGTATCTGTCACTTCCCTCTGGGCTCCCTCTAGGGTCCCTGCTATTTCAATGTCATATGTAATACACTCCTGATAACTAATGTAATTGTCTGAGCAATATCAGATTATTATTTTCCTATTTCTTTTACATTGTTCCTGTAAATAACATAAAGAATTAAAGGCACTATTTTTCAAAGCTAGGTTTGGGGTTTTTTTCCAAAGGCTTGTCATAAGGTGATTTTGTTGCCTTAACCACGAGAAGTTTTTAGTATATGGTTAGCTGGAAGTTATAAATGTAGAACAGCTTAATTTCCGAGTTACTGGGAAAAATGCCAGCCATAGATTTGGGAAAGTCTGAGTAATAAAACTGTAAAGCTGGTTCATCACTCAAATATGTTATTATTTCGGCTGCGTCTGCCCACTGCAGGCTCCTACAGGCTAAAAATGTCAATAGGCTCTTACATTAACAGCTATTTTAGGTCTCTAATCTTAAAAGGCAGCACAAATGAAGTAACCTTAGATTAATACAAAATATCAAAATTAATGCATCAAGTGTTCTTCCTCGCTCTAGTTTGAAACTTCCACCCTTAATATTTGGATAATTATTAAAAATACACAAGTTCATACATTAAAAAAATCTAATCCTAAATTTAGGTCGCAGATGTTTAGACGCCAAACCAGCTGGGGGTGGTAGCATTTTCAGGAATGTAACAAATAGAAGCAGCAAGGAATTGAGTAGAAACATGACATTAGGAGTTATTAAATGTAGACAAATGATAAGAGAAGGCTGAAGTATTGCTTAAACTCAATGAGTTGAAAACAGGGGAAAGGATTTCTTTTTTCTGTGGAAAATATGCTGACAGTTTAAGAATAATACTAAAAAAGGGCAGTAATGTCAATATTTCAAGAAATTCAGAAGAATTAGCCCATTACTGAAATGAAGCTGTGTGGTCTGTTGGCAGCATATAGGAAGAATAACTAAGAAAAAAGTTAAATTATAACTGCTAAAGCTATTGTTTTTAAAAAAACCACAAACTGCACAGTAGATAACAGCTCTGAATCTACGGTGCAAATAATTTGAAAAATTCTCTGTTCCTCATATTGATCTGGAAGAAAGATCAGGAAAGCCTCAGAGCACTGGAGGAAGCTTAATGATGTGCTATTTTTTATACGCAGTAAATGACACATGGTACTCAGACACTGGTTCGCCTGGTGTTGATTACAGACTTTTGGAAATATTATCATCAAGCTGATATGGGAACTGACTCAGTGCAACAGAAATTTAAATCAAATAATTGGAATGAAGCACCACACAGTTTGTGGATATACAGGCTAAACTATTGATCCTCTTAAGCTCAAATTGAGCACATTAAACTTTGTCATAAGCCATTTCTGTTCGGTAGTGTTCATACTGTACAGAGAAGTCCTGCAGGCTGCTAAAATTGTGAAATTTGATTGTCTTCAGAAAAAGTGCATTTGACTAAATGTCAAAATTGCATGTTGGTTGCTTCAAAGCAACAGTTAAATAGTGATATGAGTTTGTCAAAGAGTAGTACCCCCGGCATCTCTTTCTACGAAGGATTCTTCTTTCTATTTTTGTGCAGACAAGATATTTGAGTGGGTTCCCTGCACCCTCAGTAGAGTTACATACAATTCTGTATCCTTTGATCAAGAAAGATTTCTGTTACAAAATGTGTTGCTCTGTTAGTGTGTTAGACTAAAACTTCGTTGCTTAGTTACGTAGGAGAATGTTGTTAACCTGAACTTCTAATACATATCTTTCAGCAGAGGAAGATGTAGCTGTAGACGCTGTAATTTATGGAAATAGTTTGGCGGAGGGAACATAAAAAAACAAGGTAGAAAAATTTCCAGATATTCATATATTATATTCATTACCATCCCTTGTGATTCCCAGGTATGGAAGGACAATGCAGAAGGAAGTTCTGTTTCTCATCACATGTTTCTGTTTGTTTGTTTTTCAGATCCAACACTACGCTCATTAAGCTTACCACATCTTGACTAAAGGAATTGTTCATACTTTCACTGCCCGAACAGGAGAGGAGATTTGGATTCCTCACAGCTGGTACTAAGACTACCCACTCACTGTAAGTCAGTCTTCCTTGTATCATGGATGTGGTACCCTCCCTTTAGGAAAGCAGTTACACTGATGGGGAGCCTGTTTCAACCTAGAGAAGATGTGATGAAAGAAGCTATGTAAGAAGCTTCTTGCTATGAAGAATCATTCTATCAATGGAGAATGGGAGAGGACTGTAGTGTAGCTGGCTTTGGGGATGATACATTGTGCTTAATTGTATGTCTAGAAGAAGAATTGAAGGATGTAGCAAGGAAATGGAATAGGTAAACCTGAAATTGTGCTAATGTAACCTTATATTCTGCTGAGACAAGGGTAATTGTTAAAAAATACGTCAAAGCTGTGTTACTTTTGAGGGAACTAGAAAAAATATCACTCATCGGGTTGTACTGTGTTTGGATTCCCCTTAATCTTAGGCTTTGGGGTTTCCACTGGTCACCTGCCAGGTCAGGAAGGGACTGTATCGCCCATTGCGCCATTCAACTCTTTGTGGTTTGTGTCTCGTCCTGAAATGCTCTCTATGGACTGCAGCCAAAGATAGAACTCTGGCAAGGTTGTGATTATGTTCCCAGTGATACTGAAAAAAATCTTGTGTTGCTGGTGGGTGTGCTTTTGCCTGAGTGTTCACTAATTGTAAGATTTATCATTAGGAGGAAGTTCTGTCCCAAGTCATATTGCCGGTGATGGTACTTGTGGTGTTTTACCTTCTCTGGTAGCGTGTAAATATACTCACAGTGCATCCTGAATACTTAATAACTTCTCTATTGGGGTAGGATGTTCATAATACACTTGTGCTTCCTGGCTAGCTGCTTGTGCTGCATTTTAACTTTTTTTTTTAATATATACGTTCTTGACCTTTTTAACCTGCAGCTATTAAATTAGTATTATAGGGTTGTCCTGGTTTCAGCTGAGATGGAGTTAATATTTCTCTCAGTAGCTGCTGTGTTTTGGATTTAGTACCAGAAGAATGTTGATAACAGTGGTGTTTTCAGTTGTTGCTATGAAATCAAGGACTTTTCCCAGTTTCTCATATCCAGCTAATGGGCAGGTGTGCAGGAGCTGGGAGGGAGCATGGCCAGACAGAGAGCCAAGCTGGCCAGTGGAAATATTCCATACCATGGACATTGTGCTCAGTTTATAAATGGGGATTGGCTGGGAGGGGGCAGGAATCTGCTCTTCTCATTTCTGTGAATTTGAATCCTCTCTGATCTGGTAGTTCATACTTTTCTGTGAGTTCAGTCTTTTTTGGGAGTTATGTGAAATTTGGGAGTTTTGGCAATTCGTGAGCTCTGGGAAACCTGTGGGTTCTGTGACCACTGCTCGGGGACTGGCTTCAAATTAGTTGTTGGGCAGTGAGGTAAATTGTATTGTATATAGTTTGTTTTGCATATTATTATTAATATTAGTAGTAGTATTCACTTTGTTGTCTTATTAAACTATCTTTATCTCAATGCACGAGTTTTCCCTTTTGTCCATTTCTCTTCCCCAGCCCTCTGGGGTGGAAGGGGAGGGGTGAGCGAGTGGCTGTTGGGTCCAAGTTGCTGGCTGCTGGGTTAAACCCCAACAAGGGCACATAAGACAAGTAGGGTATTGTAGGTCTTACATGCATATAATTTACATATTTGCTTGCAGTTGTGGAAGGCTGGACATTCTGAACTGTGCAGTTCTTAGTCCTGCGATTTTATGTAATCTAATGTTTTGAAATTAATACTAACAGGGTCACATGGATCTTTTTACCTGTAAAGCAGAGTATAGCACTGCTCTTCTGCACTTATTTCCCATTATACCTACATCTGTGTTTGTATGGGTTTCGTTGCTGCTTTAAGCTTGGTGGATTCTTTTAGGTTAAATCTCTCAGTTTCTATTGTGAGCGTGTAAAAGGTGTCACTAGCTGTATATTGTCTGGTAGGACTTCCTTTCCTCTTGAAAGCTGGAGATGGGTCATGAAAACAGAGTAGCAGGCACAAGTATTGAATCTTTGCTAGATGTGGCTACTATAAAGCCCATTAACATCCATGTGTGTGCTCAGCTTCTACAAATTAGAAGCTGAAAAAGTCAGAGGAGGAGAGCAAGGAGTGGAAAATACTTGGTTTATTTGTGTTGATAGGTACTACCATGCTGCTACAGTGGGCTCTCTCTGGGAGGTGCCCTGTTGCTATAAGATCCTTTTATCTGTGTAGATAGCAGAGTTTATCAAATACAGTTACAAAATAGTTAGCTGATTATGTTGGGGAGTTTTAGGTTTAAGTAGCAAAGCAATGTTTCATGGTTTTCTGATGACTTCCAGAAAGTTTCAGTATACTTGGCAGAAATGAATTTAGACCTGCCCCACCCCAGTATACAATGTGGCTATTTTATTTACAGAGAGGGGTTCCTGTTGAACAGGTATGTTCATGGCTACGTGTGGAGTCTTGCAGTAAACCTGTGAAAAAGTCAGGGCAAGCCCTCACTTTGCTTATCCTTATCTTTCAGTGCAAGAATGTTCTCCATTGAAAGACAATTTTGATAGTTGCTAAATGGAAGGGTGGTAGATCTGCAGGGATACAAAACTAACAAAGTTTGACCAGTTAGAAAAGCGGAATTTTTCATTGCTCTCTAATAGCTATAGCAGGAGGCTGCAATAACAAATAGTATTTATCTTAAAAATAGTATTTTTGGTTTTGTGCTGACATAGTACCATCCTATTGGCATGTGTTCTTGGAATGCATTAGTACTTTGTAACACCCTTTTTTTTTTTTTTAAGATATATGAAATCTTACAGTAACACATGGTGTAATTTCACTGAATAGCTCTGTGTCTTTGAAAAAGGAAAGAAATAGTACTTGGTGCTCAAAGTGAGTGCACCTTAAGTGAAGTTACCTTAAATTCATTTTTATGAATTTGACTCTCTGGCTGTTATAACAGCAGTTTCCATGTGTTACTGAGCCGTTAGAGGAATTCTTTACTGCTCTCTTGAATGTAGGAAAATATAGTGAAGGAAGTGATCCTCATTCCTCAATCCTCATAAATTTTATTAAAGAAACTTAATGGAACCCCTGTGTATTCCTTTGTTGGTATTTTTTCTCAGTTTTGCCAACCTAAAATTCTAAGGTTAGTTCTTCAGTACAACTGTGTACATTGTTTTGTCTCTCGCTTGGACCACTGACGTACTAAATCTTGTGAAAGGTATTTAATTTTACTTTGTAAGCTGAATATTGACAGAAACATTAAGCATATTGGCAGCTCGACGTTGTCTGCTGGCTCTTTACTTGCTATCTTATATGAGAAATTCCTTGTACAGAACTAAATTCTGTGCTAAAATATGTCATTTAGTACTTCCTTGAAAGGAAAATTAGGTCAAATCTTAGTGTACATGTACCTGTAAATGCAAAAATAACCAATGTGCACAACCCTAGCTCTTTTCTGTGCACAAGCTCATGTCTATGAATTTAAGCTAATTTTCTCAGATGAATTCCAAAGTGTTTCTTCTGGATTTAGCTATGAATACTTGCACTAACTTGTTCAATGGATAGTAGCATAGGTAGATGTTCCTGTAAACAAAAATAAAAAGTGAAGAAGGGGAGAAAAAGGATGTTTGTTAACTTACTGTCTTACAAGTTGCTACTGAAACAAATTAATTTTGTGTTATTGTTTAAGACTAAAATAATCTATATATCTGAGTGTCACGGATGGCATCTATGGAAAGGAGGGAGGAAGAAGTGGGATAACTTTAACTCGTAAGAGCATAACATAGAATTTTTAGTTTTAGTCATAGGTAATTTGTTCTTAAATAGATAATATATGATTAGACAGAGGGGCTGTTTGAAACAACTGTACTGCTAATTTAGTATGATTACAGAATAAAGTCAATTTTAGAGTTTGTGTCAGTAGAAGTTAAATGTTTGTGAAATTGTGAAAAGGTGGATCGAATGTACAGGCACATTTTCATTAATACAGCATTGTAAACCAGTCATCACTTAAGTGCATCTTTTAGGGCAAGTTGTCACTTGTAAATGCCAGACATGTCAGACTGATGTTGGGTTTGAATTGATGTGAGAAGGTTGTGAACTCCCTGGTCCTGTGGCATCAAGGCCACAGACCATTTCCCCTGCAGTAGGGACACAGTATGTCTCAGACATGAAAATCCATTTTTCAATAGTTACTGCTTCCTACCTTGGGAGAGACTATGAACTGAAGTGCTTGAAATAAGCAATTAGCATAGCCAAAAGTAACTTAAAAGAGACGATTGTGAATCTTGTTTCTGTTATTCAAATTTTTGATTCCTTATGCTTATATGCAGAGAAAAATAGCAACTGCTGTGTGTCATCTTGTTCCAGAGGCAACCAGGTTGGCTGCCCGACATTTTAGCAACTTGGAACAAATTGCCTTCTTACTGGCATTACAAGGATTTTACAAAGCGAGTTTCTGCATTTTGCTTCCAGGAAGTGATACAGGTAGTCCAGATTCTTACCACTGAAAATATTTTCATGACACTCTCACTGAGCAGAAGCACACACCTTTCATCTGGAGGTCATGAACTCGGTCAGTCCTTTGACATAGATCAGTTTTGTCCTTGGAGAAGCCAGGAAAACTTGTCCCTCGTTTTAAGAGTAGCTGTAAGATACCAGCTCTGTCTTTCAGTGTATGTTTGAACATGTGCTTCCATCAGCCTTTTTTTTTTTTTTTTTTCTTTCAGAAAGGCTGGGTAACTTCTTCCTGTCTTTGCTTATGTAAACTCTGGTAAGTTGCTTATTTGTCCACCAAGTGAAGAATAAATATAATGCTTCAGATGCATGAGAAGGCAGAAAATTTGTCACATTTCCAGGGTGGCCTTAGAAATTTATTTATGAAGTGCAACTGTTGTATAGCTTCAGGGCCCCTTGCTTTCCAGCTGTGCAACAGTAAAAGTTTTGCACACAAGCTAATTGCATGAGAGGGGAAGAGATGGCTGCAGTTGTTGGTGGATTCCTTTAGTAGTATGGTAATGAGGAAGTGGGACTGAATCTCTGATCCTGGCAAGTGTAGCAGTGAATGAGATATGGTTTTGGCCTCTAGTGACTACTTCGCCTGTTCACTGACTCCTGTTTTAAGTGCCCTATACTTCCATTTGCTTTTGGGAAAAGGTCATGTCCTCATTTTAATTCAAAAGGCAAATTCTTATAGCAGTACGTATTTGAAGAAGAAATGAAAATTGCATTGTTCCTTTGGGTTTGAAGAAGCTTCCCACACTAAGCAGAAAAATATTATGATTACTAATGTAGGTGCTTTTCAAGGAGAAGTAAAGATTACTTTAAAAACCGAGTAAAATGTTTGCAGTATGATTTTTTTTTTTAAAGCCGTCTGTGTAAAGTTCACAGTCAGTGTGCTTCTGTAGTAATATGTTTCGATTTCATTTTGTCCTCATGTGTTCGTCTGAGCATGTAATCTGTTGTAGATTTTTTTTTGTTGTTGTTGCACGTTTTAGCAAATCATATGTGAGGGGTGAAAAAAGGTCCAACCTGACCAAGGATAATTATCAATAGTGATTAATAAACAGAAATGTATTCATGAAAACATAACACTTGCGATATTTGTTTAGTGAGTTTTTTAAACTTACTGACTTTATGCATGTGCCACACACTTATGAAAGAAAATGTCTACTGTGGGGTCACTTACTTTTTGGTTACAAAACCATAGCAAGAACTTTTGAGAAGAAAAATATATTCTCCTGTCAGCTGAGGTTATGTTGGAAGAACATTAAGATTCTGGCAGAAAACCAGGCAAGGTCTTGTCTGGTAGGGAGTCAAATGTGCTGGCTGGTGACTTGTAGGCCCAATAGCGAGCATCAGAGCAATACAGTATAAAATGATTTTAAAAAGCTTTGAGAAGCTTTCAATGCAGCAGCATGTTTTACTGTAACTTTCACTGGTCTTCCCTTCCATCCAGGACTAAGGTGATATCGTGTGTATGATATTTGGTTAACTGCATTTCCACAGAAATTTCTTAATATACTGAAAAAGTAACTTTAAAAATTAAATTTAAAAATGTGCAACATACATAGAACTAATTTACTGAACCAGAAATGTACGATTGTGCCACTGTACTGATTTGTTTCTGGTTGTACTTCAAAAGTGTAAAAGCTCTTCCCTTGCACAGTTTGTTGGTATTTTGTTAATTTATCAGGTGAAGAACTAGCATTGTTTTCAATTCCCATTTGCCTTCCCTCTTTTGAAGAAGCAATATACAACACTTAAGACTGGGCAGCATATATTACCTGAAGAAGGTGTTGCCATATAAAAGTTGGTGTTAACTTTCCAGAACAGCCTTGATTCCAAGTGGGTAATTAACAGCTCTTCCTGATCCCATGGTTAGAGTCCTGTTAAAACCTTCCATTTAAGTGTATGCTGTTTTAATTTGCATTTTCAATTTAAATTATGTTTAGTAGACTGTTGTCAGGCAGTGTAATCATAACTTCAGAAATAAAATGTCAAAATTAAACATTTTGACAAGATAATTTTTGCTGATCTTTCACGCTCTCTGTGATAACCACAATTTCCGTATTTCTAATGTTCTGTCATCTGGGGTGACAGAATCCACCTGTCCTCTGAGAACCAGAGGGCACAGCTCTCCTGTCTCCTTCCTTTCTGTTCTTTTAATGGGAAAGACAACAGGTCACAAAATATGCAAAATCTATAACAGCCACACTCTGAATAACAATTAAACAGTAATTTACTTCCAATAATAAATTTTACAAGGAGTAAGTACCAAAGACTTTTAAATTAACACTGGTTAAACTCAGGGTTTATGATGTGCAGTGTTGTAGTTTGGAAAAGGTATTAAAGTATACACAATGGTTCATTTTTTTCAAGTAAACATAAAGGAAAGAAAAAGTAAGTCTATTTTCAAGGGTGGTGTATATTACTTCTACTGGCAACAATTGCCATGACCTAATGTTTCAGTATGAAAAATAATGTTCATTTCATTTAAATAAAAGAAGAGAAACTACAAAAAAGAAAATCCCCAAACACTGAGCTACAGAAAGCAATGACTGTAAGGAACTGTAACAGCTGCAATAACAACTAAACAAAATTGGCCCTCGAAATGAAAGGGGGGGGGGGAATAAACACCTCCCCCCAGTGAAGTAGCTTTACACTGTATCATTAAATCTCACTTGACAAAGTTGAGATGGCTCATTCAAGACACTTGTAATGAGAAACTTAATTTGAGGCTGTTCTCTTCCCACCCCCAGAAATGCCTGCAAGCTCTCACTAGTTTTGGCTGTGTTCTTCCTGAGTTTTTCTCCCTGCAGCTTTACTTCAGATGGAAGATTTTTTTAACAATATCACAGAAGTATTTGTCAAAAGAAGAGACATATAGCATTCCTAAATACCGAGTATCTTTCAGATCTTCAGTGTGTCAAAACAGTACCACTGAAACGAGCTGTGCTTTGGTAAAAGTGGATGTGCTGGTAGGAGAGTGGCACCATGCACCAGTAGTCATCATCTCTGTATGGTGATGGGAGGTACAGAGGACAGTACAGCCGAAAGATGCGGAGGGCAGTGACTAGAGGTTTTAGAGAAACATAAGGAATGAAAGAAAGAAAGGAGTGATAAGAATTTCTCACAACTTTGAGATATTGGGCTTTGTATAATATATGTATCTTTCAAAGCAAAAGTAGAAAGGCATTTTCAATTTATGAACAGATTTCAGGGTCCTGTAAAACATAACCAGGCTAAAATCTTATTTCTAAATGTATTTTATTTTATTCCTGTCAGTGTTGTCTTGCCTCTTTTATATTTTTGAAAAAAGCAAATTTAAAGGTTTTGAAAACTCCCATTAAGACTGAAATGCAACTCAACGTACATGACTACCACAGTTTTCTTCTTTTCTTTGAGGTCCTAATGGAGGAGTATATAAATACCTCTGCAAAGTTCTGTTGGTCAAGCCACAGGTTATTTGGTGTGTATCTGTTTAGGTGGACTTGAATATTCTGGGATTTATCTTGTTAGCATCTTCAGGCTTGGTTAATTCGTGACTAGCAGCACAAAATTTGAGGAATACTTTTGAAGTGGGAGCTTTGGCTATAAGCTGGAGGCCCTTTTAATAGTGGCTTGCAAGGATTAAGGAACTACTAACGCTGTATTTTGCCTGGATGTCTGGCTGTGTGTGGGATGCTCCAGCTGTGCTGTTAGAATAGTCACCTCTGGGAAGGTAAATTCATGTTTTTCAGTTACATAACTGTGCATCACATTTTATTTAGTGCCCAGGAATCTGACAACAATGTGCTGGATACAATGTATGCATTTAAAAAACAAAACTGTTGTCACACGAAAAATAAATGTGCACATTAAGACTTGATTTAAAAAGGGTCATTAGCACCTGAGCCAGGTGATCGCATCACTGTAGATATGTGTACAGAAGGCATGTATTTAAGTATACATGTACTTTGCATAGGTATTGGAAATAAAGCAGCTTTGTCACCAGCAAGAATTGTCGGGTTTGCCATGGAAGGTGCTGCAGAAGTTTTTAGCCTGCTAAACAGAATACAGCAGCTGAAGGTGTATTTGGTAGAGAGGAAGGCTGCGGCCTGCCTGAGTCTCCTGGGCAAGTGGCATACTGCTGGATCCAAGTACAGTGGTCAGCTCAGAAAGCCCATGTGATGCAAATCTTGAGTGAAATGTCCAGATCTGTTCAGACTCTGCAGTGACTTGGAGCCAGGGGGCTTCTGCCTTAGCTTCCAAATATACTCTGTCATGGGGCTGGCGTCATCTAATAGGCAGTGACCTTTAATTGTCCTTGAGCCTTAAAGCATCAGGCTGCAACTGCTACGATTGAGTATCAGTCAGTAAAATTCCTCTCATTGAGCTGGGGTGTGGGAACAATGGGCCTTCATTTTTGAATTTTTTTTGGGGGGGGGGATAGCTTTATTTGAGGTCTAACAAGGTGTTCTTAGCAAGGTCTTTGCTTATTTAGCTTATATGAAACAGAGTAACGTTATACAAGTTCAGGGTAAGAAAGATGTACCTTCCTTTATAAATAATATTTTATTGCTGTCACAAAAGAAGTTCTCATACTTCTGCATGCCTTTGTATTTCAGAGTACTCTGAAACAATTGTGAAAACCAGCACTGGTGATTTGTTTTTTTATTTATTTCTATCTGTTGCCAGTGGTGAACAAGTCCCAATTCAGTATGTTACAGGGAAGATTATGTGAAAGGCTGTTTAGTAGTTCTGGATAAACCGTCGCAACCCAATTTAAACTGTTTGCTTTCACATTATTTATTTAATCTATCTCTGAAATGTCCTGTTTCTGTGCATGTGGACATGAAGGCTGATTACTCTAAGTGGATGTTATTAAAATAATATCTCACTGCTTGCTCAGCTGAAGAAAAGTCAGGCCTGCAGCATCTCTGGAATTGGTTCTGAATATAAAAGAGCCAGTGGTTGATTATATACAAAATGTTAATTGTCGTTCTGCTCTGTTCAGACATAACTAATGTGTGACAATTTAGATACATTAGCTGAGAATCGTTACATTGACATGGGAAGAAATGCATTTGCCACAGGTATTTAATTTATCATGCTTAATGCATAGCATTCAATTTGACAATTCCTGCACTTGTTGGTGAGTTTAAGCCTCTTAAATTTGCTGTATCAGGTGGTTAAGCTGCTGGTTTTAACTTCCAAACGCCTCATGTTTTTTCCATGTCCTCACCTAGCTCTAGAGAAGTATTCCAGGCATAGGGAACAGGGCAAGCAGGGAGATGGAGAGAGATGGAGCTGTGATTGTATAAATGGGCAACAGGAGATGTGATCTCTGTTTGAGCAGTTTGTGGAGTCCCCAGGCAAAATAAATACAAAGTCAGATCCCTCTGCATAAGGCAGCAAAACCAGTTAATTGCAGCATTTACTGGAAGCTCTGAATATTTTAAAGCACTGTATGCTGGAATTGCATTAACAACCCACAAAAGCAAATAACAGACTTTTCAGAGTAAGTTGTTGGACGCCATAGGGAGTAAAGGCAAATTTACATCCCGTTTTTGGGAATGACACTGAATTTTTTAATAGATTCGTGATTGATAGGTCAGAATTTGTATGTCTGGGAATGCTATCATTTATGTGAAAGCAAAACATAAAGCATGAAAACAGAATGTGAAGTGTGAAAGTTTTTAATGCCATTTTGGGTCAGTCTAAATGAACTGCACTTCAGGGTGGGTGTTTTGGGAAGCATGAAGATAAGGTCAGCTTTCACTGGATGTTACTCAGAGCCTGGCATGTGGTTCCCCATTTGTCCTGCTTTCCAAGTCTTTGTGGAGAAAACTCATGGTGCTGAAAGGAGAGAAGCACAAGGAGAGAGATCAGAATCTTTCTCTACAAGTAATTCAATAACATTTTTGTACTTGACACAAATATAAATTATTTGGATTTTCATGCGTGGGCTTCCTAAAAGAATTGGCATGCAGCTATAACAGTGTTTTAATTCAATTTACCAAAATGAAGAGTCAGAATACACCACCGGGTGCTTAAGAAATGTGTTGTGTTATGTTATACTCTGTGTTTCTTGACTTTCTCTTTTTAGAAGTATGATACATATTCAGCATGGTAAGTGATCTATTCCTAAAGTCATCTCTCTAGGTAATGGAAGTGATACTGGAGTGTTACAGGAGATCTTGCTTGCTTTGTCACTGTATTTTATTGTTGGATTACTGACTTGAAGCAATGATCACCTTCACTGTTCATCTGCCTAACTGGTATTGTAAAATCACACTAGAGAACAAGCTTTCAATCTTCTCACTCTGGGAACAATATAGGAATAGCTTCAACAACAACTATATTGCTCCCAGATTAGTGCACGTTTTCTGCTCTGGAAGATCATTACAACAAGGGACATCAGGGGGCTTGTCCTTCAGTCAAAATAGGAAATGTTTGTCCTTTAGGCTTTCTGTCTGTATGTGCAGGCTTTCAGAGTTTTGTTAGGCAATCAGATACGTGTGGTACTTTTCTCCATATTTTGTGATCTGAATGCCCACAAATCCATGGGCCCCGATGGAATGCACCCACGAATGCTGAGGGAGCTGGTGGATGTCATTGCTGAACATCTCTCCATCATCTTTGAGAGGTCCTGGAGGACAGGAGAGGACTGGAGGAGTGCCTGAGGACTGGAGAAAGGCCAGTGTCACTCCAGTCTTCAAAAAGGGCAAGGAGGACGACCCAGGGAACTACAGGCCGGTCAGTCTCACCTCCATCCCAGGAAAGGTGATGGAGCAGCTCATCCTGGAGGTCATCATCAAGCAAGTGGAGGTTATCAGGAGTAGTCAGCATGGATTCACCAAGGGGAAATCATGCCTGACCAATCTGATAGCTTTCTACGATGACATGACTGGCTGGGTAGATGAGGGGAGAGCCATAGATGTTGTCTACCTGGACTTCAGCAAGGCTTTCGGCACTGTCTCCCATAACATCCTCCCAGGGAAGCTCAGGAAGTGTGGGCTAGATGAGTGGTCAGTGAGGTGGATAGAGAACTGGCTGAATGGCAGAACTCAGAGGGTTGTCATCAGCGGCGCTGAGTCTAGTTGGAGGCTGGTAACTAGTGGTGTCCCCCAGGGGTCAGTACTGGGCCCAGTCTTGTTTAACTTCTTCATCAATGACCTGGATGAAGAGTTAGAATGTACCCTCAGCAAGTTTGCTGGTGACACCAAACTGGGAGGGGTAGTAGATACACCAGAAGGCTGTGCTGCCATTCAGCATGACCTGGACAGGCTGGAAAGTTGGGCAGAGAGGAACCTGATGAGGTTCAACAAAGGCAAATGCAGGGTCCTGCACCTGGGGAGAACCAACCCCATGCATCAGTACAGGCTCAGGGCGGACCTGCTGGAGTGCAGCTCTGTGGAGAAGGACCTGGGTGTCCTGGTGGATGACAGGTTGACCATGAGCCAGCAATGTGCCCTGGCTGCCAAGAAAGCTAATGGGATCCTGGGATGCATTAGGAGGAGTGTGGCCAGCAGGACAAGGGAGGTTCTCCTTCCCCTCTACACTGCCGTAGTGAGGCACCATCTGGAGTATTCTGTCCAGTTCTGGGCTCCCCAGTTCAAGAAATATGAGGAGCTTCTGGAGAGAGTCCAGCGGAGGGCTACGAGGATGGTGAGGGGACTGGAACATCTGCCCTACGAGGAGAGGCTGAGGGAACTGGGCTTGTTCAGCCTGAAGAAGAGAAGGCTGCGAGGGGACCTTATAAATGCTTATAAATATCTGAAGGTTGGGTGTCAGGAGGATGGGGCCAGACTCTTTTCAGTGGTGCCCAGTGACACGACAAGGGGCAATGGGCACAAACTGAAGCACAGGAAGTTCCGTCTGAACATGAGGAAGAACTTCTTCCCTCTGAGGGTGACGGAGCACTGGAACAGGCTGCCCAGGGAGGTTGTGGAGTCTCCTTCTCTGGAGATATTCAAGACCCGCCTGGACAAGGTCCTGTGCAGCCTGCTGTAGGTGACCCTGCTTCGGCAGGGGGGTTGGACTAGATGACCCACGGTCCCTTCCAACCCCTACCATTCTGTGATTCTGTGATCAGCAATGTAAAGACGCAGCTCAGAAAATTCATCCATAAAGAATTTGTTAATAGAAGCCCCCTTTTCTTCTCCAGGAAAGCCTGTAAGTCTTTCCAAAAGGATATTTTTCCAGCAGTCTACTTTGCACGTGAAGTGAAAATATGCTCGAACTACCTTGCTCTTTTTCCCCAGACACTGATGAGCAGTCAGGCGAGCTTGCGTGCTTGAGAAAGGCAGTTTGAAATAAGAGCTGGGGGACTGTCAGCTCCCATGGCCACCTTTGTTTATTTGCTGCTAGGACAGACAGTTGACTTATTTTCTTGTTTTTCAGTACAGAGAAAGAGACTGGAAAACTGCAAATACTGAGAATGTAACTTCTCCAAATGTAATCCTTCCAACTGCTATCGATCATTCTGAGTTTTATCTTTAATGTGATGTTCCATGTAAATCCTTGTCACTTTGGAGTAACAAAAGTAAAAAATTTTAATATTTTTGACATATTTTATCATGTGCTTTTGAAAACAGTATAACATAATGCTTAGGAGGAAAGACAGGGTGCATTTTATATGGAAATTTTAAATTATGTTCATTTAAATTACCACTCAGTAATTTATTTTCACATTCTTCTTCCAGCTCTTCACTTTCTACATGCATTTACTTTTTCTACCTTTTCACAATTAAATGCATAGAACGAAATATGAAATTCAGTTCAATACTTGTGTTTTAACTGTCTGTATGGAACAGGTGTATTTTTTTCTAGAAGAAAGTGTGATTTACAAAAATACTTTAATGTCTGCAAACTCTTAAGTTTTGTGGTCAAGACTTGTTGAAAACTTTGTACATAGAGTTCCAATGTTGAGCAGCCTTTGAAAAGGCAATTTTATGTCCAAAGTGCAATTTTATGGCATAAGCTTTGTAAAGGTGTTTTCTTCCTTTGTGCATTCTGTATTTTGTCATGTAAAAAAGATGTACTTGAATGAGTTTCTCAGACCAGTATCACTTACTAGCAGAATTCTGGAAAATGCAGTCTAAACGACTATTAATAAAAGTTAAGGGAAAATATGTAGGTCAGCATCGGTGAAGTGGGCATGACTGCCATCTGTTAAGAAATTAGCTTTCAATATTATGTTTCCTGGAACTTCACATGTTATTATTTTAGACATATTTGTATAAAAAATAAAAACCCATTTTAGCTCTTTCCTCTAAGAAAATGCCTTTTTTCTATTTTCCTTTTGAGATATTCGTCAAGTGCATTATATGAAAAAGTGTGGAAAATATCTTGTTAAGTATGTCAGGATGTACCATATGCTGCACTACTCATAATTAACCACAGGTTTAATTTATTTTTTTGTTGTAAGTCCTGATGTTCTAGAGAAGCCAATACCATTTGCCAGCATTTTAGAAACAAACACGAAAATGAGAGGGTGGAAGGACAGTAGAGACATAAAAGGCAAAGACCAAGAGTGGTGGCACTCCCCTAATATTAAGCAGTTTAAGGGGAGTCTACATCACTTGTAAACACTTCTGCTTATTGCTGCTTTTACAGCCTACAATTAAAATCCAAGTTGTTAGTTGCTGTTCAAGTATAACCAACCTCAAAAATGCTATGAAGCAACCAAGACGCTAGACTGCACAACACGCATTGTACAACTCTTCACGTTGTTGTCTGCTGTCTCTGTAGCCTGTTTACAGTGACTGGAACTGAAGTAAAAAATGAGTCTACTGATTAGAAACAACAGATACGAATTGTTAACTTGTAGCACTCTTTTACTGAGCTCAAATCAAGTTCTTTGTAAATTATTCATTCTTTCATATTGCTGAGACATCGTGATTAAAAACTTCCATCTTTTAAACCTCTAAAAATGCTCATGAATGGGAGTGTAGCTGAAGCTGAAGCTTTTTTTAAATCATGCAGAATTTCTTTTGTTTTTAATTAAATTCAGATAGATGGATGGTAGCTTCCACTAACCGGAATCTAAATGTAAGATTAGGGACAGGGTATCTTTTTCAGATCTGTCTCAATCAGTTGAAAATAATACTGCTTCCGCTTTCTTGCCTACAAGTTGGTGTTGACCATCCCTGCATTTCGGCCAAAGTATGTGAACTAACCCTTGTGACAATCAAACCTCTACTGAAGTGGATAAGGAAGGGCTCCTGTGATTTTTTGTTTTTTGGTTAGGGAGATACTGATCTCCTGAGACTGGACAAGAATTCTGGACAGCAATAATTTCTTTAACTGCTTTGCAAGTTCTAAAAGCAAATATGAATTTGAGCTCTACCCGTCAGTGGAGGCACTGGGCTGCTCCCGAGACTCACAGGAATTCTGAGCTCTGTTGCTGGAGGCAGGCCGTATTTTACATTGGGATGTCATACTGTAGTAGACTCGTATAAACAAACTTTGTGCATTAGAACTCTATACATCTTCCTTGTTCTGGACTGTCTGTAATAGTATTAAATTATTCACAAAACCTTAATTGAAGCTTTCCTTTTTGGCCAATCTCCTACCTTGTTTTAGATTTTGTTCTGTTGTAGCTAGGCAGCAGCAGGACAAGATCTGACATGAAAGCACTCACTCTGAAATGGACCTGCTGTTCTTCCTGAGCATGGTTGCTGCTTCTGCAGCTTTGTGTTCACTTTCTTCCTTTTTCAAGGTCAGAAGTTCTGTCCTGGTACAAAAAAGAAAGAAGCTCTGTCCTGGTAAAGCCTCCAAGGTAACCATAGCTGCATCAGGGTTCTCCTCCAGCCCTTCAGAATTTGAGGAGGAGGTGGTGGGGTTCTGTCATTTGAGGTGGGGAAAGGATCCCTTTTATGGTCTCTTTCCTGCTCTGGTGCTACCCTGTTAACCTAGTCAAAGGCCCTCAGCTCTAGTCTGCATCTTAGTTTGCTGACCCAGCTACTATGGTTGATACTTTTCCATTTCATATTACTTAGGCAAAACATTGAATGTAGTCCTTCAGATTTGTAATCTGGTTTTTCACATCTTGCGTCTCTCTGCTTCTATATCTCTTTCAGTTCGTCTTTATCCTATGCCATGAGGATAATGTTGCAGAAAACCTGATCCATGGAACCTCTTTCCTGGTTCCCATTGTCAAGGTGTTCATTACAGTCATAAATATGAATGGATTTAAGACCAACTGTGGTGTAGAATCTTCCAAGAGCATGGTTCACTCCATGGGCTTCTCATGGTTCTTGTCACCTGCGTATGTGATACGTATTTCCAAGCTAAAGTACAGTTGCAGGCATTATTCTGTCTGTCCTTCAAGAGCTGCAGCCCAAGCCGTAACATCTTTAATTTTTATTTAAAAGAAGGACATTTCTGTGTAGACTTTTTTCTTTATATTTGCTTTTTTTTTTTATTGAAAACTTGGAGTTAACAAACTCTTACCTTTTGGCATTAATAACAAAAATACTTAGCACTTGTAGTACTAATTGTCCTCAGTATACTTTGTGTTAATTGTTTCCTACAAGACATCTCTAAAGTGTCAATGTTTATTCACACATTGTGTGTTCAGGAACAGTGTCGGGAAGTTACTGGCCCCTAGCCTAAGATGATATTAGAACAGGTTAACACTGATGTGCTAACAACAACCTCCCAGTTGTTCAGAATACTGCACACCTCTTTTGATGTTTCAAGCTAACTTAATATGAAAGACCTTCTGTAAAAAAAATAACTGACATAATATTTAAAAGAAAGCGGTAACTCTGTCTGCAGTTATAAATAGTAATGTTATAAACTACTATGAAAAGTGTGTGCTGGGATGGACTTAGAGACAGAAGCCTCTAAAGATACGGTAAGTCAATCAATCAAGAAAGGTGACAATTTCAGAACTGGTGCTCATTACACTTGAAAGTGTGTAGACAAATTTCTGTGTATCCTAGGAAGAACTGAATCTTGTTACGTTGGTCCTTAAAGTTAATGAGATCTAAATTTTGAGCTAATAGCCCTGCTTGTAAAGGAGAACCACTAAACAACCTCAAATGGAAGTGCTGTTTCCTTCATAACTTTTTTCTTTTAGAAATTAAGTGACATGCACAAGACACATGACAATTCCAGTGTATTATGGAAGAAGAGGTATCTGGGAGGGGGACCCTAGTTTTTTGGTGGGTTGGTTTTTTTTGAGTTTGTTGGTTTGTTTAGAAAGTAGGTGATGCCGAGGTGTGAAAACTAAAACACTGCATCACAGGGGAGACAAAGAGTGGCAGGATCCAACAAACCTGCTTTGATCAACAGTTTTCCTGCATCAGATAAGAGATGAAGGATCTTTGCGTCGTGTTTGTTCGTACATACCCCACTAGGCTTTTCTTCAGGCTATTGTGAGGATCATTCCAGGGCCACCAAAACTCTTCCAGTAGTCCTCTTTGCAGGTGATTTGTTTCAGGTTTGTTTCTCCATAGTTAAACTAACTACATCAAATGGTCTAATAAAATATATTGCTTGACGTTAGCCTTTGTAGATTTATGCATCTCACAGCACGACACAGCTTATCAGGTCACAAAGAGACAGTCTGCTTCAAAGTTACGTGGATGCCTTCCATGATTTGACAGGAAAGTGATGTCTTTTTCTTGATGGAGACACAATGCTGTCTTAAGATCTTGAATTACTGCATGCTGGCAGACTGACAGATATTTCCACGAGAAGCCACTGACTTCCAGAACTGACGCTGTGCCTATCAAACCTGAATCTAGGAAAACAAACAGTCTATATTTCAGTAACATTTTAGCAATAATGAATGCAGTTTTCAAAAGGAATAAGCCTTGCAGCATAGTGGAGTATCGTTGTTTCAGTGAGCAAAGCAAAGCTTTAAATACTAACAGCAGAAAAACGAAAGGCAACCAAGCTCATGCCAAAGGTCTGATGGTAATGTTTCCACTCGTACCAACTCTGAACAGATGGGCCTTTCCAAGGTTTTTAGTACAGACTGTAAAATGATGCCGTGCACCTCTTACTTTCCTTGCTTCAAATGATGATAAGCCTTTCTCTCATTTCTATTGCCTGATCATCCTTTGTCTTTTCACTTGTAAGGTCTTCCCTAGATGAATGGCACTTCCCGTGCAAACAGACCCACTGCTTTTGTATTGATTGAGCACAGGAAGGACTACCCACCTCGTTAGCACTGCGGTGTGCAGAATGTGTGCTCCCAGCATAAAATTTGATCACAGCTCAGTAGCTGTTATTCTCTGCCCCGTCCTCTTGAGAGGGAGACTGTGGCCCCCGCTGTTACTGGGTCACAAACCAGCTCCTGTGCTCCCCCAGCTTCTGGCTTCTCCGTTGAATGCTTAAGTCACGCTAAAAGTTGGAAGGGGCCATGGGGGACCCCGCTCAGTCCAGCAGCTTGTGCCGGAGAGCCCTGAGCTGCCAGGCTGCCCCAAGGCAAGGGTCTTTCTGAACGGGGCAGGAGGAAAAGGAGAATTATTAATTACTTAGGATATGACTGAGCTAGGTCAGTCCTGTTAGTTCTGATTCTCAACTGCGATTAAAAGTTGGGTGGAAAAGGCGGTATGACAGCTGACTAATTACCATAATAATACAGACATTAATGCATGTATTTTCTGTGTCGCTAGTCACCAAGATATTTGACATATAGATCTACAATATATACCCAGCAAGTTTTTTTTGTACAAGTGTAACCTATTGCACATCTGTGGGGGTGGGGTGTGTAAACAGTGTCAAGATTATGCATTTAAAAATTAATCCTGTCACATGTAATATTGTAGTTAGTTTCTATGGTGGCTGTGAGAGAAAGGTGGTATTTTTATATATACTTCTATTTCAGGATGCTGATTGGCATGTTTCTAAATTTATATAAGATTTTTCTGATATAAGGATTGAATTATTTGCCCTAAGGGTGAACGAAACAGCAGATATTTCCTTTGCTTCAGAAAGTCTGACTAGACATTGAAACATATGCTTCTTTGGTTTTATCTTGGGATGTATTTTACTGGATTGTTTCTGGATTTTTGGGTTAGTTTTTTAGTTTCCATACACTGGAACATACAGTATTTTCTTTCATGAAGTGATAAATGTTATACATAAAAAGTAATCTGGTGTTAAATGTGATATATTTGTCATTTGTCTAACTTTTTCCCTTTCCCACTCTGTCCATGTCTCTCTTGATCAGTTAGGAGAGTTTTGTTTGAACTAAATTTTCCTCTTTCGGGTCACTGAAATAGTATGATTTAGTTACTACAGTAATCTCCTTAAGGAGGTGGGGTAGATGGAACTAATTCTTTCTCTGCATAATGGATTACTTCAGAGAGTCCTATGTGTCCATGGCTAATGAAAGCATCTGCTCAGCAGAGGTGGTGATTTGGGCGAGATCTAGTGACAGCATTGACCTGATGGAAGGCAGTTCTGAAACACTTCGTTATTGTTAGTTTCCTGAAGCTGTTTGAACTTTTGCTTTCAAAGGCAGTTTTAGTAATTTAGTTGTTCTAAACTATTTTATGTTTGTTTCTGCAAGTTTTGTTCTGTAAAGAGAACAGCTAGCAACAGGACAGTGTTTGTGTGTTTTGTCCCTCAACAGTATCAATCTTATGGTAATTCAGGAACAGCGAAGACCCTCTTTGAAAAGGTATCTCCAGTAGTTGTACATGACGTATCTGTAGTCTATAAATAATTCTTTCCTTTTTTGAGCCAGAGGAGACACTGGGATAGATTAAAGCCAGCAATTTGAGGTATAACAGAGAAAGCCATGAAAGCATTACTTGGAAAAGTCTGTTGCTTTGTTTATCCAGGTGGACGTGAGCAAATGTAACTTAACAATGTAATAAAAGCTACAGAGCAAAGGTTTCAGCGTGGATTCTTACTTAGTTCCATGAACGTCGCTCAGTCTTGCTTGCAACTTTGATTTGGATTGCTCAGTCCTGTGTTTGCTTTGTCTGCATGACTTTCATCAGGCTTTCTGTTGTTCCTATTCTTCTATCCACAAAACCTTAATTGACTACAGTTGTGGAATGAGATGTACGCTTCCAGTTTTGCTGCTCAAAATCTCTCTTCAGTGTTATTTCACTGCTGAGTTGGCTCTGAAGCAGCTGATAAGACTTTATTTTTCTTCCAGACCTGTAACCAAAATAATTGCTTAATACTGATTTTTTTACTGCTATTTTCTTTTTTTTTTCTATATTTCTGCTTTTCCTTTTCTGTTAGATGTGGAAAAAATTGGATTTTGCTGTAAACTTATTGCTTTGAGAGTTGCAAGAGATGAATTATGATACTGAGGAGCTCCTTGGAACTCCTGCGGTTTTCAAGGTTTGAGGACAACTCAGGATAGTACTTTTTTAAAAAATAGGTCGTCCTGTTGTATGTGTTATCATAGGTTTACATTAGCTTTAATTGATGTAGAATGATAAGGCTCTTAGTAACAGATGATAAGTAGAGATAAGTGCTGTTTATGGGTTTAGGAAGTAATAGCTATAAATAATATTTGATACTCATGTATTCTTAATTCTTTAAAATGCACCGGGCGAGGTTATTTGCAAAAGTACTCTCTTGGCCTACTTTTTGCTATCAAGTCAACAGCAGTAAGAATTAGGCCAATACTTCGCACTTGTGAAATTTCCTGCCCTAAATTTATTTGGATTTGCCTCAGCCTCACACTTTTGGCTTGTCTTTTTGGAGTAGAGCAAAGCAAGTGGCACGGTGTGCTCCAGAGGAAAGGTGGGCACAAGCACAGTTCTGAGGCCATCCTGCGGCATGAGGAGGAGCGACACGTATTGAACCTGAAGTAACTGGATCATGACGACCTCAAAACATCAATTTTAGCTGCAGTCTTAGCCTAGTTAGCATAATACTGATTTTTATGCCTTCTTTAAAGTTGTAATTGCTCTTGTACCTGGTAGCCTTAAGTTCCACAGGTAATGTAAAATATCAGTCACGCTAGAGAGGCCCAGTCACCGCTGCTGGTAGCCAGAATGTGAAAGTCAGTTTAGGGTGCAGGGTTAGTGTTTTCACACCTTCCTGGAAGAATAAGTGGGTTGTTATCGAAAAGCAATGACAGTTTTCTTTTTTATTCCTGAACCTGATGAGAATTTTAAAACAGGAGCACAAAGTAGTTGCTGGAGCATGCAGCAGTTTTCACAAATGGGTTGACTCATCTATGTTCATTATTCATATACACTTTCATGTTCAAATCTGGAAGTCTCAAGGTAATAAGTTAAATTACTGGGGAACACCAACAAAATAATAATAAAACACTTAGGAGGGAGAGCACACTTCTTTCTGTCTTTTTCAGGGCTGGTAAAAAAGGCTTTTTCTTCAGCCCATGTAATAAATTAATTTGAAGGAATAAAGGAAAATTCAAAAGCCCAGGTTTGGAAGCAGACTGACAAAATACTTCAGATGGTCTCTGTCAGATTTACCCCACCTGTCTTCTGCCCCACTTTTAAGCACCTCTAGTTAGGTGGCTGAGTCACCTTCAGCTTATTTGAATTCTGGAAAAGTGCCCATCCCTCTCTCATTTTGATTTGAAAAGGACAAATGACACAGCCTTAGGAGACCTTAAGTACTTAGTTAGGTGATGTAAGTCTTTGTATAGATGACATCAATGTTAGCAAGTAAAGCAGTGCAGTAAAAGTGGACCTTTGTAGTGAAACAATTAAAGGTGAGGACCCAACATCTGCACCGGGATGGGACTAGTCAGGACTAGCTCTAGCCCAGTGCCGTGGTCTCAATGCTGTGAGAACTGGATGCACTCTTGGAGCACAGTTCATCCCAAAGGGATTTGGTTTCCATGTTCCAAGACTGTCCTGCAGTGCAAACCTAAATGTAGCAAGAGCGAGGGACTGGGAGATTTGCAGAAGTGCCCTCCTGCTCTGTCCTAAAACGCTCATGTAGCCACACCTTAATTTCATTTAGACTCCACACCAAAAACATGATGATAGAAATACTCTTCTGGTTATATGGCTTCGTTTTGTGTTAAGGTCTATGAAACATCAATTTTTTTCAGTTACCTGATGTTTCCAGGACAGCACAACCATTGTGCTCTGTGTTCAAACAGGCAAAGCGCATTGTGTAACTTACACCTAGAGTGTCTTAGAAGTGTACTCGCAACGTACTGATGACACAAACTTTCAGTGCCTTTGCTGCAAATTGGAGCCCGTTTCTTGCCATGAACTCTGGCAATCTTTGCCAAAATGCCAAATAGTCACCACTGAAAGCCAAGTGGTGAAGTGCTCGTTTTGACCATGGACAGGTGGTTATCTGAGTGAACAGTGTGCCAAAAAAGTAAAACAGTGGCTGCATGGTGCTTTCAAGGGGTTATCTGGACGATGACTTTGCAGGAAGCCTGTTTCTGTTCCTGTTGTGAAGATTGGACCTCTGCTTGTTAGTAGAGGTGTTATATTTAAACTCTTTTACTAAACGCAGCCTGAAACTAAACAAGGAAGTTGTATTTTATACCTTCTTTACAGTTTAAAACCTGCATAAATTGAGATAAATCTAAACCTGTTAGAAGTGCTAGCCCTTAATGAAATGCCACGCATTTATCTTCCAGGTAAGAGGTGACTACGCCGTCTTCATCACGCGCTATTCCTCATCTCAGTAGTAATTTCAGTGTAAAGCCCATGTGCTAGGCCCAATTCAGACCTTGCTGTCACATTGCTGTGCTGTGTGGATTTTCTTCAGCTCTTGTGTTGTGCTTGCTGGCTTTGTACCTGCCCGGTGGTTCCTGGAAAGAACTGCCAGGCTGACTCAGCAGCGAGAGAGCCCCGGCAGAACTTGCTTTCTCACCTGACTTTTGGCGAGTGGGGCTGTTTCATGACTGTTGCTGAGCACAGGTTTGCCCTAAGGGTAGCTAAGTAATTCTAACTAGCTGAGGTAAATGCCCTGACGAGAGACCTTGTTTCAGATGAAAAGAGGGCACGTTGGTTGAAATCTTACAGCAAACTGTATTGCCGAAGAGCCACTGTAGATGGGAAAAGACCTTTGTTTGGAAGTTGGATGTTTCAGACCATGTCAGCAGGGAGAGGTTTTCTGCAGCATACTGTTCTCTGAATCTTAAATATAGCACCTGGTTTTGTGGGTTGTTTTGTTTTTTAAAGGGAAACAAATTTTTAAAAAACACAAGGTGTTTTGCTAGGCATATTAAAATGCTGCTTCTCTCAGAATAGGTTTTTAGGCCTCATCAAGAAAAGATGAATGACAAACTTCAATAACCAGCGAGCTCAGTTCAGGTCTGTTCTGACAGTGCAAGCAAGGGAGTTGTGAAGTAGTCCCTCCCTGTTTCAGCAATGAAGTCTCCCTTCTCTTTGTGGAAACTTCCTTGCTTTCCTCAGTGGTGGTTCTTGCACTCTTCCTAATGTGCAGATTCCTTGCCCGAGACAATAAAATTTGAAGTGACACACAAAATTGACAAAGCTCTGCTGCCACCCCAAGTTTTAGGACATAACAAGAGAGTGATGTTTTCTGTGTTTGGTTTCAAAAAAATATGCAGTTACCATGACAACTCTTGCCCACACTGGAAATCCGTTATTGGGAGTTTCTGGCATGGCTTTTATTTGCATATGCTGCAAACAGCACTGTTATTAAACAGACTGTTAATTATTCTTCCAGTCACTGACTGAGAGAACTGATGTGACAATAGTTACAACTTTCTGATTCCAGGTAAGAGTGGTCATGCATAGCTCTATGAAGCTCAGTTTGCCCGATTACTGCTTTTATGTATTGCTCTTTTGTATATAGAAGATTTTTGGGTTTTTTTGCTTACAACCTGAAGCCATACTCACTTGTTTAAATTATCAAGGAACTGGGAAAAAGAAGTATTTTTTGGTTACTCACCATCCTTTTTGTGAGACATTTTATTAGATGCTTTATTATCATTTGAGGCTGTTTTTGCCAATTTTGTGTAGATATTTATTATACTCTATGTATGTCTTCATTACTCTTTTTTTTTAATAATTGAAATCTTTAAAAAGATGCTTGATACTGTACTTTGTCCTCTGAATAGTGACAATTAAAGCATGCATTTAGGATTCAAAATTCACCTTGTTCCTGTTTGAGACTTGAAAATTTATTTTAAAGTGATTGTTGAATTAGTTTCTAATAATGTACAATAATGCAGTCAGCTTGTATTACCAAAGGCTTTATTATGATTCATGCTACGGGATGGCAGTAAGAGACAGCATCTGATAACTTGGCTTTTTGTTTTTCTTTTCCCTTTTAGGAATTTCCATGGGATGCCGATCATGCCACTGGACTGCATTTGGGTAAAGGATGAGTTCAACATTTCTCTCAGGAGTCTTCCAACACATTTTCTAAATTACGTTTTAATGGTGTTCTAAGTGAGCTTATGTGAAACAAATGGTATTGGATCATGAGTGAAGAAAAAAGCTTTGGTATATCCCAGAAAATGTTGTCTCCTTCAAGAAGTACTAGCAGCTGCTCCTCTAAGCAGGGAAGCCGACAGGTAATACAAACTTTTTTTACCAAACTGAAAGCATTACTAAGACTGGCTGTTGCTTTTGCTCTGAAATATCGGCAAATCTCGTAAAGTCTGTTTCCCTGTTGCTCTCTTGTTTTATTTCATCACTTCTTTGTTTTCCTTACTCTCTTTTCTCTTTTTGTTGGTAGCAGCATCTTGTTTTGAGTCAAATGCAGTAAACACACATTACTGAATAGCAGACACTTGTGAAACTGGAATGTTAATGGTGAATTTGAATTTCTGTCGTGTTGTATGTATGGTGTCTTTACAGTGAAATATTGGTGCTGTAGTGGCTTGGTCTCAGTGGTTTGATGCTGAAATCACAAATCTTCCCTGTAAGATACGACTTTTGTGGTAGAATGTTGTGTAACTGCTCTGCTTATTTCAAGTTTCCAGGGAAAGGTGTGCATGCATGTGTGAAAGAGAACGCATTTTTCTGAAACTTGGCATAGGGCCTCTTTGACAATGAATAAGTGCCTATGAATGCTTGCGTGTACTGGCTGTTGCCACAGAACTGTAGTTATGAAAAGAAGTATTTGTGTAATGGGATGCATCTGGGTGCCTAATGCTAAGGATGCTTTGTTTTCTGCAGAGATGATGCTATTCTTTAAACCTTACAGTTTTAAAAGACATGCCTGTGAGTGTCTGTGCCTCACAAGTAAGACTGTTGGAGACAGCTTTTGTTTGTGGGGAAGAAACATTGACCTGCAGCTACAGTGAGAATTAAGATTAAACACGCTCAATCCATGCTTGCAAAATCTGGAGCAATATGCTTAACATAAACTTTTATTTGTACAAATGTGGGCTTAGTGGAGCTCTTGAAGCTGTCTCAGGTTGAAATTTTAACTGGAATTGAGCATTCCAATCCCCCAAAAGCTTTGGAGACCTCAGCTTTGTTTTGAAACAGCACCTGTTTTTATGGGACTTTTGGCCCTGTGTATACAATTGGCAAGGCAGACAAATCTCCGAACAATTTATGCCTTTTAAAGTTCTGTGCTTGTAAGAAATGCTGTGTGTTTCTAGTATACCAAGCAAAAAAATCATTGCTTTCAGGATGCCTTTTTTGTTTTCCTGCAACATTATTTTTTATATCCTTGGCATGAGATTATCTTTAAAAAGTGTAATTTAAAACATTTGGTATTGTCTGTTTCAACAGTTCATGTCTATCAAGTGTTATCATGTAGTATTTAAATAACAAGTTTTACGTGAGCATAACTAAATCCACTGGTGTGTTACACATCCAGAATAAGCAACCATACTGATGCAGAAGCAATTTCTGCGAGAATCTTGTTTACTGCTATTTAACATGATCAGATATGTTGGCTAGCTCAGACTTTTGATGCTAGTATTATCAGGTCCTGATTCTTATCCATTTTGTTCTCACCTGCTCTCTTTGGAGAAAAGGAATGATTCAGTAAGGTTTAATGTCATGTTATCAAGCCCCAATTTTTTAGTCTTTGATCCTTGCATAAAAATAGTGTACCTGACCAAGGTGAGAGATGCAGCTTGGTGGTTTGTTTGTATTCCTGTTACATCTGTGCTCATTCATTACAGTCAGGCAGATGGTAAATTGCCTCATACACCTGTCAGGTCAAGCTAAATGGAGGTATAAAGTAGATAATTTCCCAGTGTATATTGAAGGGCGAGATGGTTAACATTTCTTTGCGATAATATAGAGCATTGTGGTAAGTATCTCCACTTCGATCAATGTCTCAGTACTAATTTTTTCATGGACAGTCATTGCAATACCAAGTAAGTAACAGCACATTTTTTTTATCTGGGGAACCTACATGGGTTGACTGATTGTCTGTGTTGTCAGGGGGTGGTGGTGATCGAGGCAAGCCCACGGAAGTTGGGGAGTTTGTGTGACTTGTTATACGCTGGGAAATGGTCACTAAGCAGGGCTAAAAGCTCTGCTTGCTTGCTTTTTCTATATAGTCTGAAAATTTACAAACACGTTTTTCAGAAATTACAGATGCTTTTTAAGTTCCACTGGTCTTTCTGTTATTTTTATTTTTAAATAGAGACTTATAATATTTGTAAGGAATGCTTTAATACTTTTTCTATTTCCTTCTTTAACAGGTGCAATAACTTTCTAGCTTATTCTATGACTTTGCCTATGCTGAAGTGATCTAGAGGCCTTTCTTCAAACTAGCAAAACTTAGAATGGAAAAAAAAGAGTTTAATTCGAAACTACAGTTTCTTTTTTTTCATGTGGCTGTTTTTTCATACTGAAGTTGTCTTGCAGTTTACATAACAAACTGTTTTGCTGGGGAAAACAAAGATTTAAATATCCTGTGCAGCCTGCACTCTAGATATTTACTTGAAAAAAAACTTCTGTGGGTCATTGGCCCATACATTTTTTTAAATTTATTTGTTAGTTGTAGTTTGCAATGGTAGCATGTTTCAGTGAATATTTTGTTAGATACTCTTCTGTGCTGCGTGTGGGAAGACGGACCTTTAGGTCTAATAGAGACAGTACTCTGCAAGACTTGCTGGCATGGACACAGCAGTGCTTTGGGTGAGAAACGGCTGTCTTCTCCCTGTTCCTGTTCCCCCAAAGGCTCTGGTTTTGCAGATTATAAAGATCTTTACCTTGTTAGATAGACCCTGTCTTTAGTGCTGTAAACCATATAGTATAACATGTATTATAAAATCTAAATTGTTGGCAGTGAGGACGCAGAGATCTTTCTTGTGTCGTGTCCCTTTTCTCCCCCCTTCCCACAGACGATTTCTTGTTACAGCTGACAAGTAACTGCTGCTTTTCTCACTTAGCGTCTTGTATTCGTAAATTGAAGCTTCACAGTCTAGGGCTGACAAGACCAGGGATGAGTGACGACACAGAGTTATTTAATTTGCCCTTTTCGTCTGCATGTTAGTTTAAATGACAGCACTTTAAGTGTTCTATTAAGAAAACAGCAACAATCTAAAGTTCTATAAATCTGTTAAAAATCCCCTAATCTAAAAAGAACCACAGTTTGGTGTTGTGGGTTTTTTGTTGTTTTGTGGGGGTTTTTTTGGTTTTGTTTTGTTTTTGCAAAGCCCTGGTAGAAAAGTACAATGTAACACTGTTATTGATGCTTTTTTGTTAATAGTATCATGAAAGTTTAAATAATTTTGCCATAGGCTGTGCAGATTGGGGAGTAAAGTGCTATGATTTTGATATTCTTCATCTTCCAACTACATGAAGAGATTCTTATTCCTCATTCAATCGCTTGTGCCTCTCTGGGGGACCTTCAGAGCTAGGCTCTTGCTTGCAGGCTAATGACAGATATGTCCGACAGGTGCTTTTCTCTGTGCTGCTGATCTGACACAGCAGTTCTTTTAATCTGATTAAGTAGAAAGTAATTCTGAAAGGCACAGGGGAAGGGACCTGGACAGTTCATTTGGTTTTACCCCCAAAATAGTGGGATCTGAGTTTTGAGTCTCTCTGATTTCCTGGGCCCAGACTCTGTTGCAGGTACGCCCTAGCACCAAATAATAAGCAGCTGCCTGAGATTGGGATACGGAACCCCCATAGCACAAGGTTGCTGTGCCCGCTAAAATTTACTCATTGCTTGCTGCAGAGCACGTGTGTCAGTGGTGTAGAGCCTAAGTTAGTCCTGTGATGCAGAAGATGGGCCACTGTGCCAAAAAAGACTTGACTCAAGCAGGGCTGCAGGACTTGGAGAAGCCCACTCCTTCCTTTGCTAAACTGAGTGCCCTTTTTCTGCCAGGTGCAACACATTTGCAGTGTGAACTGAAGATGCTGTTAATCCTGTTCCACTAAGTTCACCTTCACCTTGAAGCCCCATAGCAGGTTGGAGGCTACTGCCGCATTCCACCTCTCTCCTTTTCTCTGCCCCTCTCCTTCAGTCATGGAAAGGGATCTCTTCCACAAAGCCACAACTCAAACTGTGTTTTGTGAGGAAATAAAACTGCTGTTGATCTTTAAATTTAAATTGACCTGTGATGAAAAGAAGATATATTGTGGTAGATATTTTTAAGTCGAATATGTTAACTAACTTTTAAAATAGATTCTGTAGGGAAAAGCTTTATGTGAGAAGAGCTGCTTAAAAAAGAAAATTAAATCATTTCTGCCAATTTTAGGAACCATAACAAATGCTTTACTTGCAGCTGATGCCAACCCTTATCCTCCACAGAGCGGGTTTCTATTTTTGGCACTTTAAAATATTCGCTACAACTGACTGCATTTTGCACTGGAAGAAAGCCTGGCACTGTCATCTGTTTTGTTCAGGGAACTGCAAATGCAAGCATTGGTCTGAGACCTGTTCAAACACATTACTTCATTCCTTCTCCTGAAATAATTCGCCTTGAGGAGCTCTATGGTACAGAAGATTGCAGAAAATGAGGAGGCTTTTATTTTATTAAATGACTACAGTTTCCTAATGACAGAGACTTACCTCCGCCAACCAAAGTGTATGGGTTTTTTTTCTCGGCCACAGAGCAGGTATAAGCCAAGTAGCAACTACAGAGTGAATTTCCAGTGCTGATCTGAAACAAACACCTCTGGACGTAAGAAAAGTAAAGAGTACATTCCTCCACCAGCCTCGAGTGATGTTTCTGCCTGGGCAGCAAATGCAGGATTGATCATTTTGTGCAGATATTGGCCCGTAATGATACAAAATCTTTTGTAGTGTCATAATCTTAAAACACTACCAGTCTGGACATCAAACTCATGCTAGAATTGTTACTGCCATTCATTGGGAGTTTGGCTGCGTTTTTTGGGGGGTTAAGGGGGTGGGGTATTGGGTTTTTTAAATTTAGTGCTATGGTTTGAGGTAGCTCTTTCAGCTCCCTGTTGTGGGGTAATAATCATCAAAATGGAATATAATCTGAATGTTTCTAGTAGCTTTCAGGAAATTCTGTATCTCCAATTTGCTCCTCTGCAATTTCAGACAGATGAGAACAAATGATAATGGACCAGCCTGATTCATTTGCCTTCATTTTAAAGAGTAAGCAGGTTTTTATTGCTTCTGCAGCTGCTCCCAGCAATAGCCAACTGACGCTTTTTCCTCATCAAATGAGGCGTTAGATCTCTTGCAAAACAAAATACCAATCAAGATCCTGTAGGGTCTGGATCAAGAGCGAACAAATCCAAAACTGTTCACACACACAGCAGTATTTTGAAAAATGTGGGAGTTCGGGGGGTTCAGGTGGGAAAGGTTGGACTCTTCTGAACGAGTGTGTGTGGAAAAGGACCAGATGCTGTTACTGCAGCGTTGCACCTTGCATGTATTTAGCAGGTTCCCGAATTGTTAATTCTCTGAGCTATTCCTTCCCTTTTCTTGAGTAACTTAGTTGATTAAATAGTCTTGCACTTCTAAAATAATCAATTTCTAATTCAACTAAGCTACCTTTATATAAATTTTACAATTGAAGTGTGAGGTTCCCAGGGCAGAAATGTGAGACTTGCTTGCACGACCTGAGATTTGGCAGACCATCAGGCTTGCTTGATGAGAAGAATTGCTCCCACTTAGCTTTTCTTCCCATTTTTACACTTTCTAATTGTGAAGGCACATTCTTTGCCGCCTCACTGACCTGAAGAACAGTGAGAAATGTGGCTCTCCTGCAGGGACGTGGGACACACCTTGTGTCAGTGCTGCAGAAGAGACCCAGACAAAGTTGGAGTTGTAATGCAGGCCAGGATACGCTCTGCATTTAAAAGCTTTACCAAAACTATTGACACAGTGTATATTCCAGGTGGGTGTAACAGGCTGAAGTATTTCTCAGCTGCTTCCTTTCTCTTCACCTCATATGCCCAATATCGCATGGGTCTGTCTCTCTTCAGGAGTCCCTTTCTAAGCTTATCCTTACACAAAGGCGAACCTGGATTCTTGTGTTTTTCTTGATTGTGCTCAAATTTCTGCTTGTCTCCTGCAAACAGACCACTCTATCAACCATATACTGTGTTTAAGCTTAACTAAGTCTGTGAGAACTTGATCCAAAGCTTAAGAAAGTTGTTTCATTAGGTGTAACACTGGAGTATTGAAAAGGATCTACTGTTCACTTAGCCTTGGCTGCTATCAGATTAATTCTCAGTGGAAAAGTTACATGTTTGGGTATTGCAGTTTGGTATACTTCAGTGAAGGCAAGGGAAATAGCTTGCTTGGTAATCGGGCAAAGCAGTTTTTAAGCTCTTCTGGCTAATTTCAGGAAGAAACAAACAAAACCATAAACGCAACATTTTTCTTAATCTCGTGGATGCTCCTGTTAGTTCTGAATTAGAATTACCTCTCGATAGTTCCATCAAGTTTCTCACTTTTTAAAATGTTTACCTTTATCCAAATCCCCAATTTGAAATAAGCTAATGTCAAGATTACATTTTATATTTGCTCATTTAGTAGATCGTATTTTCTGAGGAGATAAGATTTTATCCACATATGGACATTTAAGCAGCAGTAAGTTCAGCTGTTATTTAGTTAATGTAAATTGTAGCTTTACGCTATATATGATGATATTTAAAGAGGCTGCTCTCTGTCATCATAACAGTCCCAGTCCTTGTGATTATGTAAGGGTTAATAAACAATCTTTAAAAGGAAAATGAAATCCAAGACCACTATAGAAAGCATTTAGTGGCCTAATATTTACGTTTATGGAAAAAGACGTGGTGGAACATCATTTCTCTTTGGCTTTCAAGGTTGTAGACTGAAATGTTCTGTCAAAAAAAGAAGGGCGGGGGGGGAAAGTCCTCAAATGTGGTGGCTTAGAGCTGCCTTTGTACTTGAACAGCTGTCAAACTGCAGCCAGCAAGCTCTAGCAAACTGTCCTTGCACGGGCACTGGCTGGCTCACTGCTTCATTCTCTGCCAGCTTCACGTCATGAAAGACCAGTGCTGCTGGTCCCCAGCAGCAGAGCATATGGCTGGTCCCCAGATGATGTGCTGGAGACGGCCCAGGAGGCAGCCTGCTCCCCCTGAAGCCCGCTAACTCGGGGTATCCTCTGTTCCCTGACCTGGTATCAGAGTTACCTACCACAAAGCAGGAAAGGGTTTATGATTACTGAGAATTTTCAGTGAGTCCCAAAGTAGTAAAAATAAAAAATAAAGAATATGGAGTGTAACTTCTGGTTTTCAATAGGAAAAATATGATTTCATCCTTGTTGGTTAGAAATAATGGTATCCAAGTAGCTGTCAAAATATCACTCAAAGCAGAGGGAGTAAAGAAGCTATTTACTACAAAACTGACAAGGGAAAAACCCAAACCTGTAGCGGCACAAAATATGTGCCATGCTAACAGTTTCAGTTAGGACTTACCTTCAGGTAATAGAACATCACTGGGTGTTGAATGACAGGAGCTGCTCAGCCCCACGTTTCTACTGCTTGCAGCCTGTTGTGTGGCGAGTGCTGGCAGAGTCAACTCACACCAGAGCAGCAGAGCAGCTTTCCAGTTTGTTCCATAAACGGCAGCACAAGGAAAATAATAACAAAATAGTGGAGTGCCACCAGTGATGATGTGGAATAAGAGATCACATTCCTTAAGCTGTTTAATGAATGTCTTTTTGATGACAGTTTGTTGTTATGCCTTGTTACTCAAGTAATGAGCGTATTCTGTGATATGATTCCCCCCCCCCCCCCCCCAGCTTTCTAGGGGTGAATTTTAAGGGTTCTGTAGATGGATAATTGAGTACAACTAGCACTTTTGCTGATATTTGTTTAATTTTTGTTTTAAAGTTTGAGTCAGTCAAGTTCTTTTGGGGAATACTTCCCTATGCATCTTACAGGGAGAACCACAATTACTTGCTAGTCTGTTATAGTTTTGTTTTCCCTGGAGTTTTTCATACTAGTCCTTTTCTGTGATTCAATTCTGCGGGTTAAAGTATTCTTTGTCTATTTCAAATACATGGGGATGGTACTAGCACATGCTATTTCCTGTCAGTTGTTCATCATTCTAGATCTGTTAAATCCTGTGGTAGCTGCCAATAAATAATTCATGAGATCTCTGATCAGAAATCCTGAAACTCATGTTACATTGTTGCTGATGTCAGGAAAGAGAGATCCTCTTTTAATTAGAGGTGTAGCTGATAAAGGGTGGTGTGTTTTTTGTGGGGTTTTTTTTGTGGGGGTTTTTTTTTGTGTGTGTGTTTTTGTGTTTTTTTTCCCCTCTTTTCTCTCCCTTTATGTTATGTTTCTCTTAGTACTCGAGTTACTTTCCTGGCTTTTTAATTTGTTTTTATTTTTACTTTAGGGAGTCTGCAATTCACAGCAAAACATGAAACCTTCAGTTACTGATCATGGGCAACAGAGTTTTATAGAAAAGGTCTTCATTTTCAGTGTTTCTTATTTCTGCTTCATAACCTACAAAACACATCCTTTTAGCATAGGCTGTTTCCGCCTCTGATGGCAGAAAGTTTTTTATGCTAAATTGTGACTGGGCTGTGGCTATACACTGTATGTATGTATGTACAGAAAAATATACATATAAAATTCTGGTAAGCTCATAGATTCAGTGAAGGATAGTGTCAAAGTAGCATTTTGTTTAGTTAATATTGTTTCTGTCAAAATACAAAGAGAGTCTTATCTCTTGAAAGATACTTAATAAAGTGTAAAGGATCTGAGGTTAGATTTCAACTTCTTTTTTTTTTTACCTACAACCTTCATCCTCATGAATGTCTCTCTAAAATTCTGTTCTCTGGAAGAAGTAAGATCTAGATTTGTTTTCTCTGTTTAAGCAGGACAGCTGGGAAATAGTAGAAGGACTCCGGGGAGCAATGAATTGTACCCAGGAGCCACAGAAGCAGGAGGGCTGCTTGCTGAAAAAGAGGAAATGGCCTTTGAAGGGCTGGCACAAGGTGGGAAAGGAATGTGTGTCTGAAGGCCTGGTGCCATGTGAGTGGGACTTGGTTGGTGTGGTTTTATTGCTAAAAGGTTATTTAAGAGCAGAGAAAGTGTCCTTCAAAGGAATATTGGGGGAGGTTGTGGTGGTTTTTTGTCTGGGGTTTCTTTGGGTGTTTTGTTTTGTTTGTTTTTAATTCTGTACATTTCTGGTTACAGAGATACTTCTTTTTGGACAGAGGGATTTTGAAGTATTCTAAATGCCAAGCTGATGTAAGTGATCTGAAACCCTTTAAGGCCATTATAAGGTACAAACGCTATTTTATTCAAAATAACGAAAATACTATAATGTTGGGAATAGAGTTTCAATAGTTTTAAACAGTAGGTTGAAAGGGGGGAAATCATGGTTTCAGCAGGTAGTATGTGTCCTTCTGCTTTATTTTGAAATGATTGTATTATTTTTACTTTGTTATAGATAGAGAGAGGGAAGCTTCATGGTTGTATTGATGTTGGCCTTTCTGTCATGTCTGTAAAGAAATCAACAAAATGTATAGATTTGGATACAGAAGAACAGATATACCATCTGAAGGTAGGTCTTCAAGATTATTATAACCTTGCTCCTGAAATAACAACATTAAACTGGAGAGAGTCCAGCGGAGTGCTACGAGGATGATGAGGGGACTGGAGCATTTCTCCTACGAGGAAAGGCTGAGGGAGCTGGGCTTGTTCAGCCTGAAGAAGAGAAGGCTGCGAGGGGACCTAATAAATGCTTATAAATATCTGAAGGGTGGGTGTCAGGAGGAGGGGGCCAGACTCTTTTCAGTGGTGCCCAGCAACACGACAAGGGGCAATGGGCACAAACTGAAGCATAGGAAGTTCCGTCTGAACATGAGGAAGAATTTCTTCTCTCTGAGGGTGATGGAGCACTGGAACAGGCTGCCCAGGGAGGTTGTGGAGTCTCCTTCTCTGGAGATATTCAAGACCCGCCTGGACAAGGTCCTGTGCAGCCTACTGTAGGTGACCCTGCTTTGGCAGGGGGTTTGGACTAGATGACCCATAGAGGTTCCTTCCAACTCCTACTGTTCAAAACAAAAAACAAACAAACAAACAAAAAAAACAACCCAAACCACAAACAAACAGCTGTGTATGGTGGAGACCCCCTTTTTTTTTAATAGTAGAAGGTCTGTTAGTTACACTAATAACTTACTTTTTAGTCTCACCAGACTAGTTTTACACTTTATAACTTGAGAGGCCTTATTTTACTGTTCCAGAGTCAGTAACCCTCTTCTGAATAGAAACTTTAATGATGCCTCATGTTTAACAGCACTCTTTTCACCCAGCACTTTTTTTTTTCCAGCAAAGGATATGCACTGGTTTTACAAGTGCTTTTCGTTTCAGTAATAGTATCTTCCCTTTGTCTTATCTATAGGAAATATTTTCCACAGCTGAATGTGTAGATTTATCTATCCTGTCTTGTAGAATTAATTGTTAAAAAATTCATCACCAAAATTAAATTTCTGTTTGTGGCTAGTTAAACTTTGACTAAACCTGAAAAATGGAAATGAAGAAATGACAAATTAAATAATTTTTAATTTATATTGGGTTTTTTCCATCTAGAATCATATTGTATAGTATTGTATTATGTTCTGCTTTTGAAGTCACAACTATATTAATTGAAGTTTCTCTTTTTCTTGGCTTTATCCTGTGATTAATTTTCTGTCATACTTACACTCATACAGTATGAATCTTAGTAGGAGCATCATTACAAAAACTTTCCTGATAGTGTGCCAATAAAGGTGGTCCTGGCTAGCTTTCTAATGAGCACAAAATACCTTAGTTTCTTCGTTAGTGACTTTGAATGTGACTGTTATAAAACCTGAAATTTTGTGTAGGTGAAATCTCAGGAGCTGTTTGATGAATGGGTAGCAAAACTTCGTCATCACAGAATGTACCGTCAGAACGAAATCTCCATGTTTCCGCATGATGTCAATAATCTTTTTTTCCCTGTGTCTACTACTGCGGACTCTGTCCCTGGTTTCTGCGATTCTGCTCCAGGTAGAAAGGTAATAGTTTTGATTTATAAATAATGAGCTTTCATCAGGGATTAAATTAGCCTGATTTGTGTTTATTAAGTAAAGAGCATATTGGAAGTTTGTGATGAGGTTTAAGTTATGATCTAAAATGTCAAGAGAAAAATGGTGTTATTTATAGATTTACTCCCAAGCAGTTTTGTCACGATGCTGTTAAATTTTATAATATTGTCTCATTGTTTCAATGCAGTAAATTATATTTTCATTATGACTTTTAGAACTGGATATTGAGTTAGAATTCTTATATTTTTTGAGAGATATATCAGTATTTGTCTGATATGTGCTGGTGAATATTGATCTGGGTCACAGACTCAGCTACACTTTTTTTTTCCTCCTTGAGCATTTTTTCATTTATCCTGTAGCTAATAAAATCTCTCCCTTTTTACATTAATGCATCTGAGTGTGCTTACCTGAGGAGTATACAGCAATTATCCAAGAGCCATCACCTGTAGTCACTATTTATATTTTTAACTGAGGCAGGAGCATTATTCAAACCAATCCAAGGACTGTGCTGTAGGTGGGTACAGGGTCTGGATGGGTCCCGTCAGCAGTGTACTTCTTAGCTAAACTCTGTGACTGTTAGTTTCACAAATGACCTGACAAATGCTCAGTTCGACACCATCACTGACCTCTTTGATGCAGTCTCACAGAAGAGTCATTGAGTTCCGTGCCTGAACAGAACCTCTGTGCCTTCAGCAGTCTGCACATTGACTGGCTGATGTTCACCCAGAGAAGCTCTTCTGCTGCAGTCTAGAACCAGTGATCTTTTTTGAGAATAACGTCTTTTTTAGCAATACTGTATTGCTTACTGTAACTGAAAAGTTTCTGTCAATTCCAGAAGTGTCTCCTAATCAGCAATTGCCTCTTTGTTATCCTCCTATCTAAGGTTTTCTTTTCCTTTGCTATATTACTGTGTGATCTGAGGGAGCTTGTTCCCCAATACCTGCAGCTGATCACTTTGGTAGGACTATCCTGTAACTGAGTTTTACCGAACACAAGCATGTGCCTGAACAGCTTTTTGCTGCTGGCTGAGAGGGAGGGGATCTGTGTGAACAGGCAGCTAGGAAGCTGAAAAAACAGTAACTCGCCCTGCGGTAATGGGGCAGTTCTGCAAAAAGCTGTCTGGATGCTTTCCGTGGTGTCAGCACCTCTGTGGGTCTGACAGCCTGCTCTTCCGAGGCTGAGTCTGCAAGGAAATGGCAAACCTCCTGTGGCCGGTTAGTTCTTTTCTCCCGAAAGGCAGCAGGGATCGGAGGGGGGGGAAGGGCAGAAGAATATCAAGGGCAAAAGTGGAACACTGCAAAGCCCGTGATACGTCTATGACCGTGCTCTCAAAAAAAAAAAAAAAAAAAGGGGAAAGAAAAAAAAAGAATCCTTGTGACCAGCATATCTAAAATCTATGCTCACTATCGGGAAACTAACCATTTCTTCTTTAGCATGAAAGACTTTAATTCACTTCTAATTTATTAATCCAGATTTGCACTGTAAAGAAGACCTACTTATTTTCATGTGAAAAATAGTAGGAGATAGTTCTTAAGCTGCAGTTAATCACCTTAGCTCTGCTGAAGCTCGATGGAAGTTTGCCAATTTACACCAGCCCTAGCTTGTAGTTAGTTGATATTAATCCAGCAGTTAGTTTATTTTGAGAACAATATATCAAGTAAACTTTGCATTGCATTTTATTTGCTTTTAGAAACACCTGATCTGTTTTCACATCTGTGTTGTTGTTGTTGTTGTTGGGAGGTAGGTGTGTGTATCTACATATGTTTATGTGAAATGCTTGGATTCTAAAGCTTAGCCATGCTGATCAAAAGCAAAACTACGCTAACTGGAGCTACAGATACTCTCTCTTGACTGTTTCTTGGCAATGCCTACTTCCTTTTTCCCTCCTGCTCATGACCCTCGTGTATATGAGTTCTGGAAGATTTGCTTATATCAGACAGATCAGATTTTTGAAGAGATAATTGTGGGATTTGTTTCCAAAATGCCAATACAATTGCTCATCTTTAAATTCAGTTTACTTGTGCTTTTAAGGGTATTGGGATTGTTATTTGGATATACATGTATAGATGACTAAAGCTCATACAGCTTTATGTAGGAATAAAATAGCTGAATTGCACAGATTATTTTAAAAATAAATATGCTGATTGATGCTTACTACTATTCCATACTGACTATATAAATTGACATAGTACTGAATGACATCACGTAGAGAGTGCATTTTACTTCATTCTGCAGCTCAGATTGGAGCTTATATTGTAAATTTAAAAAGATCAGTTAAGAAAACTGCAACTGACTGAGATGTAGGTGGTGTTTGCTACGAATAGATTTAAAACTAGTACTACCTGAATTTTGATATAAGGTGAGCGGGAGGCAACAAAGTTTGTAAAGTGTATGCTTTAGAGAAGAGCCAAACAATTTAGTCACCTTTTCTCTTAACCAGTAAATCGTTCACATAATGGCACTTGAGATGAAATATTTTAACACCAATTTTAAACAAGATGTTGACAAAGCATGTAATTTGTGCAACTTCCTGACATAGATATTATTAAAGATGAAAGCTTTAGTAAGGTCTAAAACTAATTAGCCATTTGAATGGCTATTATTTGTAGTTATGTTAGAGAGGAAAACAACTTTATAGGCCACAATCAACTGGTAATAATATTGGGTAGAAATTTGAAACTATTTAGTTGTACTACTCAATTAGCTCTTGCACAGAACTTCCAGCATCTCCCAAAGCATCTGATAGTAGGCACCTGCTGAAAATGAGATAAGTTTGAAAATGGTTACTAAGTCATTGTGAAAGGGTAGTATTTACCCAGATGAGGTGTGTGCTCACATGTGTATTAAGGCCTGTCAAGCCAAATCCATGCTAAATTCATACAACTTTGAGTAAAATTTCTAAGTAACATCTAGTACATCTTGCTTTCTTCACTGAAAACTAACTAACAAATATGGGCATGTTATATTTAAGTTAATTTTGGGGCTTGTTTGAGGAACATGGAGAATGAACAGGAATGTCTGACTTTGGTCTTGTTCAGATATGGTGCTTTAATTGTATTAACTTGACTTAATTTATGCAGAACTTTGCCCTTCCTCAAAATTTAGTTTTCAGCAATTTTTTATGGTTCCTTTAGTATTTCTGCTGCTTGTGGACAGCAGTTATGTTAGATATCCTGACATTATGCACAACAACTGTACACCTAGTCTAGTTCATACAGTTTTTTCCTCCATGTTATTGATGTCATCAGTCCGTGTCCCTGATCATGGACCTGAACTGTTGGTTGTCAAAATTCATGCATACAACATTAATGTATTTTTTGTTAATAATTCACTTGTTCTTTTTTGGAACAGGCAGGCAGCTTGACCAAACAGAATTCATTGTCAGCTGTAGGTAACTTGTCATTTTCGTTTTCGAGTAATGAGTCTAGGATTTCATCTTGGCTGCAGTCTTCTGAAGACATGGTAAAATGCTCAAGAGGTAATGATATTTGAAGGAATCTGAAAGTAGCCTAATATTTTCCCTAGTTTTTCTTGACAATGAGAGCGCTACACTGTAAGTAGTCATTACAGTTAGAGTTCTTTCTGAAACGGAAGGAGGAAAGGAGTGTTTTTTGATTAACTGGCTACTCGCTTGTTTTCAAAAGGGCTCATGATTTTGGATGTGGGCATATCAATTGTGAGAACCTCTTCAGGGAACCTGTACATTTCAGTACATTTTTTTAATATACAAACATCACCTTCAGTAGTAAGATTTGAGCTTTCTTAAGCTGAGTATTCAAAAAATTGAAGCATCCAAAATCTAGTTATTTAAAAAGCACTAAATCTTTGCACTTCAAAGTCACCTTCTGCTTTGATACTTACCTAAGAGCATGAATATCTTTCTCATGTTGGTAGTATCTTTATGATACTTATTTCGTAGAGTTCTACCCACCAGTGAGCTTCAGCTCTAATATAGAGGAGCCTCATCTCTAGCTCTGAATGTACAATTCAGTCTTGATGCCTATGGCATTGTTACTCTCACCATGAAGAGCTCTGACTAGTCCTAACCTGCAGTAATTATAACATTATTCTCATTTTTCTGCAACCAGCTAGGATAAAATATTATGGTCGTTATACGCACCATATAGATGCATTTCAATATTTTGAATTTGAACTTGAAGATAGAAGCATGCAAGCTTTTTATCCAGTCTAATAATGTGCTTTTAGTCAATGAATAACTTGTGCTAGCTACAATCAAAATAAGTCTAACCTGTAAAGAAAAAAACTTTCAGTGTGTCTGTTACTTTAGGGCAACTGAAAATATTCTTTTGTTCAAAACAGACCTCTCCAGCTGTCACGCATATCTACTGGAAATGAACCAGCTGTTACAGAGCATGGATGTTCTTCACAGGACATATTCAGCGCCTGCTATAAATGCTATGCAGGTTTGTTCTCTAAAAAACAAAACCAAAAAATGTTTTCCCTTGCAATTCCAGAAAAACAACCCCAAATCCTAAAGGATCAAGATATTTCTTTTTAGCGCTGTTAGTTTTATGACAATCTAATTATTTTTGTCCTGTGTGTTCTTAAAAGGTTGGACCTTTTGAAAGCCCAAAGAAGGAAAAGAGAACACACAGGAGGTGGCGATCCAGAGTTGTTGGGAAAGAGGCTAAAGGAATGTTACAGGTAACTTCAGTCTTTCCAGTGCCCATCTTTCTCCAAATCTTTGTTATTGATCACTTCTTGGTGTAACCAGTTTAGGAAATATGAATACTTTCTAAGTAGTGTCCTGTGCTAGCTCATTTTAAGTGGTAACATATCAGACAAAATACAAATATGTTGTCATTGATATATGCAATAGGATCTGTGCTGTTACCTTCAGGACACTGGCCATGTTTTTTTGCCCATGTTTTTGGACTGCCTCCAATCTGGGGGGTTGTGGTGATGCGTTTTTTTATCAGTACAGATTTTTGCAAATTCTCTAGATAGTTTTGTACACATTTGCATCCAGAGGCCATGTGATTAAATACTTACAAGTAGGGAAAAATAGTATAGTGTATGCTACAGCTCTCAATGGGCTTGTTTCTTGGAGTTTTGCGAAATCTCCAGTTATGATATCTTGGGCAAGGTTATATCTATGGTTTCATTTGATATAAGTGTCATCCATTCCAAGTCTATTGGTAATTGACAGTATTTTTTCCATTTTTGGTGTGTCTGACATGTAGCCCAGGTGGGTATGATAAAACAGAATTTTCTTTACAGTTTGTAAAAACATCACAAATAGCTATCCTCCTTACAGGTGCCTTCAGTATTTTCTGCCCCTATGAGGCTGCATGCTTCCAATCCTAACTTATCTACAATAGATTTTGTAGAGGAGAAAAATTACTCCGATGGCTCTGAAACATCATCAGAATTTACTAAAATGCAAGAGGACTTATTTCACATCGCACATAAAGGTAAATGAAATTGTCTTTCATATGTGGTTTCATATCATCATGTTTTAAATAATGATGTGAATTCTGGGAATGCTTCTTGTTTAATGTTTAGAAAAAGCAGAAAACACTTTCCCTTCCTTTAATTCCTTTGAGAAATTGCAAATGTTGAGATCCTGAGTAATTTGAAAAAGTAGCTTAATCACCACATTTGAATTTTTTTTTTTATTTAATAAAGGACATCCCTTTGATTTACATGCTAAAAACCTAGATTGTATTTTTTTTGCCAAAAGATAAAAATCCTAAAATCAGTTGCTGTAAACACAACAGCAGATTTATACTCTTTTGTGTTTGCATGCATATGTGTGTATATGAGCACATGTATGTTTGTATATTCGGTGTACTTCACTGTGTTTCAGAGTCAACATTTGTTGGTGATGCAAGGGTTGCTATGGTAGTAACCTATTTTTAGTGAATACAGAAGAGTAAAATCATGTAAAGCAGCCAGAGGGGTAGCTTGACTAGAAATATTTCTTCTCAAATTTATTTTTCATTAGCAGTGCTTTGCTCCATCACCCGCACACCAGAAATACTTTTATTGTTCAAGTGATCTCAGCGAGGAAGGCACTTAAGCATTTATATCTGAAAGACTTTCGGGAGTATTGGCTTTGTCCCCTTTTGCACAAGATGATGACTGATGTCATCAACAAGCATTCTTTACTTGTTTTTCCCCTCTAGTGCTGAGGTATCTTGATTCCATTATGTAAGAAATGTGTTGAAGTAGTAAACTTTATGAAGTCAATTATAGTCAAAACTGATGTATATTTTCCAAAAAGAGAAAAGAAGTCAAGGTGGAGTGCAGCTGGAAAAGTTGCTATTAAGTGGAGCAAAGAAGTCGTCTGCCCAAGATAATCTTACCTGAAATGTCCATGTGGGAAATTTTGGTTAGACTGACCCATGTGTTGAAGGGACAATTGACTTGGTACTATTTAATACAGTATCATTTTATTAAGAGTACAAAGAATTTTTTTCCAAAGTTGGTTTATACCGTACCCCTTCCGAAAAAGGGTAGTGAAGACAAATTTTGCTTTAGCTTTTGATACAAATTAAATAAAATGTAACATTAGTATGTAATAATTCTTGAAAATTTATACTAGTATATAATTTATTAAATGACATTTAAGGTCACTGAAGATTCTGGTCATGTCATTCACATATGAAAGGCTAACATAAAATAGATCATAGTGGATACACCTTCCTCCCCACCCTCTATGATACTGTTAGAGAGTTCTTGAGACAGGTTAAAGTATGAGAATTAGCTTTGGTAATGGATTGCAGTGTTGAAATATACCTTAAGAATATTGTCTTGTAAGAGAAAATTAGGTTACATCGCATGCTCAGTGAAGTGATGATGATTCAGGTTAACTCTGAGTGGATGATTAGAGGAGAGAGGTATCATATATTGCTTGTTCTTTGCCCTTTCCATGCATCCATGCTCAGGTTTTATATCTCCATTTCCCTACAAATGAATACATTTTTGCATTGACAATTCTTATGACTATATTACAAGGCTTGATTAGGCCCTCAGAAACCATCAAATTCTCCAGTTAGAGAATGTTGAAATCCTACATAAACAAATATTACTTGAATAAATTTTTATTCCTTGTGGTTAAAGGAAAGATTTAATGTCTTAAAGGTAAAAAAGTGAGGAAAGCGCATTTCCCCTTTAAAAATCTCATGACTTTAAAACTGCGTGATCTGTTGTCTGATTTGAATGTTTCAGGCTGGTGATACTGGGCCAGGAAGGAGTAGAAGTAGCAGTGTAACGTGCACAACATTCAGGATCTGACCCTTTGAGTCGCTAAATCATCTAACAAGCTGAAATTTCTTTATCCCCAAAAGAGATAACAGAACTCAACACCACAGTTGACTTGCTTGTGGGGAAACTACTAACCCTATAGCTGTGGCACAGTATGTGTTATAGCTGCTTTTTTTTTTCTGGTTCATTTTTTTTCTTCCATCTTTTCTTCTCCCCCACTGGAATTCTTAAAGGAGTGTGGAATAGAGTCATGACCATCTGAAGATTCAAGCTAACTGGGGAACAAAGCAAGTGAAGAGCAGATGTGGTTAGTTAGCTTTGTTGCCATCTGTCACAAATAATCAGAGTAATTTTTACTGTGGCTAATATAGTCAACACAGTAGCATTCACCATAAGCATTTGTCCTACTAAAAAAATCTACCCTATAACCTTGATTAATATTACTTGTTTTTAGTAACCCACCCTGGATCTCTCAACTTAAATTCTTGTTTCTGTCACCATAAACGATGTTTCATTGACACTTTACATGATTGGTATGTATACATTTGGTAACTGTTTTTAATTGTCACTTTTTACAAAATGGTTCTAGTTTACTTCAGCTTGAGGTCAGCTTTCAGCACCATATCTACAGAGAGAGAAAAGCTGAAGCAGATGCTAGAGCATGATGCATCCTCATCTCCATCTGCACAAATAGTTGGCTTGAAGAATGCCTTAACATCCGTAAGTGACATGCTGAAGTTCAGCAAGCTTCATGGTCATCAAATACTACTCTTAAATTTTATAGTAGTTAATTTCTGTTTCTTTATGTCTGTTCTGTGCTACAATTTGCAGTATTGAATCATATTAAGTTATTATGTATGGTGTTTTTCAAAGATTCTTTCCTAAATGTTAAAGGTATAGTGAAATCACTGAAGTTTGATAGATAGATAGATTTAGGTGTATAGTATAATCTGTATCATTTGACGTTAAGAATCAGAAGGCTGCTCTGTGATGATGAGTCTTCTTTCTCTCAAAACATACGCTGTTGAATTGCTCAGTTCTGGTAGGTTGTGTTTCTTGTTTCTTTTCTTTTCCTAAACAGCACTCAAGTATTCACTGTATGACTTGGCATAAAATAAAAGTGAGAGTGGCTGAAAGCGCTCAGCTGTACCTTCTAATGCACTAGAGATTCACCATGCTGCACCAAGACACTGCAAAGCAAATTCAAGTACAACTTGTTCATACTGCCTTCCAACCTTAGCCGTCTAAAAGCAGCTACGGAGTTGTTAGGGCAGACTTCTAAATGACAAAAGATTTTTCACTTTAAAAAGATGAACATTTTTGGTTGATGTGCTTTTTGTAATTGGTTGAGACCAGCACTTTTAGGTTGGTCATTTTTGAACATGTCAACCAGACAGTGGTCTGAATTCAGAGCAATGAGGGTCATCATTACCATGGTCTTATATTTTCAGTGTTTGTTGCAAATTCCTTATCGGAGGCAGGGGAGACTCTCATGACATTGAGATAACTCCAAGATGATCTGTATCACATTTATCAATATGAAAACTTCCCTTTGCTTTACTAAAGCTGCATATGGTTATAGTTTAAGTGTATGACATGCCTCTTTGCCTAGATCTTTAGAGCCCATGATGTTTAGAGAAAGCTGAAACCTGTTGCATAATAACCATACTCACTCACTTGCACTTCTCTGTTTTTGGCTTTCAGATGTTCCACTTCTGATATTTGAATAGGTGACATTTATTTTTCCAGTGTTATTTGCCTACCATTTTATATAAAAACAATCTGTTTTAAGATTTCAGTGAACACTCAGCTTAACATTTTTTTTTTCTGAGCAACGAAATTCTGTTGTCTGTCTTCATCCTCTAAATGTTTTTAGAAAGTCATGTGTTTAGCTCTTATCTGATACTTAATAAGCCTTTTATAGCCCATCCAGAAGTCATCTGTGAACCTTGGCAATTTCAGCAGAGGTTAACACCAGTGACAGCTATTCATAGCCTGCAGATCTGTAAAGCCATGATGCCAACAGAAATTTTCTCACCCTGTAGAGCATAGATCCTGTAGGAGAAATGAAAAAGCTTCCTTTGAAGATGTATGGAATCACAGATATGATAAACTTGACATATTTCTAAGACTTTCTTGCAAGAGAGTCCTGTGTTGATGACTTTGACTTAGTGTTTGTTGTTGTTCGTTCCATTTTGTTTTCTGTACCTGAGGAACAAAAAAAATCAGACTCAGGGGTTGAAAGCTATCAAACATAAGTCTGTTTTGGTCTCCTCAGCCTGGAAGGGGACGAAAAGTGAACAGATTTAAAGTGGAAAAAACATCACAAAGTTAGCATATCTGCCTCTGCTTCTCCCCCATTAAGATAATATCCTTGACCTGTGCACAGTCTAAGAAAAGCAAATACAGAATGGGGAAAGTACAATATTTTTATTTTGGAGGGAGGAAGAAGACAGTAGAAGGAAGAAAACATTTTGTAGCAAACAATGAAAATTGGAAGATGCAATTACAGGAAAGCTGTGTAAATTCTTTTTTGCACTTATTTGATGTTGTGGGTATAACACCATGCTGTCCACCTGAACACTTGATACAGAATTGATATATGTGTGTATGGCGGATTCAGACCACATGTATGTAAAGCCAGAAAACACTCTCTCCCCTCCATCATCACTTTGAACTTACTGTCTTTCCTGCCCTTAAGACTATTTCTAACAAAAATTACTATTTAAATCAGAAGCATCTGTGGGACAAAGCAGATGTGTAAACAGCAGGATTCTCCACATCCTAGTATATATTCAGATGACTACAATGTGCAGTAGGTCTTCAGCATTGTTCCAAAATTAGTAACCCAATATTTCGGGGTTTTTTTTAGAGGTATTTTCATTGCAGGCAGGATTGCATTCTCTTCTAGAAATCTACCCTAACTGACATCTGTCCATCAGATGCACCCAAAATGAGTAAATAACATGTAACAAACATGAGTTTGCAGTAGAGGCTTTTTATTCTGTTTTTTGACATCATAAGCTGATAGGATACAAATTGTACCTGTACCTGCCTGAATTTAAATCTTGTTTCTCTGTCAGTGGAAGGCAAAGGGAACTGTCAGTATACCAGGCTGATGGGGAAATTAAATGTTTTTGGATGTGGCAAGAGTAAGAGTTGATGTTGAGTGAGGCTAGGTTGGAGATAGGGGTGAAGGAAGGGAGCTTGAAAAGAAAAAATATGCACAAAATTAATTTCTACCTTATTAAATCAGCTTGCAAAATCTGGTAACTTGAACTATCCCTGCCATCTTTGGCTTTTTTTTCTCCATTTATGTGTCTTTTCCCTCACTGCACAGAAATAATATTAATTTGAGAGATAAGGAACAGAGTTTGAAGCATTTATAATAAATGATTTGCTGAACCAGTAAAAAATCGTGTGGTGGTAGTGTTTTATACTACACTTGAAATAACTCTTTGCCCCGTTTTACACAATAAAGTCACATTCAAATTAGTTGAGAGAACTTGATATCCCCAATATTTTTGTTAAATATTCCAGGCAATAGCACAAAACACAGATCTTAAAGACCGGTTACGCAGAATACATGCCGAATCTATGATCCTTGATTCAGCATCTAATGCAAAATCAAGTCCAGATTTGGTGAAGGTGGGTATGGATTTCCTCTTTCAGTGATGTCTGTTCCTCAAGCCCCTACATCTAGACAGTGCTGTGTAGCTGCATCTTGTCCTATTCTTCATGTCTTTTCTATGGCGTATTGTGTTAGCAAAGTGAGTCCACTTTCATGGTTATGAGTCATTTCTGATGATGCATTGTGTAATACTTGATTTCAGAAACTTTCCTTGTGAGCATTTTTTCTGAGCGCATTTCCATTGCTTTTTGCTGCTGGTTCCCGGTGTTCTCCCTCGTCTCCTGCCCGCTTCCCGTTCAGCATGAACAGAGCTGCCGCCTTATTACCCTTATGCTGCTGTTTCTCTCCCCCTTATTCCCTCATTAACTTTCAAGTTCTGTAGCTCTTTCTGTTGCCTGTGTAAATATTATTAGTCCAGAACGCCGGCTACCGGCGTGGCTCGTGTAAGGTTTAGAACAACTATCAGACATTTCCGTGAAAGGATCAAAGAAACGAGACGTGCAAGAGCCCTTTCAGCCAGTCAGTTTTCTTTGTGTGAAGCCAGGGAGTCTTCTACATATCCAGTCAGCCAGTTTGAAAAGTGCTGATGTTCAGACAGTTTTTTTGGCTTGCTGCAGAATGCATGTGAATATTTATGTATTTATAGGTCACAAAATCTAGGTGTTAATGGTGCTAGTGAGAGAAGCAAGAGCTGTGTTATTTCTGATGGATTTTGCTGAATGTCAGCTCATACAGAAACTTCTGCTGTACTTGTAGTATAAATCTTTCCTAAGAACTTGAGTGAATGTAGTGCTGGGGGGTTTATATAGCTTATTATTTCCTTTTAAAGACAGTTTAGTCATTCTGTCTGTTCAGTTCTGGTTTAGTTCTGTTTTAGCAGAGCTGTGTTTTGGTCATAGTTAGCTGTCCTTTTTTTTTCCTCTCTCTAAGGTAGTTGATCATTCTAATGCCTTTTGCTTTTAGTCCCACGAGAATCTGAGCAGCACTTAAACTGCTATCCAGACAAGCATTAATGCATGGTTTTTTAATTTCAGGAGTTCTTTATTTTCTCATTGAGTGGAAAGATTATTAGATGAAAATAGCTTTCAAAAGGTCCTTTAGAGGTTTCATTCACAAATTCCCTCTGGCATGGTTTGGGATGGAATTTAAGGATGAAATCACTTATACTAGAGAAGTTCAATTTTAGATTAGGTGGAGGACTATGATACATTTGTGCTGCTGTGAGGAAGACAGGGCCACTGCACAAAACTTGTGTCTAAATGATACATCAGGTACTATGATAGACCCATGAAAATTGAAGCAGTATAAACTTCTGTCTCAAGCCTTTCCATAAGGTAAAAGTTTAGTTCGTCTATTGGGCAGTTTGTTGTAGTTTATCATGTGAGAGTGGGAACGTGAAATAAGACAACCTGAAACTCTCATGTGATAGATATAAAAACCTGCAGTTCTTTTTGAGCCCTTCCTGCTCACTTTCCTTCTCATATTCAGAATAGTACTAGAAACAATTCCAGTAGCAATGCTCATGTGTGTAAGAATTTTACGTTTCTTTTACTTGTAGGCTAGTGTAACTACCTTCGCACAGAAGAGACTATGTTGAGGTTCCCTCTTTTCTTGCTGCTGTATCAGAAGTTTGGGGTTTTTTTTTAAAAAAAAGTCTATTGTATGGTAACAGTTTGGTTTGTTTGCCTTGTCACCATTATCAGCACGTACTGAATAACGTTCCATACTACAGTAAAACCTACCAACAGAAGAGCTTTGAAAGAAGATTTGTCAGTTTGATTACAGACTTAGATTGTTCATTATGTTGTTCTGAAAGTTAAACATTACAATTCCTGCAAAATTATGACAGGGCAGTCATGGTTATAAATTTATAAAACATCTCATGCAGAAAAGCTTGAGAGCAGCTAATACACTCCTTTGGGTCACCTAGCCCTTTTCCTTAGCATTGGTGGAGTCATCAGGGAAAACAATAGTGCACAATGTTCTGCAACATTTTTACTGCATCCACAGAATGAACCAAGTCTCACTGGTTACCTCACCTTTGCTAGGGCACCTTTTGGAACTCTGCTTACACCAGTGATACGTAGAGCTTCCATGGGAGGAGTCACCAAGATCTCCACGGCAGCCAAATGTGCCTGCAGCAGCAAAAGCGATGTCACTTATGTGACTTTGATAATATGTTGGTTTTGGTTAACATGGAGCTATCTCAGGTGTGGATATGAAGGAAAGCTTTCTAAAGCACAGCACAGAAAATTATCTAGTGAAGAAAGAGAGCTAGGAAAGCATTGCTATTATATAGAAAGCAGCTTTGCTCCTCTGAATTTTATGTGCCGCTGCACTGCAGGCTTTGCATTAAGGAAGGCTTGGGAGGAAAAGACGAATTCATTTGCTAAAATCAGAAGGGAATGTGAATCTAGGACGCAATATGAAGAGACGGGAGTTTTGTTCTTTTGGGGGCTTTTTGATGATACACTTGTGTATGTCTGGCTCACTCAAATGCCAAAGCATTTTTACATATATATATATATATATATTTTTTTTTTTTTTTTAGGAAAAAGTATATGCAGTGCCATAACTGATTTACTGAATACGCATTGCTTTCCTTTCCTTTTTCCTTCTTCTCTTTGGTCTGTTTTACTTTGTTTTTATATCCCTCTTTGAAACACATGCTACCTTTCACTAAATTGGAGAGAGGAGCATGTGCAGTCTTCTCCCAGTGTTTCACAGCCCTTCAAGTTATGTAACTGTGGAACTGCATGCATGAAGGATATTTGTGGTACTTCTCTCAAAACTTTTTATTTCTTTTAAACAGGAAAATTCGAGAGAAGAAAGCAGAGCTCTGGTTCACCAGGTTTCCAATGAAAGCAGACTCTCTATAGCTGACTCTCTCACAGAATTTTTTGATGCACAGGAAGTCCTACTGTCTGCTAGCTCTTCAGAAAATGAGGTCTGAGCCTTGATTGACACCATTCTGACGTAGTTTCTTATCTGCTACTTGTTGTGCAGTCTTTCTGAGAGCTAGCTGCATGTCAGATGACTGCCAGAAAATGAAAATTTTCAAAACATTTAGAAATTTATGTGCTGAGTGTATTTATTTGTTGTCATTGTCTCTTCACAGTAAAATGTAACAATTATTATAGAGAAGCCTTATATGCACAGTGAGGCAAATGGCAGTTAGGTAGCTAGTATGCAGGTACTGCATGTATTGTATTGTTTACCTTGAGTTGTTATACAGCTGTGTAAGAAATTGTATCATAGAAATATATAATCATACCTGTCCTCATGGTATCTGTAGGTACCTTGGGGCTGATGTTGTGCATATTGAAACTTAATAGCTCATTTTGACACCTCTCTTGGACCCCAGAAAAACCTTGGCTTTTGGTATGAGGAAAGCCGCCTTAGCTGTTGGGCCAAGAAGATGAAGCATGTCTCCCCTAAAAGGATAGCTGAATTTTCAATGATGGTGATCTTCCCCAAACTCAGCTGTGTGTTCTTATGACTTCTTAGTACTTTCCTGTAATACTGAAACACAGCTTAAACAGTTCAAATCTATTAAAACAATAATTGCATTGGAAAATAACAATTTTCATGTGCATATGGGGTTATTTTAATGAGTCATGTATCTTGCTTATTTCCCCACCCCACACTTAGGTGTCAGATGATGACTCATACGTAAGTGATATCAGTGATAATGTCTCAGAAGATAACCTAAGCAATGACATGGAGAATGAAAGACAAACTTTAGGTAAGTTCAGTGTTTTATTATACCATGTTTTGAGAATTTGCTTTGCTTATGTTTGTTTAGGATATTTTTTTTTCTTATCTTACTAGAAATAATCTGATATTTCAGGATTTGAGGTGTAAACAGCCTGTGTTTTTTCTCTTACAGCCCCAGATTGGTTTTGAACAGCACATTCTGGCTAATCTCATTAACAGGGCGCAGGCACTGTTGGTTAAGCAGGATGGTGGTTCTGTATCAGCCGAGAAACACCTATTTTTTTGGCTTCTTTGGTGCAACTCCCATTCCTTTTCAGTTCCTTTCATGGCCACAGGATTTTTCAAAGTAGCAAGACCTAGCTGCTTTCTTTTTTTCAAAGAGTAATTTTCTTCTTGTCACTGTTTTTTCAGTCTGCATTCAGAGTTCTGTTGTTTTTAGCAGAACTCAGTGTTTAAAGGTGTTTATTCATGAGAATAATTATGCACTGGCAGGCCTGGTGTATGACCATAAGGATTTCTTTTTTGCATGTTTTAATCATGATAGTCTTGTTAGTACATATGCTTGTTTAACTGTCTTGCTAATTAGAGACAGAATCAAAAAAAGAGGGGAGAGAAATCGGTCATAACAAACTGATTGGCTTTGTGCCTTCAGCTCCTTTCAGAGCTAACCACAATGTTCTTCCCCTTCTACCAATACATTTTTATCTTCAAAAACGCTGAACAGTGGTTTCTTACTAGCAACTATTTCCTGATCATCTCCAAGGACCAGTGGATCCCTATGATCTTGGATAAAGAATACAGGTTGATTTATCTCATGATATGGACGTTAGCAAACTGTACTAGTGTGGCTGCTCATCTTGTAACAAAGACTGTCACTGAACCTCTTTTGTATTAGCAGCACTTCCATATGCTTCTGCTACCTGCTATCTCTGTACTCTGGGCAGCCTGCCACTTCCACTAATAGCAAACTGGATGTCTTTTTCCTACAGGGCTTTAGCTGAACCATAAATTGTGGGATTATGATAAAATCCTGTGGCGAATGTAACATAGAAGGTCAGAGCAAATGATGGTAATGGTCCAGTCTGGCCTTAAAAGTCATTGAGTCTAGCTGGAGGTCAGATGTCTTAATCTCCTTCAGTATTGTCACTGGCCATTTGATACAGCTCTTGCAAACCAGAACTGCATGGGCTTTTCTTTTCATGGGGGGTGGGCAAACTTCACTGTGTAGAAAATTTGGTATCTGAATATCTTAGTTGTTTCTCTGCTCTGTTTTGTCACCAGTTTACCCTAGTTAATGGGCTGGTCCAGGATGTGTAATTCAGTCAGTTAGTATTCTGCTTTTAATCAAGCTGTTCAAGGACACAGCCAAATCCTGTTTCAGAGAGCTCTTTCGAACAAGGATTAATTTTTAGCATCTACCTCCTTCCTTTCCACATAGCCCCTCGTTCCTGAGGTATCTAAGGGAACATCCTTATTTTTGGCCTCTTCTGATATTTAATAAATTCTTCCAAGATTATAAGAGCCAACCTCTTAACTATTAACAGTATGATTGTTTCATGTACCTTTTCTGATTCATACTGCCCGTCCATTTTTATGCAAAAAGAAAGAGATAGGCAGTAGACTGCAAATAGTTTGTTTGTCGTTACAGTAACTCAGTCATATGAGATATTGGGATTTTTAGTTTGTGAGTGGCAGGAAAGATAGAAACTTCTTCCTCAAAACTTTGAGGAAGACAAGTGAAAACACTTGAAAACCTCCATCTGAGGCACGGGCTAGCATGCATGGCAGTGATGGAGAAGTTAGCCCTTGTGGTTGTCTGTACTTTGTCACTGTTGGAAGCACCGCTGACATCATGCTTATGTCAGTGGACCAGCAGAGGAAATACTGGTTGAAACTGTGCATTTAAGGGCAGAGATTCTTTGGACATGTGCTGCCCAGCGCTGTTTTAATTCCTCCAAGACAAAGCTGCGTGAGGAAAGCCAGATGTGAGGACAGGGGTTGACAGACTGGGGCCGTACCTGAAAGTCTCCAAATGGTAACTGATTCAAGGGCAGGAGCTTCCTAGGTGCTTCTAAGGATGTGTAAATATAAAATATCTTTGCGTAGTGGCAACTGTATTCCTCTCTGAAACGAGACTGATGTACGGCTAAGCAATGTAATCACTTCAGACTAGTACCCGTTGCAGAAGCTTGTAGCTCTATTTTGATCCTGCCACAAATCATTTCATGGCACACATAGAACTATTTATGCTGTTCCAATTGCTTTGACATAGCAACACAGACCTCAGATATTCATGTCAAGGACTCTTGACATGAGTCCCTTTTTATCTTTAGCAAAGCCATACCTCCACGGTTGCTTCAGATTTTCCACCTTTAAAACAGGCCATTTCTCCACCAATGTATGGGCGAATATAAAAGCTAACACCACTAAAAATTTTTAAATGTTAAGCACTGTGGGGAGCACTGTGGAAAAGACTGCATGTACATCTGTGGTGCAGTAAATTTGCATGGCAGGAGTATTCAAAAAAGTAGGAAAAGATAGGTAGGAGTTGTTGTTATGCTTGGATCTGTAAGTTACGCCTTACCTTCTGAGAAGTGTTGACTTACTTGAAGCTCTGTCAAAGAGAGGGGTTTTATGTCACTTAAACAGATAGGAGTCCACCCCTGTTACAAATAAAATAGTTATAATATTCACCCTTTCAAATTCAAGGGATAGCCTGAGCCTTTCTTGGAGCCTTTAAGGGGAAGGAAGGTCATTTTTTATGCATCTTTTGTACCTGGCAGTTAACATACAGAAATTTAAACCTTGTTCTTAATTTTATCATTTATATAACAGACTATCTTCAACCACAAGTGAAATACTTGAATGAAGTGTGAGGGTGGAAGGAAGTTTTGATAGAAGAAAGATGGTTGCATTTCAGTATATGTTTGCAAAGGGGATGAAATTAAGTAAACAGTGAATTGACTCATTCTGCCACTTCCTTCCTTTTCAGACTGCATTTCTGAAAGTGGAATTGGATGCAATTCTAAAAGGAGAACATGTCTACCAGCTCCATGTCCTAATACAAGTAACATCAGCCTATGGAATATCCTGAGAAATAACATAGGAAAGGACCTCTCCAAAGTGGCCATGCCTGTTGAATTAAATGAGCCACTTAACACCCTTCAGCGTCTCTGTGAGGAGCTGGAGTACAGTGAACTACTAGATAAGGCAGCGCATACGCCTAACCCATTTGAACGGATGGTAAATATTTTATTCCAAATACTTAGCAACATTCAATAGAACAGAATAAATATAAAAACAATGTGCCAAAGAAAGGAAGATGTTCTGTTACATTTTTCTTTTTCTCCCAGCTGAGAAAGGCAGACTCTCCAAATGTGTGTCTGTACATGCTTATATACCTACTGTTTCTGACTCATGCATAATTTCTGTTGCTTTGTGGGGACCTCTTTCTCCTCAAGTACCTTGCTGTCCTGCAAGGTTAAACAAAGAAGTAGTTTAGTTCTGTTTTGCAGTTTTCTCTCTGTAAGATTAAAAATTTACAGCAAAAAGGGAAGGGTGGTTGAACTAATATACTTCCGTCTTGACTATGAAAGCTACAGTATATCTTTTTTTAAGGGTGTCCAATCTGGTAACACATTTGTGCATAGAGGACACTGAATCTTCCAGCCCTACACTATTGTGATATCTTTATAGTAACTAAATGAACTCCATTTGTTTTATTAACTGGTTTTGTGAAGTTTTAGGGTTGATGCAAAATGTTCAGGATCTCAAAACTGGGCAATATGAATGTATGCTGGGTGCAATAATCATAGAATCACAGAATAGTTTGGGTTGGAAAGAACCTTTAAAGGACATCTAGTCCAACCCTCCTGCAATAAGCTCCGATGTATTCCACTAGATCAGGTTGCTCAGAGCCCCGTCCAACCTGGCCTTGAGTGTTTCCAGGGATGGGGCAGCTATCATCTCTCTCGGCAGCCTGTTCCACTGTTTCACCACCCTCATTGTAAAAAATTTCTTCCTTATATCTAGTCTAAATCTACACTCTTTTAGTTTAAAACCCTTACCCTTTGTCCTATTGCAACAGGCCTTGCTAAGAAGTTTGTCCCCATCTTTCTCGTAATCCCCATTTAAGCACTGAAAGGCTGCAATAAGGTCTCCCTGGAGCCCTCCCTTCTCCAGGCAATGGTGTCATCTTCTGCACTCAGCATTTTGCAAAAGAACAAGAGAAAAATGCATTCCAGTTGTTTTGCATCCAGGTGCACAAGAACTACTTAATGTGTAAGCCTGTAAATGAAGGATTAAAAGCTCTCTAAATTCTCTTAAATGGAAGTTATAGATTGTCCCTTAAGTTGAATTAAGCCTTTTCAACTCAATATATCTTATCTTGAAATGAGGTTATTAATGAATGGAAATAATAATGTTATAAATACTGCATGAAAAGTCTCTTGCTCCATTCTGACACTCTGCAAGGGTTACAATTTAGTGTCTGTTCTCTTCTCATGACAGAGGGTGTGGCTATTTATTGGGTTTTTAGGTGCATAGCCTGGTTTGTTCTCTTGAGAACATATGTCAAAAGAAAAAGGTAATGAGCAGTAGTTGTTTGTATGGGAGTGCAAAGCCTTTTCCCTCCTTCCCACACCCAAGCATCTGGACATAACCACAGAATGGAGAATTCTTTGCCTTTGAGAAACTACTGAGGCAAAATTAATGCTAGCTGTTGCATAGTAATTGCAATAGTTCATAAAAGAGCCATTCTGAAGTGGATTCAGTTTCTGAAATTGTGAAAGGAGAGCATCTAGACTTTCACAAGATCAGGAAAAGGAATTAAAAATGAGAAAAAATGGTACAAAAGATACCTGAATCGAACAACCCCAAATTCTAATTCCTCAGGTTTAAGAGGAATTATGCTTGAGTTGACTGAAAAAATTTGGAAGTGTTACCTGTGTCTCCATCATAATCAAGAATAATTTCATGATTAGGTAATAGCACGCAGTAGATAAAAGGGAATTCAATTCAAATTGCATTAGAAATAGCAAACTCTGTGAAAACTCATCCCGTGCCATTTTTAGGAAGAGGATAGTGGGTAGATCCATAGAATCACAGACCGTGACTATGAAAGCCAGTTATAATACAAAATCTAACAGTGATTTTTAAGGTCACTGCTTTGAAATGTGTTGCAGAATGCTAAGTTGTTTCAAACAGCTTTCAGAAATGCTGTTTTCAGTTGGTGAAATTTGCAGTGTTTGACCCCAATAACTCCATCCCTGGGCCGCTGAATGACTCTCTGAAAACTGAATAGTTCTCTAATGTGTGAGCTAGTGCTCAGCTTGCAGGAGGCATGCATGTTTGTAGTCCTTAAATGATGGGAAAAATGCAGAATCTGATGTCAGGATAAGACCTTTTTTTTTCCTTCTGTTAAATCAGAATGTATAACAAAAATTGTGCATGGCTGTGGTAAATGAATTAACCAAAATTATACATATGTTATTCCCAGGTGCATATAGCTGCATTTGCAGTCTCTGCATATGCATCCAGTTACTACCGAGCTGGAAGTAAGCCATTTAATCCTGTGCTTGGAGAAACTTATGAATGTATTCGTGAAGATAAGGGTTTCCAGTTCTTTGCGGAACAGGTATTGTATGCTGCAACCCTTAGATCTGCTTCTTGATACAATGCTTAATTCTAAATGTGTGGCTGGAATCCTCTGGAATTAATAGCAAAATACAAAATTACTTTACATAAGCTGAGCACTGTGGAATTATAAATGAAGAAAATTGTTTTCTGAGGCAAGTCTGCTAACTCTGGGATAGAGCGTGACAACCAACAGCTGACACTCGAGAAGCAAAGGCTGGCAGGCTGCCTACTCCAGTAACTAGACAACTTGGTTAAGTAGACTGCAATTCCCCATGCTGAAAACTGATCACAACTGCAACAAACGTTCACATTCTTGTCATTTTCTTTTGTGTGTGATCATCAAAAGTACTGTATCTTCAGCTGTTTAATGTCTTCTTTTATAACAAATATATCCCTTGTGTGAGTCAATCAACCCACTGTATTTTCTATGGCACCATGGATATTTCTGCTCCCTGTTCAAATACTTCGTGGGCTAAACCCATCAAATCTGGTACCACAGCTCAGTTGGTGAAGGATGTATACAACATCAAGGTCTGAGTGTTTATAAAAATAATTCCCCGATAGGAGAATAATTATTCAGTATGGATGAAAAATATTAAATTTAGACCAACCAAGTTACCAGAATTGCTAAGCTTGAGATATATGTTAAAAAGAGATAAAACTTAAATTATCTGATGCCTAGCAGAGTAAGAATGATTGAAAGCTGTCTTGTTTTGTCTAGACGTGACAAAAACAAGAATTATAAAAAGTGCAGTGGGTAAGGGTGTACAACCTAGAAATTTGATCAGAGAAAGGCTTCTAAGAGGCTTCCTTTAGGTAATGAAAAGTGTTTTTGACCACCTCTGAAGATACAACATTTTGTACGTTATGTTTTAAAACTGACAAAAAGAAGTGCTATGTGATCTTTCCTTAGTCTTGGGAAATGTCACAGGCAAGAGTAAAAATAAGGAGAGAAAAGAAAAAAAAAAAAGAGCAAAACAGTCAAAGCAAGAATCAAATTTAAAGTTCAAGTAATGTATCTGGTTCTTCACTGTTACTTCAGTTCTAAGATGATGTGTGTAGGGCACTGCAGTTACTAGTGTAACATCAAACTGGAGTAAAGAAGTGGTGAATAAAGATTGGTACTGAGATTAATGTGAGGTTGAATTAAACGAAGAGATTTTCCCCTGAATGTTGGATACAAAGGCTACTTTTCTAAAGAGGAATTTTAATATATGACGGGACTTGGGCTGTTAACAACTACGGTTCTAATAATTGCAATAAGTGACGTGAGTTTATAGAGCAGTAAAAGTACTGTGATAGTATGGGGTGGAGGAATATTAGGAAGGGGAGGGCAGTGTAGGAGGAAAGAAATTTCATGCAGCTTGCAAGCATTAAATATTTCTCTTTGCATCAGGAGCTGTTGCTTATTGCTTGTTTGTGCAAGCATTTTGATGCTTACTCTAGATAACTTATTACTGCAGATAGTATATAATCTGTGGAATAGATAGGCAAAATGTATAAAATAACAGACATTCTGTCCTATTACTAGAGTGAGTTTAGAATGACTCCACTTAGCACCTTGACCTTACTCTGGAATTATAACAGTTTAGTGAGAGCTAAGTTTAACCCATGAATTATAGTGGCGTCTGGGGTTAATCTGGTTACAGTATGTGTTAGAGAGAGTGTGTTGCTCTTGATGGGTTAGGGCATAGCTGAGAGTAATTCATACTTCTCTCCCCCCCCCTTTTTTTTTTTTTTTAAAACCCAGTAGAGGATGTTCAGTAAATAGCTGGATGCCTGCGAAAAAATGCTTGATAACAGATTTGCAAAATGAGTAACAAAGAAGAAAGTAAAATTGCAGTTGAGCCATGTAGGTGGTTAAGAAATTAAATTCATAGTGTGAAATAGCAAGTTGACTTGAAAATAAGGTTGTCTTTGTCAAAAGAACAGGCATTACATGCCAAAGAGTCATGGTCAGTTGTTAGTTCCTGTTCACCCAGAAGGGAGAATTTATAGCCAAGGAGGAGTGGCTGCTTTCACTTTGTGCAGTTACTTTATTATTTACTATTTCCTTTTAATAATCTGTATTGTGTATTTGTTGTGGGGGTTGCCCTAATTCATGTATGCGCTGTTACCCAAAGCTGATAAAATGCAATAGACACAGTTAGTTTCACACCAGGAACACCTGAGGTGTCACTAATGATGAAGTAGTAGGGGTTGCTAGATGGAATTTCATGGCTTGATTTCTCCACACGTGGCCCCATCAGAGATGCTGATCACGGTCTCCTCCCTCATAGTCAGGGTTTTGTGGGAATTTACTGCACAGAAGAATTTGGCCCTTTGTTTTTTTTATTTTTGTCTGTGTGCTTAAAGTGCAGCTTCTGCTAATTTATCAAGAGGGTCCTAAGGGTAAATGTAATTATCACATTACAGACAATGTGCAAAATACATAGTTAGATTTTCACTCGATGAACAAAATTCACAAGCCTTTGAAAGTAAGTGTTTCCTATTTCTTTCAAGGCTTCTTGGGTCTCAGTACCTTATTAATCTCATTGACTCCCCCTTCAGGACACAACTGCAAAAGGAAAGTGTTCGAATTTGTAAATGCCATATATGAATGAAAAATGCAGGGGAAAAAAAAAACCCGAAACCAAAATGATTGTTGAAGTGTTAATATGTCCATCTCTTTTTTTCCCCTTTCATGTCTTGCTATTAGGTCAGTCACCATCCACCTATTTCTGCGTGCCATGCTGAATCTGTGAATTTTGCTTTTTGGCAAGGTAACTCTTCAGTCTATCATTTACTTTTACAATATTCATAATACTTTCATTGTATGTCTAACATGAAATATACAGAAATTGGGAAAGGGTGAAATACTCTGCTTAAATTGTATTAGAATGGCTTTAAGAAATGCTAGCTTATATTTACTTGCATGCTTCTTACTTGGATGTTCTGCCATTATAAAAATGTTCAAGGTTTATTTATAACATTAATTGATTATTCTTTTCATATACAAATATCTACATTTCTTTAATCTCATGGGGGGGCAGTTCTTTAGTAAAGAAGAGTTATACCTCAAGCTACTTACAACGAACACAGCTTGAAAAACAAGAAGTTAAATCCTGAGCCTTGGCAGATCTTGTAAACCTATTCTGAAAATAATTTCCAAAAATGAGCATAAGAGCAAGGATAAAAATATTTACTATGCCTTTCTCTGCTGGCATTATTACAGTATAAAAGATGTTGTGCTATTTGACTACTAACATTGTTTTTGAAAAAACATGTGTTGGAGCTTTACTTGCTGTGTAATGCTGGTGAAGGTGTCAGTCAGTCACAGTACCTGTGTGGTCAGCTATTTTTGGAGTGTACCCAGAACATAACTATGCCTTTTAACTCGGTTAAAATCCTTCACCCAGAGGTTTGTCAGTTCCCAGTATAGCCATATTATAACCTTTAATTCTGTTATCATTGACTCTGCTGACTTGATTATAGTTATTACAGATGGAGCCATACTGAACAGAAGTTGGAACTCTGTCATTAGTCTGGGTTTCATTATTCAATTTAATTCTTCGCTTTGTAAACAAATACAGGGACCCAAGTGTCCTTTTGTTCCTAGCCAAAAAGCAGAGATGACCAAAAATTTATTCAGTAACTCAGTACTGTATAAATAAGACTAGATAGCAGCCTGTCTGAATAAAAAACTGATGAGACTGATTTTTTTTTAACAGATCTTGACAACTGTTATCACTCAAATACTTTATCACTTGCATTTAGAGAACAAAGTTCTGCTGTAAAGATGATAGTGGAGGATCTGATCAATGAGAGAGTCTGAGATTTGGTCTTGTGCACAGGAGACTCAAACGGTGCAGCAGGGCTTGGGGTTTTTTTGGGGGGGCTGTTTTTAAATGTGCCTAGCTGAGCTTATGGGAGATCTAGACAATGATTTTTTTCCAATGCAAAGACAATTTATAAATGCTGTGCCCTCTTGTTATGGGGCTATATTAAATTATTTGGAAAGATTAACATCAAGTTACTCTTAAAGATAGCTTGTTAGTGAGGTAAGTTCTTTCTATACACAAAGATCTTTTCACTTACCATATTATCTCCTCAGCAACATTGCCAGAGTAGTGCTGTCATCCCATCAGATGCTAACCTTAGTTCATCTATTTCAACATCAAGAAATCTCTTGATCATCTCTAGTGAGCCAGAAGGCTGGGTTCTGACAGGCACAGTTACTTCAGAAATCGTTTTCCCTGACTTAGGAAGCTGACTCTGCGTTTGTAAAGGAGTGTGGACACATGAACAATGGAAATGCAGAATAGAAGGTTCCAGCTATTACAGCAACTGTACCTGAATTAGTCTGAGCATAGCTCTGAAATAGCACTTCCCTCTTCTTTGCTGTCCTAAAATTTTTGCATGATCAAGTTGCACACTGGTTCCAAAGGTGTTTCCCATGTACTAATCTCTGTGGGATAGCTTTGCTATTTATGAGAACACAGAACATAACAGAATCTGATAGTACATTTTAACTGTTAAACTCAGCTGGGTGTGCCTTTGCCCATTCTCTTCCATCTGACTGCAGAAGAGAGAAAGCTAGTATAGAATTCGGCTCAACATTGTCATATTCAAGATAGTTTTGGACCTCTTACTGTGCAGTAGGAGTCACAACAGAATTGCTGTCACTAAAGATGCTGACTCAGCGTCAAACTTCAAAACCAAAAAACCCAAAAGGTCCTACGCTCAAGTGATAAGAAAAGGATCATTTTTTTCATGAGGGATTCTGCTCTATGTCCCATTCCAGCCTTTACAATAGTAGGCAGCTTGGTGTGGCTCAGTCCTATCACTTGCACGTACATACTCGGGGCATATGTAATCTCCTAACTACGGTTTGAGCATCTCTCTCAGACAGCATAACAGCTTCCCCCCACACTTGCATAGCAAACAGTGTTTTGTTTTCCTCATGTTAACACTAGCATCTCTTTGAGAATAGAGATGAATTTTTCCCTCTTTTTCAGATTGGGCAGGGAATGGAGTTCCTAGTGTCTAATACAGCAAGGATACTGTTCCCCTGAGCTGTGAATTTACTATGAAGGTCACTGCCTGATTATCTAGCCCAATTCAGCTCTATAACCCTTCTGCCATGCTTCTCTGTCCATGTTTCTTTCTCTTCCAGCTGTTTTCGCTCAATAAATTTGGCTGAAGTTGCATCGGGATTTGTCATCTTTTTTTTTTTTTTTTTTCTGAGAAATGACATGAGACTTGGACATGTTTTTATGTGATTCAGACAAGATTTTAAAAGGCCAGTTAAACTTACAGAGGCAGTTGGACTAAATGCCTCTACAATTTTGTACCCTTTGAAACATTCTCTTGCTTCTTCACTGTGGATGTTCTTAGTTGCTATAGTGTTGTATTTGAAATTCTGCTTTTGTTTTTGGAAATGTCTGCTTTCATTCATTAGCAACTGAATTGCAGGGAAATACATGCTATCTATAACTTATTCAAATTCCTCCCTTTTGAAAAAGTTTTTGAGAGGACTTTTAAATCTGTGATACTTTGCTATTTAAATAAACAATGTAATTAAAAAAAAAACCCCATGTTTGAAGGTCCGCAGAATTCTTTGAACATTTTTATTATGTTGCACTTTGTTATTTTGCTTTCCTTGAAAATAAAGTAGAGCTCAGAAATATATTGACTCACCCATGCCTATGACTAAACCTGTCTTTTTCTTTTTTTTTCCTCTTCCTGTTTCAGATGTAAGATGGAAAAACAAATTCTGGGGAAAATCCATGGAAATTGTTCCAGTTGGTACAACACATGTAACTCTTCCAGCGTAAGTGCTGCGGTCGTTGCTGTTCACACACAGGCACAGACTTGCCTGCACATGCTGGAGCCACATTTATCCGGATGAGAACAAGCTGTGCTGTGCCTTATTAGGCCTTTGGAAGAGTTGGTGATTACGATTTAGTTTAAAAAGAAAGAGAGAAGGGGAAGGAGGGAAGGAAAAAAAAACACCAAACCAAAAGAGAAGCACTAACTCTTCCAAAGGTTATAAAAAACAAAAGATGAAATAGCAGACATCACTCCTGTGTATCTTGGAAAAAAAGCAAAGTTGGTATTTTCATACTTCAGCTGGATTTCAAGCTTCATGCATTTTAAACTCAGAGAGAAAAACTGCATGGTAGAGGAAGCTATGAATTTTTTTGCTTGAATATGGGTTTGGGGAAGGGGGTGCTGCTGCTCTTCCTGTCTTTTGTACCTATATTTGTACAGACCTTAACACCATGGGGTCCTGCTCTGTAGGTGAGGTCGATAGTCAACATCACTGCATTAAAAACATATTCTAAGTGATAAAGAACCATTTGCATATCTGGCGTTTATTGTCCAAGGATGTAAGCTGCCACTGTAGTTAAGTGTTGAGTACAGTTTAATTTTTTTTTGAAGTAAAAATCTGCAGTGTTGCTATGCTGGCTTGTCAGAGTGCCCGTTATAGATCAATGATTAAAGTCACTTAAATTTTGGCCTATAGCCATCATGTTTGCAGAACCAGAGGTCTAAAGGCTGAGTAGTATTCCAATTAAATCTGTTTTCCAAAGAAATTCTACAAAATTAATTATTCTGCCATCTGAAAAAAAAAGAAAAATAACTCAAGAACCTAGCATTCATCAGACTAAGCAACTAAGTATGCCTTTTTCTTTTAAGTGGGTAAAATTGCGATATTGTAAGGTAGTATCCAAAAGTTAATGTATAAAACATGTTGTGTTCGTAGCAGCTAGCCTAAGCTGTGGAGTGAAATGTCTTTAGGAGGTGAGTGAAGGTTCGGAAGCAAAGTAACTGACAGATTAGGGCTGATGAATTGGAAATTAATCTAAATCATATGTGTTCTCCATGTGCTGGTTTTTATCCCTTTGTATCTGATATAGAATTGGGTACAAAAAAGGTACTGAGGCTAGAGGCAAAAAAGAAGCATTAGTATTAAGGTTATTTTTGAGGCAAATACAGTATTCTTAGCATGCATGATAGAGCAAGTGACCTGTAGGTAGGGGCAGGAAAGCAAGTTACTGGGGAGTAAACTGGCTGCGTATCTGCTAGTCTGTAAAAACTGCCCTTGTGCATGCTCTTACAAAGCAGCATGTGAAAACAACCGATTAAGGGGAGGTAAGGAAAGATTCTAATATACTCATGGGATGTGTGCGAGGCAGTTGCTATGGGGGAACTGGTGCTTTGTAAGCTTGCCCTTTACCCTACCAGTAGCAACTTGGCTATCAATACTCAAAACAAATTGTAGAATATATGTCTTCATAAGACTCATTTTCTTGAGGTTTTATAAGGCTGTTTTATAAGAACGTCTGCTTCTTTAATAAAAGGTAAAACATTGTATTACCTGTTGGTATTTGTTCATCTGTCTCTGTCTGCTGTCTTCCAGTGTGCAACTGCATCTTGAACTACCTGGTGAGAACTTTTGATCTTGCCTAAAGCACACATATAGGCTCAGCCTTGAGAGCCTGAGCCAAGTTCATTCCACTCAATAAGTCTTCTGATGACTCTGGTGGCCCATGCCCTTGTGTTTTCAGTTGTCGCTGTGTTACAAGCTGTGAAATGGGCATTTCAGCCAGTAGAAGATATTAGAATGATTACTTTTGGAAGCTTAAAACTGGTAAAGAGGGACAAGTAAATTGACAGAAAACTGAATTCAAGACCAAAGTTTACAGCAGAAGTGAAAAGAGTTCTCTGGGAGACAGGATTGTTGTCGTAGGGTTTGTTTTTGAGACGGTGTGGGACAAGAAGAAGAGGCATTCCAGAAAAAAAATTGTTTTGGGGGGTTTTTCTAATCAACTACCCTGTGGGTTGTTTTTTTTTTCACAAGTGTATAAGCTCATTTGAACATGGCACGAGATTTTTCTTTGTGTATTTTTCTTACAGGTTTAAAGACCATTTTGCATGGAACAAGGTGACATCTTGCATCCATAACATCTTAAGTGGGCAAAGATGGATTGAACACTATGGAGAGATCATCATCAAAAATCTTAACGATGACACTTGCCACTGCAAACTGACTTTCATAAAGGTAACCACAGCAGTAACCACAGCAATGTTGGCAGTGCCTTTTCTAACAGACACAGCAGTGGGTGGATGCTCTTTACTGAAGCTTAGTACAACTGCTTACAAGCTGTATTTTTCTGTAGTTCTGCTGTAATTACCTGTGATTCTTCGAGAAACTGTAGCTCTGAAGGAACTGCCTCTCACTAGGCAGAACCAGACAAGAAAGAGAAGGAACAGCTTTGTCAAGTGATTCCACTTACGATGCAGAAAATATGGGGAAAGGAAAGGAAGAAATACGGTGAAAAACCTACTCGGTGTTTGATGAGAGAGGTAGGCACAAGGTGTCTACCAACAATAGTTTACCACATGCCTCCTGCTAACCCATTGGCATGTGCTGTGGTTGCATTCATTCAGTAACTGTAGAACCAGTGCTTATGTGGGGTGCTTCACCCAATGCTCTTTTCCAGCCCTTTTGCAGGTACTTGGAGGAGTTTAAGTGAGAGTTTGTGGTGTTACTCAAAGCTTTTGCTTCAGTACAAGGCATCAAGATATGCCTTCCTCAGGAATTACCCTTATAACTCAAATTAAAATTAGTTTTTGGAAGTAGATTACTTCTTCCTAGTAAAGGAAAATCAATGAAAAGCTAAAACAATGCCAAAACTTCTAACCTGAGAAATAGTTTTGCAAAGCATGGTAGGAGACTTACCTTAATCAGCATTTTCTCTATCTGATTGCTGGAGAAAGGCTGTGCTTTACATAGATTGCATCTGTACTTTCTGTTTCTAAGTACTTCGGCATACCTATGCAGCATGGCATGCTCAGCAGCAGAAGGAAGGTTTCCTTCTCTTACTTGTTTTTCTGAATACTTTATACTTTCTAAGAAACATTAGGGTGGTATTTTTTTTCCAAATACTTCTTTGAAAGTACTGTAATGTATCTGCAGAGTTGCAATGGATGTTTAGAGTTCAAATTTCAAAGTCTGAGTCCGCAAATCTTACACTTCTGATACTGTTAATTGTCTAAAGTGGAGATCACTGTATCAGTTCCTTCTCTTCCTCTTCTGCAGATGTGGGAAGATGCAGATAACTAAGTCAGGAGTCAGTGTTACCTATCATTGGGCAAAATTCAAGGTCAGCTATGCTTCACCTAGTACTGCCCTGAAAAAAGGCAAACAAAATAAATACAATTCTCAACATTAGTATTTTAATAAGCCAATTAATAGTACTAACAGTAGTTGTTTGCATATGATGATATAATGCACGCATAAATGAAAAGTTTTCATTTCAGAATACCACTCTACAGCATGGTACTACTGACATGGCAAAAACACTCAGACTTGATCTCTTATGCACCTTTTTCCTTCTTGTTTCTTTTAATTCTAGGCAAAATACTGGAATCCAAATGCACATGAGATTGAAGGCAGTGTCGTGGATAAAGCTGGGGAAGTTGTGCATCGAATCTTTGGGAAGTGGCATGATAGTTTATACTGTGGGACAACTTCATCTTCAAACTGCATATGGAGAGCAAGTTAGTGATCAGCATGGCTAACATACAGAACTTAAGATCTGCTTGAGAATAAGCTTACTGTTTTCATATCTTTATTAGGCCCCAACTGTTATTTCTATGTGGAATATTAGATTTTTGTCAAGCATTTAAAATTAAGACCAGAAGAATACATCTTCATACAACTTAAATAATATCGAGGTCTTAATCCCATGGCTTGCTCCATTTTCTCTATTCTCCCTAATTTTCAGGTTCGAGCATGAAGTGGGTATTGAGCACTCTAAAAAGAAGGAAAAAAAAAAAAAAGGAAAACACCCCCTCTGCTTTTTTTGTGGAGAAATGTGTATTAAACACTGGAGGATAGCCCACAAAGCTCAGTTCTGTAATGACAGCCATATCGGAACTTCTCCCAGACTCGTGGGGTTTTGTCCACTGTAGTTTGAAAAAGCGCTGTGATAATACCATGGCCTTCACCACCATTGTGCTCCGATTCAGCTGAAAGAACAGAAACCTGTTTTGTTGCAGTGTAATTATCAAGGGGGATGTTCTCTTTTGTCACATTATTAGAAGCCTTTTATTCCCCCAGAATTGAGACTGTGGTTCAGAGATGAACAAATGACTAAGGGGAGTTTGGAATTTTGCTTCTAAAGGTAGTAGCATTTACATGGAATTCTGAAGGTATTCTTTTCTTCTGTAGATCCCATGCCTAAAGATTATGAACAGTGGTATGGATTTACTCAATTTGCACTGGAGTTAAATGAACTGGATCAGCAAACCAGGTCATTACTCCCATCCACTGATACACGTTTTAGGCCAGACCAAAGGTAAGAAGTTTAAACTCTTACATAACTTCCTCAAATAGTTCTTAATCTTCTGTGTGCTCACTTTACTCTAAGCTCAGATTATTTTGTGTAGGTACCTGCAGTGTGTTTCTACTTCTACATTAATGCACATCTGAAACAGACATTTTAATTACTTATCAAGAGATGGTCTAGTCATTATGGACTACTGTTTCCTAAAACTAGCTTTTGCGTTCTAGACAACTGTCTTTCCAAAGAGGTTAAAACTTCAGTACTTCAGGTACTGGATGTTGAGCATACTATGTTTGTATAGCCAAAACCTAAGACACTTGAAATTTCTTTCTGCGGTGGAACTTCTATTGTTGCTAACTTCCACGGAAAAAAAATATAACAATGACTCTGAGCTTGCTAGGAGAGATACATTTCCTTAGTGCTTTTTGATAGTGCAGTTGTCTGCAGAAATAGCTGTTTACCTTTCAAACAACTGCCTGCTGTAACGATTAGATTCTGGAGCTCTAGAGGACCTGGCAAAGATGGGGGACAGGAATAACAATTGTGTTTATTATCACCGCTGGTGCTGCAGGCTTCTAGAGGAAGGGAATATTGAAGGAGCTGAAATGCAAAAGCAGAGGATCGAGCAGCTACAGAGAGAACGACGGAAGGTGCTGGAAGAAAACAATCTAGAGCACCAGCCTAGATTTTTCAGGTACTACATAACAATTAGCATATGCTGTCATTTATTGAAATTCCTGTTATCGTTCTGTTTCTAAACTGCCATAGACCGGGCTCCAGTTTCTTCCAGGTTTCTTCTATATTCTTGATTTTTGTATTCTGGCAACATAGAACACTCCAGACTTAGTTCAACTCAGGATTATGTATTGCTTTTTCATTAGCGCATCCCTGAATTTCTTTCTAATTTTTTTGCCCTGATGTTGATTGATATTTAATCTATGTTTGAATTTGAGTGAATGTAGCATCTTTGATTCTTTCAAGCAAGGTGATGTAGCTGGATTTAACTTAATTAGCTTTGCTGAACTTCTGCTGAATTCAGCGGGATTGCCTTGTGCAGAAGTGTGCAGAGTTGGAGCCTCTTACTTCCAGGGCTGTTTTTGAACGTTTCCCCGATATGATAGAGAATTATCATTCAGAGGGCACTTTATTTCTTCTTGTTGTAAGTCAATTAATGGGAGACTTCAGCCACCGAAAGTCAAAAATAAATGCTAGTGAGGGTGTGGCCTTTCGTCCTCCAGCTGCTCTGTTCTCCTGCAGTGAAAGAGTTGGAGCCAAGGTGAATGTTGTATGGACCTGTGTATCACAGTTAACAGATCTGGGATCCTTATGTTTTTCCGGATAGATAGATACTGCACTTGTATTGAGCACAGAAACATTTAAAATAGGTGCAAAAAGGAAATGCCTCAGACCACTGCTTATCCAAGGAACTGGTGAGTTAACTCATCACATGTCAATCACGCCTGCCAAAGACAAGCAAACGTTGCTTCCAGCAGCCTAAAAAGACAGGATAGAGACAAAGCCTAATACTTTGTAATTGTATATTTGCAATGAGGACTGTGAATGCAGATGAGGTTTTGAATCTTCACAGTGAGGATCTGAAAATTGAGATTTGTGCTTTAGATTTAAATAACAGAATAAAGAATTTAATTACTATATCACAAAAGTGTTACAGAATCACAGAATCACAGAATCACAGAATAGTAGGGGTTGGAAGGGACCTCTGTGGGTCATCTAGTCCAACCCCCTGCCGAAGCAGGGTCATCTACAGCAGGCCGCACAGGACCCCGTCCAGGCGGGTCTTGAATATCTCCAGAGAAGGAGACTCCACAACCTCCCTGGGCAGCCTGTTCCAGTGCTCCGTCACCCTCAGAGGGAAGAAGTTCCTCCTCATGTTCAGACGGAACTTCCTGTGCCTCAGTTTGTGCCCATTTCCCCTTGTCCTGTCACTGGGCACCACTGAAAAGAGCTTGTCCCCATCCTCCTGACACCCACCCTTAGAGTAGATATGAATTATGCATCTGGCTTTTCAACAGTGATTTCTCTCTTCAGCAAATCACAAGCCTTGATTTACTTAAAAGAATAATTTGCTGTTGTGTGAAAAACGTTGTAGACTAGATTAAAAGCAGACTGATTCCTTCAGGGTACGGTATCTAGTGCAGCAATTCTCGCCTTTTGACTGAGAGCTATAGGCTCTCTCTAATTAGTAACTGTGGTGAGCCATCTTTGGAGAGGTTAAAGGAAAGTTTCCACTTTCCACTCAAAGCTGCCTTTGAGGCCACAAAACAAACCTGGACTGCAATTTTAAGTGCTAAGCACTGGCATGTGACAGTGAAAGCAGAGTGTTGATCCCAGCTGAACACCGGGCTACTGAGGTGTGTCTCCAAGGCCGAGTGCAGGCATACCAGACTCCCCAAGCTGTATTGCCTTGTTTGAAGGCTGTACTGAGTTGCACTGCACCTGGTTTGTGGGCTGGATTGGGTATCTGTGCACAGTGCTATGCAGCATGTATATGGAAAACATAAGCTTAACATTTAAGGCATTTGTTTAATCTTCAATAGGAAATCCAGCGATGACTCCTGGGTCAGCAATGGAACCTACATGGACCTTAGAAAAGAACCTGGTTTTTCCAAACTGGACAATCCTGTCCTCTGGTGAAAAAGGAGCTAAGCGAAGATATTCTGTGCTGTATTCTTGGATCTGATTTAGAAGAAGTATATATAAAATATATCTCTATATATACACCTATATATATACACACACATATATTATATGTGTGGGGTGTGTGTATGTGTGCAAGTGTGCATATTTCCAGAATTGTGCTTAATTTAGAATCTGATAAGGCATTTGTTTTCTTTACTCTGACTATTGCAGTGATTGAATGTATAAATTCCCTAACTTCTTTTTATATTTAATAAATAGTACTGAATATTAACAGCGAGAGGGAAAAGAGGAGCTTTTACACTACTTATCCAATGTGTAATAATGTAAGTTCTGACTTAACTTATGCCTTATTGAATTCCATTGGAGACAGTAGCAGCAGCATCTCCTAGCTGTGCTGAGAAATCAGAGTGCAAGCCTTAGTAACTCAAACTGTAAGTAGGCTTCCACAGTTCAATGAGTCATTCAGCTGTCTCTGGGCTTGTATAAATTGCAAAAACAGATTGTCGGCTGGTGCTGGAATCTGAGTATGAGCCTTTGCTGCTTGTAGAAAGTATTTAAATAAGCTTTTGTTTCTATTAGCTTTCCTCTGAATGTTATGGAAGAGGTAGTTCTGAGCATATATCAGTGGTTCTACTGCCTTATACATAAACTGTACACGGCTAAATGTAGTGCTAGAAATTCAGGAATCGCCAAAATTTTCCACTGGGAATCTTCAGATTTATAGCCCCCAACAGGGCGAAAGGAGGAGAGCCTTTGTGTATGCTGCTTGAGCACTGACTAGATGAAGCAGCTCTCTTTCCAGTAAGTAAAATCTATACAGAGCACGAAATCTTGTGCTTCCATAGATTCATTTGTTTTTATTAACCTAAAAATGATAACAGTAAGACTTTTTAATAAGTAAGCAAACTGATTGTTTTAAGCTAGAAGTTTTTTCTTAGTATTTTGATATTTTCTACCTCTTAAGAAATAACAGCATATTTAAGATCTTATATTTAAAAATGACCATCTGCCTTATGGAGAAATGTATGGAGTCTTTGATCTTCCTCTGTTTATTTGTTATGTTCAGATAAATATTGAAGTGTCTTGCACTAAATCAATTGCATCTCTTTCCTGTAATTTTATACATATGGCTAGATTTGTGAAACTGCTAAACCATAGGTCAGAAATACAGTAGGAAACAAATGTAGCAGAAGTCGCACTTTTGAATTAAGATTTTAGCAACAGGCAGTATTTTTGTTTTTTCATTCAAATCACAATGCCACAGTCATTAATAGAATAATTTGCATTCCTGCCTACCTGCAGCTCAAGCCTCACCCGTAATTCCTCGAGTCTTTTCTATGTATCTGTGACTCTCTGGCAACAACGCAGTTTTCAAGTTTAGATCTATATCCTGTCACCACCACCGCTCCCTTTTTCTTATATGCCACTTTAATGACGGTAAATAAACCCAAATTTTGTTGCCATATTTAACTGACTTATAACTGGATAAATTGGACAGTGCATGGGTAAGGAAGACTCCTGGGGGGACTAGTAGCTTAGAAAAGTTTGCACTTTACTGTGTGCTGCATTGTTCTAAAGAAAACCCATTAAAAATGGATCTGTGTATTATAACATGAAGGAAATACTATGAAAGCTTTCATTTTAAACGAAATCTGTGGTGTCAGATTAGATATATATTTGAATTTTTTTGCTTTCTGTTAACTTGGAGCGCCATTGTCTTAGAGGCAGATGAATGCTTTTTCACCATTTTTCACTTTGCCCAGGAACTCTGCCTCATTATCATTTCTGTAATTTATTACCAAAGAAGTTAGCATAGTTCTTTCTATTTAATATGTCTTTTAAAGACTTCACTACCACGCCAGCAGCTTACAACAAGGCAAGGTTCACGTCAATATGAAGACAAAACCTGGGCTTTGATTCCAAAGGAAATCTTAACCTTTGGGGGCTGTTTGGCTTTTCAAGGAAAGTGAGGATCTCTTCATGACTTGTTCTCTTCCTGTATCTTATTCTTGTATTAACTGTCAAAACTTGGCACAGAAATGAGTTATTTGTAATTATCCTTGCTGTCGGTAATTACCATTTATACTAAAAATAATCTTCATTTAACAACAGAAGAGGGTAGGAGAAATTGAAAGAAAAAAGCTTTTAAGAAAGGGTGCAAAATCTGTGGAGGATGAATTCAACTTGCTCATCTCGTCATATTTGGCAGCTACTGTGATTACTGTCTGATCTGATTGCTGGGTTTTTATTTTCTGTGTATGGAGGGGATTTCCCCATACTCTGTTATATGACCTAGTAGTTGATAGCATCTGAAATTAAAGGATTAGAGGCCAAAAGGCAAAGTTAAAGAATTGTAATGCATTAAAATCAGCAGGTTTTAAACGAAACCAATCTCATTTTGGGTGTTTGTCATGATTTTTGAGAAATCAGTCTGGCAGTGTTGCCTTGTATCTTATAGTCTAAAATGTCTGAAATACATTTCTTTAATGACAAGAAGTATTGGGCTGAGTAGTGCCTTATATAAAATTTTCTTCGGCAAAATTCCCATTTTAAGAAGGTAACCTTCAAAATTTTACTGTCATCTTCAGAAAAACAATGCCTGAGAATATTCCAAGGCATTTCTTAAATACATGAAGCAAAATCTTTGCACAAGTAATAGCTTCTTTTGTAAATGTCCGATACGCATCTGCAAACCTGTTGTAACCAGTTGTGAATGATCCTCTGACCCCATGTTTCCAGCTGCAGTATGGTTGTTCCTGCTTACTTTTGTATGAAACAATTTGGTTTAGTTGTTAAACTTCTGTCAACTGTATACTAAGAAGTGGAAGAAAATTGTCTTGATTTTACTTCTGTGTATTTCTGCATAAACATATACCAATCATTCACAAACTTTAATATACTCTATATAGATATTCTTGGTAAAATAGGAAACTTTGTTTTTGGTTTTTTTTTTTCCCCCGAAAGCTTTAGATGTGTTAATGGGTGCAAAACTTACATTAGCATTCTGTAATGTAACTAAGACAGCTGTTGTTTTTAATAACTGACACTGAGGGAATTTCTTCCCCCATTTCTACCCTGAATGGTAGAAAGAACATATCAGACAACTTACTGCTTCCTTTCTCACACAACAATGATCCCCAAGCTGTTTAGCTCAATGGATCAGTCTTAAAATTGCCTGATGACTGTTGCCTGCTGCTATAGCTCTCTTATTTGATGAGTTTATAAACATTACTTATTTTGATTGTGGAGGGCAGTTTGAGAAGCAGCCATCTAGCACTGCCTTTCTTCGTGTATCCTTTCACAAAGTAAAAAACTTACTATAAACATAGCAAGATGATGGAGCAGGTCAGGCCTTTGGGTGTTAAAACACTATGTCAGTTTTCAAATTACGCAGTAAAGAAAGAAAAAATTCCAGGGAAGTAGTGTTCATGGAAACAGAAACCTACAGCTCTACTTCCAGATTTGCAGACTTGACAGTTTCTGATTTTGGTGCAGCACGAGTTTGGGATTATGAAGCAGCCTAACTTGTTTAGGAAACTACTCTTGATAGCACAAAGTGCTCTTTAGACTGAGTGGAACTGGAGTGCACCATTCATCGTTGCATTCCTTTCTTAATCTCTGTTTCCTGAGACATGCTTTATGTGTTAGTTTGCCAGCACACTGATCTACTTCTTTTAGATGCTTTTTGAAATACAGATCCAGCAAAGTACTTAGGTTCTTTATACAGAGCTTGGAAAATTAGATGTATGGAAGGAAGAGCGAAAGCAGCCAAAATTTTGAGAAGGAAACATCCCAGAGAACTGTTCTTCCACCACCAAGTTTTCTTTGAAGGACCTGAAGCAGGATTGCTGGTTTCTTTTAAAACCTGGCTCCCGAAGGAGGTGGGGGTTGCAAACACAGTCACCTTATTATTTGGCATTATAGTGCTGAAGCCAGATAACTGTACAGATAGGAACATAAAAACATGGGGCCAGAATGTACAACCAGGCACAGCTTTGGGGTTGCGCAAAGGTCCAATACTGGTCTCAAAAAAAAAATACCTAACAAAAACCTCACCCCTTCCCATGCCCCCCACTTTCCCTCAGCTGCTCACAGTCCTGTTTAGGTTTTCTGTGTGGCCCTTCATATATAAAAGTCCTTATTCAGCGTCCCATTTTCTCTTTATGACAAAAGATTCTGAAGAATAGGAAAACAGTCTGTTCTAACAAGCTTTTAAATGACAGGTTATGCCTAAAAGCTGGAGTTAAAACTTTCCCCATAAACATTGTGGCCTACTTCTATATCTTTTCCTTGACTGTGAACAGGATTTTCTTCCCAGTTGCTCTCTGGAGTCAACCACAGCCTGGTAAGGGTAGCGTGCCACGGAAATGTGCAGCTACATCTGCTCAGCATAGTCCTAATTAATGTCCTTCCGTCTGCTTTTGTGTAAATCTCTTCTATCATCTCTCTAGATGATCAGCTTTGCAGAGCAGGAAATTTCCAGCATCTCTAATTTTGTTCACTGCAGCTTTTTTTTTTGTGTACAACTCATACAGAAGGGGCAAGCTGAAGAGGAGTGTGAATCTTAACCCACGGTGCATATATAATAGAAAGCAGGATGAAATCCAGCTTCTCTACACAACTGAATACATCTTGCAAGGGCTAAAGTCAGGTGGTGCTATTCAAAGAGTGAAGTTAAAATGGAATGGCTTTTTTGGTTGTGTGTGTTTTCATTCACAGATTATGCCTACTATAAATAAAATTCACAGTATTCACTAACTCATCCTTTCTATTTTCTGGATAGTGGTGGGTGCAGCTTACTCCAGCAGCTGTGGGTTCATAAGAAACTGCACATTATCGGGCTTATCTGTTGAAACTTAGTAAATGCTGTAACTTATCATCAAATGTATTATTGTACTGCTCAGTTCTTAGATACTGTTCTTGCTGCAGCTTTTGAAAGCAATAAGAGAAATTTTCCACATAAATAGTTGCCATATGTTAAAAAATTATTTTAAGCAGTTCAATTTCTATATAGATTGTGGAATCGGTGTTTTTGTTGTTTTAAAAAAAAGCTGTATTAAAGCTTATAAGAATGGTTGGGAGATTGATCCAACAGAGGTGATGAGCTCCTTCAGCTCCACACCTTTGAGATGATCGGTACCGCTGAGAATCAGGCAGTCTTGTATTTATGTTAACAGAATTCTACTAGTTCCGCTATTGGATAAAGATACCACATGTATGAGGTATGACATACGCAAAGCTGCTAAATGCTGACTCTGTTGTTTGTTTTGATAGGGCATTAGTGATTTCAGAATGAAGAAAGGTATCTTATGTATTGGAATTATCAATGGCTTCCAGATTTTTGAGAAAACTTTCTGTAGTCATGATCATTCCTGTTTTCTGCTTCACTTACTCCAAAAATTTGTAATAATGTTGGAGCACCTTGATGTGCAATCTGATTTATTATTTTTGTCTGTAACCAATTTAGTTGGATGTTAATAAATCATACTTGCAAAAGGTCACAGAGCACCCTGACTTTTTCCCAGGGATTGTAAGCATCTTTCTTCAAAGGTTGTTGGTGACAGCTGAAATAAGTCTAGCTGCTGTAGTAATCTGTGCTTTTTACACTTGCCAAAACGGCAAGTATGAAAGAGCTTCCATCTGCTAGAAGCCTTATTTATCACTCTTACAATCTGTCTTGGTAGTTGTGCAATGCTCCAGTTGTCTACTAGTTACCTGCACACGTGGTACAGCACTGTCGTACAGCTGTTATGCCAGAAACTGGGGCAGGGAAAGGGGTAAGCTGATGGAATTCTCTTACAGCTGGAAGCTGATTCTTAAAAGCAGTTTTTAGTAGACAGATGTGCAGCATAAATGTTATGCTTTAGCGTGAATGTGGAGACCACAAACCACATGTTCTCCATAAAAGAACTTTTAAAACCAAGGAAACATAGTATTTACTGGATAAAATAAACAACTGGAAGGAAACAGTATCAATGTGGTGGTTTTTTCCCTCAGAGATGGCGATTCAGGACAGCTCTGCCAATCAGATCTCAACTATGTCTCACGGTCTCACCATATGTGCCTAAGATGCAATACGGATGGATTAGGATCTTGAAAAATGTGGGAGTACAGTGAGTGTAACTCGTGACCAACATGTAATTCCTGACTGCACTGTGCAGCACTTCCCAGACTTGGCGTGTACAAAGATTTGGTGGGAGGGAGCATGGAGGTTCCAGGAAGAGCTGGGAAAATTGGATCAATAGATCTGTAACCATGCAAAAGATCCTCAGCTGTTGTACATGGCAGAATACGGATACAGGCAAAAGAAAAACAGCTTTTACAGTGGGAAGAACCAGCTCCTGTTGTTTGAAATCCAGTCATTTGGGTTCTGTATTGGGTTAAGAACTTTGGAACTTGCTCATCATGTCGGCGGGAATCACTTCATTCTGATTAATTTCATAGATAATCTAATGTGCTTTAATTGGTACCTGAAATAACTAACATTTGGTTCAAGTTGCTAGCAAAATAGTAGTTTACAGAAGCAGTAATATTTTTGTCATAATTATAAAAGGGAGAGGAGGATGGCGAGGGATCCATGTTATTGGGGCCCTGACGACAAACACCTAGGGCAGTAGAAATGGACATGGAGTGTATTTCTCATGATTGCTCCTTGAGATAACAACACGCCAAGTACCCACGTGTGGTCAGTGCTGACCGGGCAAAACAGGCAGTTCCGCTCTGCAGAAGCGTAAGGTAAACCTGGCTTCTGTAGACCTTGCATCCAATTTGTGTTTAAGCTCAGTTGTCTGTTCATTTACAGTAATCTCTATTTTAAAGTCATTTTGCTTACTGCAAAATGATTCAAACCACCATAGCGTGAGGAAAAACACTGACAGCTGAGCAAAGCTTGCTCTGCATAGTGACTGTGACATCTTGGCTTCTTTTTCTTTCTCTTTTTTTTTCTCTGTTAAATTTCTTTTTTTCATCTTGCAAACATTGCTCCCCATGTGCAATTTGTTGATATTTAACTTAGACCCCCTCTAGTGCAGCAGACACAGAAGAATTTGTAGGGATACTCTGAGCTTTTAAATGGGGTTAAAAGCTGGCCAGATACCAAATTCTGCTGCATACTTATGAATTTCTGTATTTGCCTACTTTGTACCAATGTTTGAAGTAAATCAACATTGCTCTACTGAGCTGAGTATAACTGAGGCTTAAGTGAACTGAGAATTTGACTCTCTGGGTTCATTGATGTAAGTTCTTACAGGCTCTTGGAACAATAATAAATTCCTGGAAGACTAGGTGTTGTGTACGATCGTCAGCTGACATTTCTGACTGTAATTTCATAGACTTCAATAATTACTGGCTTTCTCTAATGGGTTAGGGCACTGTTTCTCTTTGAGGATTTTCTTAGATAATGTTTCACTTGCTGTTTTACTAAGACCAGCTGTTAGAATTTGATAATATGATTTTTTGCTTAGTTAATATTGGGGTTTTTATTAAAATTTCTTTAATAAAAAAATGCTTTCTAAATTACAAATTTCTTTTTAACTTGTGTTGCGGGGGAAAAAAAAAAGCAGCCATGATAAAGGCTGCAATAAATCTCATCTGAATTACTGCAGTACATGCCTTGAAAAATCCTTTCCTCCTTAGGTTTTATGAGGATATGTCTGCGATGCCTAGATTGCTGCCTAGAGCAAAGAAGATTATGTAGATTTATTAGTAGAGGAGAACCTGTCTAATAGCTGAGAGAGATTTACTGTTTTGTTTACTCTTAGGTTTGTTATCATTTCAGCCATTGACAGACTGAAGATGGAGTGAAGGCAAGAGATCATCCTGCTTGTATTCATTGTGTGTTACTTGCACTTCAGTCAGTGAAACAAATCTTGTGAAAGCAACTAGAGCTACATAATAGCTGTATAGGTTTCTTGGTTGGGAAAATCAATTTTCTTATGAAGTTCAAAAATAGTGCACCAAATTGTTAAGCCCTTTCATGGGAAAAACTTCTGCTGAGGACTTTACCTGAGAAAGACCACTGCAAATAGGTCGGTTAGAGCAAGCTTGGCTTTTTCTGAGTTCCCTAGTTACCAGAGGATGGTGGGCCTAGCCTGTCCTTAACCTGTCCCCTTTCATGTTGGAGAGAGAGTAAAACTTTAGTCAAAGCTGATGGAGGGTAGAGAACTCAAGGATATTATATTCTCACCTTTTGTGAATATCAGAAACTAGAAAAGAGATCTGGATGTGCCACGTTGCAAGAAAAGCCATAGTAGGAGATCCACTGCATTTTATCTAGCTGCAGAGCTTCCTAAAGCTGATGCTCATGTGAGTGCTTTGGTCCTGATACTGACAGGAATTGTCTGTTTGAAATGATGGGTGAAAGGACTGAGAGGAAAGAGTACATATTGTTGAAATAAGATTCTCAGTATTGAAGCGTGCAGTCGCAAGGCCCTAGCCAAAAGCATGACTGCAGTGTGTGCTTTCCCAGTCCCCATGGCTCATTGTTTCCTTTCATACAAACACTTCCCCTCAGGACACAGCTGCTCTTCCTTCTCTCTTGGAAATAGCATTGCTCACACCCTGGTGTACTGGCACTGGTGAGGCTGGACAGTAACTGCGGAAGAACCAAATAAGCCCCAGCTCGAGCTGACTGCGACCAGTTCACTAGGGGGGAGTACATTCCCGTCTCCCAGTTGCAAAGAGGGTAGTACTGGCAACGAGAAAGCCATCCACCCAAGGTTACTTGCATCACCCGCTGCAGATGCCACTCACCCAAATCTATGCGTCATTCAGACAGATGAGGGCAATACAAGCAGCAAGGACACCAGTTTCAGTCCTACGACACAGCAAATAAAATAAGCTTTTGATAGCCAGAGAACAGCCAGCACTTTGTTCCATACATGGGTTTTTCTCCAGCCTAGGGAATACCTGGTCTGGATGTGTAACTGCAATATAACAAATGGCGTCAATGACCTGGAGCTGTGCGACTCCAGCCCTAGCCACTGCCTGTACAAATCCGCAGGACACCACTGCTCTGAAGGACAGCTACAGCCTTTTATAACTACCAACCTCTTTCGACCCACAGCACTCCATTTGTGGTACCTTGCTGCCTTTTGGGACAACACTGTTGCATAATACAAAAGGAACTCCCATGCAATTGGCAGCCCACACAGTTCTGAGCTGCTTGCCAGCCCTTGCTCCTCATTTTCAAAGCAGCTGTGTTCTCTTCACCCCGCTTCCCTTTAGTGGGGAACACCCAGGTGCGTCCTTACCCCACCGTCTGTAAGGCACTGAAAAGAAGACCCTTTGCATGCTGAAACAAGGAGGCAGCAACAGCAAGCTGAAAAATGAAATGGCTTTAAAAAGAAACCTTAGTTTTGGTACCCAACAGGGCTGAATTATCTGCCCTGTGCGAAACAGGGTGGGTTTTTTGCCTTTCGTCCTTCCTTGCAGTGTGACTTTCCATAGCAGAAGGCGCAGGGAGCACCTGGCAGCTCCTGCTGCAGAGGCCCCAGGAAGCTGCGGGAGCCCTGACTCGCCCTGTCGTAGCAACGCAGCCTCGCAGCTCCACAGGACCTTCTGCAGCCACTGTGGTCTTCTCTGCAATGCATCGGCTACTTCTGTGGGCCATGGCCTGCTTCAAAGGTCTCTAAGCAAAATTCTCAACTTCTGTCTTTGTGGGAACTTCAAAAATGCATTTACTTTGTTCTCCTGGAGAAGCCCCTTTCAGCTTCCCCTGGAACAGGAATTCCACTCGTGCAGTTCTGAACAAGAGACTGAGCTGACAGTTAACGGGTAATGAGAATGGGGGTTAAGGAGTTGCAAAATAATTGGGAAATATAACAAAGGAGGCACAAAAAACAAAAGGGAGAGACAAAATTTGGTTTAAGTCATAATAAATCTATTGCTACAAATGTTGTAGTAGATGAAAATGTGCATCTGGTGTTATTCAATGAAATATTAACGTTAGCTTCTGAACATTTTCCAAGGTTTGACTATGGCCATGCTCCGGTTCTGCGTCAGCGTAGTACAAACACCATCCGGCCGGCAGCCTTGCGAGGAGCTGCAAGCACATACTGCAGACACTGTGGACAATGCTGCCCGAATCCATTGCTCCCGCAGTCAGAGAGGGACTGTTTCTGAGGGCACTTGCGCATACACATCCATTCAGAGGACGCAAGAGTAATTGTGTGAACCAGGACAAACCTGGGGAGCTGATCAAAGAAAATTGCTCCTTGCAGTCAGCTTTCCTCTCTACAGGCAGCTTCAGTAACAGGCTCTTCCCCACAGATCATTTAACTCCTCTTGTTTTGCCAATTTTCTCCTAAACTTTCTATGTATTCTTTAGATGTGCTTTCCCTAGTTCTTCCACTCACTGTAAGTTTAACATAAATAACAAAGTCAATATGAACTGCACCAATTTTAGAATCATATTTTTTATCGATCTGAAAATGTAACAGTAGAACAATTATGCATGCAAGTACAGTTTATTAAATCAATGCATATTATGTAATGATTTACTACTGTAAATGTTGTACCTGGCTGCCCATAGTACGAGGCACTGTACAACTATGCTTTAAATAGTGCCATGTGCCGTACAGTTACATTTTAAAGAACCCTGCCAGAGTGCTTCCAGTCTGAAAGGAACATGTGTGCAGAGATATGAAGGGCCTCATTTTTTTGAGGCTCAGTGGCAGGTATCCTCTGTTTGCAACGTTTCACTGAAAAAAAAATCCTGATAGTTGTTATTTTAATACAGTTCACCATTTGACTTTGTAGATCCAACTGGCCAAGAACGAAAGATGTAAAAAAAGAAGAAAAATAAAGAAGCATAGGGAATAAGCTTGATTTCACATTTTATTACTGATACATATTTTTGACTTTTGTAGTTTAATGTGGAATAACATGCTTTTAAAATAACTGTTTATATAGGGCCTACATAAATGTTTAGGGCTCCTACACAATAGTTTGATAGCCATTCCTTTTGGCTAATTCATGAGGAAGTCCTGCTACTGAATAGCTTGAACAATATAGCAGCCAGATGGTTTTTGATAAAACATTAATGAGACCAGATGGTTCATAATAAACTATTATGGAAAAAGACTTCTGAGACATGCAAGAAACATTATCTATTCCTAAGTCTTCATTTATCGTTATTGTAAAAGAAATAAATTTCTGTGGCTGCCATCCAATCTACGATTTAAAGTTAGAAGCACTTAGTTCATGCAGCTTCGTGCGAACTCCATGTTACTGTTAGAGACATCACTAGATGACTCCTTAGGTAACCATAATCTATTAGACATGACCCTACCCTACTCTTTCTGACAATTTTCTCAAAATCATGGGAAGATCATCAAATAATCACAAGGTTCTCATAGGCAGGTCTTGAGAAAGTTACAGCTACCCTAAAACACAGTCACCGGGGGGCAAAGAGAGCTTTTACAGTGACAGAGGGGAGCCCTGTGCCGCAGCGTGTTTACCACAGACAGCTGGATTCGGCACCGTTTCCCCCCATGCCAACACCAATTCTCGAGACACCGAGACCTGACTGAGTTACAGCGAATGGGCTGGACTGAGTTACACTGGACACGTCTGCCTCCTCCTGCGTCTCAGCGTGGCACCCTCCAGTCACCCTGCCAAGGGACTAAATGATCCAGTAGTGAATTCTTTTTTTCCTCATATACGTCCCTAAAGGTAGCAGAGTGGAACCTGACAATGAAGCAGTGGCCAAACTGATCTCACGAGCAAAATCTGCTGGTTGAAGATGCCACCTTCTCACCGCTGCATTCACAAGCCGAACAGGTAGGGAAGTGCAGCAGAGTGGATTCTGGCTCCTTTGAACTCAGGTAGTCCGTCCTGGCTTACTGCGCCCTCGCACCGCTCTCCCCGAAGCAGGACACAGTAACTTGCTGTTTGCTAAGCCTGTCACTCGCTGCTGGTGCTGCGGAAAGGCTGATGGCAGCCAGACCAGCAGGAGAGCGAAGAAGCTGTTGTCTGCAACAAGGAATGCTTTGGAGAGCTGAATGGTAGAGGCGAAAACTACAGAGCACCCCACCAAAACAGGAGATGAATTTCAATGTGAAATACAAGAAAAGGCTGCTTAGTTGATTTGAAAGAAACAAACAAACAAAAAACCTGCTCAGATCTTTTATTCTTGCAAAAGGAAATGGGGGAAAAAGAAGTTCACTCTTTTGCTGGTGATTTGGCTTGTGTTGCTGGACACCTTTAAAAAGATCTGCTACCCCAAATATCCTTCTTTTCTAAATGGAAGCCCAAAATAGTTTCAAGCTTTCTTCCCATTTCCTCCACAGAACTGAAGCCAGCAGACCCTTGTGCGGCCAGTGTGAGGGTTTAAAGAAATCCTAGCACACAGTAACAGAGAGCTTTGGACGACCTCCTGACGCATCAATACACAGGCTGAATTTCAGTGAATGCTTCCTAGCCAGGCTGGATGTGGCCTGAAACAACTCGCTGATGGCTACAAGGCATTATATACCATTAGCACTGCTGTTAATGCCACCCCGTCAAAGCATTTAGAAAAGTTTTTAAGATAGAGACCGAAAAAAAGAGCCATTTAAGAAATTCCCCTTTTCAGCCATTTTTGGAGCTTCTGATCCTGAGTATCCTGATGTCAATGGTTGGAAAATATAAGGCCAGATTATATCATCGTACAGAAAAAAAAGAAAAAAAAAATCTAATGCCAAACCCTTACGGAATGTGAAGACCTTTTCTGCACCCGGTAGGAATAACCATTCTGCAATGCTGACATCTTGTGGTGGCCCACTCAAGGAGTTCTCCTCTTAACGCCTGAGGAATTTCACAGGGGTGTTCAAAGAGCACACAACTGTTGTGTTGGGGTTTCTTTTTTCCTTTCAGGCTACTATCTTTTGTGCTATTACTCACGTATTATGTGTATTACTCATTTTTAAGTTGTGGCTGTGAAGTTCTCGTGTCGATTGCCTTATTTATTTAAATGAGGTAGCCATATCTTGTCCTGTACCGAAAGCAGTTTGTCCCAGAGGCAAAAGTTTCTGGTTTTCTCCTTCTGCTCTTTCTGCAAGAGGGTCTTTTCATGCAGGAGTAATGCGGAAGGATCTTCTAACGCAGAAGTGACGCACTTCACGCTTCAGCTCAGGAGACGCCGTGCTTGGCAGACAGATCCCAACGCAGACCACACTCACAGGGTGAATTTCCCTGATCCCATGTTCTCCCTACTGGCATCCCAGTCGAGGGTTGGTGGGTCGGTCATGAAGTAACCCCGTGCCGTGAGTTCTGACTGTGCAGTGCACCCAAAGAGCACTTCCATGAAGGCTCAAGGCGGGTGTTCAATCCTAAATGTCTCCTATTTGCAGCCAGTTTTTATAACAATTTTAGAAGCCTTTAAGTGAAATGCTGCATAGCCCAAAACCTGTTTGGTAACACTCAGACCTGTTTTGCTGTCTCTTCTAATTAAGCAGAAGCATCTGAAAACTCTCCTATATCGGCTTGTGTCTTTGAAGCAGATAGAAGATTTCTGCTCAAAGTTTTTTCTTGAAAAGATGGAAATATTCCTGGTATGGGCACCCCTTATTTGGTGTGCAGGCAACTGCCAGTAACATCCTTAAAAATGACTAGCAAGTTTCACTGTTTGTATTTGTGTCCTCCCTCCCCAGTGAATATTTCCATGGTAATGTGGTTCAGTGCAACTTCCTGGCTTGATTTCTAAAAATACGCTTCAGCAGACACTTGCATTTGAAATGAATCACACATTGCCACTCCCTGGAAAAACACATGATAGCTGATGAAACGTGGGCTATTACTGGCCACTGTGAGAGATTATTGCTGGAGCTAGTGATTCTGCAGCACGGTGCTGGTCCTAAAAAGAGATCTCCTGAGGATGTGTGGGTGCTTTTCCTCAGGATGAGGCTCTAAGAATGGAGCTTTATATTATTTTTTTTATTAGTGCATAAAAAGTAAATTGTCACAAACGCAGATACTTGCTTAGTTTCACTCAGGCTATTTGTTCAACTTTCTGTAAACAGGTGCAACCCCAGAAGGAAAATATATTGATCATTGTCAAGGATATCACCTGGGGGAATCAGAAAGGGGCGATGGATTAAAATCTGCTGAAATTAACTAGGAGTTTTGGATAACGTACGTAGTTAAACAGAAGAAAAGGATGACACTTCAGCTATATGCATTAACCTGTCACCTGGGACTGTTCACTTAGGGACATGCCTTTGTTCCAAAGCCCAGGTGTTACTCCATTAAGACCTGGTGATGCGACACTTGTGACTATACCCCTAAGCCTCAAATGCTCGTTCTTCAAACCACAAGCAAAGGACCTAACCTGTGGCACAGTTCACTTGGGAAATATTTCTTTGATGTTTATTATCTTGGAAATACAAGTCCTTGGGTTTCTGCAGACTCAGCTGCTTCTCACTGGATCAGCCCTTTGGTATCGTAAAGGATAAAGTTGTTTTGCTCCGGTGTTGCGTTGTTTTCAAAGCGCTGAGCTACGGTGACGGAGCTCAGTATTTCACACTGCAGTTGATGCACCTGCCCCCTGTGCTCCACTGACCACACTTATCATTTTCTGCAGTGCTGCTGTTGGAGGTCCCCAGGCTGGGAACTTGGGAGCTCCCATTCCAACCGCTGTGACTTCGCAAGGCTAACAGTGCCAACCCCAGAGCTGCGAACCCGCAGCCAAAGATGCGGCAGGGCTGTTGCTTCCAGCAGATTTCACCGCTGATGCTCTTCATTTCTGATCATGGGTGATCTGAGCCGGATTTGAGAGGACATCACAAAAACTCCCTTTTTAATTGTGTCACAAAACATCACTCTCAGGCAATTAACAGTAGGGAAAAGAAGCTGCTGGTGTTAACCTGAAAAAGTTCAACAAGGGCAAGTGCAGGGTCCTGCACTTGGGGAGGAACAACCCCATTCACCAGTACAGGCTTGGGGCGGACCTGCTGGAGAGCAGCTCTGTGGAGAGGGACCTGGGTGTGCTGGTGGACAACAGGTTGACCATGAGCCAGCAGTGTGCCCTGGCTGCCCAGAAAGCTAATAGGATCCTGGGATGCATCAAGAAGAGTGTGGCCAGCAGGTCGAGGGAGGTTCTCCTTCCCCTCTACACTGCCCTGGTGAGGCCTCGTCTGGAGTTCTGTGTCCAGTTCTGGGCTCCCCACTTCAAGAAAGATGAAGAGCTACTGGAGAGAGTCCAGGGGAGGGCTACAAGGATGGTGAGGGCCCTGGAGCATCTCTCCTACGAGGAAAGGCTGAGGGAGCTGAGCTTGTTCAGCCTGCAGAAGAGAAGGCTGAGAGGGGACCTTATAAATGCCTCTAAAGATCTGAAGGGTGGGTGTCAGGAGGATGGGGCCAGACTCTTTTCAGTGGTGCCCAGCAACAGGACAAGGGGCAATGGGCACAAACTGAAGCACAGGAAGTTCCGTCTGAACATGAGGGAGAACTTCTTCCCTCTGAGGGTGACGGAGCACTGGAACAGGCTGCCCAGGGAGGTTGTGGAGTCTCCTTCTCTGGAGATATTCAAGACCCGCCTGGACAAGGTCCTGTGCAGCCTGCTGTAGGTGACCCTGATTTGGCAGGGGGGTTGGACTAGATGACCCACAGAGGTCCCTTCCAACCCCAAACATTCTGTGATTCTGTGTTATCTGCCTGAGAAGTGATCACGCCAACACCGCCCGCTCCATCCCCGGGCTGAGCCGCCGGGAACAGCCAGGCGGCCCCTCGCCCCGCAGGGCAGCCCCACACGGACACCTCCGGCAGGGCGCCCACGCCGGACAGCCGCCCCCGGCACCCCCGTGCCCTGCGTGGGGCTGCCTCGCAGCTGGGTCTGAAACCCCTGAGGAAGATGAGGCAGGCCCGGCGCGGGCTGGCCGGCGGGAAGGTGAGGGAGCCAGAAACTCAGCGGAAACCGCCCCGGGGTCTCGCAGGCGGACAACGCCAGCGCTCCGGCCTCAGCGCTGCCGGCATGCGGCGGGGCGGCCCTGCGCGGCAACATGGCGGCGCCCGCACCAGCGCGCAGGGACCCCGCCGCGCCCTCCCCGTACGGCCCCGGCACCCGGGCGGGGTCTGCGCTCCTCCCGCCGCGCCACAGCGCCAGCAGCAAACCCCCCCTGCTGCGGGAGCTTGCCCTGCCGCCTCGCAGAGCTTCGCCCCCGGGCGCGGCTCGGCCCGGCACGCCCCGCGGGCGGAGCTCGCCGCATCCTCGGGACCCGGCGGCGGGGATCGCCGGGAAAGCCGTGAGTAGGGGGAAGGCCCGGGAGTCTGTGGGGCCCGGCCGCGCCTGCCTCCTCAGCGCCCGTGGAGGGGCCCCGGCCGCCGCCGCTCCTCCCTTCCCGGCGGCCTCAGACCCCGCGTACCGCCGGCTGCCCGGGGCAGGCGGAGCGTGGTCTCGGCGCGCCCTGTGCCCCCCGCCGCCCCACCCGACCCTCTCGCACTCTGGGGAGGAGCCGCTGCGGCTGCCTCGGTGCCTGCCCGCGGCTTCGCGGCGGGAGAACAAGGCTGAGGGGCTGCCGTTCCCGCGCGGTGGCTGCGAGAGGGGTGCAGGTGCGGGGCGGCCGCCGCAGTGTGTGAGGGGGAGCCGGGCGCCCACATCGGCCCCCTCGGCGCCGGGTCTGGGCGAGGTGGCCCGGCCGCTTGCTCGCCGGGGACGATGGCGGCTCGTTCTCTCCTCACGCCTGCCCGTCCCTCTCCTCGCTCCTCGGGCCCGTTGCCGACGCCTGAGGCCCCCGCCTCGCCCGGGTCAGGGCGCCGCGGCCCTGTTGGGTGCCTGCAGCCGCTGCGGGTTCGTGTGGCGTCAGGTCCTGGGAGACGGGTGCCGTGGAGCTCTCGGGGCGCGGAGGAGGGCTGAAACGCGTTGGGTGTGTTTTTTGGGGGCCACGTCCGTGGTCGAGGACCGAGTTTTGGTGCATGAACATCCCTGCTCGGCTTTGCGTGTCAGCTTTTATGGCTGCTTTTTAATTTGTCTAGAAGGAGGTGATAACGGATGTGAGGTTTTGTAATAAACCACACGTACTGCTTGTCATCACTTCAGAGCTCTAGTTGCCTTCCAGCGTAACTCCGGCTTCGTTAGGATTCGAAGGCCGTACCACTGCTGCACAGCCCAGTGGATGCCTGGCTGCTCCCCGGCGCCGTGGCTCCTGCCTGGGCGTTGTTGGCCTCCAGGGACTGTGCTTTTACAGCACTGCCTTACAGCCCGGGTTGGCAACGGGCGTACCAACAAGTGTGGCCATCCAGTTGTCACCCTCTTCCCGAGTTCCCTGTGTACCGTGCCCGGGGTGCTGGGTAATCTGACATTAAATGCAAAAACAAAAAAAAACCTGTTTTGTGTCTCCAGTAAAGGTCAGCATATGTGTATGCAGAACGTAAGAAATACCGAGCAACTGTTAAGAACTTGGTTTTGTGCTGACAAAGGTAAACGCTGATTATTCATAAAATGTTTCTTTGGATATCATGTCCCACTGTACTGGGTTAGGGAGCTGTGACAGAGGAAAGAAGCAGGGATTTGTTTGCTTAAGTAAACAATGAAGTTGCTGTAAATATCTTCGCTTGATCTCATCCTCTCGGTGGAATAATCCTCTCGTAGCCCGGGTTCAGGCTAATTTCAGGTTTCTCAGTAGGCAGGGAAGGTACTTCTCCTTCCTTTCCTGCTTTCACGCCTAGCTATCAACCTACAAGGGTGAATTCACTCTGACAGGCTTTTCCTACCAGCTTTGATACCTTTCCTTTTAAATCTGCCAAACAAAGCACAGCTCTAACAAAATTTCCAGAGGAAGAAACTCCAAAGGCAGAGTTTTCTTAATGCTGTGTCCATAACCGCTCCGTGTCCGTTCAGTCAGGATGCCATTGATTCTGGTAGCTGTATTAACTCCCTGGTGTTGGCTAAAGGCATATTCAATTGCTCTATGCCTTTGTGTTGTGGACTGGTGAAACAAGATATTTGGGTGCATTTTAGAATTTGTGTTAAAGGTACGGTATCCAAAGAGACATAAACAGGAATTTGGATAGAATATTCTTGCTTTGCAGGTACAGCTGCAGCAGCAAATATGCTCCCTGCGAAGACATTCCCAGTACAGCGGAGTGTGGGAGACGCTGATGTTGTCGCTCTGAGGCTGAAGACAGGCCCATCTCTGCTGCCCGGTGAGTCGCAGCAGTCCACATAAGCACTCTGGTCTTCCCAGGTGTCCTTATTGCTAGCAAAAAATGTAGCGACTTGGAGTGCAGACAAACCGCCATGAGTCGGAGGTTTTATAGAATGGTGATAATGGTTCTTCCCATGGGATTCAGTGAGTGTGTAACAATGTCCAGTCATAGGAACTGCTTTTGCTATTTGTCTTATCATAAACTCCTCAGAAACTGGTGGGCCTTTTCAGAGCCTATGCCCATGGGAGCTGGTCAGGTAGGAATGGGATCAAAATGGGCTGAACAGTCATGTAAGGCACAGAAATGTTTGAAGAAGGTTATGCTGGCGAAGAGCAGGAAATGCAGGCAGTGAGAATTTTCTTGATGGGCCCCGCCATTACAAATCAGTCGTCTGGTTGGTTGTGAAATACAGTGTCATGCAAAAGAAGTCCCAGGGAAAAAGAAAACTAGTTTTTGTGGGCTGTTGGGGGGTTGGTTTGTTTGATTTTGGGGTTTTTTTACGCTGTAGTGGAGCTGCATTGCTTGTCCTCTCACTGGGATTAAAACTGGGGAAATTAAGAACATACTTAAGAATGCAAAAAATCGATCTCAGTTCAGAGTTAGGAAAAGGTCAGGGAACAAGAAAGTCAGGGGAAGTATTCCCAGTGCATATAGTTCAGATCCTTTCCATGCAGGTGTTATTGGGAAACACCGTTTAATTGCTTACATAGAGAACTAAGAGTAGGCCATAGGGGTTTCGTGAGCTGGTAGATACCTGAACATCCATTGGTAAATACTGTGGGAAATATTCTCCGAAGTGGGATTTGGGAAAATCTAATGGAAAGGTCAGTTCCCATCTGCAAAAGTTGGTTTTTTGGTTTGGTGTTGTGTCCCACTCCCCACCCCGGTCTTCCAGCTGGTACTAAAACATGAAGCCTGTGGTCCAGCCACTATCTTTATTCAGTTTTCCATTTTCTCTCAATAATCTTGAGTGCCCACTGCAATATTTTTTGTTTGAAGTCTGTTCTAACGTATTCTGGCCTGTATTTGTAAATGACACATTTAACATCTCTGCAGAGCAAGACAGGTAATTAATTGTGAATGTGTGAATACCTAGATAAGACATCTTGTGCTCTTAGTTGAGCTTCCCAGTCAGTGTCAGCTGGGGGATTCAAAGGAATACTGCCGACTTTAAAAAACTGATTTAATTCTGAAATTATCATTAGATACAGTAACACAGAGTTGAAAAACTAAAGAAGATTAGATTTTTTTAAAATATCAAAAATTAGTTTATTAGAATTGTATGTTTAGCACTTGTGAATGGTCATTTTTACCATTTCTCCTGTGAGTTTAGGCAGTTTCCCTTATTTTAAAAGTTTCTTGTAAATACAGCAAACTGCATTGCTTGGGATAAAGGAAACTTTACACAATAAGAGATGCCAATGTTTTTTAATTTCAGGTATTTAAAAGCTAGAGTAAGATAATGTATGTAACTGTTCAGTAGATACAAATAACAGTTGCAAATAGCATATGTTCAGTTTAGCTGTAGTTACGCTAATGGGAAATACAAAGTTGGAAAACATTGGCGGTGAAAAGGTTCAGAAAGAAAAAAATTAATTGGGACTTTCCAGGGGCGTAGTTCAGAAACAAAACTTAGTCACAAAGATGCCAGTACAAATATTTGTTGCTTTTTAGAGAAAAATTTTTATTATCCCCATATGTGTTTACTCATTGTTAAAAAGATCAAGATAATTAGTGTGAGTAATACCCAATTACCTTATATGGAGCAAGATGAGTCTATGTTAGGTAATAAAAGAAGGATTTTGTGGGGAGGCAGGAATCCTCTGCCATTGCGCCAGTGCTCTCGTCATCCCAGCCGGTCTCTGCAGGGTGCTCATTAGTAGGTGGTTTTTCTTAGAACTTCAGGTAAGATGTGTAAGTTTTTTCCTGCCTAACAGATTAATTACTTGTGAGTGTTCCTTGAAGGAACTTTTCAGCTGTAGATTGGAGTATTTATTTTCTCACACATTTATTTTCTTTCTTTGTTATCTGCATGATCATAAATTTCATGCATTATTGTAATGTTTAAGCCTTGTATATCATGTTTGCAATGCATCATTCTTTATTCATTGTTGCTTATATAAAGTTTTAACTAAAGTTCTTTTGTCTGTTACTATGAAAATCTTTTTACTTTGGGTTAAGTGGTTTGAACTGTCATGACTCCCAGCTCAGAGTGGAGAAGGCAGGGTGAAAACACTCACTGTTTCTGCATTAATACCAATGCTATGAAGAACTTCTGAAAGTAATTATGTAAATATTTGTACTTTCCAATGGTAGTTGTTGAAAAACCAATGTATTCTTTCAGGGTTTAATTGATTTCTGAAGATGTTCGCAAAAGCAACAAAGAATTTTGTGAGAGAAACTGGCAGTGGAGGTGACTTGATCCCTGTCTCCCACTTGAATGCCTCAGACAAGCTGCAGCTGCTGAGCTTAGTTACAAAGAGGAGGAAATTCTGGTGCTGGCAGAAGCCCAAGTATCATTTCTTAACAGTCACCTTGAGTGATGTGCTTACTGAAGACGAACCGATAAAACCAGGTAAAGCTGTACTCGGACAACACTATTATTGCGGATAAAAAGAGTGCAAAGCCTAATCTTTTTTGTTATTATTCTCAGTCCTGTCTCTACAGGGCTTCTTTCAGAGGAATGCTCTAAAGCATTCTCCATCTGTGGAAATGAGGTGACTGGGTCTTTTCTCACTTCACTGTTATGTAACTAAAACCACTAATAATAAATGTCTGTTGAAAAAAAAAAAAAAGTTTTGCGTAGCTAGGCTGCTGAAATGGAGTGCTGAAGGTTGTCAAGCTGTACAGTTTTACTGTGTGATAACAGTGCTGTCTACAGCCACAGGAGCTGCCCTGGAATCTTTTGGGGGGATTCCAGTATGTGATAGTAGCCTAACTATACTGTGATCCAGGTCAAAAAGCCCTGGATAAACAGTATCTTGTTGGTGACAGTAGCCCAAGGAATGGTTGCACAGGCAAGGCCAAGCAAGTTTTACCACTGCTTCCTTTCTTCTTGCACAGACTGTTGAAGATGGCTGACTCTTGTACTTCTTTCTTCATCCAGCTGCAACTAGTCCTAACCAGGTTTTCGGATTAATGATATGGAATCCCATATTTTCAGGCATGTCACAGTTCCATATGGAACATATATAAATCCCTGAGTTTAGATTTTAATTGTAGCTGGCTTGGAAGATTAGCTGATTCTGAGTCAGTTCTTTGGTTTATAGGTAGATATGTTTCAGAGTTGTTTTAAGCCAATTGGATGCTTCTGTTGGTGTTTTCACTGAGCTTAGGGACAGGCCTGTAATGAGATAGGTCAAGATAATGGCAGAATATTAACCACATTGTACAAGCAGGTCTGCTTTGTAGTTTTTCCTTGTAGCTGAATTAAATTTCAATCATTCTTTATAAATCTTCCGTAGCACTTTAGCTCGGCATTTCAATCACCTTATGTTTTCTAAAATGGCAAAATATAAAAGATGGCAGAGAAAAGATGATGAAAAAATGGAGGAAGCAGAAATAAGAGTTGCAGAGCTGTAAATTTCATGATTTACCTGCTCAGTACTGTTCCTTGCCTTCGCTAACTTGTCATATTTTCTGTAAGTTTCTGTTTTTCCAATCACTTCAGGACCATTTCAGCACTTCTCTTCAATAAAAGTAATTTCTACCTGTGCTTTCCTAGTAATTGTGGAGTCTGACTTTGCAAAATATATGGGGAAGTTCGAAGACTTTGTTCAAGGAAGTATTGAAACTTCATTTGGAAAGATCAGCCTGGGAGCTGGAGGGAAGGGCTATGTGGAAAACCAGTCCTCATTTGGAAACCTCAGGAAGCAGGAGATTGACTTGCAGCAGCTTATGAAAGACGTCAAGGACAGGTGTGTGTTTAATGTGGGCGTTGTAATGGCCAGGGAAGGTTACTGAGCTGAAAAGACTTGGGCCAGCTATGATCACTGGCCTATTGATTCTATAGTCTTGTCATAGTTTGAGAATTATTTTTATTGTAAGCTCTCATTTTCGGGTGATAAATCATATATACCAAAATGAAAATTTGCAGATTTTCAAAGCTTAGTGGTCAGACCTTTCCCTTTCGTTTTAAAGACGTGTTTCTGCATTTCATCTTACATATTTGCATGAATTAGTATATGGAACAAGAACCAAATTATCCCTCCTTTGGGGGAAGGTACTGAGGTAACAATCTGGGAAAAAAAAAATGGATGGGTTTCTCTCTGCTATTGGGGCAAATGCTATGGAAACTAAATTCAGAACTGTCAATATTCTTGTAAGCAGGCTTTGTAGTTTTTGTGCGTGTGTGCGTGCATGTGTGCGTGTGCACGTGCGTGTGTGTGTGTGTGAGTGACCATGCTGGAAAACTAGATTATTTGAAGGGATAGCAAAGGCGAACAGGCATGGTCAATGCATCGTCAACTAGTTGAACACAATATAGTTTATCAGTCTATTGCTTACTGTTATACACTGTAATAGTTGAGGGGAAAAACCCAGATTTTCGAAACTGTAATCTTAATTTTACAAGATATGCAGCGCTTCCTGCCGTACTCTGAAATCAGGTTGATTTGATGTTGCAGTGAGACAGTCATGGACCAAAGGCTGCTTGGCAACCAGCTGACGAGTCAGGGGTCTGCTCTGTGTTGCAGGTCCCGACTCATGGGAGATGCGGGTGGTTCCTTTGCGGCAGCCATGTACCCTAGATCTGTAGGAGGTGGTGTGTAATACATTTTAGTAGTCTTTTCTGATTCTCTGGAGATAAAGATGATAGGTTTTTGTTATCAGTGCAAAAGTTGTTGGAAGGAGTGTAAATTTTCTTTAGATACACTGATGTGCTAGAAATAATCAATTCTCCATTTTCACAGGAACAAATGCCTGCTGTTCTTTTTATCATGAGCATTCACAAGTCGACAAACTTGTTCAAATAAGGCACCTTGCTGTCTTGGTACTACATGTTTGCTGGAAGCAGAAAATACTGGGTTAAATGTTTGTACTGGGCCTGTAAAATTAATATGCATCTAGTATCAGAAAAATAGCATCATTTAAGATCTAGAATCTTGTTTCTAACGCTAGATAAGAGTCCTATAGAAAACCAAACTAGAATAACTTCTGTTTAGATCAGTAAGGTTTTACTTAGTTTTTTCAATAAGTTACCTACTCTGTTCAGACCAATAATCCTTCCATAGCAAATCAGATTTACTTCAGCACATTTTGGGGTTATAATCCTAATGTAACTAAATACTTACAAGTATAGTATCATCTCTTGAGTGTGGAAAATCAGTAGCTTTGCAGTGATCTTAATATAACTGTAAATGAGGTTAATGTGTGGGCGTGCCTTTATGCAAGCAGCTGGTTCTTAGTTCATAGAAAAGATGCACATAGCTTGTTAAGGCTTGGGATGCAAAGTATGTAATTGATATCCAGTCAGTCTGGCTTCTGCCAGGTCACCAAAAATTATGAGGATAGCAAAATCTTTTTTTTTTTTTTTTTTTTCCCCTGTATGGCCAAGGCTCACTGGAAATGGTGGCGATGCCTTACAGATGAAATTCCAACTACTGATTGATAAATATTTTGTGATTTATGATGGACTGTGTCCAAGCTTCTGGCTTTTGTCATGTTCATGGAGCATTGTGTGGAATTCGGGAGTGCTGGTGCCTATAAGTTAGTAATTACTGGATGCAAAGCATTACGGTACTAAGAGGATGTTTACACATCAGTGCTTGTGAGATGAGAGTCAGCTAAGTGTTCTCGATTTTCATCTAATGACATACGTTGCTTGTCCTTGTTAGATCACTTATTTATTATTTCTACGTATCTAGCCTAAATAGGTTGCATTTTAAAATTTTGTTCTTCTGTTAAGCTGTTTAAGTTGAAATTGCAGATAAATAGCAGAAAATTCTAAAAAAAGTAGCCACAGCTGATATGGCTTCTAAACTAAGTCTTAAAGGTTCAGCAAGCTGGAAGTGCTGAGTGGCAGCAGATCCGTTTCCTGTCACTTGTTATGTGAACCTTCTGAAGGAGAATCCTACTGATCTTTTAATTAGATTCCAGATGCGCTGGCTCCCCTTTTCTGAAAAGGGATGACAACTGAAGGATGTGGGATGAGATCCTCCCTGATTTGCGAAGCACTGACATTTTAAATGCAGAACACGCTTATTAACATAATATGCAATATAAAACAAAGTTAAATGGTACTTTTAGGTATATAAACTCAGCATATTTTGTTTTACATTATTCTTGCTTTTCTATTACGTTGTGCTTGCTAATACACAGAGTACTGTAACATACTCATTTTAGGTCAGAGTCCTGTGCCTTTAGCTCAGGGAGATTGCCATGGATTTAAGAGTATATTCCATCTTCTATTTTAAGGCTTTCAATACTGTCTGCTGTAAGGTCCTCATAGAGAAGCTGATGAAATATGGACTGGATGAGAAGACAGTGAGGTGGACTGAAAACTGACTGAACAGCTGGGCCCCCAGGGTGTTGATCAGTGGTACAAAGTGTAGTTGGAGGCTGGTGACTAATGGTGTACCCCAGGGGACAGTACTGGGTCCAGTCCTGTTTAACATCTTCAGTAGTTGTCTGGGTGATGCGGTCAATGAGTGTACCCTCAGCAAGTCTGCTGATGACACAAAACTGGGAAGAGTGGCTGATACATCTGGAGGGTCATGCTGCCATCCAGAGGCACCTCGACAGGCTGGACTGGTGGCAGCCTCATGCAGCTCAACAAAGGGAAGTGCAAAGTTCTGCATGTGGAACAAGCCCTGACACCGGTACGGGTTGTGGGCTGACCGGCGAGAAAGTGGCTTTGCAGAAAAGGACTTGGGGGTCCTGGTGGACACCAGTTTGGACGTGAGCCAAGAATGTGCCCTCACCGCAAAGAAGGCCAGTGGTATCCTGAACTGCATGAGGAGGAGTGTGCCAGCAGGTTGAGGAAGGTGAGGCTTCCCCTCTACTTGGCACTGGTGAGGCCACACCTGGAGTACCGTGTCCAGTTCTGGACTGCCCAGTACAAGGGAGAGGTGGAGCTACTGGATAGAGTCAAGTGAAGGGCCATGAAGATGATGAAGCAACTGGAGCACCTCACATTTGAGGAAAGGCTGAGAGAGGTGGGACTGCTCAGCTTGGAGAAGAAAGGCTCAGGGAGGATCTTATTAATGTATATAAATACCTGAAGGATGGATGCAAAGAGGACGAAGCCAGGCTCTTTTCAGGGGTGACAGGACAGGAGGCAACGGGCACCAGCTGAAACACAGGAGGCTCTGTCTGAACATCAGGAAACACTTTTTCACTGTGAGGGTGAGTGAAGACTGGCACAGGTTGCCCGGAGAGGGTGTGGAGTCTCCTTCCTTGGAGACATGGTCCTAGGCAGCCTGCTCTAGGTGACCCTGCTTGAGCAGCTGGGTTGGACCAGATAACCTTCTAACCTTAACCCTTCTGTGTTCTCCCCTCTGATGAAAAGGATTATGAGAATGCTATAACCTCTGTAGTTCTCATGGATTAGCAAATTCACTTGTTTGTTTTTACCATTTTACTAAGTTGCGTTAGGTGACTGAAATAAAAGTTCTGAGAGGGCAGTGACAGCAGAGAGGAAGACATAGGACCAAGTGGCATCAGTCAGGCAGTCCACATCAGCTGCAGAAAGGTTAGCCTGTTACACTTCCGTGATTTCACGTGAATGATTCATCACTCTGATTAGCATATTAGAAAAACAGCATAAGTGTTGTTAGTAGTATACTCTGGCTTAATTGAAAGATATTTTTTACACTATTACATATTGCACTTTAATATGTACTTTTATTGATTCAGTTATTGTCCACACAAATAAAAATAGGTGCTTATTAGTAATCTGAGTACAGTTGAAATTCAGTCCATTTCATTATTTATTATTTAAAACTCCTTGAGCATTTATATGTATGATGAGAAAACCATTCAGTTTTCTACTGAAGGTGCTATATGGGTAATAGGAAGCTACAGAATATTATGAGACAGGATTGAGTAAAATCAGTTGAGTGTGTCCGTGATTTAAAAAATAAGGAGGATGCCAAGCAGGAAAGAGAGGAACTATCTGTCACTTGCACTCTCAAAAGTCTTTGGCATTCTTGGGGAAGATGTTCTGTGAAGTAATTGTCGGGGTATCCTGTAGGGAAAACTGTGAAATGCTGTCAGTAAGCTGACTATAGCAGATACTGTGTTCAGTACGACTGTAAGAAATAGGTCAGAGAGATTACATTTGAGATGGATTAACAGAAGAAGTATTATGCATCTGTGCTTGGTGGAAAGTGGTAGAGTGAGGTCTGGTGGATTTTACTCCATGGCACTCATCTAGAGGTCTCTTGGAGAAGGAGCAAAGCTGGGTGAAGGCTCTCATAGTACAGCAAGCAGGATTTGTGTGGAAGACATAAGACTATTGCACATTATAAATGAAGTGGAGAAGACTGAACAAGCTGAGGAATTCTGGCCAAGCAATGAGAGATGTTTTGAGGTCAGTCATGTGGGTGTTATGGACGAAATTACATTTGGGTAAGGCTGTGAGAGTGGGCCACCCATGGCTCTGCAGCTGGGAGGAGAGGTGTGCTGAGGTGACGCTGCCCAGTGCGGGACTGAAAAGGTTTTTCACTCGTGTGGAGAGTTTGGACTAGTGAAGGTTTGTGCAGGCAGGCAACACCGCTGACTCCAGTGTAAGGATGGAGAGTACTCACAGCAGTAACTTTTTTTGGTATTCATAGCAAATTGGCAAGCACCTTGCTTTCAGGATATGTAGGGTGGGTTACTGAGAAGACTAGACAGGATTTGTTGGAAAAATGGTCCTAGCCTCCCTACTTTGTGGACGGTCCGGTCAGAGATTCTGCGCCTGAAGGAAAGGTTCTCACTCAGCTGTGGGGTTTAGAGCAGGCTCCTGCTCTCTCCTTTAACTGTGAGAGTCCGCTGTGTTGCCAAGTGTTTTCTGTTTTCTTTTGCCTTCCATTAGTTTCTGTCTTTCTCCCTTCTTTTCTGCTTCCAGTCTGCCTCAAGTTGCCTTTGTGCCTCTCTATTCTCCACTGCTTTCCTCTCACAAGAAGAAAAAGGTTGAATAAAAGTAAAGGAAGCCTTTGCATTATAGGAGAGGGGAAGTGTTTAATCCAATTAAATGTGGAGAGAGTGAGACCAAAACTCAAAGAAATTATTTTCTGTTCGTGTTTGACATATAGAGCTTCCAGCGTAGTAAATGCCCAGGAATAAACCCCAGGAATGTTATTTAAGCAGAACAAACAATCAAACAAAAAAAAGATAATCTTTATCTTTTTAATGATCTTTATTTCTACAGGCTTATACTCTGTGTTGATAATGGGACCTAGCAAATCAACATCTCATTGTATTTTATATAGTGTTACTTCTGAGTACTTCAGCTGGGTTTGTCAAGGTGGGAAGGAGTATGGTGATGTAGTACAGGTCACACAGGTCAGTGAGAGCTCCTGTACAATAGACGATGAAAGAGATGGGAAGAGTGATGGGTGTAGAACAGAAATAAAAGCTCTGAAACATGACCTGTAAAATAAAAAAATGCAATGCAATTCCACGAGCCTGCATACCTGTATTCTCAGGGATTTAACTCAGCCAGGTCGTATTGGTCAGTTATCTTCCTGGTACTCAGTGTTATGCTAGCAAATTATTTCAGCTCTTGCAAAAATACACTCATAGATTCAGCGGCCATTGCCCTGCAGTACTTTTAAGCTCTGCTCTGATTGTCAAACTTTAACCCTGTAGCATTTTGCTCTTGATGACTATTTAAAAGGATAATTTAGATAAGCTGGGTATTTGCTTGCCTCATGTTGTCTCCTGTTTGAGTCAGAGAAGAGCAGAATGTTCTGTCTTCCGCTGTGCCCCAGTGATAACTTAGGATGTGCCCACATGCAACCCTAGTCTCTAAGGGGTTTTCTGATACAAAGTTCAGTGGTAGAACATTAGAGGAGAGTGTTTAACTGTGCTGTCCTAAAAACAAAAGGTATTTGTAGCTGTTGACAAGGGTGTGTGTTTTAAAACTCTGAATCCGGTACTCACTAAACTTGGTGGGAAGAGGAAAGCATTCCTGCTGGCTTTACAGTTGAACACATCCCACTGAAGTCGCTTGAATCTTGGGGTTTGGGCAGTGACCGTGTCTCTGCCGCACGATGCAGCTCTCCGTGTGGAGGACCCCAGGTTCTCTCCGAGACGCAGTGCCTGTGGGAGCGCTGCGTCAGGGACCCCAGCAGGCAGCCCCGTGCCCCTGCCGTGCTGCTGTCGCTGCTTGGCCTCCATCAGCCCTGCCTCGGAAATGTCTTCATTGTGCCTCTTTGCGGGTTTACTGATGGCTTCTGATTCTTTTGCTCTGCTGCTCTGCTGTTAGTTCTGCATCTGAACCTCAAAGCCAGGAGCGGGAGGGGGTCTGAGCCAGTCCCACCTCGGGCAGAATACTACAGAAGTAGGTGGAAGAAAAAGGCTCGTATTTTGGTCAATCATTTGTGTAGAGTTAAATCATATTCTGTGTGCTTCTTATGTTAACGCTCATTCAGAAACAGCAAATCTCTAATCTGTATTTTTCTACTTTTGATTGTTTTATTTCTTTTGCTCTAACTTTTGGGGATATCCAGTGAGTTTGTCATGCTCTAAAGCAGGCAAAAAGCAAATGACAAGTTGCTTTTGTGCTTCAGTGTATTTCTTCCCCGTGGCTTCTGAGATCAAATGTTAAGATTGCAGGTTCTTAGTGCATTAATTTATATTTTCAAGATGCTTAGCACACCTCTTCAGAATCATAAATAATTACTGTGAAGTATGTGAGAGGCTTGATGGCCTGTTATTGTGAGAACTAATAGCTCTGGTTTGGCAGACACTTCCAAGAGCAGCAGTGTTTGTGATTGCTTGACATTTCTTCAATTTTTATTTAATCCAAAGTTTCATTGCATTCCAAGCATAAAGCATAGCTTTGCACGAAAAGGAAAAAAAAAAAGTAGTATTAATAATCTCAGGAATGTTCGGGGGTGCTTTTCTAGTAGCTGCTGCTTTGCTTCAGAGGTATTTTCTTTCCCTTGTTTAAACAATCAACTTTAAGGTTTTCAGACAGTTCATTCCAACCAATTGAACTTTCATATAAGCATGTAACTCTCCAAAGATCAAAAATTGCCTCAGGATATTTTTAATTTAATAAAGAACCAAGCTGACTTCAGACTTGTACAGACTGCATAAATCCAAAACTCCAGAATCTAATAAATCTAAAACATTTTAATTAAAAGTGGAAATATCTCGATTTAAATAAAGCTGAGTCAGACATGTCTTTCTGTCGTATTTTTGGGGAATTGCCATTTAGCCCCATCAACAGCCATTTACAGGAAAAGGGAGGAGAAAAGACGGAATAACTTGATCCAGGGATACCAATCTTTTAAGCTTCCAGCTGCCCTTCTAGAGTTGTCTGTTCACAGAAAATAGGTCATCTCATCTGAGGCCCTCCAGTGAGTATTTTACAAAAGTATAATATAATTGACACATTTTAATCAATTAAATACAGTTAAGAAGTTGCTTTAACTGTTACCAGAAAGTCTGTTAACACCCTAGAAGACAAGGTAGTGAATTTTGTCATCTTTTCTTAGAAAATAATCCTCTCCTATTGATTGTGGGAGTTCACTTTCTTTCTTCTGCTCATTCTAAGAAGAACCCAACTTCGGAACTATCTCCAGCGGCATTTAAATGCGCACTGAATTATGTTGGGGAGTAGAGATGACTTGCTAAGTTGGAGGCATGGGCTGGAGATTTGAGATCCCTCCCACAGTTAATTTTTCTTTTGACTGTGACGGTCCTAGTCATTAATTGTAAATTGTGAGGTTATACCAATGAATAACGCAGGAGTTATAGCAGGTGGGTTTTTTTCCAGTGATCTTCTCCAATTCCCAAATCCATGAAATCTTTTCTATGTTTTCTCGTCCAGCCCGTTGAAGTACTCGGTGCTGATGCCACTCAGCCAGTTCAGGGTTTACATGAATGCTGAAACAGATCCATAGCAAGCTGTGAGGCTTGGCATTGAGGTGTCACTCTCTTCGTGTGCTCTTCATCCTTCAAGGAGAAATTCTGGTGACTCAGAATTTGGCAGCAGCGTGTCAGGGCACTCTTTTGCCTGCACGTGGGCCTTCCGAGGCCAAACCGGCATTCCTAGCAGTGGTCGCCTCTAGCTGTCCTAGTCTTGAGTGAGAGTGTGAGTCTGGATGTCAGCACTTCAGCACAAAGGAGCCCATCTCGCCTCCCCTTCTTGAGAAGCACCTGATGGCACACCTGCAGCAGGTAGAAGGACGTACAAAGACAGGGGTGACAGAACTGATTGACGTCAAGGAGATAAACGAGACTGAGTTTGGCCAGATGGCTGGAAAGTGGTGATGATGAACTGTGAGAATGAGGGGAGACTAAGGCTGGGAGCCACGAGCAGCTGGTGTCATCTGAGGGTAGAAGATAGTGGAGAAATCACATGAAGTGGGGCTGGTGAGATGGCTGGCTGTGGGACAAAGCTGAGATGAATGAGAAGGAGGGGGAAGAAATGGGGCTTGATCTAGTCAGGTAAGGGAGAGGAAACCAGGAACTGTTGTAAGGGAAAGGGGGTCGTGATCACAAAGAGAGAAACTAACCAGACTGGAAGATTGCCTGCTATGTATTTCTTGACTTCAAGTAGCTTGACTGCAACTTCACTTCTTCTAAGCAGAGCTTTGTGTAGTGTGGATAATATTATTGTATTACATGCTTATTATGTATTATGCTATTATAGGTATTTTTATTGTGTGTGTGCACGCATAATGCATGCAGTAGTGCGCTAGGCTGCAGGGAGTTCGTAATATGGACCGTGAGCACAGGTCTTCTGTGTGTACTCCGTGGTAACTTCTTTGGTTGAAGGAATTCTTTGGAGTAAAGACTGCAGGGTGTGACCCATTGACTTACTGACACTGTGCTAACGAGGGACTCTGAAGAGAATGGTTAGCTGGCATCCCCTGCCACAGCCATGTTAGTGGCAGCGTGAGTCCACGGTAGCAGAGGATTCAGTCCAGTGTCCATGAGTCTGGTTGGTAGTTTTCATGTTACACTGGAAGCTGTTAGGACTGGTAGTTGTCTTTAGTTCTTCCTTGCTTTTTTTGCTTGGAAAGTAGCCAGACAACTACCATTTTTTCTCAGAGTAAGGAATCAATAATTCAATACGTGTGTTGGGACTTACTGTGGAATACAGATATTTACTGCTACCAAATAACGAAAGAGGACATAATAATTTTGAGGAGACTACTCATACAGAAGCCATAGTTATTTTTACAATAAAAGCTTCTTCAAGCAATTAAGAAAATGTTTTTTCTCAATTCTAGTATTTATGTTGTTAATGGCGTCTTTTCTTTTTCAGAACAATAAATCTAAACAGTAGTTTACTGCAACAAGTAATAGAAAGAAAGCGTGAAGTGCTGTGCATCTTGAGAGAAAAGATAATAACAACTCAGAAGTGTACGATATCTGAATATATCCAGACGGAAGAAAAAATCAGTGGTGTGATAGGATGCAGTACAAAAACAGTGAAGGTAAAAGTTGTTAAAAATCTTCAAGGAACAGAACATTTGCAGATTATCTGAGAAGAGACTATGATTTCTGCAAATAGACTTCACAATATTTTTCATGCTTGCTTAACATATTGGACTCTCTTCCTTACCATGTTGAACTCGCTGCACTGCTTAGTTGTGAAGCTTCAGGAAGGTAAAATGTTTTTTCCGTTGCCTCACTGGCAAAAGATGTCCTCTTTTAGTGTGAATGTGATTTCCATTGGTACTGTCAAATTGTGATTGAGTTTCTATGTAGATACCTGCCTACAGCAGAACATAAAACAAACTTACAACAATTCAGTGAAAGCTGAATAGCAAAAAGCATCGCTGAAGCAAATTTATTTGAAAAGCCGAGTAATCATTCATCAAAAAATGTTTGCAGTGTCTCCTGATTTCTAATATTTATTGAGAAACTATTTGGTTTTGACCATGGGAGTAGAGATTAACTGCATGATGAGGATATCTGAAAAACTGCCTATGAATGAGAAGGAATTACTAAAGACAAAACATATGCTCATTCACTGGAAGTTTTTCGTAAAGCTGCAGATGGATCACTTCTGTGTACAGGGTGTCTCCAGTAGCAGGAATCTGGGAGTTGCAGTTCGACTGCCCCTCTGCGCAAGTGCCGCCTTCCTGGTACCAGTCTCCCGCTGGGCAAAAGGGGTGTCAGGGCAGGATACTGAAGTGGGTGCCCATTTTCTAGTGACACGGTGTTTCTTGCGTGGCAAAAGCTGCGCCTGGAGCTCAGCTTTGTACTAGGACAGAGGAGCTAAGACTTTGAGAGCTGCTCTTGGCATTGTGCTTCTACCTCTCTGCTCATCTAGTTCCTTTCATAGATGTCATGGTAAGGTGGTTTAGTTAGACACCGTGGAAAATAAAGCACATTCTTTCGCTGTACTTTTTCCCCTTAATTAATTCTGTGTTTAAGCTACACAATAGCTGAATCAGATAAATGGTGTATAAATCTGTTGTCTAGGTTTCAGTGGGTGAAAATGGAAGTAAGATGAAGGATTCTAGTGTGATCCTTGAAATTCCTCCTGCAACCACTATTGCATATGGTGTAATTGAGCTGTTTATAAAGCACAGTGGCCAGTTTGGTAAGTATAAATAAAGCTCATTTTCTGTGGCGTGCATTTCAGCTGTGGACAGAGCTGTCTGTTGGGCAAAGATTTTTGCATTTCCCGATGTATGAAGGTGATGATGTTGTATGGTCTCCATTGCCTTGACAGTTATTTGTGTTATGAAATGCTGCTCTTCTGATTTAGTAATGCTTTTTCACTTGTTTGAATAAATCATAAACTCAGAATAACTTAGGTTTCAGGGGGCTGCAGAAGGTCACCTAGCTCAAGCCCCAGCTCAAGGCAGGGCCAACTTTTGAAGTTTGGTCTAGGTTCAGGGTTAGATCGGGTTGCTTGTATCCTTGTCGATTAAAATTTGTAATATCTCCAGAGACAGAGATTCCATCACCCCTCTGGGCAGCCTGTTCTCATGTTTGATCACATGAACTTTTATTGCTTTCTTAATATCTAATGAGAATTTCCCTTTCTTTAACTTCTGTCTCTTGGCTTTTGTCCTGTCATCACACACAAGAGTCTGGCTCTGTCTTCTCTACACGCTTCCATTGGGTGGCTGTGGATAGCGATAAGGTTCTCCCTTAGCAATATTTTCTCCAAGCTGGGCAAACCCAGTCTCTCAGCCTCTTCTTATACATGATGTTCTCCAGCCCCCACTGATCTTGGTGACTGTTTGCCAGATTGCTCCAATATGGGAATGTCTGTCTTGTACTGGGGAGTCCAAAACTGGACACAGCACTCTGCACACAGTCTCCCAGATGTTCATCGATCTGCTGGCTACACTCCTGGTGGTACAGCCCAGTATGCGGCAAAGGTCAGTAGCTGCAAGGGCACACTGCTGATCCTCTCAAATTTGTTGTCTAGGTCTTTTCAGCAATTCTGCTGCTAGCTAGCTGGCCCTCAGCCCACGCTGTTGCCTTCACCTGTTGGCAGGGAGAGTGAACCGAATATAAATCAGCAGTCAACCATGAACGTTTAGACGACAGTCATGCTAAGAAAAGGATTATTCATAGCATGTAGGACTTGAATTCAAACTTTTCTGTCTATTTTACACTTTCATATATAGATTGTTCTCAGAATGGTTGCAAAAATGTCCTTGTCATGTTTTCTGGTCACGCTTTACTTATTTCAGGTCAAATACTTTCAGGTGTCAAGTTAAAAAAAAAAAAAAAAAGATTAAAATTGACTTTGGAGGGGAGTAGTAACTCTGCTCTGCAGAATCACCTGGGTTTTTCTTTCTTATCTATCCTCAGTTAAACTCCCTGACCTAAAGGAGGTTTCAGGGGATGTTATGCAAGAAAGAAGCAAATCAGGTGGACTGTGTAGGGCTGGAAGTTGGAAAGGACTGATGTAGAGAGAAACAGGAGATACGCTGAAGAAATAACAGTAGTACAGTTGAGATCTGAATCCAGGATATGGTTTATTTGGATAAGAAATGCAGAAGATCCTCTCCATCATTCTTCAGCTAACTTCGGATATTAAGGAAGTCTCTAGGTTTAGGAATAGAAGTAAATATCATGTGACCTGTAAAAAAAATTTCTGAAATGTGGAATTGCTCTGACGTAGAACACAGTGATGTACCACAGGGCATTGACTTCTTGGTCGTAATAGAATGGTAATTCGGAGTAATCGGGTGCAATTAAGGCTATCTGACTGTATAGGTGTGTAGCTGATAGCCTACTTACGTGATTTCTAGTTGAAACTTCCTATGTCCTCCTAGCTGATAACACATGAGTCTTGTTAATGATCTGTATTTTTCTGCTCTTTTTCCACTTCTGCTGCTTTTTCCACTTTTTTTTTCATATTCAATGTTATGTCTTTTAAGCTTCAGAACCAGCACAGCTTGTTTCGTGTTTTTTCTCAAACAACCTAGGTCTTGCCTCTTTTTAAAAAAAAAAACAAAAAACTTTTGCTATCTTCCCTTGCCTGACTCATTGAGAAGGTGAAGTGGAGAAACTAACAACAAAATCAGGCATTTGGCAGCAAGAATAAGTATGGTGGAGCCTAACCTTCAACTTCATTGATGTCTGAGCTGTGATCAGTATCTGTTTATGGAAATAAAAATAGCCTTTGAAGTTAAATCCAGAGACTAATGTAGTCCTTTCACAGGAGACTGAAAGTGACCAGTAGCAGCTGTAACAGAATGGGATTCTCTTTGCAGATAATTGTGGAATAAGGTGCATGTAAGGTGTTTTTTGTTTCTTTCTTTAATTTTCTTTGCCTCTGACAGTGCTTGAGTTATTCCCTAAGGAAGAAAGGGGTATAAACATTCTTAAAAATGTTTTGGCTAGTGTGACTGGGCATTTTTGGACATTTTTATAAATTAAAAAATAAGAAAGAAAAAAAGGTCTAATCCTTTTCTAATTTCTTTACCTTAATGTTTTGCTGTAATCATTCTGTTCGATTTCTGCAGGCTAATTTCCCACTACATGTAAGAGCTGTTCCTGTTAAATGCTTTGCAGTTTTGTGTCTCTAAAGTTTCGCTGCAAGTCCTCTTGTTCTTGCTTTACCAAACAGGAGGTACAGTAGCACCCGGCTGATTTGCTTGCTGTTTTGGTTTCGGCTGCCGCCGGCAACAAAAGCGCCACGCGGCCGCCCCTCCCCCCGCCGGCGTGCGGAGGAGAATGAAAAAGAAACAGGCAGAAACTGGTGGGTCGGGATAAGGGCAGTTTAACAGAACAGCAAACAGAGGGAACAGCAACACAATGATACAGATAAGGAGAAAACACAACAACGAACCATACGACCCAGACAGCCGCTCTCCCGAAACAGGACCGGCGCTGCGCTCCCCCAAGCCGCGCGAGCGTTCCCGCCGTGCCGCCCCCCCTACCGGAACCCAGCGTGACGACACATGGTATGGAATACCGGGCTCTGTTTGGCCAGGTGGGGTCAGCCCCCACCCCCTGGCTGTGCCCCTTCCTGGAGTCCGGTGAAAATTAACCCTGTCCTGGCCAAACCCAGGACATTATCCACCCCTTATTCCATACCATCTACGTCATGCCCAGGTCCCCCATTGTCCAGTTGATCACCACCACTTCTCCTGTCTCCAGATATCATTCCCTTAGTCTATGGATCATCACTCTAAAGTGTCCATTGAGTTCATTTAATCCATGACTTCAGGCTCCATCTGTCGTAATGGTCTTCCGTGGCAGGGGAGGTGATGTGTGGTGATGGGCGGTCACTTGCTGCATCCGGAGCTCACGGCTGATGCATCTGGTGCGGCCCGTGCCCACAGTCTGCAGGAGATGTTGATCTTGATGAAGTTGCTGGATGCCAGTTGTTGAAAACCAGGTCCACTTCCATCATCGCTGTGCTCTGCTAGGTTCTCATCGAAAAAGTCCATCCTTCTTTAATCTGGAGAATTCTTACTATGCTACTACTGGTACAAAATATAACAATTATAACAGTGATAACAGACAGTGACAGGGTTATTTAACAACTAACTTTGTACAATTTATTTATGGACTGTTCTCGCCCAAAATTAAATCCCCATGAGGTACACATCGGACTTCCCCATCCTTCCGCATTACCCACCAGGTACACCCAGGTCCTTGAGCAAAAGCAATCCCCCGGACGGGCTTGCCTTTGCCCGAGGCAGAACTAACCCAAACCGTCTTCCCTAACATGTTCCGCATGTGCACTACAGGGACTTTATCCCCTTCCACGGGGTGCTGAGGTTTTGACTGGGCAGGACCAGCCCGGTTGGTGGACCCTCTGGTGTTAACCAACCAGGTGGCGTTTGCTAAATGGGTATCCCAATTTTTGAAAGTCCCACCCCCCATTGCCCTCAAAGTGGTTTTTAGCAGCCCATTGTAACGTTCGATCTTTCCCGAGGCTGGTGCATGGTAGGGGATGTGATACACCCACTCAATACCGTGTTCTTTGGCCCAGGTGTCTATGAGGCTGTTGCGAAAGTGAGTCCCGTTGTCCGACTCGATTCTTTCGGGAGTGCCATGTCGCCACAGGACTTGTTTTTCCAGGCCCAGGATGGTATTCTGGGCGGTGGCATGGGGCACAGGGTAGGTTTCCAGCCATCCGGTGGTGGCCTCCACCATTGTGAGCACATAGCGCTTGCCTTGGCGGGTTTGTGGCAGTGTGATATAGTCAATCTGCCAAGCCTCCCCATATTTATATTTTAGCCATCTTCCTCCATACCACTGAGGCTTTACCTGCTTGGCTTGCTTGATTGCAGCGCATGTCTCACATTCATGGATAACCTGTGCAATAGTGTCCATGGTCAAGTCCACCCCTCGGTCACGAGCCCATCTGTATGTCGCGTCTCTTCCTTGGTGGCCCGAGGTGTCATGGGCCCACTGAGCTATAAAGAGTTCACCCTTATGTTGCCAGTCCAGATCCACCTGAGCCACTTCAATCTTAGCAGCCTGATCTACCTGGTGGTTGTTTTGATGTTCTTCAGTGGCCCGACTCTTAGGGACGTGGGCGTCCACGTGACAGACTTTTACAGCCAACTGCTCTAGCCGGGCAGCAATATCTTGCCACAATGGGGCAGCCCAGATAGGTTTGCCTCTGCGCTGCCAGTTGTTCTTCTTCCATTGCTGCAGCCACCCCCACAAGGCATTGGCCACCATCCAAGAGTTGGTGTAAAGATAGAGCACTGGCCACTTCTCTCGACTGGCAATGTCTAAAGCCAGCTGGATGGCTTTCACCTCTGCAAACTGGCTGGACTCACCTTCTCCCTCGGCAGTTTCCACAACTTGTCGTGTAGGGCTTCATACAGCAGCCTTCCACCTCCGCTGCTTCCCCACAATGCGACAGGACCCATCCGTGAACAGGGCATACTGTTTCTTATCTTCTGGCAGCTGGTTATACAGTGGGGCCTCTTCAGCCTGTGTCACCTCCTCCTCTGGTGATGCTCCAAAATCTTTGCCTTCTGGCCAGTCCATGATTACCTCCAGAATTCCTGGGCGACTGGGGTTTCCCATTCGGGCGCGCTGGGTGATCAGCGCGACCCACTTACTCCACGTGGCATCAGTGGCATGATGCGTAGAGGGGACCCTCTCTTTGAACATCCAGCCCAGGACCGGCAATCGTGGTGCTAGGAGGAGCTGTGCTTCAGTGCCGACCACTTCTGAAGCAGCTCGAACGCCTTCATATGCTGCCAGAATCTCTTTTTCAGTGGGAGTATAGCGGGCCTCGGATCCTTTGTATCCCCGGCTCCAGAACCCCAGGGGTCGACCTCGAGTCTCCCCTGGTGCTTTCTGCCAGAGACTCCAGGTTGGGCCATTCTCCCCGGCTGCGGTGTAGAGCACGTTTTTAACATCTTGCCCTGACCGGACTGGACCAAGGGCTATGGCATGAACTATCTCCTGTTTAATTTGTTCAAATGCCTGTCGTTGCTCAGGGCCCCATTCAAAATCATTCTTCTTCTGGGTCACGTGGTACAGAGGACTTACAATCTGGCTGTAATTTGGGATGTGCATCCTCCAAAAACCCACAAAACCCAGGAAGGCCTGTGCTTCCTTTTTGCTGGTTGGTGGAGACATAGCTGCTGTTTTGTTGATGACATCCATTGGGATTTGACGGCGCCCATCCTGCCATTTTATTCCCCAAAACTGGATCTCTTGCGCAGGTCCCTTGACTTTACTTCGCTTAATGGCGAAACCGGCTTTCAGAAGGATCTGAACTATTTTCTCCCCTTTCTCAAAAACCTCCTCCGCTGTGTCGCCCCATATAATGATGTCGTCGATGTACTGCAGATGTTCTGGAGCTTCACCCTTTTCCAGTGCAGTCTGGATTAGTCCATGGCAAATGGTGGGACTGTGTTTCCACCCCTGGGGCAGTCGATTCCAGGTGTACTGGATGCCCCTCCAGGTGAAAACAAACTGTGGCCTGCACTCTGCTGCCAAAGGGATGGAGAAGAATGCATTAGCGATGTCATTTGTAGCGTACCACTTGGCTGCCTTTGACTCCAGCTGATATTGAAGTTCTAGCATGTCTGGCACGGCAGCACTCAGTGGTGGTGTGACTTCATTCAGGCCACGGTAGTCTATTGTCAGTCTCCACTCTCCAGTAGATTTTCTTACTGGCCATATGGGACTATTAAAGGGTGAGCGAGTTCTGCTGATCACTCCTTGACTCTCCAGCTGGCGGATCAGCTGATGAATGGGGAGAAGGGAGTCTCGGTTGGTACGATACTGTCACCGGTGCACCGTTGTGGTTGCGATGGGTACCTGTTGTTCGTCAACCCTCAGCAACCCCACAACGGAAGGATCCTCCGAGAGACCAGGCAAAATGGACAGCTGTTTAATTTCTTCCGTCTCCACAGCAGCTATGCCAAAAGCCCACCGATACCCCTTTGGGTCCTTGAAATAGCCTCTCCTAAGATAGTCTATCCCAAGGATACACGGAGCCTCGGGGCCAGTTACAATGGGGTGCTTCTGCCAGTCCTGCCCAGTGAGGCTCACTTCAGCCTCCAGTACACTCAGCTCTTGGGACCCCCCTGTCACTCCCGAAATGCAAATGGACTCTGACCCTTTGAACTCTGATGGCATTAAAGTACACTGTGCACCAGTGTCCACTAGAGCTTTATACTCTTGTGGATCTGACGTGCCAGGCCACCGAATCCTCACCGTCCAATAGACACGGTTGTCCCTTTCCTCCACCTGGCTGGAGGCAGGGCCCCTCTAATCCTCGTCAGAGAATTTGCTGCTCACCTGCTGTAAAAATGACTTGGAGGTCCCCTCCAGAGGATCGGAATCAAGGTCAAACTGTCTACCTGGTCTGGAGAGCTGGCTTCTAGAAACTGGAGCGGCACTTTTCCTAACAGAGTCCCCTTTTGTGATTGTTTTACCTCGCAACTCACGTACTCGTGCCTCTAGACTTGAGGTGGGTTTTCCATCCCACTTCCTCATGTCCTCTCCATGGTCACGCAGGTAGAACCACAGGGTGCCCCGGGGTGTATAGCCTCTGTATTCCCTCTCCTGAGCAGAGAAACGCCTGCCCCTAATAGCTGAGACACTGGCCCGTACAGGTGGGGAGTAGGACATATTCCTGTCTAGTCGCCTGACCAGTTTCTCCACGGCTGAGACAAGGGAGGAAGAGAGACTTTCCTCATATTGGCGGAGTCTGACAGCCACCTCGTCCACTGTTGGTGCGTCTTTACCTTTCCAGTTTACAACTGCCAGTGAGTTGGCATGCAAGGAGGGTGCACTCCACACAAACTTCCTCCACATGGATTGTGAGCACTGGAGTTCATCTGGGTCTGTGGGTACCTGCTCATCGCCTGTGTCACAGTAAACCAGCTCCCGCACAGCTAATTCCCTCAAGTACTGAATACCCCTTTCCATATTGGTCCACTTGCCAGGATAGCATACAAAATCGTCACTGAAGGGGTACCTCTCCCTCACGCCTGACAGAAGTCTCCTCCAGAGGCTGAGGATTTGTTCCTTTTTCCCAATGGCCTTGTTAATGCCCCCATCCCTGGCCAGGGATCCCAGCTGCTTGGCTTCCTTGCCCTCTAATTCCAAACTGCTGGCCCCATTATCCCAGCACCGCAGCAGCCAGGTGGCAATGTGCTCGCCTGGGTGGCGGCTGAAATCTTTCCGCATGTCTCGCAGCTCGCCCAGGGACAGGGACCGGGTGATGATCTCTGTCTCTATCTCCCGCAATGACCCTGGCTCATCGTCATCCCTCCCGGAGCGATCTGCTCTCTTTGCGTCTTTCTTTAGTTTTACGGGGGCGACTGCTACTGGCACAGGTTGGTCACTGGGCTCAGCCACGCTGCCTGCAGCTGGAGCTGGGGCTGGAGCTGCTGCTGTGCCCGCTGGGGAAACCGAGGCAGACCCTGCAGCTGTGGCAGCAGCAGTGCCAGTCGGGGGGGCTGTGACTGCCTGCTGGGCTGGAGGGGCTGCAGGGCTGGCTGGGGGGGCAGCGCCAGTCGCAGCGCCTGCCGCTTCGCTTCCCCCCCTTTCCCCTTTAAGGCACTGAACAGTGTTGAACATGGCTTGGTAGGCATGGGCCAGACCCCAGCACATTGTGGTGATCTGTGTCTCTCTGGAGTTCCCAGGGTGGCAGCACACTTTTTTCAGATATTTTACGAGATTGTCCGGATTCTGTATTTGTTCAGGGGTGAGTTTAAAACACACTGCAGGTGCCCACTGCTCTAGACATCTGCCCATGCTGTCCCACACACCCAGCCACTCACAGCTATCCAGCCCCAGGGCAGGTCTCTGCACGATGTTCTTAACGACTTGCTTAACCCTAAACAAAACCCAAAACCCATTCAGGAGGCAGAACAAAAGGAGAGTGCTGCCCTGAGCATCCCACGGGTACTCAAAATTCTCAAAAGCCGTTAGGACCAGCCTGAGGGAGAGAGGGGGGGCGAAAGAGTGGGGGAAGGTATCCCCTTCGGTTTTCCCCACAGATTGGGTCTGATTATTAACAAATTCTAAGACATAGGATCCGAGGTATGGAAATGACCGCAGTGCCGCATGCAAATACAAGCCTAATTTCATGCACATTGACGTTATCATGTCATAAGTCGATATCGTACAGTACAGTAAAATCATAATACTGATCCTTTTCCCCGTGACGATGAATAGCACCACAGGGAACAAGTACAGCAAGTACGGATTAAAAAAACACAACCATCTGATGAAAAACACAAACATTTTTACCGGCGACTATTTAAGTAACACAGAAAAATGCCTACAACAAAATTTAACAAAATCTAAGAAAGCAGTTTTAACACCCGCTGCTCAGCCCTGCCGTTATCCCTGCCCCACGTTGGGCGCCAAATTTAATGTTTTGGTTTCGGCTGCCGCCGGCAACAAAAGCGCCACGCGGCCGCCCCTCCCCCCGCCGGCGTGCGGAGGAGAATGAAAAAGAAACAGGCAGAAACTGGTGGGTCGGGATAAGGGCAGTTTAACAGAACAGCAAACAGAGGGAACAGCAACAACAACGATACAGATAAGGAGAAAACACAACAACGAACCGTACGACCCAGACAGCCGCTCTCCCGAAACAGGACCGGCGCCGCGCCCCCCCAAGCCGCGCGAGCGTTCCTGCCGTGCCGCCCCCCCCACCGGAACCCAGCGTGACGACACATGGTATGGAATACCGGGCTCTGTTTGGCCAGGTGGGGTCAGCCCCCACCCCCTGGCTGTGCCCCTTCCTGGAGTCCGGTGAAAACCCTGTCCTGGCCAAACCCAGGACACTTGTTCTCGTCATTGCTATGCATGTGTGACTTGCTTCCTCTTAAATGTCTGTAAATTAAACAGTCCAGATCTTTTCAGCTTCTCCCTGCAAAGGAGTCTCTTTGCCTTTGACTGTTTTCATTTTTCATCTCGAGTTTTCTTCCAGTTTTGTTAATGTTTCTGAATAACTAACAAGCTCTAACTGCACCAGAGGAGGTTTGTCACTGATGGATGCAATAGAATTCAACAGAGAAAATATCACGGTATTCTGTATATTCTTTTATTCACTTATCTTTTTTTTAAGACTATGACAAAATTAATGAGATGATACAAAACTAATTAACAGTCCTATTAATACAAAACTTTCAGAATCCTATGTTTTCCTCTGAATCGAGGCCTATTACAAGATTTAACAACAGGGTCTGTTATCTCTTAAAAATTTTCACGTGATGCTGTGTATGGATTTCCCTGATTAGCATCATTGTGCCGCAGGAGGGCAGGCAGTTTGTTAGCACTGTCTTCCTCTTTCGGGGTTCATGTGAAAGCCGTGTTATTATCAATGGAAGTAGCGTGAGCGTGTTGGCCGTATGGTGCTTTAGCTGCTGTCCACAGTCTTGTTGCTTTGGGAAGTTCTTTAATCTGTGCTAATTGCTTTCTGCTCTTCTGTAGCTCGCTCTTCGCTGTGAAGGGTTATGCAGGCATAAAGGTCTCTGTTGTCTGTCTTTCTCTGTGGCAGAGATTTCTTTGTCTGCGCTACCTTTGAAAAAGCTTTTTTGCTGATGGACTGCTCTCCGTGCTCTCTCATCTGCTTTGAATGTCCTTAATTTGGTGAGACAGACTCTTACAACTGCAGGAAGGTTATATTTAGGTTTTGTGCCTGGTACATGCGAGCACTGTGCTTGATTGGGTACTTTTTTTTTTTTTTTTTTTTTGCCTGCGCTGTCAGGTATTACTTTAAAATTGAGATCCTCCTGCTAGCCTGCCTGCATTCTCTGCAGACCTGCTGCAGAGTGCCAGGGGTACAGTTTCAGATCTTCCATTTGAGCCAATAACAGATGATCAAAATAATACATAGGCCTTTGATTACATTCTGCATCTTTGGGGCTTAATATTGGACACAGGAGCACAGAACTTGATACTCTGGATTTCTCAGCATAACTCTTACAGAGGCTCCCTGTGTACCTCCAGGAGGCCCTGAGCTTCATCACTCTGGGGGCCCTGGGGTGGCAGGAAGTCTGCAGCCCTGTTTGGGTGAGGTAGGGCAGCGCTCCTCATGGAGACAAGACAGACAGGGTAATCCAGCCAGGGCGTGTTATTTTCTCCACAAAGTTGTTGCAGAGTGATTCTGTTTGTGAACGTGGCTGAGTGAAGTCCTTAGAGACTTTGAAAAGCACCCTATTTTCTACTCATCTGGAAAACGTGAGGACGGACCTGTGGCTTGGCCACAAAGAGAAGTCCATCACTGCCATGACCAGAAGAAGCTCTCTGAAGGGCTCTCTGAGTTCTTATGAATCTCAGAAAGCGCTGTTGTCTCCATCATGAGTGGATCCTGTGGCCTGCGTTGCAGCATGTCTCTTCATTGGTAGAAAAATGTGAAGAATTCATATGTGCCTCTCTTGTAGGCACCATTCAGGTTCATGGTGCTGGTGAGAAGTTTTCATGTTGTTTGCTGTCTGCGTTGCTTTAATTCACAGGAGCTGGCGTCACGTTCTGTAGTTGGTAGCTCACCACAGGACCTTTGTGCGCACTGTAACAAACATCAGGGCTGCAGTAATGCCCGGTAATTCACGTGCATAGCAACCACTGGAATTCTTCCCATCTAGATGAGATGAGGCATGGAGAAATCACATGCAAGAACACTAGATAATATAAGCTAGCATCTCATTCAGTAATTGCTTGTGTATTTTATTAATTATCTTTTTAAATTGAATTTCTAATTACAGAATTCTGTCTGCTAGATGAACAGCAAGGAGGTTTTGAAAAAGAAAGCACAGAAGGCTCAACTTATCCCCCTTCAGCACTCTTCAGAGATGCTTTGTCTCTCTATCAGCCAGATGCTGTGGATAATGAGACGTACTCTGGGGCTAAAAACCTCATTCCCAGCGATGCTTCTTTAAGTGTATTGAAACAAGGTATTACCAGAAAGGCTTTACGTGATTGCATTACAGTGAGTTAAGCAATGTGATAGGAAGCAATAATCTGGTACAATAGTACATAAGAAATGATGTTAGTTCATTTAATAGCCCTTATCAGGAACTCTTGGGAGAATGCATTGAAAGAGCAGAGGAATTTACTTCTGCAGTAGCTATATGCAGTGGACTGTTCCCTGGGAACATCCTGAATCCCTTTGTCATAAATATGATTGTATAAAATCTGTTTTTTATGCCAGCTCTGCTGCATTCCAGTTAAGATCTATAAGATTAGTGATGATTTATGCTTTCATTCAGAAAGGGTCACTGAAGGTATTTTTTCGTGACTTGGAAAATACTCTCAGTCAAGCTTCTTAGATAAAGGTTATTTTAAGTCTCAAAAATTGCAAAGGCATCTCCCCTGCCTTCACCTAGACTCCTTATTTTCTCAGAAGCTTTATAGAAATCTTCAGTATCAACTAAGGCTGATGAAATTAAAATGTGATTTAAATGGAAGTTTGCAAATTGGTATAATAAGCCAGGTGCAACCTGTTTATTGCAGGGATGTGGAAGGAGGGGGCAGGATTGTCACCACAGGAATGAAAAAGGGGAAAACAGATCGAGGCCTCAGAACACACGTTGCTTTTCATCGGCTCTTGTTAGAGTTCTTACAGCTGGTTCTGACAATGAATATCTTTTTTGCTTTCTCCAAATTTCACCCTTGGTTCATGGCTCGTCAATGCACAAGCTATGACCAAAATAGATACTTGTTGTCCTGAAATAAATTCTGTCATTCTCCAGTGTAGACCTGTCTGAAAGGAAAAACTGTGTCTCCATGGGTATATACAATCCACTTGTGAAAGAATGTTATGCCACAGTTTTGGTTTCTGTTTTAGCTTGACATCCCTTTGTGCCTTTCTTGCTTAAAAGGCTTGGAGGTTTCTTTTAATTATTGAACCTGAACTGTAGAAAAATTGTTTCTACTGAAGCAATTTAAAGTAGGTTTCCTCTTCTGTTACTTGTATAGCCAGTCATATGATTGTGTCAGGTATGAAAAATATCTGCCTGTGGCTGGGCTTTTTTTTCCTTGCAGTGAAGTAATTTTTAGATACAAAAGGCATCTTTAAAGAGTGCGTGTTTCTTGACCGGAGTGACATGAAGTGAAATTTCTTTTAAACAAGGGTAAGAATGCTTGCATACCCATATTTTTGAAATGTGGAAAAACACATTCCAACCTTCCAGTTGGCATTATTGACTTGAAAACTTGCTTTCTTTTCGCAAAATGGTAATTTGATGTCATAAACCATTTTGATTTAGTGTCATAGTTGAATTGTGGGGAAAGAAGTGCGGCGAACTCTGTTGTGCTTCTGTTGTGTGTGTTGTAATGGATTTAATATTTCAGTCAAGAAGAGGTTTTAGTCCTGATTTTTGTAGTAAGTCTTTTCAGGGCAGGGGTGAAGGGGTGTAATTCTTTGATGCACCTGATGAAATATGAGGACAATAACAATTTGACATCGCAATAGGAACTTTTAATTCTGCATGTGGACTCGTGCCATTGACTTTGTAATTCCTGTTAACCCACAGATGAGGAAGTAAGGTTGTGAGCAGAACTGTTCATTCTGCCTTGTAAGTGAACGTTCTCTGGAGATGAACTTTCAGATGAGAAACTTAACATGTGGTTAGTTCAGTTAACATTTAAATACTGATTTCTAAAATATTAAAAATACTGGACACCGAATGTTGATCCTTGGTAGTTGTTCTTCTTTCTTAGAATTTTCATTGGTGCTTTATTGGCTCATTAGGGAAATGTAATCAGATGTCTTCCAGCCTTGCATCGTGACTTGTGCTGATGGAAATTAGGATGTCAAGATATGCTGATAAATGTGCTTAGGAAACACATAGCAAAAATGTTAACTGTTTTTTGTGTTGAAATACTTAGTTTTGCTTTTTACTGCTTTCATGGGAAAGATCTGTCACGGTTGAAGACTCAGTTCCAGCCCTTTGTGAAGCTGCCGGAAGACAAGCAAAGAGCTTTATATAAAACCCTCTGTGAACTCTTGCTCCATGAAGAAATGGTAACTGCCCTGGAGGACGTGGTAAGATGAAGAAACTTTTGTTCCCTTCCTAAAAGTAGTTTTGGGATAGAGCTAGCATTCTCTTTTGCTTGAGCTTTCCTTTTTTCACGAATTTTTACTTACTCTTTTGCTTCCAGCTAGATGATATCTGCACAGGAGACAAGCCAGATCTGGAGGAATTAAAACCTGCACAACAGCAAGCCCTTGTTGACTTCTTGCAGCTCTTAGGGTGCAGTTTACCGAGTGAGCCGCTGTTGCAGAAGTGTCAGCCTCCAGACGGAGAACTCTTCTCAGCTGCTCACCTCCTCATCAGTGCTGTCTCTGGTGCGTTGTGAATGAAGGGGAGAGCCCTGGTTTTTTATTTCCCTTTTAGAAGCTCCCTCTGTGTTAAAGCGTTTATGGCTCTTTTTGAGCAGTTGGTGAGCTGAGTGCACATAATTTGTTCTGTTCCTTTTTATGGGTTTGATATACCATGCTTGGCATTCCCGGCTGTGAATTAAATTCAGCCCTCAATCACTGGCAGATTTTGCTTGTAAAATACACATTCCCCCAAGACTGCTCCGCTCTGCTTTCTGCTGAGTGTGGGCATTTCCAGTTTGGCAAGCTAATTTCTGTTCTTGTTGTGTGCCAGACTTCTTCCCGGCTAGATACTGAGAATTACAAATTAGGTGTTACTTTCTGTGTAACAGCGTATTTTGTTGAGGTGCAAACTATATTTAGCAAAAATGAATTTAACATAGAGACACTGCAATTAGAGGGTTGTTTTGCAGCTGCTGAAAAAGGAGATTAAACATAAATGTCAAACAAATGCCATCTTTACGATCTAGTTGGCACCACAGTGTTAATTAAAAGCTACCTGCAAAGTCCAAGACAGACTTGCCTGGTTTTTTCTCCTCTCTCTCTTACATAAAGAATTTCCTGACATTAAGATAATGAAGGGAAGTCCAGTGTGGTGTTAGTGAGATGTGGCACTGTGCAGCAGAGTGTCAGTGTGCACATGCATACGCGCTGTACCCAGGTAGCAAAGCTTAACTCATTTGCGGAGACAGAAGAGAAGTAGAAAACAGAAACCCACTGATGCGGTAACGCCTGTCAGATGCTGTTAACAGCAGGGTGCAGTTAATTGAATGTGCTGCATTATCACCTGGCTTTGGACATAATGTCTGCTGCTAATGTCCAGGCGTAAATGTGGCTGGATCAAGAATCAAAAGCTGGTTTGCGCCCATTGCTTCTATTGGGAATTACAGCCCTTGAGTTGCGGAGTCGAAGGGCACCACGGGGATCATTTAGTCTGTCTCCCTGCCCCAGGGCAGTCTCGGCTATGTCATTCCTCTCAAACTGTGTTTTTGCTGAAGTCAGCATCCCATCTGGATCTTGAGAGCAGTGGTTCTTGTTTTATTCAAGGCCTGAGTTGTTCATCCAGCCTGCAGACTCGGAGTGAAACACTGGGGAGATACTTAGGGAGGAGACAAGAGTGATGGAGAAGAAATCCCCTTTCCTACAAGCTGCCTTTTCTCAAGGGCAAGGATAGTTAGTGCGGGGCTTATACCCATCGCCCATCCCATTTTATTTTGCACTCTGGGAAGCAGGCAGGAAAGGGCTGGAGCAGCCTCTTCCAAATGACCAGCAGAGCGCTTGTGACATCTGCCCTCGGCATTGAATCACTTTGGTCTCCAGCGTCCATTTCACAAGGTGCTGTACCTGCCAGTGGGCCTCAAAAATGCAGCTCATCTGTCTTTGCCCAGCAGGAGAACCCCATAACGGAGCTCGCTGTTGAGAAGGTCCCCTTTCCAGCAGCCAGCCCCGTGCAGTGTGCACTGGAAACAATCTTTCCCTTTTATGTTTCCTTCACAGAGCTGTCTGATGAGACTCTCGTCCTGCTGCGTGCCTGCTGTGATCTTCACGTTGTTCCGGCGTTGTGTTGTCTGGTGAGTAATCAAACTACACCTGTGTAGCCTGTGGGCCCCGGCAGCAGCGGTGGCTGAGTCCTCAGCGTTGCTGTGTTTCTCACCCGTAAAGAAGATGCCAAGCTCCAGTGCCAATCTCGGCTGTAGGCATTGCTTAGGCAAGGTCAGAGCCTGGCAGTGGCAAATGACGCGGGTGATTGACTGCAGGTGGATTCCTGACTTCTGAAACGTTTCTGCAGTTTGGACATTTCATGGGCTGAGAGCAAAAGAAAGTTGTAACTTAAGCTCGAATTTTAATTTACTAATAGTCTCACTAGCCAATTTTAAAGTCTTAGTAACAGTAATCACCTGCCCTTGGGAAACAAATTTCTCTTTGATAGCAGCAGTGCCTGGGCCTTGGCAAATTCTGGAGTTCCAAAACTCTGAGGCCATTCATTGAAACTGCTGGAGGAATGGGGCAGGGCTCTTTTTAAGCTCACGGACAAAAATAATAGTAAAAACCTTTAAATATGTGGGGGCGAGGGGCATGCTACTGTTTGCTCAGAGGAAGTTAAATGTGGTCTGTAGTGAGAGACGCTGGACTGGGGGAAAGGACGCGGTAAGAGAGATGTTTCTTGTTAATGGGTGCCACAGAGCTTTGGTTCTGGGTGAGCATGTCGGACTTGCCCAGGCTGATAGTAAAGGGAACGTTGCCCTTTTGCTGCTGCCTTGTAGGCTCTCCTGGCGGCTTTGTAAGCAAGAACTGAGCTATCTGATGGCAGGAACAGCGCTGCTTGGAAAACCCTTTTAACGTCTCTGTCTTTTGCTCTCTCTCATAAATAAAGCCTCACGTCGCTTCAGCCGATGGCACCGTGGTGCTGAGCAGTCCTTCAGTGGCTGCTCTCACCGACAGAGGAAGATTTGACGTTGTGCAAAGGCTGTTTGCTTCATCAAACATTCGTTTGGAAATGGCAGAGTCTTCTGTAAAAGCTGTAACTATGAAAGAACCTAGATTCTTCCCCCTTGTTCTTTATGTTGCACTGTGTGGGTTTTGTGCTTTAGGTGGGAATGTGTAGGAGCTTTGCCAAGTATCCAGTTATTGCTCCAGCCTGTCCTTTCTTCTGCAGCTCTGCAGTGCGGCGTCGGTGTGTCTGGGCTCGCAGTGGAGCCACTTGGCTGGGGGCTCTGTGGCCTGGGCAGGGGTTCTGCAGGGCAGGGCGGCCGCGGCATGGCTGGGGTGAGCGCTCTGCGCTGCCGTCAGGCGTGCTGTCGCTCTGCCCCTTCACTGAGCTGCCTCCGCAGCGGAAAATACGTACATAAGGGACAGAGGGGGGAATTGAGAGAGCCAAGCCTGGAACAGAAATTGAACGCAGCCTTTCCGGTAGTTGTCAGATCTGCAGGGCGGTGTCAGCCTGATCGCTTGCGTTAATATGCAGGGGAGAAAAAGCACTTGGTACTTTGCAGCTTTGTAAGCCCGCAAACAAGCAGGCTGTGGAAATCCAGGGTTCTGCAACGGGGTGCATGTCCTGCTGGTTTAAGACTTGATGTGCAGAATGCCTTTGCTCTGGAGCAAGTGGAATGGAGGGCTCTCGAAGAGGCACTTGATTAGGTTTTCATTTATTAAGTGTGGTTTGGCTTTACGGATGTGAACCGCGCACTGCAGGAAATAAAGAACTCTTTTTCAAAACCTAAGACCACTGTAGGGATTTGTGCCTCCGTACAGCGTTTCTCTATTTTCTAACAAGTTTTTACTCAACTTAGCAAGTTTCAGCTGTTTAAATTGCCATTTGAACTTTCTCTTTGAGGTACGGTGATGCTTTTGGTATGTCCATGTGAAGTGTCCCTGCTGCACTCAACAAAAGTGATCGTTTTGCCCACACGACATTTTGAGTGCAGATGTTTTTCTGGTTTCTCCGACTGCCAGCAAAGTGTAGTAAAGTGCTTTGTGCTTTGAACTGCTTTCCCTTTATTTCATTGTAATTTTTTGCGATCGTGTGGATGGGACAGACACGCAGCAGAGATCACTGTAAATATGGGCTCGGGGAGACAATGTTCCAGGTGAGTGGAGTACTGGTGCTCTCGGGTGAGGTGGTGAGATGGCTGACAGGCGGACAAGCAGGCGCCTGCGTGTGCGTAGGGAGGGCGAGCAGCAGCCAGGCCCTGCAGCTTCACCGGTGGGCGGGAGTCCCGGGTTCGGTCTTCTGCTCCATTGCCATCTGGTCTTGAGCAGATCATCTGAGAGGGCGTTAAAACCTCGGGTCAGTGAGGCTTTCCCGGAGGAATCGGGCTTTGCAGAGAGGCAGCGTGGTGCCTCTCCGCACCCGGAGCGCGCAGCATAGCCGTGCGCACAGAGCTGTTGGCGCTCCTGCATCTCGTCTGTCAAATGAAGCTGATGGCATTGCCTGAACCTTGCACTGGTGCATCTGGAAATGTCGTTTGGGGGGTGGAAGCATCTTACCCTGCTTCTAGCAGTCAGGTGTGTCTTTGTAAATGGGAAAGTTGTCTTTTTGCTAGCCGCTGCTCCAAAGCTGCCTCTGTAACTAATTTATTGGAATTTTGTATTAAATATTATGTCAAAACAGAATAATTTATGACTATTTCCATTGTTCTTTTTTGCGGGATTACAGTCATTCCCTTGGCCTTGAAAGGTGGTGCACACAGGCAGCAAGAGGATGTGTGGGCATCCACGCAGCACCACGGTCCGTGTGCTCTGATCCTCCTTACGGAGTTCTGGTGTAAGCCATATGTGCACTGTATTGCCTCAGCGCTTCAGGGAGCGCATGCTATAACATACACGTTGGAGAGGGGATTTATTTATAGAGGAAGAAAGACCCAACATACCCTAGGTGTTCTATAAAAATGTCATTGAAGAAAGAAGCGTTGTGTGTGTTCCCTCCTGTTTTGCTTTCAGAGGTAGGTTAGTCTTTGGCTTTGGCTAAATCCACTGGTCGGGTTCAGGCTGAGGAGCAGCACAGCTGGGGAAGAAAAGCAGCATGGAGGCACTTTGTGTGTTCATCGTTTTCCCTCCATTCCTTCTTCCGTGCTCTTGAAAGCAGGATCCTGATGCACAGGAACACTAAAAATAGCTCAGAGTGGGGATGTGAAGACCCAAGGGAACAGCAGAAGCCGCGTGTCTCTCTCCAGGTACCTCTTGCCCTGCCCTTCCCCAGCCTAAGTTGCGCTGAGCCAGATTAACTCAGAGCCCGCTTCAGAAGAGCTGGGTGTGCATCCACTGCGTTATAGCTACAACAGCAATTTCTTGTGACGAGATCAGATACCACACCCCAAATTCCCTCCCCAAAACCTTGCTCCCCTTCGCTACACTTCTGCGTTCCGCAGGAGGAAGGGGGAGGAAACCCCACCTTTGCGACTCGGAGTCGGATCAGGCCCTGGGAAGATGAGGTCCGCAGCCTCTTCTCGCAGAGTCTGCGCTGTGTCAGGAGGCGGGCGGGCTCAGCCTCGCTGTCCATCACCAGCGCTTGCCTCGTACGCGCAGCAGTCCCGAGTGACAGCGATGGCCCCGGGGAGTGACTCCTGTCACGCTGCGGTGCTCGGAGCCCGCGCTGGGCGATTACAGCTGTCGGGTGGCTGAAGAGGCCCCACGAGCGCTGTACATGGAGCGGGGATTCCACACCAAGCTACCCGGAACCACCTGGAGTGCTGCTTTCCTGGCCCTTGAGCACTACAGGAGGCCCAAAGGCACTGTGGCCAGCAGCGCCCGCGCAGCCCGCTTCAGGTAACCGACCCACACAGCGTGGAGCCCGGTCTGTGCAGGCCAGCGGTCACCGGGATGTTTGGTACGAGCACACCAACGCATCACTGCCAGCGGGGCACGCTCGGGGTGTCGGCATGGAGCCAGTTTTCAGCCAGAAGGGGCGAGGTGAAGGTAAAAGGCAGATGGGTGCAGACTGCTTCTTGATAACTTCTTTACTTGGCTAAAATTCAGGGTGTGACCAAAAAAAATCACGAAAAAAAAGCTAGTTACCTTTTTTCAATATTAAATCTTTATTATATACAAAAATATTTTGTTGGGAATTAACAGAATTTCACAATTTGTACATTAACATTTTTATGTTTGGCTGTGTTTATTGTGAAAATACTAGCTGTGAAAAAGACAATGGGGATTTTAGAAAACAAGTCACAATTTAAAAATGTCCTATGTATCAGCTGACTTTACCAGTATGAAGTCAGAGTGCTAACAAGTCTCCTCTCCCAGGCCGGCTCTACAGTTTTGTATTCAAGCAACAATTAGATACTAAATCGTCTTCAGGTTTATATTACAAAGTTTAGCTAAGAGTGAAGATTTTTTTGTAGGATGTCTTCAGCTAAAGGAGGAGCAGTTTTTTTTCTTATAGGAGAGCAGTTTTTAAAGTTTTACAAATGTCAAATCCAGTTTGATTTACTATGCTGGGGGGGGGGAGCAACCCAACCCACGAGAGCTGCCACCAGGCAAAACCCGCTGTGAGAAGCAGCCAGGTGAGGAAATGCGCAGTGACAGGCTGCTGATGCACCTTTCAACCCAAATACTTAACCAGGATTTTACAGTTCTTAGCCCGGTTTGGGGTGGGACAGCAGCAAACCGAAAGAAGCGGTTCCCCCTTCCTACCGCACGGCGCGCAAACGTTACACAAACGTTACACACAGGCAACAGATGATGGGGGCATAGGGGAGGGGAAGGAATGCTCAGCAGGCGTTTATAAGGGGGCGGGGGGAATCCATTTCAACAGTGACCTCCATACATAATTATGTACAAGACCTAAACTAACAAAAATCAGTCAAAAAGAATTTTTTTTTGCAGCCAACAATTCTGCTGCCGCCCCCAGAAGTGGCCAGCGCCGTGCTGTTCACTGCGCTCTACAGTACGTTTCAGGTCAGATGTCAAATACCAGAGAAGTTACTTGTGGTTTTGGAAGAGGATTTACCATATTCTAGGGAAACGTCGGCTGCTTACGGAGTAACACTTGGACCAGCCGTGAGGACAGCCAAACCTGTGTGGACAAGCATCACTGTGGAGCTCAGGACATTAAAAGGAAAAGGATAAATGGGAGAAAGCGTTTCCAGGACTACTGTCACTGTGTAGCCTGGCAGGTTGGTCAGTAAGTACTGCACACCCAACCACTGCCTTGGCAGCAAAAGGAACTCCGTACCCAAGTAGCATGAGAAAGGGTTAAAAATACTGAGGACAAAATTCACATTTACTTCAAGTGTAATTTATACAATATAAACATTGCTGAGACCCTGCTGAAGAAAAAGAATTCTGTTTGGAAGTGAAACTGCTTAACAGCCTTCAGCCTTTGCTAAGCTGGAGTTTGTTTTTCAGCTTGTACAGGTAAACTCCAGCTGCAGTACTGGCAAATGAACTGAGAATTCAGCAGTTTAAAATGTGACAGTTTGGAACAGCATCCTTCCGTGGAGAATTTGGGTGAAGCAGCAGATACGGTCTGAATTACTTGCAGTACTTGCCCCTCTGTTTTATTTGTATAATTATGCGTGTGCACAAGTGCACTTTTAGTGTGTTTGGAAGCCAAAGCTGGCTCTGAAAATTGGTTATTTTACAAGTGTTTTCACTGTTTTTTTTTTTCCTTTTTAGTATCGGTCTTGGGACTGAAAACAGTAAGTTAGACCCGTCTTCAATACCAGTGTTTATATTGACCACTATTTTCTCTACAAGACACAAGTTGAGAATCCCAGACCATTCCCATCAGTAAGCTTGTTAAAAACACATGAACACTGACAAAAGTAGGTCAAAAACAAGGTCTGGGAAAAAAAAAAAAAAAAAAAAAAAAAAAAATGGGGCCAGGAGTTCACTTCAGCAGGGTCAGTACTGCTGAGCCACCCGAGCACGCACATGGCTGTCCCTTCGGCTACAGCAGCCCTGCGAAGGGCCCAGGAGAGCTCACCATGGGGCCCTTAAGGCAGGAGGCCTGGCAGACCCCAAGTCCTTGTGTCCAGTAACCGCTACCTCGCCTGCGCTAAACTGGTTCCTCCCCACTCTCACGAAAGTAGGGTGCCACTTGGCAATAACGATGCGGTACTCTTTAACTCTTCAGACTGTGGATGAGGCAAGAAACCCTGGAGGAAGCAAACAGTCCCTGTACAACGGACGCAGCAGCCTCCGCCTGTAGCTTGTCATGCAGCTGTACCTACAGGCACCGTGAGGGATGGGCAATCGATCTACCACAGTAGGCACTACCGAGGGACTGAGAAACGGCGGTTGCTGCAAAGTTCAGGGTGAATGAAAGGGCAAGATTGATGAAGGCTGGATGGGAAACCAAGGGGTAGGTAAAGAAAGTGGGAATTTGTTCGTGTTCGCAATCATCACTTGTGTGAAGGCAGATAGCAACCCCCACTCCCCGTTTCTGGAGTGCTGCTCTGCCTAACCGCTCCCCACTGGTCCTTACTTAAGCAGAACAGAGAGGCAAGCTTGGCTCTGAAGGGGACCTAGCCAGGAATCTTCGGTGTTTAAAAGAGAAAAAGGTTTGCCGTTTCTTATCTGAATCGCCCTCTTCAAAACCAACCCACTGAGCTGCAGCAGTTTGTACAGCAGGCCCTTTCAGTACGAGTTTAGAAGCTGCAATGAGCTACAACTGTACAGAAGACAGGGAAAAAAAGTGCCACATTTGGAGCCCGTCCAGGATGTGACAGTTTATATAAACACAAAAGGGATGAGCTGATCTGCCATCCTGCTCCACAAAGCTTTGTACGACTGAGCACACCGAGCTGCACCCATGTGAGCCCACAGCACAAGTTAAGGATATTGCGTTGGTTATAAATTCAATTGCCTCTGTCAGTCTGTGATTCTGCTCCCATTTTACCTTCATTTTTGTATTTGCAGAACCTTTTGAAAGACCTTTACAAATCTATGCAAGATGACATATCCCGTTGCAATTATCCCACTAAACTTTGACTGCATCTTGTCACACGATGTAGAACCTAAAGCAGGCCTGCTAGTGCAACAGGTAGAGAGGGCAAGGTAATCGCTTGGGTACGCATGCACCAAAGTATTTACATTAAAGGTGAGACTGGTGCACACTTAATGGGATTTTTGGTGCATTTAAGGAAATAACTTATGGGTCTTGGCATAGTGACTGTGCTTTTATGTATAACTTTTCATTCACAGGGCAACTACAGTGTTTCTTCTGTAAGTCTCTATATGTACATAATTTTACAGCACCTCATGCACTGTCCAAAACAGATAGAAATTACAGATAAATATAGAATTCTTAGATTGAAATATCTGTATATTTAGAAAAATATACATTAGTAAACACAATAAACCAGGTAGAGAAGTGTACCAGTTCTAAAGTCTCACATGCAGGTACATTTCTGGATCAAGTCAGGATAGCTTAGTAATGTGATAGCAGACATGAGCATTTTTTTGTTTCACCATCCACATACATACATATACACAGACAACTATTTGATAATTTACTTTTCTAAAGTAGTTAAATATTTATCTTGTGATACATACCACATATCTTAAACATTTAGCAGCATCTCCACCTCGCTCTGCCACACCTATTGTTATCATTAACAGTCAACGTAAAAAGTTTTCCTGTCAGTATCTAGAAGATGAATGTTTAGTACAGAATGAGATTCGTGAAATCCTAGTTATTATAAACCCCCCAGAATATTTCCACAGCTGTTAAATACGTTCTCTTACTCAAACCTGGCCTTTCAGAGTGTCTTCTCCCCTCACTGCACAACGTACAAGTCTCTAACATCTGGTCTAGCGTACCCTGGAGACTGTCAGCGCTGTGTGTATGACTGAAATGACACCACTGTTCTAAGAACCTCCAAGAATGTTCTTTTCTGGAAAAAGTAACTGTCATTCTCATTCCAGTCATCCTACCAGGTAGTGACAAACTAAGTAGAATATCTGATGAAAATCAGATTCTGCTAAAAAGCAAAACAAAACAAAATCCACCACTCCAAAAACAAAGCATCCCCCCCCCCCTCAGTATTACATACCTGCTGCTCTGCACTCTCAAGATTTAATGAACTGATGCAAGGAGTGGGGTGTTTTGTCTCGTGGTTTTTTTTCTTTACAACCTGCACGTGGACATCCAACCGAAACCTGCAGACACTCTGATACACTACATGCATGCACCCTAAGCCAGCCACCTTCTCTAACTGCTTGAGAATTGTACTCCCCACTAGCATCTACGTGACCGCCACCCAGTGGGTGCGCACTAGGCTCCCCTGTGCTGACTGCTGGATTTCAAAACAGCAAGTGAACCTGCAGCGAAAGGTGAAGCTTTAGGCTTTAGTAAATACACTGCTGTTTGTTTGGAGACTGTTAACAAGGGAGGCTCTTTTGACAGTGTTGTCTCTGGGATGGAAACAGAAGGAGCAGAGAGGTTTTCCTGACTAAACCTTGGTGCCCATGTTTCATGTCTTTCATTTGGTTAAGTAAATTTATGGAAAAAAAAAAAAGATGAAAATAAGTGATATGTGCAATATAAAGTACTGTGGTGTGGAAACTGAAGAATATTCTCATTCCATTCATTAGGGAAGAGTGAGCTCAGCCCACTTTTGGCATCACAAACAGAGTATTTTTCTAACCTATACTGAAAAGGCATCATACCTGTGCAGATAGCACATGTTATTTACAGCATATGTAGGTCTTCTATTGCACAGTACACAAACACAGTTTAGTCACATTCAGCATACAGTGCCAACAGCAAATCATAAAATAGTCAAGCAATGGCTCTGCTATCAACAACGCTCGATCCATTTCTCAAAGCAGCCTCGGAGAGACAGGATCACAGAACATGTCTGCTGGGAAGAAATAAAAGCCTCATGCTGGTGCCACATCTATAAGCTCTGCCAAACTTAAACAAAACCAGAGAAAACACACCCTGAAAAAGTATACCAACGAAACAAAGCAGTGGTACAAATTTTCCATTGAGCATTTCAGATTCCCTCTACAAGACTGAAGCAGTCTCAGTATTAAGAGCCACCAGGATTACCTGTGCTGTCCACAGTTTTTACTAACATTTTCCACATGCACTGGGATCTCGAGCTGCCCTTGCCCTCCACAACAACCAACTTTATAGGCTTTTTAGAATCATCTTTAGTAAACTGGTGTCTTAAGGGTTTTTTGAGACTTGCCCCTTTCCTATACTGCATTAACTCCATTTTTCTTTTCCCTGTGCACATAAAAGTCTTTCGGAGCCCCAGGAAGCAATACTGTTTCACAGTGTCTCAGCCTCTTTTCCTTCAGCACTAGTTCTGAGGAAGCTGCCTTTTGGTAGCATTCCCTGTCACGCTTCGGTGTTGAAAAAGAATTCAGAAGCCAGGTGCCTGTCACCAGATGGAAAAGAAAAACAAACAGATGGCTTCAGTTTAGACACCTAACCTGCTAAGTGATGGTGAATGTCACTGTATACAACAGCATATAAAATATGGTCACAGAAAGGGCTAGTCTTAGCGACAAGCTATATGTTCATTTTGTTCTTGGTAAGCAGGAATTTACATCAGCGTAAGTTTCGATTGATGAACTTGAACCTAATAGGAATTATATCAATGAGCCTACTAAAGGGAGAACTGTCACTGAACAAAAGGAAATATGCTGTAAACCAAAACGGTATAAAGAACATTGCTTATTAGCAGTAAACTTCTAATTCACAAGCTAGCTAATGAAAAATGCAATTAAAAACGATGTAACAAAAAGCACAGAAATTCCATTACATCACACTCATAAAAATACAGCAGTTGATCACACACAAATATTCAAAAAAGAGAATACAGAACCCAGCTAGATATCACAGGAAATTTAGCCACAGATCACTATACAAATATCGAACAATGACCTAAGAAAAGAAAATTACATTTTTTTTAAAAAAAAGCAATGTGTTTTCATAAGTGTGAATAAATAGCCCTAAACATTACACGTCACTCTACAAGGCTCCACGTATCAGGTTCTCTCTCGGGCTACTTCACCACTATGCAAATTGCGCTGAATTACCTTGCGTACAAGCTTTCTAACGTCAGTACTTCAGCCGTAGCGGGCTAACATGTTGGCTCCCAAGAACAGCCTAAGCAGCAGCTTGCAAGGTGTTGCTTTACGTTATTTCAAGAGACACGTGTAAGGGAACGTACACAACAGTTGTCTAAATGAAGAGACACCAAGAATTTGTGAAACATCAAGAACGCACCAACATTAAGCCAAAACAAGCTGGAGCAATGGAGCTGTGTGTTGGTTGCTGCTTTTCATATTTAAAATTCTGCTCCCATGAAATTATTATTTTTTTTAAGGAAGAGAAAAAGAAAGAGCTATAGAGTTTTGACCAGTTAAACACTGACATTAACAAGTTTTACAAAAAGTGTTTCAAGTATCCTGTTTTTAATCACAGTGAAAATGTAAGACCAAGATGTAAATGTTGACGTGAATGACTGAAAGTTTCTCCGATGAAAAAGGCAAAGGTACTAAATCAAAACATATAAAAATGCTTAAACGCATTTCCTTCATGTGATATGGATAGAAAGGTTATCTGTAAAAAGTTAGAAAAATTAAAATAAATTACATATTTAAGTACACTTTCCCTTCAACATTTTTATAAAAATTCAGAATAGTGTACTTTTGAATATACATAGCGTAAAAATGCACAAGTGCCGCAGGTTGTCGTCAGTATCTACACAACGTCATGTTAGCATATTTGCTACAGTTGATTTTGTTACTTCAGCTCCTCTCGAGAAATCTCAATATACCCAGCTAATTGGGACCCACTGTGGTTCCAGCCGCAGTCTCTCGATCGCAGTCTGTAGCTTCTCGAAGGCTTTGTCTAGGTTGTCATTTACAATGGTCAGGTCAAAGTAGTGGTTGTATGCTCTCTGGATCCGGGCGCTCTCATCCACTGTTTTTTTCAAATCTGTGTCCTGTTGAAGAGATTTTGAAGATTACTGAGAACATAAGACTGGCAAATCCTGATAAATACAGCAGAACTGTCCCTTCATTACATACTGCAACCAACTATTTAAAGCTATATACTGACTTTCTTTAAAAAAACAATTAAAGTTTGCATTTATAGTAAATCCACACAGAACTTAAGCTAAAATGCATTGAAAGAGCTAAAAAAGTTATGAGCTGTGCTAAGAATGTTAAATTTGGCAACCAAATGTTTGCAAATCTTGCAATTTTTAAGAAAGTTAACGGAAGCACATGAACCGGGCTGGTATGCATAGCGGGCAGTTAATCACTTTGTGCGACTGATGATCCAATCAGAATAAAATTAATGCTTTAGGAATGACTGAGTCAATCAGTTATGTAAATATATTTGTGCCTTTTGTTATTTCCACAGAAAGCACCAAAAAGTCCAAGAATTTAAATTACTACGAAATAAAAGACAATGAGAGATACATTTCTAGTAGAGTAAAGCTCTGGAATACCTTACTGCTTTTAGAGGCTACTTTTCAGCCTTGCTCACCTGCCACCAAGTTCCTCATTCGTAAACTACTGCTGCAGTGTTTTAGTTCTGACATGAGCTGCAAAATTTATATTCCTACATTATGAAGCCTTCATGAATGAAGTGCTGCCACTGAGCATTCTTTTATGTTTCATTAGTCCCATGTTCTTAGAAAATTCCTCTCCTCCATTGCACAAAAGCGATTTTTTTCTAAGTGGTTATGAGATTTGTCCCCTTGACAATATTTATTTGAATATTTTCAAGTCCTGGTACAGTTGTACATACAAAAGCCCAAATGAAAAAGTAAGTTTGTGATAGCCTTTCCTTCATAGTAAATGAAGGCGACAAGCAAATATAGCACCACAAGAGCCAGAATTTTTGCAATTCAGCGGCTTAGGATGCTAGAAGTAACACAGACAGACACACTAGCAAGCAGAACATAATACTTTAAATGATACTTGTTTTTCATTTGTTCAGGAAGTACAAGAATACGAAATGGGAAGTCATACTCTTTATATAACATGCACAGATATGATTTAGAATGCACAAAGATATATAAATGTATATTTTAAACATAACTATGCTCTTTATTATCCATAAAGACGAGCAAAAGAAAGGCAAAGATGTCTCTCAGGGAATCAGATATTAGGAAGTGCAGGAAATTGTTTCTATACTTGTCTGGACAGTTTTAACCTTGCCTTCTTGCATATGCATCACACAATTCAGGGTTCATTTGTGGCAGGGAGGAGGAAAGGCAGAGCACCCACAGAGACACTAGAATGTATAATAATCAGAATCTCTGACTAGGACTGGACAGTCTCTCATGTGGTTAAGAGAACGGGATCTCATAGGTTTGAAAAGAAAAGAAAAAAAATACTAAATTTAATGGAAATTAACCCTCTCCCCATTTTATTGCCTTGAACACCACACTGGCATTATACAAGATATTGCTACTATCTCAGCTGCAGCACTATCACTGTGAGGTGTCAGCAGACCATGGCTTTTCTCAGACGGGAAGCGGTATTGCTGCACATAGAGGATCGTATTCTTAACTGCTCAGTCTGGCTTTGTTTGCTTTGGTCCTGCAGCTGGGAAAGTTCATGCCCATACAGAATACTTACAACTTGCTGCGCACACTATACCTCAGAAAAGGAGAGAAGATCTAACAAATAAAATGTGCCATTTCACATGAGAAACCCAAGGAACTTATGGGAAAGAGAAGCTATTCAACACTGCTTACGCTGGCAGCTCCCAGCCATTCACCATGCAGCACGTGCTGCAGCAGCAGTGGAAACAAGAACAAGGCCTAGTTGCATTCTGCTCTTAGTTGTTGTGGGGGGGTTTTGGTGAGTTTTTGATGAGTTTTTTTCGGAGGGGAGGGGTGTTTTTATGGTTGGGGGGAGGGGTTGTTTGTTTGTTTTTTAACATAGGCTGCAATATCTTTCCTAAGGATTACAGATTCCATTTTTAAAGCACATTTATAAGATATAAGACAAACCTGAACGAAACTTTTGGAAGGGAGAGGTTGGGAAAGGCAAAGACAGACATTTACATAACAGAACAATTCCCACCATCAGATATCTACCATTTGCTGCAAATAATCAAAGGTGATGCCTCTCAAAGAACACATTACAAGTAATTTTTGTAATCAACACTTCTCTCCAAGAGGTCTATTTTTAAGAAAGAAGCAATCTGCCTTATACATAGTATTTGATTAACTTCCACTGAGTAATCAGCAAAAGTCTTGCCTAACTTTTCTTAGAGACAGTAATTTCAGAACAAATGCCAGCTAAAATGAAAGGTTAAAAAAAAAAAAAAAAAAAAGTCTAACAACATCCTGTTCAAAGCAAACTAAATATGAAATCTGCTTACAGTGAGAAGTTTGGTTGTAATTCCAGCATCTACCACTGCCTTGTGCATCGCACGTAAAGTCTCCAACTCTGGAGCAGCAATAAACACTACATAGGGCATGAATTCTGAAGTCCTCAGTATTTTCAGGGCCTAAAAGCAAAGAAAAAGGAAAAAAAAAAGTTTGCGAACTACTCGCCATATGTCCCCATGACTTAAGGGGCACTGTGAAACTAGTCTGTTACAATGGGCAGAAACACATAAGCGAAGATTCTTATTTCGATTTTAGAAACTCCTACACTGCCTTCTGAAATGCTCAACACCATTCTTTCCTTGGCTAAAACGATTTTGCTAGTCTGCAAGACTCCTTTTCCACGCAGAATCTACGTTGGTTCCTTTCCATCTGTCTAACTCATTCCAACAAAGTGCCAGAAATGCAAGAATCCAGTTGATACTGTAATCTTTAAACCAGATAAGAAGCCTTCGAATTTAAAGGCACACCTCTTCAACATTATTCTCCTACACCTGTAGTGTAACATTATAAACTACGTACCTGTGGATTCACATCCAAGATGCAGGTCCTTCCTGTCTGCACAACTTCAAGGATAGAATCAATTTTAGTGCCATAAAGATTTCCTTCATATTCCCCATGCTCTAAATATCTGCCAGCTTTAATATCCATCTCCATTTCAGCTCGTGACACAAATCTGTATGCTTGCCCATCCTTTTCATCATCCCTTGGCTTTCGTGAAGTAACTAAAAAAAAATTAAAATATAAATTGAATTTTCTCTTCTTACAGGAATATAAATATGACATTGGACTGCCTATTAAGTTAGGGATAGTATAACGCACATCCATATACAATTATAATTGTTCCATATACAGATTAATCAATTATGCCGGCGTAAGCTTCAAAACTGAGCACAGTCCCCCCATTCCCTTTATTTCTGTTCTTTCCTATATGTTGTCTACCCACCCATTTGTTTATTTCCTTTGTATTACTCCTTCACACCGTACACAATACTCATTCATGTAATCTTTTTCATTATTCACTTAATAATTATTGAAGTGACTTGGAAATCAAAAGGAAGTTTAACTCTCAGATGCCAAATGTACTTCTGAAAATGACACATCGGAATCTGCCCTGCCCCCAAACCTTAGCACACACCTTGCTCACTGTACACACCTTGCTCACTGTACTTGTCCTGTTATTCAGGGTAGATTTACCTGAGCTTGCTATACAGGAAGGCAGCTTAAATATCAGAAGAAGCCAAGCCACTGTAGCAGAAACTTCGTGGAGGCCAGCTAACGCTGCTCTCCAGGACAACTTACCCTTTAAAGCAAGGTAAATTCACTGCAGAGATATTAAAGCCAATATTTAAGTAAAACATTAGCAGCTATCTTGGGTATGGGCTACACTGCAGCGTAGTCTGTGCAGTACAGACACTGTTTAAGCAAGGAAGTGAAAATAAAATAAAATAAATAAAATAAAATATTATTACTGACTTCACTGTCGTATCACCATACTATCTGCCCACTATTTGCATTTAATTGGATTTGAACTCTAGAATACATTAAACACAACAGTGAGTGGAACCCTTTGGTAATACTTGTATGACCACTGGGTGCCATATCACCACTTGGTGCAACTGGGTAATAAAAGTGGGAAGCATTCTTCCCCTTCCAGCAATTCCTAGCAGCTTCATTGTTATAGAAAACTCAAGTCCCAGAAGAAATGATCTTCTGAAGATATTAGCAATAAACGTATTACTAGAACATCTAGTTTCAGCCAAGATCCTACAGAAAAAGTAAAACTGTAATGGGTAATACAATACCCCCCAAAAATCATATCAGTTTGAAATAAGTTTTGGAGAATGAGTTTTACCAGTTTACAGCCAGAAGATGACTTAACCATTCAGCTATCCAGACTGAAGAAAAAACACTGCACCATTTGCTGGATTAGAACACAACACCAAGTACATGCTTCTCCTCGTAGCAAAATGGAGCTGTTTCAGCCATTTAAAATAAACAAATAAATAAAACCCACCCCCAAAACACCACTCCACAAAAAACCCCACACATATTCGTTTGTGAATAACCAGGATAATTTTCTTTCTTAGGCAAACTAAGATTACTGATTATCCTACCTAAAATCTAAATATAAGCTAGAGAGGAGATTCTATACACAATAATCTATGTACTGCATGTGTATGATTAGATTGTCAGATTGCTGGGTTGGAAAAGTTAACTTTTATGCCTTTAAACGATGTTCAAGAGCTCCAGGTAAAAGCAATTTAACACTGTGCTGCCTTACTTATATATATATTTAAGCATCTATATAGCATTTTAGAGAAACCAGTAATTTTGAGGGCTTTTTTAAAACGGAGCAAAGAATTTTAAAAAGTTTCTTACAGTTTTGCCAATATAAAACAATTAGATTCCCAGGGAAAGATTTCTTTAAAAAAACAGCACTGAGAAGTCAACCTTGTTATCAGTCACACATACCAATTCCAAGTGCTCTGGACAGTTTCAGTGTTAGAGATTCAGCAAATGAGAGAGACTGGTTCTCTCAGGCTGCACAATTTGTCTTTAAGGCTTGTCCCTCCTCCCCCATTATCAGATCTACTTCTTGCCCACTGAAAACAGAAGGGAACAGACTGTTTTTGAAATTCTGAAAAGGAGGTGGCAAGAGGAGAATAATAATGTAGCTAGGGTGGGCTTCTCGGGTCAGCAGTCAAACAGGTGGGGCAGTTAAAAAAATAAAGATGTTGTGAATTAGCTAAGCAACTATCTGGAAGGAAGGCAAGAGAACAACAGTAAGGGAGGAGGTTTTCTTCTGAAGTTGACAGGGAGGAAAAAAGAAAGATCATGGGCTTGAGGCTAGATGTATTAAAACATCAGCTTATCAGACAAATCTTGGAGATCACAAACACTTCAGTTTTATTGGAAGTTTGTTGCTTTTCCCTACTTTTCTAATACTAAAGTAACCATTTGTAATGCCTAGGGTGCTTCTACAGATGGAAGACTGAACAGCAGACATGAGAAACTCCACTGGCTGTTCATTACTAAAGACTACTACGAACTTCTAGAACCCCCTCGGTTACTGATGGTGACTGACACTGAAGAAACCTAGCAGACAGAAATACTGCGCATATAAAAATTGCTTTTCTGCAGCATCAATAACATTCAACTGCTAGTTACAAATACTTCCGCTGTCATCATATGTTAGTTCAGTTGTCTGAGATCATGAAGAGCCTTTTGTTTTCCCACTCTCTACCATTTTTATACTCTGATAAAATTACTCGACCTTGAATCAGTGGGATAAACATCAGGTATTTTCCAGATAATCAGAGAGTATGATATTACAATAGGAATGCTGACAACTTACATGGCACTGTAGTTCCAAACCTAGTAGGATTCAGCACTATAAACCTGTTCTTCAGACTTCTTCGCCCCACTCCTTGGGCCCCAATTAAGACCAGTGTTTTTCTCTGAAAAGGAGGCATTTTGGCAACTTCCTCATAGATCTGGATTTCATGACGATCAAATTCTACATTGAGAAGTTTACAATAAATAGTTAATACACAGTCAGTACTGTAAGAAAAAAAATAAGCAGTCCTGCAACAGACCACATGTGAATATAAATAGTACTCTAAGGGCATTAAGTCTGATACAAGCTTTCTTGCTTTAAACTGGTAGGGGAATAAAATAGTTACCCCTTCGTGGACAGCACAAGGTCAGATTATTTACATTTACTTCCAAGGAGAAAATTCGAGATTGGTCAGAATGGGAAAACTGTGCTTAATAATTAGTGAGCTTTCACAGAATCACAGAATGGTTGAGGTTGGAAGGTAGCTCTGCAGGTCATCTGGTCCAACTCCCCGCTCAAGCAGGGTCACCTGGAGATGGTTGCTTAGGACCATGTCCACATGGCTTTTGAATATCTTCAAGGAGGGAGAGTTCAACCTCTCTGGGCAAATTGTGCTAGTGCTCCATCACCCTCACAGTGGAAAAAGTGTTTCCTGATGTTCAAAGGGAACCCTCCTGTATTGTTTGTTGCCTCTGACCCTGTCTGAAAAGAGCCTGGCTCCATCCTCTTCACAGCCTCCCTTCAGGTATTTATACACATTGATAAGACCCCCCCGAACCTTCTCTTCTCCAGGCTGAAGAGTCCCAGCTCTCTCAGCCTCTCCTCATAGGAGAGGTGCTCCAGTCCCTTCATCATCTTCACATGTCCATGTCTCTCTTGCACTGGGGAAGAGCCCAGTACACTTCAGGTGTGGCCTCACCAGTGCTGTGTAGAGGGGAAGGATGACATCCCTCAACCTGCTGGCAACAAAGCATTCACTTTTTTTCTCTTTTAACGCACAGTTCTTCTCAACTTCCACCTACCAAAAGATGTACTCAGCACCACCATATCTCCTCTGGTCACTATTGCTTTTAAACCATAAGAAGTATCTGATCTATCAAATTTATAATCGAATATTTTACTGCAAATCTTCCAGGTTTGGATACACTAGACTCTGCAAGTTTAGCAGCCTAGAAAACTTTGATTCATGTGCAATATTAAGAGATACCTGCATTTCTTGTAGTCAGATACATCATCTTTTTCTTTTTTTTGCTGCTTATTGTTCCGCAGAAAGGCCCTAGAAATAAAAATTGAGACAAACTCATCATTTTTGTTAATTTTCTTTTTTGAAGCTTATTTACATGAACATATGCAAGTTCAGATTAATTAAATTTACAAGGATTATCAGAATTTTGTAGATTCTAGGGCAGGAGATCACATCTATTTTCATACACATCAAATGGTATAGTAAGAACCGAACACAAAGAAAAAATCAATTTTCCTAGAAAGCTTTGTAAAAAGCAGCAGAAAAATCCATCAAACACGTTTAATTTATTAACTTCCAGAGCATACTATAAAAACACATTTAAAAAGAAAGAGCTAATTCTTATGCCCTTCCCACCTCATTTAGCATTTCATCAGCAGATGGCAAAACTGATTCATGTATCTACAAAGACTAAGCATAGACTTTAGCCTTCATCCTTCAGTCAAAGCAAAAATATAATTATCATTTTGCAATATTCTGTGTATTGTCATACAGCAGTTTTCTAGTATCTGTGAAGGCAGGAAAATCAAAACAAATGGGCGTCAGAGCAAAATCTATTCCTGAAATTCATTAAATCTTACCTGAATTGTCCCAGTCCCTCCTAACAAAGGCCTTTCTCTTCTCTTCCAGGAACTGGCTAGGAATAAGCCCTGCACTTCCTCCTTCTTTAACATGACTAGCCTGGGAAAAAAAACCAAAAACCATAGGTAACTTGTGAGAAGCATTTTTCTCATTGATATGGTGCTGACTGACTTTCACACTGCCAGAGTTTCTCAGTGGTGAGGACTGATACATTTACTACTGAGACTTGGAAATTCAAACTCAGATGTGGATATTAAAGTTCTGTCTTACAGTAACAATGTCTGACATTGAGTATTAAAATTCAGGAAATGTAAATAAAGTAGATACAAGTTTCATTTCTGGTTCCCCTTAAGTCAGTAAGCTCCTATAGCCATAAACCTTTGGCATCAAAATCCTAAATGGAATTCTATGGCTCCAGATACTGAACTCTCAAGTGACAAAACTCAAACTTTCTAGGTACACAGAACACTTATTTTGTATTCTTGAGCTACTCCAAACAGGTTCCAGTGCAGCTTACTAACTGTCATTTCACAAACGGTGAATGCCATTAAGACATACCTAATTATGCCTTCAAGCTTTTTGCACTAAGTAACTACAGATTTAAAATCTTAGTAACTTAAATATTCCTGGTAATGAAAGTTTGGCTAAGATTCTCTACAAAATAATTTCACAGCAAGCTCAATTCTCAGCAAGCTTAACACATACAAACACACAGTTACAAAATGTCACTTTTCTTCTTCATAACTGGTAGGCCTGTCTCTAGCTGTGAGGAACTGTTTGCTTTTCAACTTGTATGCTTTCACCTAACTGATTTTTTACACTTCGCAAGTTTTCAGTAACAGTCTAACATTTCTGGAAAGCATAAGGAAAACCTAACTTTTTTTCCCCAGTGGCTTGATCTGCATAGCAATACTTGCAACACCCCATACTGGTTTAATGCATTTCATTTTTTCCACTGATCAAATGTTTAAGATTTAAGACTTATTTCTCCTGGACTCCCACAATTTACAAGCTGGAGAATTTGAAAAGCAATACAGAAGACAGCATGTAAGCTAAATGTCAAACTACTCTGGAGTTTTGGAGTGTCTAGTTTCTGAAACTAATTAACTTGGCAGTAATAAATTTTCTGCCTTCCCTCACAATTTTTATTCTCTGTTTACTGTCACTGACAAGCAACAGAATTCAGCAACAGTTGCTGATGTATATTCAAGTATTTTTGTTGCTTTTAAAGAAGTCATATATATATTGCTCTCAAGTAACATTTGGCTCACTATCGCATGTGAGCAAAGGGTGAGGAGTTTAGGGTTGGAAAGGGGAATTAATAATGCTAAACTCTTTGCCTAGATTGCCACTGCCAGTTGCAATTTTGAGTATCTTTGTTAAGAAATGTGTCTTAAAGGTTCACTCATCCCACTTTCAAAGGCACTGGTGATGTTTAATTGTGTGTATAGTGTCTTGAAAAAATAAAAATAGCATAAGCACTGGATCACATTTCTACTGAAGGACTGATTGTAGAAATACAACCTTAAAGCAAGATGAGCTGTTAATATTTGAAATAGTGGCAAACACTTTAATTATGAACATGCATGTTACAGCTCACACACACTGACCACCACTGTGGAAATAAAAGATACAGCTTCTCCAAACAGCTGTTCTCACCCCTCTTCAAATCCAAAGGGTTAAACTTCCCTCTCTTTCCCCTCAACTCCGAGCACTCAGGAAGGGGTCCACTTATTCCACAGTCACTGTCAGGGAAGGCTTACCTCAGTTAACAACCTAAGACATTCTGTAGAAATTGTCCACTTACACTGATTTTGGAATGTCTAGGCTTACAATAGAAGTACAAAGGCAAATAAATACTGGTAATAGCAAAATGAGTGTTACATATACAATTTATACCCTTCAATTTTCTCTAGTATTTTAGTTGTTAATATCTTGATATTAACTTGAAACTGGATTGCAGTGTAAATATTTTTTCTTGTATCTGCTGTTAAATGGAAATAGATCATAATTGAAAGAGTTTATTATTAAAGGCAACTAGTGAAGCTTTTAGTGGGGTTTTTTCGTTGTTATTGTTTTGTTTTTTTAATCTTTTTACCAACCTGCCACCAATTTGGATCTTCACGGTTTACAATATGAAGAATTTCTCCTTTAGAAAATTTCAATCCTGCTTCTTTGCATGGGATGAGGTTGTCATTATATGGATTATAATCAAAATGACACTTCACAAAAACCTGAAATGCATAAAAATTTACAAAGCTTAAACACTATAAAATACTTTCTTACTAATTTCTCTGTCAATCTGAAGTAATGTCTACCTACAGCACAAAAAGTTTGACACGAAAAGTTTGACAAGTTGCATTTGGCAAGTAAAACATAATCTATTCAAAAAGCCTGACATACACCAGCTGAGAGAGTAGAAATAATCAGCAGTACAAACCTTGGCTGAAGGAGCTTCATGATAAAAATAAAAAGCAACTGTTCTATTTGGACAATGTATTACAAAACACTAATTTTTTGCATTTCAGTATATACAACTCAGATCAGTATTCTGACTTTCAATTACTAAAGCACTGTATCCAAGGCTTGTGGAATCTTAAGAATTAATTTTGCCATGAACTCAATGCTTTAAACCAAACAAGGTTCGTGACTGCTTAAGACTCAAATTTGATGCAGGGGAAGAAACAGTAAGTTGCATCAGTAGGTTGGAAACATCTTTTGACTTTTTTCTGCCATGTTGAGGAACAAATGAAGCAGTGCACCTGCCTCAGCACATTTCCTCAGCATCTACCCATTGTAAGCACTGTCTATTACAGGCACTGGCATTAAGACCCACCACCTGAAGGAGTGTCTTAAAAGTGGTTTCAAATACAATGATTTAGAGCAACAAGTTACTTCTGCAGTGGAGAAATCAACAGCCTACGGCAGCAACAAAACGGTAAGGAACAGCCATCATCCAAGTTCCTACTTAAGTCAGCAAGTTCAAGCTCAGTAGGTTTCCGAATTCTGTGAAACTGATTACTTGGACACTGAACATGTTATAAACAAATGCGGTTCACTGCAGTTTAATGTGATTGTGGCTAGGTCATCAGAGGTCACTGGATGTCAAAGAAACAGTTTATGTGTAGTACACAAATGCTTATACATCTTGGATACTATGAGAATTTTTGAGGCAGGCATATTCAGCAGGGTGTTAATCTACTGAACAAACCCATTTCCAAAATGCACTTAAAGGTGAATACAGGTATCTACATTTTAGCCTTCTTGCTATCATTAAATACACAAAATAATCAAAATATATCTAATCCACAATCTTAAAATAATCTTACGCGATGAAGTACCAAGCGGAAGTTCTTTTGACAGACTTGTCAGAAATGTGCTACTGACCTGCTGAGGAATAACAGCATCTCTGTAGCTGGGGAGAATCTTCAGAGTGACGCTGCCACTAATATTTTTCAGCAGTTCCTGCAATTCTTTTGGATTGTTTCCAACCTCATGGCCATTCACCTCTTTAATAATGTCACCCACATGCAGAAGACCTTGTCGATCTATCATTCCACCATGAAGAATTCGTGCTATTACCAGATCATTGTTCTCGACTCTAAACGTTACACCCTGAAAGAGATAATGCGACACCTAGTTTACCATTGTTTGAATTTCAATTTAATTTTACATTATCTCAAGCAAAAATATACAGCTATGCCATATTCCATCTACCCCAATGAAAAGAGACAGTAATCGTTACTATGGTGTAAGAGTGCCTAACACACAGGTAAGTGTCAGGTGACACCAAAGTGCTTTCAGACAAGGTTTTCACACGACTGAACAATGACTGTATTGTTCTTGATTGCATGCAATCCTGTCGTTTTGTATCAGGACAAACAGATGTTGTGTTAGTCAGTTATGCTAGCAAGTCATACAGCCTAATGACTGCCTGTTCACTATCCCATAATTTCTTAAAGAGAACAGGATGAAGAACACACAAATATATTCTTATTTCAACCTCTTAATATTGATCCTATCACCCATTAAATTACGTAACACAATAATGAAAAGAATTAAAATGTAATGCAAGAAATTAGGCACGTGCAAATGCTTTCACTCGCACTTTAAATTAAAGACACGCTCATCTTCAATCACTTACCAAAGGTTCTCCTGCTCTTTTGTGAATTCCAAGAATACGAATAGCATCTACTGGAACAACCTGGTTGTTCACTGAAGAATTATTGACTTCTGGGCTAGAAGGAGGGGAATCGTAACATTTTGAAGCCACAATATCATGTGCTTCCAAGAGTGACTGCAAAGGAACAGAAAAAGTATTTTTTTTTAATTATGAAATAACCATTTGCAAAAGGATTTAGTTCTGAATAACCACTGAATCTGCCCTTTTGAGACAAGATCATAAAACTCTTACTTCACATGGAATGAGCAAAAGTTGACATACAAGTACTCACAAGGACTGATAAGCCTACTGTCTTGACAAATACGCTCTCTTTTGTAAATACAAATGCTTTTTCTTAAGGAAGTACAGGAGAAATGTAATGAATTTGGGAGGAATATGTGATCTTGCAGGAAAGAAGATGGAAAAAAGAGTACCTGAAACCATCTTTCACCTAATGAGACAGTATCCAAGCAAATGGTTAAAGTAAATGAACAACCCACTACCAAAAAAAAAAAAACAACACCCTCATCATTAGGTACTTGTGTTTAATACAATAAAATTTTCCTCCCCAGCAATCTGAATAATTACAGGTGTGCAAGGATTTCTAGCAATCTGCAGAATGAACGCTTTCTACTTGCGTCCAGCCAAGACAGAATTCCAGCACCAAATGATTCCAAGTTGACAGAATTCACTTTCTGGAAGACAAGAGCTCAGAACCTGTAGTTAATGGTATTTTCACCAGTCCACATACATAAATAGAGAGCAAAAGGAAGAGATCCAAATAATTTAATCATCTTTGGAAGACAATGCAATTTAGACTTGATTTTCTTGTAAAAGATACTTTAAGATTTAAAAGACAATACATACAGGTAAAACAAGACCAAACTTGTGAAATTAGACAGTGAAGACTTTCTGTCTTAAAGAGGAAAAGGGACACCCTATAGCCACCATATATGGTAGTTCAAGATGAAGCCCCCTATAGTGCAGAAAGTCTCACTGACAGATACAGAAAGAGGAGAAGAAGCAAGTAGAGGAGATGCCTACTAGTTCTCAAACAACACAGCTTTGTTTCAAACAGTGACCTGATGAGATACAGTCTTCAGTCAGAGCACTGACTGGTGTCATATAAGTAGCTAAAAAGATAAGACACCATAGGGACTATCACTAATAGTGACATGCACATGAGCAGATGAGCAGGCATCCTTCTGTAAGCCACCTCTAACCTAAAAGTTCCGCAACCATATTACCTTAGCGCTAAACACAGCATGTAAGCCCTCAAAGTTTCACAAGCCTGAACAGTCATTTTTATCTGATCATTACATGATGACCCTGCTGGTATTTCAGCTTGAGGTTAGAAGGAGGTACTAATTCACAGATTCCGCCCCTGCCATTAAGACTGTAAAGACAGCTGCTTATTGTGGCTGCTCTGACACTGTGGACATAAACCAAATCAAATTAAATAGGAAAAACAATCATTTATTTAAATCAAGCAGCTGTCAGATGGTAGCAATTTCTAATTCTTCATTATCCAAGACACATCCAATCCAGAACCAGAAGAACAGATCTCTCTTTGCCAATGTTTGCAAGCAACATTTTTTGATCTGTCTGTATTTCCAAAATGAAGCCAACTAGCATCAACTACACATTTTAACATATTACCGCTGACAAAAACAGGTAGATACACCAGTATGATACTTCCAGTTTCCTGTTTTGGTCACATGCTGGAACAAATTGTTCCCAAACTTTCTGGCTGACAACCACTAACTTTTTCATGGAGCCTTACACATAACCATGCAGCTCCCTGCCCTTAATGGTCATATAATTAATGGATTATAATCTGATCCACAGTCAAAAAAGACTAAGATAACATGCTCTGTAAGATTCTTCAGTTCTTAAATCTGATATCATTCCACATTCTGATCCTATTTATTCACTCAGTTTTATGGATAAGTATGAACTCTTTCAACTACTACTGAACCACCTCTCAATCACAAAATCTTTTTCCTGCTATTTACATGATGGCTGAGTCACAGAAGGACTATCAGGGAATGTACATTGCTGCCCACAATTATGAAACGGTTTCTTTACGAAAAGCAGTTTATTGGTTTCCTTAAAACAAGCCATGGTTAAATTATTACCTTCCCATACCTAACTCTTCAGTTCTGAAACTCCATAGTCTATACCAGTTTTAAGAGTCCATTTCCAGCCAGCCAGGTCACAGCATACAGTCCTGAAGAACGCTTAAACAAAGCCACCTGGCAACAGGGGCCACGTGTCTCTATCCACTGCCAGACTACTTTCCAACATTTTATGTCACCCCATTGCTTATAAGAAAGTAATATGGTTGAGTGATCTGAGAAACACAGTTGCATGAACTTTACTTGTTACTTTCTTACAGTGTCGCAAAAAGTGCTGTCCTATGCTCCTGCAACTCCAGAGCTCCCTCAGAATCTCACCTTTCCCATACTGGTGCTAGAACACTCATAAAACCACTGCCAAAGTCTGCAAAACAACATGGACTGAATAATCAGCAACCATAAAACAGTTCAAAGTTTCCTCCGTACAGCATATGTAAACAGAATCAGCTGACTATCCAAGACTGGATAACTATGGAAAGGTTCTCATGAAAAAAATGGCAATGTTGCTGGAATAAGGCATTTAGAACAACTCTCTCTGTATCACAAGAGATATCACACAATGGACATATAGTCCTGTGGCAGACAGTATGGCCCCTTTGTGCAAGACACTGTCATAAAGTCATCCATAAACTTAGAACATACTGACTTCTTTACAGTAGTTTTCTGTGGCTGTACTTTTTTGACAAGTAAAAAAAAGAAAGGGAATTCAAAATTAAGTAAACAAAGAAACGTTAAACATCCAAGGATCTCTACAGTGCTGAAGCCAAGTTCAAATTCAAAATTTTTTTCCTTAAAAAATTCTCCGTACAATCTCTATATGTTATGAAGCACTGCCTGACCTATATGATAATTATTTCCCCAACTGTGATCCAATACAACAATTAAATTACAAATTGGAGGCCGGGTGCAGGGGGCGGGGGGGAGGAGAATACACAAGAGCAGAACAACCCTATGGTCTTGAATTCAGGACTCTTTTCCTAACACTTCAGGGCTCAGAAGTACTTAAAATATTCCCATTCCTCTTTTATGCACTAAATACGTGCTAGTCTTCTCTGATAATACTGTTTAAATATTAGAACTTAATAAATGGACTAGAGGCCCCTAGTGTACATGTGAAAAGAAGACATTTTTAAAAGCTGTTCTGGAAAAGTGAGGAAATAATTTAAGATCTTGGAGAAATCAGGGGGGGCTGGTAAGGAGGCATGAATATGTGGGAAAAATAACCCTACAGATTATGATCCGTCTAGGAGGCAGCGTAAGATCACTTTTCCAAATGAAGCATTTTAAAGGTATGATTAGCCATTCTAAAGTTAACTATTAGAAGAAAATATTGGCTGCTTTTCAGATTAAGTATTTTATTGCCAGCAGAATCTACTATGTAGAATGAATGGCTTGCGTAATTCTTGGAAAGGAGAAAGTAACTGAACAAATTCTTCCATAAGCAGCAGAAGTGATTCTTCTGCATGTTTAACCACTCCAACAGCGTGATATTTTCCAAGTCCTCCCTCTTCCCTCAAGGCAACCTCCCTCTTCCCTCAAGGCAACCTCCCTTGCCACTCCCCTCTTCTGCTCTCCAGCTACTGTCTGGCAACACTTGCTGTGGTCTTTTCTATGCACTTTCTTCAATACATACTGGCCTGACGGCCAGCCATCAGTACTGTGAAACTAAGAACTTAGTACCTTCCACACTTTGAACCCTGAAAAGTTTAGTTAAAACTAAAAGTTGTAAAAAGTGGAAGGGAACAAAAAGAATGGCATGAAAGGAGAAGAGAGAAAAGGGAGGGAACAGACAGCTAAACATAACAATATAACCATACATGCACCTGTATTCCATAAACCAGTCCATCCCCAATGTATCTTCTGTAAAAATGTGTAAAAGAAATGCAGTTCTGTAATTTGGTGTTTTCACAACTAAATGATACCTTCAAATAAGCTGTTGCACTGATGACTTGTACACCATATTTGATACCTGTATCCTGAGGTCAGTTACAACTCTAAGATGACGCTGTGCTAAAGTGGTATCATTCATTTGTAAAATACAGAATCAGCCTTTAAACAAGTTACACAATAGTGTCCATGAAACTTTAAAATAGTCAAGACAAGGTAGTTTGTTTACACATTTACAGAACTGAAGAGAAGATGCAAATTACATTTTCTATAATTAAAAATGACAGTGTGTTTTTTCCTTTCTTCCTTACAGGTCCCTTCCTGAAGCATTTGGAATATGCCTCTTTGTAGCAAATGAAGCAGAAAGGATAGCACTTATTTCTTGAGTATTTAGATAGTTTTCTGTTTCCTTTTCAGAGAGAGAGACATACAGCCTCCCCAAGCCTTAGAAAGAGTATTGCATCCACATTTTGATCTGTAAATTTCCCTAGAAGCTCTTCTAGAGTGGTCATAACTACAATACCAGTTGAATAAAAACATTTAATCAAAATATTACTACTTTGGCCTCAGTGGTCTTTGTTGCCTGCCTCCGGATTGGGGAATGGAAACTCAAAATTAAGGGCAGATAAGTACACTGTACTTTTAGGCTTCAAAACTGAATCACATCAGATTTACTGTCAAACAGTAAGTAGCTAGCTGCTTTTTGCGTGTACACAGCAGCCAAAACTGTTCATTGTTTCTGCAAATGAGACTGAAGGCCTCACAACAGGCACTCAGAAAATAGAAAAAAAATCCATGTTAAAGCTGCTTCAGACCTTTTTTTTTTTTTTTTTTAATGAACTCTAATTCTGACAGACTGAAGGACAGGTTAGTTTTCCAGAGCAGCATTTAACTGTCTTTACCATCAGATAGTCTTTTCTCTTCCTTTTCTACCTAATTCTTTCTGTATCATCCAGGTTTTGCAGCAAATGAAGTAGGGAGCTCTAGAAATAGCTCACATACCCATGACTCGTCCAACAGTATAGTGAAAGAAGCAGCATGCAATCTTGTTCATAGCATGCAATAATCATGACATGAATTTTTAAACTGGGTTCCAAGGAAGAGTCAACACACTGCAAATCAGTAAGTCTGATGTTGATACTAAACAAATTAGAAGACATTTTCATAAAACCCAGAATGATTGGACAACATAGGTCATGGGAAAGCATCAACATGCTTTAATAAAGGGAAGTCATGCTTCTCAAATCTAGTGAAGTTCCTTGAGTCACCAAACATGGCAGTGAGACAGTTACAGTTGATAATATAGACCACTTTCCAAAAGGCCTTTGATAGACTCCTTTATCAAAGACTTTTAAAGAAACAAAGCTACTATTGGATAAGCAGTAAGGCTCTCAAGTGGATGAAAGTATTGGTTAAAAGACAGAAAAATCTGGGCCAGGAACATAGTATTATTAGTTCTCACGATTCATGTCACGTGGGGATTTCCCATAAGCATCTGGGCTTAGTTCTACACCTGCCAATACACTGATATGTCAGATAAGTGAGACGTGAAATGACAGGGTTTGCTGATGCTGCTGAACTATTCAAGGAGAGAACCAACTGACTGTACCCTGCAGGAGCACCTCATGAGCAACAGAGTGAGAACAAGGCAAATGAAACTCGATACAGACTGCAGCAGAAAACACAATCCTAATTTAACATATTAACTGACTGACTCAGAAATGGTATCTCAGAGCTGTACGCAGTATAAAACCAAACCAAATCAAAACCACAACCCACTTCTATGCTTACTGAGCCCAGAGGTACCTCCTCTTTACTGAGAAGGTGGCCAAACTTTGGAACAGGCTTCCTAGAGAGGTGGTTGATGCCCCAAGCCTGTCAGTGTTTAACAGGCATTTGGACAATGCCCTTAATAACATGCTTTAGTTTTTTGTCAGCCCAGAAATCGTCAGCCAGTTGCACTGGTTGATCACTGTAGGTCCCTTCCAACTGAACTAAACTATTCTATTCTATTCAGCAGCTGTTAAAAATGCAAACCAAATACTAGGAATTTTTAGGCAATGAGTAGAAGAATGCAATGGAAATTCATACACTACTTCATAAATCCATGCTGCTGTGAATGACTCTGGGAAGCTGTATACAGCTCTCCTTCCCTTCTTTTTATTTATTTGAGACAGACATACACACACATACAATAAGGTCTCTCAAATCACAAGTAACATGGAAAAGCTGATTAAGATCAGGCCACTTGGGAAGAATACAGGAATGTCGTCAGAGCATGCAGGATGCAACGAGGAAGGCCAAGGCCCACCTGGAATTGAAGCTGGCAAGGGATGTCAAAAACAACAAGAAGGGCTTCTTCAACTACATCAGCAGCAAAAGGAAGGCTAGGGACAATGTGGTGCCACTGCTGAATGAGGCGGGTGTCCTGGTGACAGAGCATGCAGAGAAGGCAGAGCTACTGAATGCCTTCTTTGCTTCAGTCTTCAGTGCCAAGGCAGGCCCTCAGGAATCCCAGGCCCCGGAGGTAAGAGAGGAAGCCTACAGAGAGGATGACTTTCCCTTGGTTGAGGAGGACTGCATGAGGGATCGCTTAAGCAAACTGGATGCCCACAAATCCATGGGCCCCGATGGAATGCACCCACAAGTGCTGAGGGAGCTGGCGGATGTCATTGCTGAGCCACTCTCCATCATCTTTGAGAGGTCCTGGAGGACAGGAGAGGTGCCCGAGGACTGGAGAAAGGCCAGTGTCACTCCAATCTTCAAAAAGGGCAAGAAGGAGGACCCAGGGAACTACAGGCCAGTCAGCCTCACCTCCATCCTGGGAAAGGTGATGGAGCAGCTTATCCTGGAGGTCATCATCAAGCAAGTGGAGGAAAAGAAGGTTATCAGGAGTAGTCAGCATGGATTCACCAAGGGGAAATCATGCCTGACCAATCTAATAGCTTTCTACAATGACATGACTGGCTGGGTAGACGACGGGAGAGCCGTGGATGTTGTCTACCTGGACTTTAGCAAGGCTTTCGACACAGTCTCCCATGATATCCTCCCAGGGAAGCTCAGGAAGTGTGGGCTGGATGAGTGGTCAGTGAGGTGGATTGAGCACTGGCTGAATGGCAGAACTCAGAGGGCTGTCATCAGCGGCGCTGAGTCTAGCTGGAGGCTGGTAACCAGTGGTGTCCCCCAGGGGTCAGTACTGGGCCCAGTCTTGTTTAACTTCTTCATCAATGACCTGGATGAAGAGTTAGAATGTACCCTCGCAAGTTTGCTGACGACACATAACTGGGAAGAGTGGTAGATACACCAGAAGGCTGTGCTGCCATTCAGCGAGACCTGGACAGGCTGGAAAGCTGGGCAGAAAGAACCTGATGAGGTTCAACAAAGGCAAATGCAGGGTCCTGCACCTGGGGAGGAACAACCCCATGCACCAGGACAGGCTTGGGGCGGATCTACTGGAGAGCAGCTCTGTGGAGAGGGACCTGGGTGTCCTGGTGGACAACAGGTTGACCATGAGACAGCAGTGTGCCCTGGCTGCCCAGAAAGCTAATGGGATCCTGGGATGCATTAGGAGGAGTGTGGCCAGCAGGTCGAGGGAGGTTCTCCTTCCCCTCTACACTGCCGTAGTGAGGCCCCATCTGGAGTACTGTGTCCAGTTCTGGGCTCCCCAGTTCAAGAAAGATGAGGAGCTACTGGAGAGAGTCCAGCGGAGGGCTACGAGGATGATGAGGGGTCTGGAGCATCTCTCCTATGAGGAGAGGCTGAGGGAGCTGGGCTTGTTCAGCCTGAAGAAAAGAAGGCTGCGAGGGGACCTTATAAATGCCTCTAAATATCTGAAGGGTGAGTGTCAGGAGGATAGGGCCAGACTCTTTTCAGTGGTGCCCAGCGACAGGACAAGGGGAAACGGGCACAAACTGAAGCACAGGAAGTTCCGTTTGAACATGAGGAAGAACTTCTTCCCTCTGAGGGTGACAGAGCACTGGAACAGGCTGCCCAGGGAGGCTGTGGAGTCTCCTTCTCTGGAGATATTCTAGACCCGCCTGGATGCAGTCCTGTGCAGCCTGCTGTAGGTGACCCTGCTTCGGCAGGGGGGTTGGACTACATGACCCACAGAGGTCCCTTCCAACCCCTAACATTCTGTGATTCTGTGAAGATAAACTGTTCACTCTCTTCCTACACACGAGCAAGGGGATATTAAGTGAAATTGACAGGTGACAGTCTCAAAGTTAGAATATCATAGTCTATACTCTGATGGTCGATATTGTGAATGCCAGATTTTTACATGGGTTCAAAAAACAACTGAACAAGCTGATGGCAGAGAACACCACCACAGGTGGATTATAACTACTTCTCACTCTGAAGTCTGAGCAACAAATCACTAAATCCTCACAAAACATTTTGGAAGGTATCACTGTTGGCTTGCCCTAGCCTTAAAGCCTTCACTAGATGCCTACTGCTGAGAACAGGGAAGGAAATCAGAAGGGATACTTGTTAAAGAGACCTTTAACGTACAATTAGGAAGCACTAACAAAAGATCAGAGCAAAACTGTAAAGTTAACATAGCATATATGCAATTTCAAGTCTGCTCTTTATAAATCAAACAACAAAAAATGTACAAGAAATAGCATAAATATCGGGATTTTTGTTCACCAGCTACTCCAGAACTTATAAATTAAATGTTTAAGTTGCTTAAGCGTGAACTAATTGAGTAACTGTCTCATGCTGTACCTCTCTGTAAATATGACCACTGAACAGGAATGAATGCTGGGTTTGCCTTAGTATTGGCTATTCATACTAATTGAAAGTCTTATTTGATCTCAGTCTGCTACAAGGTCATTTCCAGTCTCCACCACAAAGATTCTTTGCCCAGTTGGTCTCTGGTCTCTGCCATCTCTCTCCAGAGACCATTGCTCAGTGATGAGTGCCTTTCAAAGTCAGTCTACTCCAGCATTTCACTTAAGTCCTTTTCATCTTTTAATTCATCTTTATCAACTTGACAGCTTTAATTTCTCTAACACAATGCATCTTTGTTAGGTCTGTCACTGCATCAGCTGGCCCCCAGTTCCAATCTTCTTGCATTGTAACTACCAGTTCCTCTAAACTCTTCCTCTCCTTTTCCAGTACCAATTTCTGCTAAGGGATGAAAGACTGATTTGAAGGTTTATTTACCAGTAAGTATCCAAATCATACTCTTTTACCCCTTAGTTATGATGACCTTCTGGACAAATGAGAGCACAAGCGAGGCCAACATACTGCTCTTTAGAAAAGGCAGAGAAACTGTCAGCACTTGGAACAGCTCATACCTCAAAAACTGAGCTCTTAAAAGTGTTCCCTCTTCCAACAGGCCACAACACAGCTTGATAGCATTTCCAGTATTTATCTATGTTAAATAGTAATGCACCTCACTGCTATGTTTGTATAATGTATAACTGAAAATGCAGAAATAAAATGTGTGTTTAAACTCGTACTCAAAAAACACCTATGACTCTGTATCTGTCTGCCACAAGAAGCACATTTATACTATGGCAAAAGGTTTGCTTATGTTCTTTTACATGATACCTATAGCTAAGTACTACAGTCAGCTGAAGCCTGCATTAGAAGTCCAGAATCCACCAAGGATTTACAAACCCTAATCTTCAAGAGTTAATATGGAAGCTGGTAATAGAACAGCGGCTATGGAAAAACATCCACTTTTGACAAGCATATGTGAAAACTTCACTTATGGTAAGTAAAGCAACAGCGAGAGGGATGCAGAGTCTCAAGCTGCAGTGCAGATTGCATCATAGAAGAATCACATTCATTCATTCTGCAAACTGTACATCTTACACATGAGTATGAATGCCAGCAGCTGAACTGAAATGCAGAATGGTCAGTATCAGGAACTGAGACTGCCTGGAAATGCTAGGAATGAAGCCTTCAGGGAATTGTTACGGAAAATCCAGCCACACAGGAAGTAAATGTTTGTCCAAGATTTATAACAAACTCCAGTGGATTTTAATACAATGAGTAAATATATTATTGAAGTGGTATCAAAGAATAAAATCGTGCTCATTCTTAATCCCACATGGCTTCTGCTTTATCTTTCATTCAGAGTAAAATCCGATATATTAAAGTTTGCTACAGTTCAGGCTTTGTTTCATTATTGTTCCTAGATCCATATGTGGACACTGATACAGTACATTGGTAATATACAGTAAAAAGGTGGCACCTGAAAATGAGGCTCCTTCAGTATTCCAACTAATTCTGCAATATTTTCATCTTTATGTACTAAGGGACTGATGTCTTCAAGAATTTCATTGACCAACTCCAGGTTGTTGTCACTGACAGCCTCAAGTTTAGAATCTTCCAGTCGCTCATGAGCCTGTAAGATTAAATAAATGAGACTATGCTGTAAATAAGTTTCAAGTAGTTCCAATTTATAAACCTTTTAAATAATTTCTTGGTGCAACCTTTAGCAGGAAAGCCAGAAAAAATACATATCGTATAATCTGCATATTTTATTTTTATAACTGCTGCAGGACTTTGCACGCTTAAATACGTGACTCAACAAAATTTATAAGCAGCACCCATCAGAGATGCCTGTATGTCCTTATTTCCTATAACCTCTATGCTATATACACCAAACAGTACTCTCTGAACAGTATAGCGCCTCAGATCTTATCTGCTTCAGAACCCAGTGCAAGTACACCTTCTAGAAGAAGGACAATATAGGAACTATGGGATCTGCTCAGAAAAAAAGTTAAGTCTGCAAGAGAAACATTTACCCAGGCTCCTCCTATTCAAGCACCTCCAAATCAGCAAATTCTAAATGGCAACAGTCTGCATAACTAATTGAAATGTTAAAGAAAAGTCTGCGGCAAAGGTGGCTAACAGTATCCTGGGCTCCATTAAGAACAGTGTTGCCAGAAGGTCAAGCTCTACTCAGCACTGGTGAGGCCACACCTGGAGTACCGAGTACAGTTCTGGACATACTGGATGCAGTCCAGTGAAGGGCCACAAAGGTGATGAAGGGACTGGAGCATCTCTCCTATGAGGAGAGGCTGAGAGAGCTGGGACTCTTCAGCCTGGAGAAGAGAAGGTTCGGGGGGGGTCTCATCACCGTGTATAAATACCTGAAGGGAGAGTGCGAAGATAATGGAGCCAGGCTCTTTTCAGTGGTGCCCAGCGACAGGACAGGAGGCAATGGGCACAAACTGAAACACAGGAGGCTCTGTCTAAACATAAGGAAACACTTTTTCACTGTCAGGGTGACTGGGCACTGCCATAGTTCACCCAGAGATGTTGGAGCCTCCCTCCTTGGAGACATTCAAAAGCCATCTGGACATGGTCCTGGGCAGCCATCTCCAGATGACCCTGCTTTTGCAGGGAGCTGGACCAGATGACCTGCAGAGGTACCTTCCAACCTCAACCATTTTGTGATTCTGTGATAACTTTTCATCTCTTTCTAGAGATACTGCTGCAGACATAATCCTTTGCTCAACACTGCAGATACTTAAAATCATCGAAAAGTAGGAGCTTTGAGCTGCAAGAGGAAACATCTGAAATCTGAATGTTTCACTTATTTATTACAGATAGTGCTGTATCATAAAATTAGGGAATAAGAGGAGGCCAAAAATAACTAAGATTCTCAACGAAGTCAATTAAGAGTTATTTACAACACCGTAGCAACAAGAAGTTCAAAAAAGAACAATCGCTTTGGCATTTGAAACTACAACAAGTAACAGATATATTTGGGAGTTACCTATATACACTTCCCATACATATAATTTGCAGGTATATGTACACATTTACTTTCTTATTAGTGCTTTAAATCAGATATTAAAATAAAACTTCATTTCCTGAAATCATCCATGTATGAAATTCTACTTCATATATACAAAACGGTATTTCTGCAGGACTGATGATCAAACACTGGTAAGGCTAACTTAACATAAAGACATATCAAACATTCCCCAACACCAACACACACAAAGTAAATGACCATGATTACGATCTCACACGAAGCTTGGCACCTACACACATTTTCCTTAATAAAGGAATGTTATTTTGAACGTAATACATACAGTAAACAACATCCTTCTTTTAAAGTTTACTACTTTTACAGCAAGAAAAAAGACAAATCTATTGACTTTCAAATATACTCCAACTGCAAAACCTTTAGAAGATTAGAAAATATATCAGTTACCTTCTTTCTCACTCATTTTCTTTAAAATACTACCACTAACACAGAGTATAATTTAAATACAAATATCCTCACCCTTCACCTGAAAATCAAGGTCATGTATATACTGGGGAACAGAAAGTTTATCAGTCAACAACATCTGATCCTGTAATACATTGGGAGTAGCAGGATATAGAATGGTACAAATAATTAAAAAAAAAGGAATGGCTAACTTAAATATTGCAATTCTTTCTTTTTCATTCCAGAAACAGTGATACTGAATTGAGTCTTTTGATTCATTCAGTATTTATTATACTTGCCACATGTTCAAATAGCAAGGCTTTTGCCTCCAGCAATCTGACATCCTAAATACTGGACTCAGTGTTTATAGATTACTCCTGAAACGTTTCCTCGGTCTGGGTTAGGCATTTATCTGGCATGCTGTAGGCTATGCTACAATAATAAAAGCAATAGTGTGACTCCAGAAAAGAAGATAAAGTTTTGAGGTTCAAAAAATTGTTAAGAATCCAGGAAAAAAGAATTTTGATAAGACAGTTCAGTCGCAATACTGAGTAAAATTCATGCATGTTTCAAATTCAACAACTGTTTTCAAAAAAGTAACAATTCTAATGTCGAGTTAGGATTGAACATAAACCTCAGCACATCAAAGACATGGACCTGTCGGAGCAAGTCCAGAGGAGGGCCACAAAAATGATCAGAGGGGTGGAACACCTCTCCTATGAAGAAAGACTGAGTTGGGGTTGTTCAGCCTGAAGGAGCGAAGGCTCCAGGGAGACCTTACTGCAGCTTTTCAGTACTTAAAGGGGGCTTATAAGAAAGGTGGGGACAAACTTTTTAGTCGGGCCTGTTGTGATAGCACAAAGGGTAATGGTTTTAAACTAAAAGAGGGTAGATTTAGGCTGGATATAAGGAAGAATTTTTTTACAATGAGGGTGGTGAAACACTGGAACAGGCTGCCCAGAGAGGTGGTAGCTGCCCCATCCCTGGAAACACTCAAGGCCAGGTTGGACGGGGCTCTGAGCAGCCTGATCTAGTGGAATATGTTGGAGCTTATTGCAGAAGGGTTGGACTAGATGACCTTTAAAGGTTCCTTCCAACCCAAACTATTCTATGATTCTATAAATGTCAGTAAATGACAGGAAAATACATTTTACAGTGATTACAGTTACCTCCCTTTCCCCCTACCGCCTACTGAAAAATGGAAAGATACATTAAAGAACTCTATCCCAAAAAAGATCTACAATTACTACCTTGAATCCTTTATTCCAGACAGAAAAAGTGTGAAATGAACTTAAAGCAATTTTAAAAGATTAGCCAAACTTTGCATTGCAAAATATTACAAAGTCACTACTATGCTTATTGCTTGCCTTCATTTTTTTAAAGGACTGAAAAGAAAAAATGAGCTTCTATGGCTCATGGCACATTTCCCTACGTTTCCTTTTGTCCTTTTTGGGATACTTGACATAATGATTAGTCATATTAACTGACTAATAAAGGAAAATGAAAAAGCTTTTACGTTTCTGGCCTGAAATGAATCTGGTCTGAAATGAATCTGTTTAAATAATCTGGCCATCTCAGGGTCCTGAGAATTACCTATTCTGTTAAAACTAGCTCTTCTAATAGGAAAACAAGTTTTACGTATTTTTGGAGAAAAATGGATATATATATGAACTATATATACTTCATGAAATATGTTGTCGTTTTGACCTTGTCCCTATACAGCTCTGCTGGTTAGGACTGAGTTTTTGGGTTTAATTCCAAAATAATTACAAAAGAAAACATGAGTGTGGTCATGCCATATGAACACAATTAAAACCTTTCAGTGTTCCAGGTAAAGCAAGTTTATAGTTAAGAATCTGTTTCCATTACAAGCACTTTTTTACATCTGCTAGTCATTAAATTACACATAATTGTAATTGGCCATTAAAGCACAAATTGTTGATAAGAAAAAAAATGCTTTGCAATGAACAATTTCTTCATGATAAATATTAAAGATGACATATGCAGCAGATACTGAAGTTGGAAACAACTCTTAAGAAAATGCCTTTACTTTAGTAAATTTAGTAAAACACTTCCATTATTTCTAAGTTTATTACTATGCAATGTCTTCCACTTACAACCAATTTTCTGAACAGCTAAACAGAAGCAAATTCTTATATGAATTCTTATGAGTTTTCCTTTCCAGATTTTTATACTGAGCAAAATCCCTGCACAACAAACCTTTAGTTGTACAGAGTATTTCGTGCCTGTTCAGAGGGCATCGCTTTCAGATGTCTACTCATATTAAAGAGACAGCTGCATTTAACTGTTTTTTCCTCATGAAAGCAGTTCATTTTCATGAAGTAAGATTATGAAACAGTGCTTTGCAATATTGACTGCATCTCCAACTAATAAGATCAGCTACATTTCAATTACAGAATCCAAAAATTTTTTTGTAAATATCACCTTACATATTTATAGTTGATTGCTACCACCTATACATGAAAGATTTTCAAGACCAAAATTAGCCCACGTCTCAGAAAGCTGACAACCAAAGGTCCCAGCATTACTCTGAGATCCAGCAAAGGGTACAGAGAAAGTCTATCACTGGGCTGATCAGAAAGTCATTTTGAACCAAAGACAAAAAGAAAACTTGTTTACGCCATGGGGGAAAGAAGGTTATTGCCCTCATTTTTCATCTTGGGCAAAATTGCTAAAAGTCAGAAGGCATATGGGTTTTGCACACAACAGTGGTCACAAGACTATATTAAAATCAACTGCTTCTAATTTCACAGAATCACAGAATAGTAGGGGTTGGAAGGGACCTCTGTGGGTCATCTAGTCCAACCCCCCTGCCGAAGCACGGTCACCTACAGCAGGCTGCACAGGACTGCATCCAGGCGGGTCTTGAATATCTCCAGAGAAGGAGACTCCACAGCCTCCCTGGGCAGCCTGTTCCAGTGCTCCGTCACTCTCAGAGGGAAGAAGTTCTTCCTCATGTTCAGCTGGAACTTCCTATGCTTCAGTTTGTGCCCGTTGTCAAGTATTTTGACATTTTCTTCATAAATAATATTACCACATTATTTCTGGAGTCTCTGAATTTTTCATCTTCCTCTAGAATCTTCCATATAACGATAAATGAGTGTGCACAGAAATGACATTATACCAAATCTTCACCTTCAAAAACTCCTTCAAGTCTTTTAAAAAGACGTACCTTACATAAAAGCCATTGTTATTACCTCAATCCATGCTGAATGTTCACACAATAATTTAAGAGTTAAAGTAATTCCAGATTCTACTCAGAGAAGCAAGTTCAAATACCTTAGCAAGTGATCTTACAATAGGGTTTTCCATAATTCCTTTAAGAAAAATCAGGTCTATTTCTTCAGCGCCTGTCGATGTTGGCAGATCAGTAAGGTTATCCAGGACCTGCTGCATGGCTGCTGACAAAACAAAACCAAAAAGTCAGTACTGACCAAAATAGGCCTGTATAAATAGCAAAAGCTCTGGGAAATACCACAATATTTACTTTAGAGGTGTTACACAGCCAACCACATCTACTGAGAGCAAGCAAACAGAATGGAAAAATAACTTTTTCTTGTTTGTTTGAAAGACGGAAACAAAGGATCTATCCAAATCCTTATCATCACAACCAACTTAAATCCAGGCCCAGCACACTCCTTTCAAGATTCGCTGCTACTTAAAGACTGAAAAAAAACCCAAACAAGTATAAACTATGTATAAGGTATGCATAATCTTCCAAATACAATAAAAGAAACTCATTCATGACTCTTATCATTTAGTCTCTCTTTCAGAGGAAGTTTTCAGCCCTCATACACACACCAACTACAAGTTTTACAATGCTTGTATAGGCAGATGTCACTGTTTTAAAAATGAACACATAACTCCAAACCAATTTTTTTGAACGAAAAATTTGCTTCCAATGCAGGTCTTACCCTGGGGACACCTGTGTCCATCCTCAGCAGTCCTTAACAACCACTTCTGACTTGTTGCACTCCAGCACTAAGTGTAGATGGTACAGATGTTAACACCAACCTGGCACCACAACACACTGCAATGGGAAGCATATCCTACAAGGCAAAATATATTGTGCCTGCCGAGTACCCTCAATGGAGATTTTCCTGACTATCTACAGACTCACAGAGAGAACTGCAGCAACTTGGGTGAGAGTGAACAACGTTGCCCAAGGGAAAGTCAGAAAATCCCACCATCCCAGCTGTCTTGTCCCACGAAGTCATTGAGGTGAGTGATGAGAATTTATTTTAGAACTCTGTGCTTCAACCCTCCCATTTAAGATAAAGTTGAATAAAACAGATGTTTTGTTAGACAACAGGTTCAGTACATTCACATATTACATAATTCTTGTGTATTTGGGCATATGTGCAGCAGCCCGTAGCAGGCATTACATCAGCTAGCCCTGAGCTTGCAGAGATGAACATGTGCCAGCCTTAGGCTGCGCACAAAAAGGGGCACCACTGGAGACAGTTATGATGTCCTTTGCAAGTTAAATGGTGATTCTTCCCCTGTTTTCCAACATATGACTAAATATTCTTATCTTGTAGTATTAGGTTTGTAGTGAATAACCTATACTGTTCTTGATTTTAACTGTGTTCTTTTAAACTCCTGCCAAGTTGTATGCACATGCTCAGACACATACACAGGTATACTAAAGAAACCTTCTGTTGTGATCCCCAACAAGCTAAAAAGCATTAGAACAACTGCTGTATACTGCAACGCTCCACATGTTGCATAGCAGCATATATCAAGAGAATTAGAAAGCCTATATGCCCCTTCTCCCACACAGGAATTTACCCTTAACTTTCCTCATTGCTTTATAATGAAAGCTATTATGAAACACTGCACAGTAACAGAACAAACAGCTTTTCTCAACACCTACTTTCTGATTTCAATTCAATTCTTCCTAGAATTCCATCCCAAGCAAAAAAATATTTCTGGCCATTCTTCCTGTCAAGTGGAACTGACTTTTCAACAATCAAATCATCTTGTGTGCCACATTTTAACTACAGCAGTGTATATCAAAAGACTGCATTTTTAAAAAATATGTTTTAACCATACTTCTTGCTTTCAAAAAGTGGATCTTCTGTGAAACCATAAGTAGGAGAGAAAAATAACACTTACTTTATGCTTTCAGATTTTGAAGCAATATTATTTCTACTTTTTAACAGGCAAAGTGCTGTTAGCAATCACATACTATGCAGTTACCAAATCAACCTGTAAACAGTCCACATCTTCCTCAGACTAGGTATGTCATACCTTCACTAGTTCAGCTGCAGATGCAACTGCCTTGTTTCACATTTTCTCAATCCCCAGTTATAGATTCATGACTCTTAATACAGTCATGCAAGCTATGGTATTTGCAGAAGTAGACAGATATCTCTAGTGAATTTACACAGTGTGCTAGGTGCTGCAGAAATACTACAAATATTATAATAATAAACTTTCTTTACATTTTTAAGAGTTAAGAAAATTGTTTTCAAGAGACTTCAGGTTAGCACTTCTGTTCTTGTAAATAATCTGAGTAAAAATACAAAGCTTCCTTCAGGTCAAAGCATTCATCTCAACTACCAGTTGCAATTCCAGCACTTGATGTTGACAGAGGCATGCATAATAAAGACATTCCTTATATATCTCCATGTTAATAAGCTGTTTCTTACATAACCCTTTCAGAATTCTGCCTACATTAGCATGATCAAGTTAAAAAATAAAAACCCTACATAAAAACTTTATCATTAAGGAGAAACTATTAAGCACAACATTAAGATTCAAAAGAATGACTTGCAAGCTTCTGCAGCTAGACAGGATACTTTCAAATGAGTATTTTATTTAATAAGGTTTCACAAACTCCAGAATCAAGACTACTGAAGTGTATTTTAGCATTCTTGGAAAGCAGCAAGCACCTTTATCAACATGCAGAGTTCAAAAAATTCACAAAGACAGACTTGCATCCCAGGTGATCAAAACCAAATCCAGTTGTTTTCTGAAATAGCTTCCTATTGCTGTGCATCTGATGGTTGCCTTCTCTCACGGCACAGCCATCATGGCAAGAGTCTTCTTAGCTATAAATAGCGTTGCCTCAATATCAGAAAGAAAAGCAAAAAGGCAGGCCTATGCAAGTTGGGATAAAGTACCTTTACACTCACCCTGGATTGTTTATGTCTGAACACAGTGTGGGTCTCTATATTGCCTCAGTGTAGCTAGTTCCCCATCATAGAGGGAAGATCTTTCTAAGTAGCTGAATAAAAAATTAATGCTGTTAAGTATCCCTTTATTTTAACCAGCTACTAGGTTAAGTAAAAACTTTCTACCGTGGGACAAAGTTTTAAAAAGCTTCAACAAAGCCTTTGTACCTGTTACCTAGTACATGGCAACTAGAAACTACTGCAACACTTTCATGCTTCATTGTGTTTATATGCTTCACAATGTTTCACTGCTTTACATTCACCCAGAAAAAAAAAATTCAGAACATGACCAAATGTTATTTTTCAAAAAGTCATCAAGACCATCTTCCAACAGGAATTATGTCAGCTGTTTCATTTAAAAAGAACAGACAACTATACAGGGGTACTTTTTGTGACAGACTAGACTAAGCACTTTCAGTCTTCTACATTTATTATGCAACTCATGGGACAGCTTCAAACATAGTTCCCATTTAACGTGAAATGCATTTGCTCACTTGCGGAAATAGCTTTGAAAGTCTAAGCAACATATTGACCTACATATGCCTTACATATTCATATATGTACTCTCAAACAACTTGATTTACCCAAAGACCATTTAAGGGGGCAGGGGGAAAGAGCGGAAGACACTTTGGTAAATGTCTTTTTATCTGTCAGATTCTCTTTTTATCTATCTATTCAACAGGCTTTTGTTTATTCATTTCTAGGGAAAAAAAATTCTTATTAAAACACAAACAGCAGGAGATACATTGTTTCCAGGCTTAATTATAATAATCTTTCAGAATAATGTAGATACACACGGAATTTCAAGTAGCAGTCTTTAAAACAATTTCACTTTTTTCTTTCCTGGGGCAAAGCCACTTTAGCTCTTTTGGAAAAGTATCTTATCTCTGAGCAGCAGGAATGAAAGCTGAAGATGTAAGTACTCACGTAGGAAAAAGTTTTACTTAAAAATCAGGTCCTATCAAGGAAGAAACAGATGGAACTAAGGAGTTTAGAGACTACCAAAACTAAATACCCTATAAAAAATTGCCTTTTGAGCCTCCCATCTCTTCTCTGGCAAATCTCCCAGAGACAGAGGTTACTGCTGGGGGAAAAAGAAAAAAAAAAACAAAAAAAAAAAACCTGTAGAACTTAAATGTAAGTCAGGCATACAAGAACTAAGGACCACACTGAACAAACTGCATAAATCAGGTTGTCAGGAGCGCTCCTTATCATTGAATACTTTGGTGTCCAATGAAAAGCAAAAAATTAATTCCATCTCTCTTGCCTCTCTCATCCCATCTTTTGGAGGAAACTGGTAAGAACATGCTAACCTTGAGAGCTCTATCATGCATCTCCTTCTCTCTCTGAAGACAAGCCTTCTTCTATATTCAAGGACCAATCAGAGTAAAATTTTAAATTCTCATCACAACACAAAACGATTTGCTTTTGTGAGAACAGCACGAGATAGGCATGGTTGACTACAATGGTTAACAAAACCATCTAGGAACACACGCATTACGAGAAACACACATTGACAACTGCCTCCAGACAGAACAGGAGGAACTGAGCAGCAAAAACAGGTTCTCAGTGGAGGCAAGGTGCTGAAATATAGGCATTCTTGGGAAAAAGCGACAACGGAATTGAGTCTGAGCTGGGACTCCTAGGAGAAAATGAGATTACAATGGGCCACCCTCCACTCCAGCCCCTGGGTTTGGTGACAGAGAACATACACACACATAGAATCAATTTCCACAGTCAATTTTCAAAGAACATCTTTGTAAGAAAGTTTGAAGCCTCAAGCAAGACTCAGCAGGAGCATACTGCATTGAACAATTTGATCCTACTATGCATATGACCCCACACTCAGAGAAACTAGTCTGTCATTTGAACCCCATATTAAAAAGGGAAAGGGGGGAAAAGACATGTTAATTGATCTCTGGCAAAGAGCGTGTGTCCTGAGGCATAAGAATACAGAAAATCCCACATACTAATGCAAAATTTACTAATCAGAATTAACTCCTCCTCATTCACATATAGCTCTTCAGAGACAACCAAAGCATGCTTCAAGGGTTTAATCTACATACTGTACCTTACAACAGTAAATTCACATCAAATAGAAGTAAAAGATACTACGAAAACTGTTCTCTTCTTGTATTTGTAAGAAAAAGACAGGTTTTCACCATGCTCTCAACTATCACTCTTCTATCAAATTTGATTTTACTCTTTCTTTCAGTGCCTAATTCTTCTCTACATTAATTCTACATAAAGGAAAGAGGAAGCATACATTTAAATGAATTTTCCAGATTTGCAGACAGAAGACAAATGTGTCACTCACTGGGGAAAATTAAAGCTTTCCAGAGTGAATACCTTGCATAGATCATTTTAGCTCAATTCCATTTTATTAGCCTTCAAGCTTACAAATTAACAGGAATGAAAAGAAAATTATGTCTAATGTATTTAAATAAATGTATGCATATTTATTTCCACATAACCTACTCATCTGGATAGGAAGGTACGACAAATATCTCAAGGACTATTGGTGAGACTAGTGCTTCACACAAAGTCTAGAAAGTTAGATTAAAATCTCATTACATACGTAAAATTTCAAAACAGTTTCTTGTGTGATTAAAACTTTTTCCAGAGGAATATGTCCAAAATAAAAGTTTCACAAGACAACCAATATGCATAGTCACAAGAAGATTCATTTGTAACTTGTACAGCCCTTAACCAATGACAGTTGTGTACATTTTTTCCATTTGTGTTCATGTTTTTAAAGAAATGGATTTACGCTCTAACATAAGGTGAAAAAAAAAAAGTTATGTTGTATTGGCCAATTCTCTCCCCAGTTACAAATTACAACATTTTTGGCAGCCTATGTCTGAGAAAAAGAGTACCTGTGAACAAGTTAACATTTGAAGCTAGTACAAACAAGCTTCATTCACTAACAGACTATTGACAAAGAATACATGAAACAATGACAAAGCCCTCTGTTACTAACATTACAGTAAGTTTCAGAAACCAGGTCTTAAGTGTTTCTGGGAAAGTATTATGCAGTAAACACATACAACATTATGTTTACATTGCCACAGCCAGCAACTGTATTCACTGAGCAAAGATCACATTTAGAAATAACTCCAGAGAAGCGCTATAAAAGTGATGTACAATTGCAGTTTAGCCCCTCTGCTCCTCTACGCTAGGCTACAAATTAGTTACACAATCCCATACAAGGTATATCTATGCTGCTTACTGTAGCGTACAATGATACTTGGGCTCTCAAGCATCCACAGACTTTGCATCTACATCAATGTGAGGTTTTATCCAGGCTATTTGACAAATAATTGCCAAGCAGGGAGTGTTGGGCTAATGCAGCTATAGCCCTACTGACAGCCACTTTACCTCAAATATTTCTGGGCAGTAGTCCACTGCAACATCATGTAGGCACATTTTCTAAACAGGACTCCTTCCTCATTCAGTAAATACAGTGGATCTCCTCTAGAAAGACAGTAAGACTGCTTAATGAAGGAAGCTGTTGTCTGCAGCATGCATACTTTACTGACAGCAGAATCAGAGAAACGAATAGCATATACGGCAGCAAATTAGAGAAGGAAGGAGGAAAAGTCTAATTGATAAGAATGAATGCTCCTCTGGATATTCAAATTCTACTCACTGAATTTTTGCATATTGAAAAGTAGTAACATAAATGCTTAGAAATGTTTACTAATTTTTTTACTTCCTTCTCTCCAAGTCTCCTAGTAAGCCAAGATTGAGCTATTTTGGCATAACTATAAACAGAAGCTCGAGCAGTCCCTACCCTTATCAAACCTAGCTCAACTACATCTTACATTCCCATTTTTCATGACTCTTAAGGTCACAAAAGCTATGGGGAAGAGCAAACAACTCTTCCTCATCCCAACACTGTAGCCATACTTCTTTCAGGCTGTGAAGTTTGTCTAAAAAAAGATGAAGCACAAATTTTCTGATGAACAGATGGACCTCACAGCTGCATCTTCTGGAAAGAAAAGCACTATTTTAAAATTATTTTGGCAAAGATAAAAAGAGAACAAAGCATCACATCTTCAAAACCAGCTGAATTAAAAGGTTAAGTCTGAATATATATATCATGACTATCAATAAGATATTGATAGGAGATACACTAGAATCCAGTAGAGGAAGTTGTGTTAGACTTTCTTGAAGGACGGTAAAGAAAAATATTTCAATTGTAAAGTACAAAGGCAAATAACTTAACTTGATGCTTACTAACTAGGGTTGATGCTTTGAAGATAAACCTATACAGGCGTTAAACATTACCAAGTTTTCTGACTATTTTTAATTAGAGAACGACTGATGCAAGCTTCTGGCACAGGCGACAATTAACCGAGGAAGTACACACATGCACACACGCAAATATGCTGGACACATCTTTTCTGACAGACAGAAGTTTCTCATGCAGTGGTTTAAATTGTACACGTCTAACCCCACAGCTGAAAGTTCTCTGCAGCAAACAAATGATGGGACAGCAGAAACCTGCATGGTGATTTCTGTACTGTAGTCTGAGCCACCTAATGAATTTGCTTCTTCATTACGGTATTTGTGCCACACTGGAAGAGGTAGGAGGGCTTACGATGTCTTCTGAAACGTTCAGGAGATACAGTTCTTTAAAAAGCAAATTCAATTCCCCATTTTTCTGCTTAAATAGTTTTCACGCTCCACTAAAAAAAGTAGCATTTCTTCCTGAATTACAGCATATATAACTGTTTGAGAATAATTGGTTAAAACAAATTATTACTAAAAAGTGAACATTTACCTCCCAGGGGTATATTCAGGAAAATAATTGGATCAAGTTATGAAAGCTTAACTTAAGCGGGAAGGGTCCCCATGAGGTCTCTAACCCAACACCAGGCTCTAAGAAGGGACAGATATGAGAGCACACCACATTGCTCAGGGCTTTATCCAGTAAAGTCTTGAAAACCTCCAAGCATGGAGACTACATAAACTTCTCTTGGCAACAGCTTCCATTAATTCCTAATGATGAAAAAGGTTTTCCTTACCTACATCCTGCAATTCTCTTGATTTCATTTATGTCATTTGTCTCTCATCCTCACTGGAACAGGTTGTCCACAGAAATTGTGGAGTCTCCATCCCATGACTCCATTCAAAACCCAATGGATACAATCCTGGACAACCTGCTCCAGTTGATCCTGTTTGAGCAGGGTGGTTGGCCCAGATGATCTGAAGAAGCCCCTTCCAACCTCAACAATTCTGTGATTCTGCAATTATTTCCTGGCATCCTTCATTCAGATGGAAAGCTTTGCTCACTATGATTACTCTTCTTGAGCTTTGCTATATACTCTTTCACACAATGTAAATACTACCTTTAAATAAATACTGGAAACTCATATTGATACTATACCGAAAGACAGAAATATCCACTCTTTCTGTAACAAAAGGCCCCAGTTTAAACCCATAAACACCATCAGCTCAGTTACAGATGCCTGCACTTCTCCAGTGCAACTCAAGATACACTGCAAAAAGCTATGCTATCAGTGGTCATTTTGACCTAAACATAAGAATGTTCACAACATTAAAAAACAAGAAAAAAAACAGACCTATGCCTCCCAAAAATTACTTTATGAATTGATACTAAATTGCTAATATGCTGTTTTACAGCTTCTAAATACTGTTCATCAGGAACTTAATAACTACAGTAAAACTTTGCTGAACATCTGAATATCATCAGTACCAGCTGCCAACAAATAAAAAAATTTACTTCCACAGTTTCTGAAAACTTTATATAGTGCCCTAGATATACAGAGCTTTTGCTCTAGCTGACTATTCGCATTAGTCTTCCTAAAAAGTAGTACTAAAGAGCCAAATTTCGAAACCAATTCCATTTGCACTCTAAATTGTATATCACACTGTTATGGTAAGGCACAGCTTAAAGGACACCACTACCTTACCTCTTGCCATTACAAATGTAATGTAAATGTATGTTGCCATTTGGAAGAAATAATCTTTGAGGAGATCTTGGAGAAAGCTTTAAAACATAAGCATTTCTCTGCACCTGCCAAGTTGCACAAGTATGAAGACCAAATATTCGAGACATTGGAGAAATCATTAAAAAGCATTTAAGTAATCCAGAAATCTAAATCTGTTAGAGGCAGTGGCGCTCACTGGAAGGAAAAGGAGATATTCTGTACTTTTGAAAGCCTCTACCTAGAGGGTAGAGAAGTGGGGCTGTATATATGTAAAAGCTTCTATTGTAGGAATAAAAAAAAAAAAAGTTTTCCAAGAGGAAAGACATTAAAAACAGTACTGTGCCTCAAATTACAAGCAGCGGTTGCATTTGAAATAAAACACAGAAGGAATTTAATGCAAAAGCTTCAACCACCATACAGCACAAACTGGAGTGTGTAAAAGCAAGTCACCTGAAAGCTTTTTTAAAAGGCTGAATTAAATTATTTCTTTTTTTTTTTTCTAGTGTTCTTACTTTTCAGCTATAGATGTTAGGAAAATACGTATTGATGTCACACAAAGACTACTGTACTTTACATGAATACAAGCATATGCCCCAGGAGAAATTTCAGCTTTGGTGAACAAAGACTGTGCTCCCTTAGTTCTTCAACTGCAGGTACTAGAGGATATTTTAAAATTGATTTCTAAATGAAGGCAAAATGCATTCAGTGTATATACAGTGTAAGATACTACTTTGTACCCAAAGTTTCAGTACAAATTCAACAAGTTTCACGATGTATCCTCCATTGCACTCAACTTACACAACAGGCTGAACTTATTGGATCACATCAATCATCTTCCTGGTATTTTGCAAGAAACAGCTGGATGAAGAAATTTGTATTCTCTGAAGTCACACAGGCAATTAATGCCAGTATTTACGAAGTCCAAAATGCCAGCATAACAGATGCAGCAAAGTAAGTACAGATTCTGAAGTATGCCTTTCTCTGTATCTTCATTTTTCAGCTCTAATGCGCACCCTTCCAAATGAATCAAAGCTTTGTATCTCTGTATTTCTGTCACAGGACTCAATATTATATAGCTGTTGCAGTGTGAAAGAGCCTGAAGACAGCGTAACTCACTGACATAATACTAACAACGTAAGTAAACACCACAGTTATATACCTACAGGAGCAAGTTATGTGTAACAAAAAAATAATTCAGCTTACTATACCACGTTTCTTGGGGGAAAAGTTGAGGTGAAGTCACGCAGAACCATCCATACAGTTTTTTCCCATTGGTAACCTCATCCTAAGGCTAGTTGGAAATCAATGAAGAGATCTTCCTAAATCAGATCCCTTCCTCACACAAGTACTAAGTTTAGGCCTGAAAAGAAAATAGTGAACACCCTTCCAAAGGGAAAGGAGAATTCCACTTGTTACGTGCTTGCATCTTCTTACTGTCTCCAGCCAACATTGTCATAGTGGGTAAAGGCGAGCTGGGAAACTTTGCATTGTATGTTGCGCTTCACTTCTAAGAACAGGCACCCCAGCAGCAACAAAACAGGAGGTTTGAGTTCTGCTATGAAAGTGTTTCCTCAACCATTTTCACTTTCATCTAAGCACTCTATGCAGGCATTTTTTCAAAGAAGAAAGCTAAAATTCATAGGGGTTGTAAGGTACTCTGCTGTCAGTATAAACGTCATGGGTCAGAGCAATACTTCAAGAGTTATTTTGTAATGTGGTTTGGGTACATCTGCAAACAAGACAAGATACCTTTAATGCACAAAATTGGATACTCTGCTGCATAGCAAAGTAACAACACTGTGCACCTCCAGAGACCCATGATGAGTTTGATCACTAGAGATCTTGTTGGTTCCACTGGAGTTTGCATCTTAGGGGTGCTTGCATTCTTCCATCTGAAAGCACCTGATCACTCAACAGAATACCAGCAGGAAATCATTAAAAACACTTAAGATACCTCGGCATTTTCTTAATCTTGGTTAATATGAAATTTAGCTTAAACAATTCTTTCTGCTCCCTGTTCTTAATCCAAATCATTTACAGCTAGCAAATAATGCCCTAGTTTTCATTCTTCTAACCCAAAGAAGGTAATTTTCTACCCCAAAGAGTGCAATTTCTTCTCTCCTATGTTGACTGGGAAAGAAGCAAGCCGGGTATAATTCCTCTGTACCTCCTGCAGTCTGCACCTTTTTTCAATATGGACAGTCAGAACTGTGCAAAGTATATCAGACAAGAGTCTCATGAGGGCCTTGCACAACACCATTAATACTTCCCTTCCTAGTGATACAGATTGATCATGAGATCTATTTTGACTTTCTCATAGTTATATCATATTGTCAGTTCAATCTACTGGTCTGTCACAGAAGAATATAAAAGATAATTTTGAACCTCAGCCTCCTTCAAACCTTAGATTTGTAGTTGAACAAAGTCCTCTTCCTTAAGTGCAAAACACTACGTGTATATTTTGTCCCACTGCTATTACTCTAGGCTTCAAATCAGGTTTTGGCACTTTGGTTTTGATCCTCTTCTGCTTTAGTGAAAATGCTTAGATAACGAATTTCACCAGAAACCACCTTTCATCCAGATACTACTGCTCCTTTTAACACTACATCCTTCTACAGCTTTAAGTGTAGGAGACACAGGAATTCTAAAAATTAAGAATTTTATGGTGAGGCATTTTGATATCAAGTGAAGTAAAGCTATAGTAACATTCTCAATTTCATAACTACAGCAGAATGCTTTCTCAAATGAAAGCATCCAAACACAGCACTTTCAAAATCTCATTGGCCCATTATGATGCAGGCACTCTAAAAACCACACCTATGCCCTTTTAATACATCACACGCACATATTAACATTTCATGCATGCTCTGTTTCAGTTCTTTGTTATTGTGAAGTATTTGTTTAATTATCACTTCCAGCCTAAAACACTGGAGTATTGAAATCAGATCTGCATCAATGCAGACATAAAAATATTTTTATTTGAGATTATATTGCAGATGCTGCACAAGCATTTGAAAATTGCCCAGTAAATTCATATGCGGAAAACAGAAAGGCAAGACAGCTTTTTAGAGCACAAAATAAATTAAATCACTTTAGAAAAGATTTAGACTACCTCAACACATTATTTAATAACAAATGAAAGTGATTCTAATTTAAAATAGAAAAGAAATTTTATTATTATATGACTACTACATATACCCCATTTTTCTAGAAGGAAAAAGACCCACCATGGGAAACTTCCATAGGGAGGTTTTCAGGTAATTCAGAGTCTACTTAATTTCACCAAAAGTTTTCCTTTGCATCACAACTTGCAAGTGAAAAATTTAAGACAGGAGTGAAACTGCAAAAATTTTAAAATATAAAGTAAATTATGTCTGACTTAGGACCTCAGTTTTCAATTTTACATGATAACCTAGTACATTTTCCAGAAGTTTCATCTGAAGTTCATTCCTAAACTCTAACACTCCCACTTCCACTAAAATTATCCCTCTTACACTCCCCATCTCCGCCCAAATAAACTTACTCGGAAGCTGCAAAAGCAAGTTGCTAAATTAATGATGTTATAGTTCAGGGTGACTTGCAATAGGGGAAAAAAAAAGTTTTCTTTACTACCGTTGTCATATGACACAGTTCTTGTTTACTCTAAGGACACAAGGTAAAGCCTTACCTACGAAGAAAATTTACTAAAACACGCTTGGAATGCTAGTAGTGTTGTAATGGATAGAAAATGTCTTTTCCAAATTTGCTTGCAGAACAACATTGTTGATGTTTTTAAATGGCGAGAAATACCACATAAAATCTATGTACTTTAACACAGAGATGGCAAAGATGATGGCATGTTAAATGCTTACTTGACCTGCATGAATGCCCAAAATGCATCTCAGTCACTTCCCCAGTAAGAGACTCTATTCTAAATTTTCTTTTAATTCAACACAGTAAAGATTTACACAATTACCTATACATTATCGTCAACAGTTACCTTCCTTTAGTCCTTTGAAGGTATATTCAAGAACCCTGGCAAAGGAATACAAAGATCACCTTGACACTCAGATTGTGAAGGGAACTGAAAAACTCTATGAAAGTCACACCACACTTGGTCATGTGTTTCACCTCCCAGGCTACTTCTCTGCAATTTGCTGTCAGGATTTATTTAGGATCACCAATCCTTAATTAAAAGTGGGAAATTTAATTACAATTTAAGAATATCTGGGCACAGTAACAGGGGGAAAGGTTATTTTTAGTGGTCTTGGGACAGCTTGCATTAAAAACTACACGTTTTTGAGAAAATTACATCTTCAGATGTTCACTTTGAATGTTCACCAACTTCATTTTCAAGTCAGTTTCCAGCTTACTGCTGTGAACACTGAATGACAATATTCTGTGTTTTACAAGGTGGACACAGACACAGAAATTGCAAAGGGTATCTTCAAAACAATATTTTGCACTTGTACCCGTGATGCATACTGACAAGTTTGAAATTTTCTACTCTGTTTCCTTAGAATACCAAGTTTCGTTTCATTAAGTTTTGCCTAAGAAATTCTGAACTTTCAGTCACATACTCTGTTGCCCCAACTGAAGCAAAACCAAAGAACTTTCAAGTCAAGGCTTACAGTGAACCATCAAATAGTTACAAGTTTTCTAATTAAACAATGAGTTTTAAACATCTTTCCATTCAACTCTTCCTTTGGAAAGTGGGATACTAGATGGCAGAAGCTCGTGGACATAACTGAAACTTCAGAGTAGTGCAAGGGCTGCAGTAAAAGACAGGGGTCAGTTCATGCTCAGAAATACAAGGATCGGCTTCATATGTAAACAAAAATCTTGCTTCCAGCAACTATTGACGACTTCATTCCCAATGTCCAAAGAATGTGCTTAAATGAAGTACAGCTTACTACCGGAACTAAAGATTAAGTGGGAAATTAGAAACATGTTATACGCCCAGATATAATCTGCTGCTATTGTACCAAGCCTGTACCAGATGACATGAAAGCACGCAGAGCCTAACTACTGCTACAGTGGAAGGCAGTCATGTCACTTCAATTTATTTCTCTTATTTGATAGCAGGACCTATTCAAGTACATACTTCAATCACATTTCACAAACCACTCCCTCAATTACTGTTGCACAAGCCAAGTTCTGCACATCTTCAGTTCAATAATTTTCTTTTTTCCAAAAGAAATTCTGACAATTGCAAAGACAGTTGAACTACTCTTCTTGGACAGTTCACACCACTGCAAAACTTAATCACAGAATACAGTCTCTCATGGCTTTTTATCATTTTCTGAGATAGGTAAATTGCTGTAGTATCTGAAGGTAGAAATGTTTAAAAATACAAGTTTTACTTATATTTCATTATCTCTTCGATAACATATTTTCTTGTAAAAATGAGGTCATGATGGAACTTGGCTTTTTGAGTGCATCTGAAACATGAGAAAGTCTACAGAGGGGAAAAAAATAAAGAAATTTTAAAGATAATTTCTTTCTAGACTCCAGACTGCAATTGCTGTTTTTTAAAAATAGTTCATACATGTCCTCATATGCTAACTCTCTTCAGTCTCATTTCTGGTGAAACAATAAAAGCCACAGAGTCTCTTGGTTTTGACCCAAGTCCTTTGTTCTATTCTTTCCCCCACTGCTTAGAAGTCTCAGAGAAAGCAATGGGAGGAGGGAAGAGAGGAAGTTGTTAGTACAAGCAGCACCTGACTGAGACAAGAACCTCATTGGTTTTTGACAATGGAACCTCTCAGATTCACACAAGTTTCTACACCCAGTTCCTAGGGTATCAGTAGATAGAATTACTTAAAATATAATGCAATCAACAGAAAAGAAGTGGAGATGACTATTAAAATAGCCTGTTAAAGTCCTCCCATGTACAACCAGAAACGGCAGGTTAGGGACCATGATTATTTTCCATCCCCAGCCCTGGAATTCCACTGCAATAGATAAATAATTCCATGTTTCAGCTTTTCCACAAGGTTTTATGAAGTCTGGGTCCTGACCTGGAAAAGAGTAATTGCTTTGCCAACCATCTCCAGCATGGCAGCTAAGAGGACTGTCTCATCACACTAAATGAGTTCTGAGAGTAGTCAGTCCCATCTATAGTAGTCTCTGCTTATTATACTCCCCATTAAATTCCTCTTAACCAGAAGAGTGCTGGGCCTGAGATACATATAAAAAGAGAGCAATGTACCCTCCTATGGATAAATTGGTTCTATGGACACAACTAGCTTTAAGATTGTGGAATAATTTAACATGAAGTTACCCTCAAGTTCCAAAGTGAACTTAAAAGGGCAATAATGTCTTTTTCTATAATGCTAAGATACTCAACATTTTCTGGGTGTTACAAGGTCAAAAAAACATTCATGACATTCATAACTACTGGCAACAGAGAAATCAAGCATTATCTCAGCAGACAGGTCATACAGCACGCACAAGGTAATAATCAAATAGATGGAGTAGTCATGGCTCATGCAAACTCAGTACTGAAGTTAAACGACCTCATTCTTACTCATAATTTTGAAAGGTCTGAAACAAAACACAGTCTAAGAATGCATTTTCAGAAAAAGTAAATTCCTCTTGATAAAAAGGAAATAAACCTGTTAAGTTATTTTTTCAAATAATCAGTTATATTTCTTTCATTTTCCAGTACATTGTTCCTGCAGACATGCTCAAAACCCAAGTGACATCTTGATTCTGCTTCAACTTCTCAGATACACTGTCTACTAACACGACCCCCAGCATACCTGCGCACATTCCACTTGTCAGGTGGTGCAAGAACAAGTCTTACACTCACAACAGAATCTGGTTGGCTGTCCATCCTTAAAGAGCGGCTGAGACTTTTAAGCAGCCCAAGCTTGCACTTCCCTAAATCAACAGATCCTGATAACTCTGCTACAAGCATTCTATACATCAGCCATATGCATGTGCAAAGCTGCAAGGTAGTATGCTGGATTTTAGCTTGCTTTTTAGTCCAGTTGGGAGGGGAAAATAGCTTGAGGAAACAGATATAAAGTAAACCACATGCAGGTAGACTGCCAGAACACCTGCCCCTGGACAGATCCAATGGCACACTAAGAAAGGCACTGCTGGTCCACCTACTAGCATTACTCTGCACATAGAGATTCATTGAGAGCAGCCCTGAGGAGAAGGACTTGTGGGTGCTGGTTGACGAGAAGCTCAACATGACCCATCAGTGTGCGCTCACAGCCCAGAAGGCCAACCATATCCTGGACTGCATCAAAAGAAGTGTGGCCAGCAGGGTGAGAGAAGTGATTCTGCCCCTCTACTCCACTCTGATGAGACCTCACCTAGAGTCCTGCGTCCAGCTCTGGAGCACTCAGCACAGGAAAGACATGGACCTGTTGGAGCGGGTCCAGAGGAGGGCCACAAAAATGACCAGAGGGCTGGAACACCTCTCCTATGAGGAAAGGCTGAAAGAGTTGGGGCTGTTCAACCTGGAGAAGAGAAGGCTACAGGGAGACCTTATTGCAGCCTTCCAATACCTGAAGGGGCCTAAAAGAAACCTGGAGAGGGACTTTTGACAAAGGCATGTAGTGATAAGACAAGGGGTAATGGCTTCAAGCTGAAAGAGGGTAGGTTTGCATTAGATGTAAGACAGAAATTCTTTCCTATGAGGGTACTGAGGCACTGGAACAGGTTGCCCGGAGAAGCTGTGAATGCCCCCTCCCTGGCAGTGTTCAAGGCCAGGTCGGATGGGGCTTTGAGCAACGTAGTCTAGTGGAAGGTGTCCCTGCCCATGGCAGGGGGATTGGAAGGAGATGAGCTTTCATCCATGGAATGTGGAAAGAGGGGCAGGCCACTTGGGAAGAGTACAGAAACGTGGTGAGAGCATGCAGGGATGCGACGAGGAAGGCCAAGGCCCACCTGGAATTGAAGCTGGCAAGGGATGTCAAAAACAACAAGAAGGGCTTCTTCAACTACATCAGCAGCAAAAGGAAGGCTAGGGACAATGTGGGGCCACTGCTGAATGAGGCGGGTGTCCTGGTGACGGAGGATGCGGAGAAGGCAGAGCTACTGAATGCCTTCTTTGCTTCAGTCTTCAGTGCTAAGACTGGCCCTCAGGAATCCCAGGCCCCGGAGGTAAGAGAAGAAGCCTACAAAGAGGATGACTTTCCCTTGGTCGAGGAGGACTGCATGAGGGATCGCTTAAGCAAACTGGACGCCCACAAATCCACGGGCCCCGATGGAATGCACCCACAAGTGCTGAGGGAGCTGGCGGATCCAATGGGATCCTGGGGTGCCTCAAGAAGAGTGTGGCCAGCAGGACGAGGGAGGTTCTCCTTCCCCTCTACACTGCCCTAGTGAGGCCTCATCTAGAGTACTGTGTCCAGTTCTGGGCTCCCCAGCTCAAGAAAGATGAAGAGCTACTGGAGAGAGTCCAGCGGAGGCCTACGAGGATGATGAGGGGACTGGAGCATCTCCCCTACGAGGGGAGGCTGAGGGAACTGGGCTTGTTCAGCCTGAAGAAGAGAAGGCTGCGAGGGGACCTTATAAATGCTTACAAATATCTCAAGGGTGGGTGTCAGGAGGATGGGGCCAAGCTCTTTTCAGTGGTGCCCAGTGACAGGACAAGGGGCAATGGGCACAAACTGAAGCACAGGAAGTTCCGTCTGAACATGAGGAGGAACTTCTTCCCTCTGAGGGTGACGGAGCACTGGAACAGGCTGCCCAGGGAGGTTGTGGAGTCTCCTTCTCTGGAGATATTCAAGACCCGCCTGGACAAGGTCCTGTGCAGCTTGCTGTAGGTGACCCTGCTTTGGCAGGAGGGTTGGACTAGATGACCCACAGAGGTCCCTTCCAACCCCTACTATTCTGTGATTCTGTGATTCTGAGCTTTAATGCCCCTTCCAACCCAAACCATTTATGATTTTATGATTAGAAGCATCAGATCTTCATGTTGAAACTTCCTTTGGAATACTCAGTTTGGAAGAGACCTTAGCAATAATAATAGCACACTGCTTGGAAAGTTATCTCTTTATTTTCATTAATATAATATCCTTTCCATAAATCAACCTGACTGATGGCACCAAGTATTTCTCTAAAGAAATTTGCCGTGGTAGCAAATAGCTATGACTCTTCATCCCATAAGAAGCAATTTATGTTCAATGACTGAAGCAGTTAAAACATGAAAGAAGCTTTCTCAATTGCAGGAACTCTGGCAGAGTTTCTGTTTTTCTAAACACAGTGTCGGAATTTAAATACCACATCACTTCTCAGTATAAGTTTTCAGAACCAGACAAGCCAACTTTCACACAGAAGGAATCAACACTTGCTTTTTAATACCAGACAGACTGATTTAAATGAGCTCCTGTCAGTAGTTCAACAAAGAAGCCAAGTCTCTGTATTTAAAAATAATTTTCTCAAATTAATTACCATCCCCCTGCCCAGAACAATGGACATCAAGGAAAGAGATAGAATCAAGCATGCATCACCTTGGCTCAACATAGGATTAAAGTATGGCTGAAAGGGTAGAGAATTATATAGTCTATTGATAATTTTTTAATAGAGATTCTAAGTACTTGAAATTCACAATCCAATTACATATGTTTCACACGTGCTCAAAACTGTGATTTTCCTGTGTTTAATAAATTAATTATTAGCATAGTGAACAAGTTTAAGCAGAGTACACCAAGGAGCCTTGTAATTTCCTGGTCTCGTGTGCCTCATTTACCTTTCTTGCTCTGACAATACCTCTAAACCCATACTTCAGCTCCATATAACTCTTCTTGACCTATATTATACATACATACTTGACTACAAGAAGAGAAAGAAGTGTAGGAAGTAAGTGGACATGAAGATATCCAAACTTAAGATTGGAGGCATGAACTGTGATTCAGAAACAGCAGTTCAGATTTTCACTATCGGCAATTAATAGAGGTTTGTGGCAATGGATTTTATACCTCTTCAGACTCCTGAGGTGTCAGTCTTCTCTGTTCCTACAGGTAGTGAGTCCAAATAAAATTCAGCACTACCAAATCCACCAAACAAAATTAAGCATTACCAAATCCACTGACTACCTCAAGACAAACAACAGAGTTCAATTACCCACATACTATTGCTGCGTATGACAAAAGTCAAATGAGAGTCCCAAGACAGTTATTTGATATTAAAGCCACAAGTAATCCACGGCCCACACTCAGTAGTAGAGCACACAGGAAAAGAAAGAGTCTAAACTTCAGTACAAACCGAAAAATATTTTCCTCCATTCTGAAGACAATACTGACTAACAGCAGGAAATTCTAGAACCCTTCCCCTAAAGGATTTTCATCAATGACTTACAGATAAAGTACTGTCTGTCAGTTTTCCTAATTCTTCTTTAACAAAGTCCATCACTCAGCAGACAGTTCTTGTTCTAGACAGATACCTAAACAGGTTATCTTTTTGTGAGAAAGGCACATTCATACAATGTTGTATGAGCACATATGTCAGATCTCTCTTGATTTAAAGTATCAGGAAAAATTAAAGTTCAAGACTTAATAAAATAAATAAATCAGTAAAGTAATTCTACCAGTCTTGCCTTTCAGTTAGGGGGCTAACAGGTGGATACAGGTTTTTCTGTATGATAGATACAGAAAAGCAATGCAAAGATTGACAAGAAGAGAAGTGCACAGTGCAGCACAAAGTTGCTAGTTCAGCAGACCTGCAAGACTCTACCGTAAATTTGAAGCACAGAAATATCACTGCAACTGCATCTGAGATATTCTTGCTTTCCCTGAAATTTTTTACTTCAATCTACAGTGCTAACAGTAAGGTCAATGCAACACATAGTGTCCTATGATTTTTGAGGAAGGGAAACAGATTCCATAAAAGACACACACTACAATAAGAGCACCCCAAACAAACTTACAGCACTTCTGACACCTTTTACAAATATGCCTCTATAAAAGAACCAGCTGATTTTAACCCTTTGAAGGTTTTTGTTGGATTGTATTTTTGCGAGGGGTGGAAAATATATTTTAATTAATTTAATCACTACTCAGATGCAGAAATTCAAGATCATCTTAGTGCCAGATTACCTCTCCTAGTTTTTTTGCAGTCATCTGTTTTGTACATTTCCAGCTTATACCAGCCATCATAACACATACGCATGCACACACACCCCAACATCAGTGTTTACAACATTTAGCCAAAATTTAAACCCTGCCATACACAAAAAAGCTAGTGATCTTTCCACCACAGAAATAAGAGTAAAATTTTGGTTGAGGTACAGAAGTCCTGAACACCTATTCAATAGTGAATTATTTGGAAATGTATTGAATAAAAGGCAAAAAATGGCTGGAGAGTAGGCAACACATTATGAGGAAGTTGGAAAAACCAAATACAGCAAAAGGAGTGGGTCAGAAGGAAAAAGAAAAAATGTAAGATGTCTTATAGCATGTTTCACTTGAAGGCCCAGGAACCACACCTGGCCTGTCATTATTTCACACAGTCTACCACTAAAAGATAGTGCCTTCACCATGCTGGAAGGGGTAGTGTTTAAATGGGACTGCCACCTGCTCCACCTGTCTTCATGTATACAGCCTAGCTCTTCTACTTGGAAGATGACATGCTTACTACTCCTTCCTTGATGAGAAAGACAGGGAGGTTCCCAAAGATGAGCAGGATCAACTTGCCACTCATAGTGCTCCTTTTTCAGCCTACTGCCTTGAAAAAAAGTTTGTTAGACAACATTACAGAGAAGTGGGATTTGTTAAAATATTACTGAAATGATTTAAGTATATATATGTTCAGCAGCAAGCAGGTAAGTACTCCTAGTGACTTCCAAGTTAACGCATCTGTTAAAGTTGTTTTGGGGAATTCGGTCAGAGAAAAAGAGCAAAAATTAAGGAAGTGACCTACTTGAATGAAAGACTCATTCTGAGGTTTGTGTTCAGATTCCCTCAAAAGAGGCTGACGAAGTATTTGCATATATTTCCTTTAAGTACAAGCTGTGAAATGTCACACAGTGTAACCCTTGATTAATCCATTTTGTTCACAAAGGTTATTCACACTCATATATACTCAAGATTTTTTCCACTATCCTTCTATTCACTGCCTATTTCTGTTCACCGAAGAAAGTACTCCTTCTATTTCCCAAGTATACACAAATGCTTAGAGACTAAAACAAAAATGGCAGCAAAATGGCAGCTTAGTTTCATTAAAAGGATGAGTAGTCTGATTAAAAACAATCTGTACCATAGACATTTAGAGATCTTTCTAACATGTTTAAATTCTATGCTAAAAGATGGCTAGGATCTAGAGTCTTGATGACCTTTCACTTCTTTTGTCTTCCTTCATCTTGTTAACTCAGTCAGAAACTGCCAGTAAACTCTAAAAGCTTTATCAGGATTCTAACTTCAGTCACAGATAACCAAGTGTAGTAATTCTAGATAATATTAGCTGAGATTTATGATGTATTCAACATCTTCAGATGCACAAGGGTATTTTTGGGCATCACTTGAACAGACAATATTCAATGTACAGCTGGTAAATTTTACTCCTCTTTTTTCTCCTATTTCTATACAAGAAGTACATGCATACTGTACTTTATTTCAATCATCTCATAAATGATCTATTTCTTCAGCAAGAGAAAAGACAAGTCTAGTTAAGCCTCACTTTAAAGACATCAGAAGATCAAACTATAGCTGTTTTTGAGAACAGGAGTTAGATATACCATGGTCACTTCTCTGAGCAAGACATACCAATAGTTAGAGGAAGACCTGACCTCCTGGTGCAACTTGGGATAACAAAAGTTGGTCCATTTTTTCTGAACTCCGCTGTTGCATTATTTCTAAACTAAAAATAAACCCCAATTGTTTGTGTTACCTACCACTTTCAAAATCTCTTATCCCAAGGAGAAGCAGCACCTCAAAAAGCCTAGATCAAGTTCTTGGTCATGGAACTGCTCTTACTTTTATACACTTCCAAACTTCAGTCAAGCCTGAGAACTCCTACATTCCACTTCTTCCAGACTAGGAGTTTGCCAGTGACTACACTTTTTGTTCTAAGGTAATAAGAAAGTCACCTTGAAAAAAATATTTTTTTAAACATTTTCGGAAAACTGTATTGGGACACTGCTTCTTTATCGCCTCTTCAACAGACTGATGAAGGGATCAAACACAAGAACCTCAACTTTTACCAACAAGTGTGAAAAGACGAAATACTGAAAAGCAAACAGGAAAGAGCTCTTTACATTTCTCTGGGTCCTTGTCATCCCATTTCCAACAGGTAGCACAAACTACTTCTATAGCACTATGCCTCTATTCTGTACGGCAATCACTGCTTGGATTCCAAGATCTCGTATCAAGTTGATTTCACTGAATAAAATACATCTCCTGTTCACTGTTAACAAAAGATGATGTAGAAGTCTTGACTCCATTCTTCTTACCTGCATCAACAGACTGAACCAAGAAGCTTAAAAGTCATTGGGTATTACCACAAACTTCTGTTTTCCAAGTGATACTGAATATAACAAACTGCTAATGACCTGTAGAATGACTGAAGTGAGTAAAAGATGAGCCAGTTGCTACAGTTTGTTCCCAGTTCTTAGTACAGTTATAGGACAATGTGAAGAGGGACTTTTAGAAGAATATTTTTTAAACACAGCAATCTAAAATGGATCACTGTTTCCTATTATCTACACATTTCCACAGATTGGTTGAAGATCTGTTTCCAAGCACAGGATATCATACAGTCAGTCATATTTGAAAGAGTATTTCTATTGTTAATCTAGAAGTCTTTTCTTTAGCTTCAGATGACCACCTGTTATCAGCACAGACCTGTACGTTCAAAGGACTCTATGATCAACCAACCTAAAATTCAGACTACTAAAATGTTATTCATTTAGCCCCATCACACTGTATCTTTCTAGGTATATTAAAACCCCACACTGAGGGCAGAAGAACCTTTAAAGCCACACCAAGATCTTGGCCAAGGCCAGGTCCACTTTACACAGGGTGTCTGTGAAGAAGCTAGGATCAGAAGGAATGTGTCATAGAGCAGCAGTCAGATTTCTGGAGAGCAGGTAAATATGTAAACAGGCATACAGGCTCCAGAGCTTGGAGGCTAAATATGTAGTTCTGGTGTTCCATCTAGACACATCATTAGACAGAATGGAGCAATGGCCAACCAAAAACAATCTGTGGGTATCCTGGTCAGTCTGACATGCTCCCTAGACTACATATATGGGTAATCATTAATCCTTTGCAAACTTACCACCAGCACTATTGCCAAAACAAGAACTACTACTGGCTCAATCTTCACAGTAGGCTACATTGATACACATACCACACCTCAGTTATCAAGCACTCCACAGAAAATCCATGTCAACTATTTAAAGAAAGTAGAGAGTAATCCTGTCCAAGGATAAGAGTTTCTCATGTTTAACCAAACAGATCTCCAGTGCACAGCAGCAATTTTTACATGAACACTCATCCATGAAGTAGTTGAGACTAGTTTTGAAATGGAAGCGCCTTGAATAGTAAAAGCACACAATATAAATTACACTAACAACCAACAAACATGATTTGGTTCAAAAAGTCTTGAAGTTAAACGTTAGTTGATTTTGGGAGATTACCTGGGAAAATATCATGTATGCTTACTTTGGTTTTATACTTTCCTGGACAGCTTATGGATGCTGGGCTTTTTGTTTACAGACCAGTGTTCTGGTTTTTAAGGTATGTAAGTATGTATGTATATACACACATACACTCTTAACACATATACAAAATACTATATAAAAATGCCCTCTTTATGTATGCAGTCACGCACACACATACAAACAAAAATGAAATATATGTGTATTTTTGAAGAGCATTTAACAGACTGTCAGCTCCAACCCATTACTGATAACAACCCTCTTCAGTTCAAATGGGTAACATCTTAACATTGAGCAAGCCCACATCAAACAGGAGAAAGGTCCTGATGCAGGGTCTTTCTTCAGTGCAATATTAGGGAGTAGTAATCTTTTTCTTCCAGGTAGCCATACCCACAGCTGCTTACCTGTGCCTGGTATTTTAGATTATTCTCTTGCATTTATACTGGCTCCCTAATGACCTGTAGAAAAGCAGAGCAAGAGAAATGATGGCAAATGTGTTACCTTTGCTGTCTACAAGGGGACAGGCTTTCTGGAGACCTTAAGCCTTATGCCTTTAGAATTATCAGTGATTCTGCTGTCTTAGTTTTCAATCCCCTCTGCAATTACATACAGATCTTTTAGGAAGCTGTTAATGTGCAGGCCCAGGAAAGTTACGTAAGATGTTATTTTCATTGTGAGCTACACATTAATTTTTGGATTCTGTCACTGTTGCAGCTAAGCACAATGAAATTCTTCACCAGTTCGTGGCTAGTGATGGCACTTGGGGATCACGATACGCTGCTTTATCCCTTTCTGGAAGCTGAATTTAAGGCTATCCAGACACTCAATTTTCTGGCCCCAGCTCTTTCTCGTCAAGCAACATCCATGTCTTCTGTTTTCTTGAAAATCTGCTCAGAGATATTGTTAATAGGAGCTCCTGATTGTATCTGAATGGTTTCAAAAGTGGCCCTGTATGTTGGAAAAAGGATATGGAGTTAGATGGGCCTTTGGTCTGACTCAGTGACAGTTCTTATTATTTGAAAACTTACCTTATTAAAGAGCACCCATATACTTTCAGGTTTGTAATGAACTCAAGTGTTATGTAGCTAGGCTGTAGGACTTCACTCACAACGTAAATAACAAGTTTTATCCATTAACGTTGCATTTAACAGACAAATCTTGCATTAGTATATAACGCTCCTGCACTGTGATACCAGATGCCAACTACAGAATTAAAATCAATTGTCTCTACACGTATCCTGGCTAGTCTTGTATTCAACACAAATAGGAAGTCATGTCCCGAGACCTCAAAACACCAAAGATTTCCTTCTGCCTATTTCAAAACAGCACTATATTCTGAAATAATGAGGTTCACTTCCAAATTCATCTTTATAGATTTCTCAGCTCTAATGCTTAAGTGCATAGCTACTTCTTCATGTAAGTAAAATCCAATTAGAAACAAGCCATATACACAAAAGCATTTGCATTTTGGAATTAGTGTCCCAGCATGGTTCACAATCGTCTGTCTACAGAATTGCGCGTCCTGCTGAAGTTCATGAAGAAAAATGTGAAAAACATTTTCTTGACTGTAGTGTCTCCCAAGGCTAACTCTGCTCCTCTGTGTGTTTCATACTGACTGGCTTTCTGTCCCAAGATTTTGTGATAGAGGTAAAATGTAGTAATCTGTTTTATTCGCATAGCTTACTGCCAAACTACTTGAAAGGTTTGCAAACCCAGATCTCTGGAAATACAGGTTTAACAAAAACATTGCTCTAGCTAGACTTACTTAAATGTCACAACTGAAAGTGGTTACTCTCTGCTTATTAAGTAAATATTTCCAGTATTTCCAAATTAACAAACTCTACAACCGAAACTAAGTGAATACAGCATGATGACTAAGAGTAGAGCAGATATCTACCTAGAAAACATAGTTATGGGTAAAAAAAAGGTTAATGTTAACCTTTAAAATGCAAGTATTCTTAGCTATTCCAGTCTAGTAATAAAGAAGAATAGTAAGCATTAGAAGTGATCTGAATTTTGAAGTAATTACAGAAAAATAAAACTCAATGTATTAACTCACCCTGGAGGAAAAAAACAGAGTAATCTAATTCAAACTAGTCTATGGCTGTCCAGAGAGATTACCTTCTGGAAGTACAGTAATTATATTTGTAAAGTAGAATCACTTGTGCCTGGGGTGGGGAGGCCCAAGGGATTTACTTTCTTTTTTTTTAATTTGAAATACGTAAAAGCTTCATAATGGCATGAATACTGAGAAAATAATTTTGTATGCAAAAGTACATGTTCTGTGTAATGGTCTTTTTTGGTGGTGGTAAACAGATATATGTAACTGGTAAGACTGGTAAGACTGTAGAACACCAGATGCCAAGTATGAACGGACATACAGTTCCACTTTTCCATACAGCGCCCATACTTTCTAAGCTAAGTAGCAGAGTGTTTTAGAACTTCTCGCAAAAGCACTTCTTGCCAAATTTGTAATTAGACTAATTCTAAAGAAAAACCTCCCACTGGTTTCACAGAACATTTTTCTATATAGGTTTTCACCAGTACCTTACAAATAGGATAACTTAAAAAACATAAACCACTATATTCTTATGAACTCTAACTTAACAGTTCACAAAGTATTTTAATTCAACATCTCCAGTTAATAGCAAGACCCAACAGCACCATTCTGACAGTCTCACTGTGATACAAAACTGTCTCAAAATAGTTTTAGTAGCTTTACAGAGAAATAAGATGTGGCATCTAACAAGGCCTAACCTTGTACATAAAGAACTTTACCAGGAGCCAGAAGTTTTGATCAGTTAAAAAGAAAGTGAAACAATACCAGAAGCTTGGCGTCAGGTACGAAGCGTTCACTTCTCTTGGAAATTTCAAATTACTTAGGACAATACATCTTGAGACTTTCCACTTTATTTGGAGTCCAGCTGCTGAACAGTCCGCCCTTCTCTTTTCCATTTCCCATTCATTAGTACCAATGAAAACCCCTGTTCAACAGTTCTACTGTTGCTGCTTACAGCTTTCCTGAACTGTAATAGCATGGAATCTGGCCTAAGACTGAGAACTGTTTGGTAAACTTGGTAAGAACTATACATTTCATTCTGCTGCTGTTTAGTTAAGTCTGTGCTGTTTACAGACCTATTTGCCAAGATTTGGCAGTTAAATGTGTACGCTTCAATTCGTAGCTAATAGATTCCCTTCAACAGTAAACTTGCATGCTTCCAGGCAACAGCACAAAAAGTCCAGCAAATAGACTGCAGCGACTTCCGCACGCAACAGAGCACTGGATAAGAGAATCACTTTCTGATCCAATTACTTGACCAACATTTCTAAATGTATCAAGTTCTGGCTACAGTGGATTTTTTTTTTTTAATGTCTTTAGCTACTTACTTGCTAAGCAGCACCGGCTTATTTATCCCTGTACACAGCTAACCAAGCAGGCACCCACACAAAAGTAGCGGGCTCCTGTCACCCGCCCAGAGCAGTGACTCGGGCTTCCGCGAGCACTTCCCGACGCTGGATGCCACCGCATGACCACCAGAGGGAGCCACCGTGCTGCCGAGAAACACGCGGGGCCCCGCTCCTCGCTTCCGTGCTTGACACCCGGAGCATGCAAACAGCAACGCAGAAACACCTCTCCACACCTCTTCTCCACACCCAAAGCCTCCTACCCTGCTCACCTGCCTACGCACCCAGCTACTCGCCCATTCCAACAGCAAGATTTCTAACAGTGTCTTGATCTTGGAGGACATGCAGACAGATGGATGGATTTTTTCCTACCTAATTATGTGTCAAGAGACAATTCTACTGCAAACTCTTTGGTGTTTTCCTAACTGTTTCCTAACGTTTCTTTTAGTGTATTCATTGCGTGTCCTCGAAACTGCCCAAATATTTCTCTCTTCTACCAAGGGGAACATGAAATGGACATGATTCCTGCAGGCAGCAGCAGCAAGATGAGGGTTCTCAACCACCAGTCAGAGCAACTCAGGCACAGCCACCACCTCTATGTGATCAGCTCATGTTACAGAAGCGCTGTTTTCAAACCCAGTGACACTGGTTACCAGTTTATCTTGCTTCCCAAGGAACAGTGACTCAAATGTAGTGTGTCCATCTTTTCACACTTGAGCCAAGACACCTACGAGATTATCAAAGAGCTGTATCAGAAAAATAGTATGGACAACTCCCCTCACGCAACAGGTTCACGCCAAGGCTAAATTTTACCCATGCAGCAAGTGGCCACCCTGCAGAAAGCTATGAAAGAATGAAACACAAATCACAGAGACAGCCCAAATATCACCAAGTGTTTCACTTCATAAATAAGGTTCACTTGAACATTGCTTTAAATATCACATATAGCAAAGTAACAAAAGAGTAAACTAAGAGTTTGTCCTCAGAGGGAAGATAACATACGACAAATGCCAATTACATCAAGCAACACGCTTCTGGAAGTTGTTCAAATCCTACGTAGATTAAATCTCTATAAAAGAGCTTCACTGAGCAGAACTGACCAAATCAAGCACTGCTCATCCCATTTTGCTATTGCTTACCAAATCTCGTGTAAGTAGCAAAACTGTACCAGTAGATCTGGGAAGAGCGACTGAGTATCTGCGTGATTTGCATTCAGATGACTGCCTTACATACACTCTATAAACATCAAGTTTCACTTAACAATTTCTCTCTGTTCAATGAATGCATAAACTGAACTTTCAATTGTTAATTACACCTCCTCCTCCTGCACTTGTAGTTACTGGAAAAATGCAAGTGAAGCTGTAAGAAGCAGTATGACTGTGGTAAACTTAGTATCATTCAAGCAATTTCTGTCCAGCAACACTGTGCTTTGCTACAGCACAGTAGTTCACAGTACAGTAAGCCAGAATTGCTTGGAAAGGCGAAATAAACTTTTTGCTCCTTTCATTCACTAGATTGCAGTTTGCCTTCCCAGTGTCAGAACTTCTGCTGTATAAGCAGTTTCATGTTGCCAAAAAGACTTCTGTAAACTTCAGTAGTGGATCAGGAAAGGCATGGGGTGGAATTTTAATAAGATATGTAAAGGCTGACTTACCAATTGGCCCACTGACTTGTTAAAAAAATAAATCAATGTCACATAAAAAGTGTTGAGATGTTTTATACACAAAACCTCTCCCATGACAGCTGCATGCATACCTCCAAACATAATATTGGTAACTAATGAACGAACATAGAATCAAATATATTTTAAAAAATGTTTCAAGAAATGTAATAACAGTCAGAATGGCTGATATATTTGTCTTTCACTCCCCTACAGATTTACTTGAGTGATCCCCTACATCATGTTCTTAGTTTTAAGAAAAAGTTTAATCCTATCTTTTTACCCTCAGTCTATTTACCCCCAATCTATTTTCCTCCATCCTATGTTTAGGTATTTAAAATGGAATCACTTTAACTTTTCATTAATGCACATTTGACCAGTGGGTAGAGATAAGGCTTTAAGTCGAAAGCTAAAACCAAACTATTTGAGTAGCCACGCTTACTACAGAAACAACATTTGAATGCCAACACTATCTCAGCAAAGAAGCTTAAATGAACTATCTTAAAATAAAAATGTAAACCATTTTCCTTATCTCCTAATTTTCATTATTTTAACAGTATCATGACAAAATGTTTGGAATCAAAAAGTAAAGGCTTAAGCTTCTTTGAAATCAATAGTTGTGTCTCCACCTACTGGAAAAGTGAACTTAACTGAAACACTAATTTGATCCTTTGAGACCTGGGTAAGCAAAAGCTGTAAGAGCAATGTTTTTGTGTAAGGCACAAGGAATTGTTTTACCACCCCCCCAAAAGAAAAGAGCTTGCAGAAACCACTGACATTCTCCGCAGTCAGCACGGATTTCACGAGATTCCTACTCTCAAACTGTTGCTTGTCAGAATGCAAAACTAGTCAATAGTTTTAAAATAACATATCCAAGTAATTTCTTAAATAACATATGTTGCCAATAAATCTGAAATGTCATCTAATTCCAGTATCTTCCTAATTTCCACCATGCTTTCGTGAGGACTGAACACTAACCTTAGAAGAAGTTCTATAAATAACTGATGTGTAAAACCCACAGAATGGTTGCTAATATGAAGCATTCTCAATACGTAACACCTTACTTACCATCATTTTAAAGACTCTAGTTAACCGAAAACAGGAATGCAAATTTTTTTGAAATGGAGCCTAACCTCCATTCCTCCTAACCTTTCTTTTTCTCTTTTTCGTCTCCATTATTCTTGTAAGAATAACATCAGCCGTAACTAAACAATTCAGGCTTGCTTTATTCTGAAAAAATGCAATTTTTAAGCCACAGGATAGCACATCAATATCACAATGCTTTGTTTATCCCACTGCAAAAGACAACAGTTCTGTTGTAGTATAACCTGAGATCCATCTGCAGATGGTTATAATAATGATGAGGGAATCAGTTAATACCTTAACTTAAAAGTGATCCTAACTCCTCCCCCCATAACCTGAACCATAATTCTGACATTTTGTTGAACTCGGATTAGAAAGACTTCAGTCACAACTGAAGCTAGCCAAAAACACCCACTGGTCCAGCTATTTGACACTGCCTTCTAGATAGCACACATTTAAATAAAAATCTTAGATCAATTTTAAGCTCTGAAACAATCATCATCTATTATTTATCCTGTGATATAAAAGTCACATTGACACTTTCCTTTCAATGACAACAAACCGTTACATTCCTCTAATAGTATGTGTGACCAGCACATCTGTATTTCAGCCTGCCTCTCACATGTCAGCCTGTACTAAATTCACTTTTCCCCAGGACCTTTTACGCTTCTGCTATTGTAGAGGGCAGGAAAACCACTTCCCCCTCACAGACTCACTCTTAACCCTGCCATCATATCCTACTTCATGTTTCCACACAAGTAACTCCAGTAGTGTCTGTACCATTCCAGTTGCAGGATCTTTCTAAAAAGTCAGGTTTTTGCGAACGTGCAAGGCCAAAGCCATTCCAGTTTGCCTCAGCACTGAATTTATTGAACACTTATTGTGTACTTCCTACTGGTACAGTAACTTGTTTGGGTTGTTAAGAAGTTTATCCCTATACCTCAACTCCTCTATTGGCTCTCTTTTCCTCAAAAGAACAAACATAAACATCCCATTCAAAGCCAGCTAAAAAAAAAAAAAAGGAGAAAGAATAAGCAGCAGAAAACAAGTTCAGGTGTATGTAGTGTTGAGAACCCATCTGTCCATCCTGTGGTACTCCTTCTGCAACAAATACTCTTTCCTTATGTAGTAGCGTGCTCACTACCTCAACCATTTCCTTCAAACCAGGATGAGTCAAATTTTATCTATTTTTACCTTAAATACAGAACACAGCAGGGCATTTTCTTTAAACTTGAGTGAGTCTTTTATCCTTTCAAATCTTAGGACAATGTAATTCATTCCACACCTGGATAGAGACTGCAACACCTAAAGTACCACTACAAACATTGTCACAATCCCAAGCACATACCTGTTTCTTAAGTAAAAGAAATTCCTCCCCCTTTTCTACAGCATGAGAAAAGATTCACTGAGCTACAGGTCAGTGTCCTACACAGCAGATCAAAAGGCACTCACAAGAGTCTGGGACAGTCACAAGTCTGAACTTTAAATCACTTATTAACTATAGAAGAAAGCATGGTTTTAAAGCAGGACACTAAACTTTTATAAAACTGCATTCAAACTGTAAGTAATTTTTACAAATAAATACATTCAGCTAAACAGAATGATTCAGGGACTGAGTCACTGTACAAAGAGACTCATGTTGAAGACTCTTTTGCCTGTCATTATGGTACTATAAAGTTTTCCCCAGATCACTGACCTTTGTTTGTGCACGTAGAAACACCCAACACAAGGACCTAACTTCAAGCTGGAGCATGATTCTCACTGAAGAAGTCAAGTGTTTGAGGACAATGTTCAGATCACATCCTTAAGAGCTGAAAATAAAGCCTGCCTAATTATTTGGTAGATTATTTGGTTTTCCTGCTTTTACTGTGGTTAAACACCAACTAAAAATGCCAAAAGTAGTAAGTTATATTGCCTAGATTTCTGTTCCTTTCTACCTCCCTGAGGTTTCCACACACTCTAATTCAGAGAAGAAGATCAGATTAAAATACTTTGCTTCAAATAAGAAACATCCTAAAAGTCAGGGTTCTTGCAGAGATTCATCCTCTCTATTAGTCTTCGTTAAGACCCCTTCATATTAGCCAGGCGTGTTTTCCTACTTCCTTTCTTACTTTTATTTTATTTAAGAAAACCCCCAAACATATGTGACTAAGCCACAATTTAATAGTTTCCATTATTTGTTTAATGAAAAAAAAAGCAACAAGAGGTAGTTCAGGAAAGGTCCAATTGCACATATGTTGCAACAGCTTTTCAATCATTTTAGAGACTTTCAGTATGCATAGTTAGCCCACTAACATAGCGGCAGAACAGACACCATTCCACATAGCTGGTACAGTGTATTTGTCAATCACAGCCGTGATACATAGGATCTGAAATAAATGCAAGCACCCAGAATTCAAAGAAGCTGAATATACACACTTTTGGTTAGATGCTGAAGGTTCTATAAAACGTAAAAAAAAAACCCAAAACCCAATGAGGAAGAGAGTAGTAAAGTGTCTCCTCTAGAAAAGACGAGGAAACAAAAAACTAACAATGGTACCAGCATTATGACACCATGCCTCAATACTGCAGATTTGTCACAGCAGTATGGATCTCAGGTAATGCATATAGTGCAATACTTCGAGAACAAAATAAGGAGAGCGACATCATCAATTCTGAACATTTCAAGGGAGGGAAGAGGAAATTAAAGATTTCTCCAAGGAATACTTTAAACAACACATTAAAATGAGCTCAAACTAGACTCCAATTATCAGCATTTTATTTAAATGAGAATTTTCTCTATGGCATTTTCAAGAAGAATTTTGTGACAGATGTTGCATGGTCCAGTCACATCTCAAAGTGTTAAAGCCAACCACCTCAGCAGAAATAAAAGGAAACATTATGATGCCAGTGTCAACTCAACCAATTTAACAGGCGCTATCTGTTCAAGAAGCAGCATGCTAAGATTTGTTCAAAGCCTCCTCTAGTCCAACATCTATTTATAGCTGCCTAGCCTCTCTACAATTTCTCACAGCCCCTCCTCCTCCCAAAGCCAAATCAGGGAAGTTTAATGGATATAATCACGGGCCTTGTGCTGCAAGATGGTCAGAAGATCTGCAGCTCTCCTCCAGCGATCTCATGTGCAATAAGACCAGGAGCAATGAAAAGAAAATGGTCTAACCTACACAGAAGCCAAATGCATGGGATAAACCTTATCTCTCCTCTTTAGGAACAAACTCATTTTTCATTTTTCGTCTGCCAACATGTTGACAGTAATGAACCACATAAGCATCGGAGGCTATGCAAAAGATATCTGCCTCCTTCCTCCTCACTACACAGCAACAGCCTAAACCAACTGCCTCGAGAGCCAAGATAGAAGCTGTCCAAGTCAGCTTTGACCCCTGGACAGCACCAATGTCATCCATGCACCTTCCCACTTATATTATAATGCTACTACTGTACATTGTACCTTCCTCAAAGAAACTAGGAAGCTGTTGGCTTTTCTTCAGTGCAGTTACTGGTTAACGTGTGGTATCCACCACCCAGCCATGCATGTCTTTAGAAAGCATTGATCCAGATAGGCTCTCTTTCACCACCATCTCCACGAACAGCTGTAACATTGCAGAAAGGGTGCAGATATTTCCCTGCATACGGAGCACAACGCCACAGGCGGAACTCTGCCACAAGCTTTCTGCATCCTTGGTGCCTCTCCTACCACCTACATCCACTTGCCCGTAGTACTCGCACAGAGACCAAGGAGACGACTGCACTACTGGAAACTCCTGCCCACCCGATTACAACCATATTTTCTCCCCCTTCCCCATTCAGAGGCAGACGGAAGGGGAGGGGTAACTTCCTCAGGAGGAAAATCACCAGGGAAAGGCCGGGGCAGAGATCAAGAGAGGAGGAATCACCCCAACGGGACAGCAGATAATCCCTGTGAGGCGAGGCTGCGGAGGGGCGTAACGGGGGAGGGAAGGACAGGGAGAGCGAACCGGGGGGATAATCCGGCCGAGAAAGGGGGAGATAATCCCCTCGGAGGAGGGGGGGGGGGGGGAGGGGCGGAGGATCCCGGGGAGGGAGGGAGGGAGGGAGGGGCGGAAAATCTGATAATCTCCAGGAGGAGAGAAAATACCGGGAAGGGGGTGGGGGAAGGAGGGTGGGCGGGTAGATAATCCGGAGCGGCAGATGAGGAGCGAGTCTCCCGGGGACGCATCCGGAGGCGGGAGGAGGAGGGTTAATCCTCGCTCTGGGGGCAAAAATCCCTCTTCCCCGACTCCGGCGCTGCCATGTTCGCTCCCCCTCAGGCCCGCCCGGCACCGGTACCTGCGAACGGGCAGGCGGCTCTTCCCCCCTCACGTCGCAAGCACTCGGGGCGCCTCAGCTCCAGCCGCCCCGCTCCGGCCCCCGGGGCAAGGCGCTCGGCCGGGACCGCTGCGGGTCCCCGCCTCCCACCACCATTTCCCCGCCGGCTTGAAGGGAGGGGACGAGCGGGCGGACGAACCCTCCTCTCCTCCCTCCCCCCCCGCACACGCGACCTCCCCCGCCGGTACCGCAACTCACCGGCTGGCACCGGCTCGCGCTGCCCGTCCCCTCCTCAGCGGGCGCCGCTCAGCCCCATCTGCGGACTCGGGCGCGCGAGCGGGCGGTTGGCAGAGGGAGCCCGCGAGCCAAGCGGTGCCGCCGCTTTCCCCGCCGGCTCCGCCGCCGCTCCTGCCGCTCTGCACCCGCCTCGGCGCGCGCCGCCGGCGTGGCTGTAGCACGCGCTCGCGCTCCTCCTCCCCAGCGCGCGCCCGGCCTCCGCGGCGACGGCGCGCGAGCACCTCCCTCCCCGCCCGCCTGCCTGCCCGCCCGCCTGCCTGCCTGCCTGCCTGCCTCCCGGAGCAAACGGCTGGGCGCCTGAGGGGGCGGGCGCGCCTCGGCCTCGCCCTCCTACCCGCCCGCCCGGCTCTGGGCCCCGCCCTCCGCGAGCGTGCGTGTGTGTGTGAGGGGAGAGTGTGTCGGGGCGCGTGCGGGCAGGGGCGTGTCTCTGTGGGAGCGTGTGCGTGTGGCTGCGCGCGTCGGGAGGGCGCGCACCGGTGCGTGTGGCTGCGCGTGCCAGGAGAGCGTGTGCGTGTGGCTGCGCGTGTCGGGAGGGCACGCATCGATGCGTGTGGCTGCGCGGGCGAAGCGGAGAGCGCGCGGGTGTGTCCGGGAGGAAGCCGGTGCGCGTGAGAGGGCGCGTACGTGCGTGCGTGAAAGCGGGCGGTGTGCGAGGGTGGTGAGCGGCGGGGGGTGAGAAACACGCGTGTGCGAGCCGGTGTGCCCCCCCCCCGGGCTGTGGGGCGCGCTCCCCGCGGGGTTCGGTGCCGGTGCTTGGCGGGGCGGGTGTGGGCTCCGCCCGGGGCGGGAAGGGACGCGGCCGCGTTTCCCTGGGCGCTGCCCGGCCGGGCACCGAGTGAGGGAAACGCCGGCAAAGGTGAAGTCAAACGTTTCGAGGGGGCAGGGGGCGGAAATTTCCCCTGACACTAATAAAGTCCGAGACCGCCGAGGTGGAAACATCGCTGAAAACTGGTTTTCCTGCGCTTCTGATCACTGTTTGCTTTCGACATTTCGTTTGCTTTGAGCAGTGCTCGATGGGCCAGCTTTTGCTATTTTGCTTTTGGTTGGTTTTGCAGGGACTCTCACCTTCGGTTCCTCCTGGACTTACTGAAATTTGAGCAGCAAACATTAAGCCAGTCTTGCATGCACAATTCTCACTAAAGCTGGAGTGTGTGTCGCAGGGTGAAGTTTGCGCATAAAAGAAAACATCCATATCCAAACCAACACTTCATTCCTCAGCTTGTTCTCATTCCCATTTTCATTCTCTTACCGACTTTCCAAAATTCTTTAAATCCATGTCTGCAGTTCAACTGTAATCTACTTAATTATGCTGTTTTAAGAATACATGATGTAGCCTGGTGTGACGTATGGCAACCCTTAATAATAAGCTGTCTGCAGTTCGCACTGGCTTTTGCTTTGGGAGCTGTTGGGGAGAAGGGAAAGCTGGCTCTGTGTGGGGGTAGAGTTTGAACAGAAAATCCACTCCGTATCAACCTTCATTTTAACAGGTTCAGATTCTGCTTTCCTACCAGATAACAAATAAACTGATTTTTATGCAACCAAAAATATCAAAAGAAGCACTGTATCTATGATGGGCACAATTAAAGAAATCGTTGAACAGCAGGTGAAAAAACCTGCCTCAGACTGACCAATAAAGATGCATCAAGTAAATAACATCTGGCTGTCCTCATTTTAGGAAACCAGCATGTAAAATTCCTTTAGGAATTATTTTTACTTGCTCTTCAAATTACAGTAGCTACCCTGGGCTGAGAGCTTCACAAGCACATGGAATTATGCATCCCCGGGTCCAACGAGCTTACAGCCCTCCTGCGATTTCTCAGTAAAAAAGTCCAAATTGAACACATTTTTGGTAATTTGCTTCACAAGCAGTTATCTTTTCCTTGCTGAACTGAAAGGAAACTTAATGTGTCATGAGGGATTCCAAGCTAAGTAATGACCTACCACCCCTTCAGTGTTCAAAACCCTGCGGCTACAGTGGAAAAAAGGACAGGCGTAGAAAATCCTCACACCCCGAAAAATAACTCCGGATCCTTCTCTCTCCTTTGCCCCTTGCTTATTTTTTGTGATGTTCTAATGCAAAACCTTTTCAACCAGAGCCACGAAACATGTAACTATCATCTCGTCCTGGATTTCACAATTCAACATCTTGTTGACTTTTCTTACAGTCGCTGCATTTGAGGAGGCTGAACATTATTCTGTTAGGGATAAAGGGTTGTAGCAATTTATGCTGGCGTCTTTCGTGATACCCTGACTTTACCTTTGCAACCAATGAAAGAAAATCACTTCACTGCAGAACTTTGAGATTCCTTATTACGGTTCAACTCAAAGCTTGAATCTAAACCTGTGAAACATGAGAGCCCATTCGTGGCTGTAACAGAAATACCTAAACACGAAGTACTTTGACTGCCTCACAGCCTTAAGAATTCTTGTCTTCCATGCTGGCCTCTGCAGCTGCTATTTGGCTATTAAAGCCCTTTAGGGAATGTGTCCCAAATGCTCACACACCATTTCTTGCCCACTACTTAATCCGTTTGACCCACTAGGGTCAAGGAAGAAACAGAAATTTATTGTTTTAAAGAAGAGTTTAGAAATTGATGTTTACCCTCTGGCAGGAATTATCATATCCTTTTGGCTTTTTATTACTTACATTCACACGCCACTCAGAAGAGAAATGCCCCATCCAAGGATGGTCATTAGGACCCTGATGGTGCAGTTCAATCTGATAGCTTTGCATCATTCCTGCAGTGCAAAACGACTGTAAACCTCTCTTACCCATCTAACGGGCCATTACTCCACTTCAGCCAAGCCTCACCCTGTTCCCAGTTTAGGGCAGAGAAGATGGGGACCTGGCCAGGGCTGACCGGCTGACTAGCAGTTTCTGGCTAGTGATCATGGTCAGCCAGGCATAAGTTAGAATGGTGCCAAAGCCAAGTTGCTTTGCTCCAGGGATTGTCTCAGTCTCTGTCTAGCCACAGGATTCAGTGAGCGTAAAGACTGTGTTTTACGTCAGCCCCAGCCCTCCTCCTTTTGGCTGATTGATTCATATTCGCTTGAACTGAAGTTTATGATTAGACTGAGCTTTGAACTCCGGCTTTGATAATACAGATCTCACTCAAGCAAAGGGTTGCTTTCGCTATGTAGTTCGATGCTTCTCTCTGTAAAACTGCAGAGATTAGCGTTGCTGATGTGGTGATACTTCTCTGCTGCTGCTATGAGTAACACGGTAGAGGTCTTTCTCCAGGGTCTTTTGGCTTTGCTAGGGCGCCTACCCTGATGTAAAGGGGTTGGAGGGGCAGACACTCCAGTGTACAAAATGTAGGAAGGAGGATGATGTGGGTTTCAGTCCCCTTACAGTTTTGGGTGTACAAATGGGAAAAAAAAACCCTCTCATCACTACCAGCACTGCCACATTTCCTTATTACTGAAGGAATGATGTACTGACTGGTGTCAACTATGCCAGTTTTTTCTTTGTCTTACGCTCTGCAAAGTTCTGGGTCTGAATTCTGAATTCTGTGTCACTGTTCTGATGACAATTTTAATGACAAAATGAACAGATGTACCCACAGAAGAGCATCTTCTTTGAGTTAGTTCCCCTTTTTATATTTAATTGTTGTGAGGAACTGATGTTGAGCTCTTAGAGTGAAGGACTTTGAGACAGTAGATTTTTTTTTAAATGAAGTTTTAAGCTGATTGTTGGCATACTCTGCAAGTCCAGTGTTCCGTGTACTTTAGTTTACAAACGTCTAGCTTGGATAATCAGTTGTTATGATCAACCTTCACAAGCTAGAACTCTAGCTTACTTCTTTAATAAACCCTAAAATATGCTGTCTTCATCACCTGATAAATTACAGAAATAAAGTATCAATTTCTTTGCTGTGTTTATCACCATATTGGAATCTTATGACAATAACTCATTTATGTATCCACTGGCATATCATCCAAGATCATTGTCATCAAAACAGTGAGATTTTCTCGTGAAGTTCTTTGTGCCAAAGAAACAAGCTAGGGTTGGGTTTTTTGGGGTATGCAGTATGATTTCATGTCTGTACACTAAACGTCATTCAAGGTTTTCAAAAAGATCCAGCAAAGACAGCAAAATCTGTAAGAAATTGCGTGATTTTCTGAACTATCCCAGAGGAACTCATTAGAAGATCACACGGGTGATTACAAATATTGAAGGTAAAATAAAAACAGTTTTCTTTTGGGGGAGTGGGGGGTGATCAAAACCACAATCATTAAGAGAATGTTGATTTACATGGAAAGGCAATATGAAAGAAGAGAAGGAGACAGTACCTACAGAGTTAAAAGGTTATATGTCTAATTCCCATGCTATTTTCATCATTGAGGTCTGTTTGCATGTGGAATTCCACTCCACAGGAGGAGATAATCAAGACAAATAGTATGGCTTTATTTTTAAAAGGGGTGGATAATTTCATGGCAGCTTACAACATTGGTAACTGGGCAAGCTAAGATAATAAGGCTAATCAAATCTCATGCTTCACAGCACCAGTTCCCTGCAGGGTCAGGAAAAATCTTTCCACTATATACAATACTATACAATTAGCAAGGTTATTATTGGGGAGCAGAGGTACAGCCTTCCAAAGCAACAAGCTTTTACCATTATCAGAAAACAGAGGCTGTACTTGGCCAGATAGAGAGAAGGGTGTTATTTTCTTATGCCACTTCTGCTCCTCTTCCTTGTCAGAGTTTTAGAATTACAATACTTGGGTTTTGTTGTTTTTTTTTTTTTTTTTTTAAAAATTCCCCTGAACATGATTACCTAAGTGCATTGCTGTCTGAAATCCATCAAAAACTCTTACACCTGTGACTGGTAGCCCAGTTAAAAAACAGCTGCCACTGACTCTACACAGGAATGGTATTGATTAAGCTGTTGGAGGTTACAAGCACTCAGTGCCCTCTGGTTAGGTCAGTAATGTTACAGAATTTGCTTCTCAGTAGCGGTTTAGGCAGAAAGACATAGTCCCAGATGATGATCAACTCTTAGCTAGGACTGAAATGACGTGTGTTTGGAATATTTAGTTTTGGAAGTACTGTTCATTTTCTTTAATTGCCTGAACATATTGTTGTAGGTGTTCTGTGTGTATACTTGAATTTTATTTTCCATCAGTGTGTGCATCAGAGAAATTATATTAGCTGCAATTGAAAATATTTAGCTATTTTTCTGCAAAATTTATGTTCTGTATGTGAATGTGATACTCTTTACAAGTTGGTGGGTTTTTTTTCTTACGAGGTGGAGGAAGCACAATAGCAGAACAACATTCTTTGAAAATCTATCCTATGAAAAGAACTTTCTTTGTATGAGCTATACCTCAAACACAAAGAGCAGGCATTTCCTTGACCCCTGTCTCAAAGATATTTATTTTAGATGTACTAATTATTTTCAGGTGACCTATTCTTTTCCTCTGTCCACAACCTATGTGCATTCTCAACTCTCAGCCCACATACTGCTCGGAGGGGGAAAAAAACCAAAACACAACCTCACCTCCATCTTGAAGTTTGAGTTAAATGACAAGAAAATCTAAAAACGTGAGAGTAACTTACATAAAGATAATTTCAGGATTTCTTCACAAGTGCAAAAGCGCTAATTCTTTCTTCCATAAACATATTCAACCACTTTCTTTCGCTAGACTGCATGGCCATGAGCTGTTTGTGCTAGAACACGAACAGGTTAGAACGTTCAGCTAAAAAAAGTTGAATTAAAAATAAAAGTTTTGTTTACTCCTCAGGTCTCAGTAACGACTGCATTATGCTCCTGAATACAGAGTTAGGCACAAAAGGTCTATAGAGCTGAACAATGAAAATGAGAGTCTGTTACTGAATAGGGTAGATGATTTAGTGACAACAGACATAGCTGTGTTTCAGGTACTCAGTGCCTTCTTTCCATCGTTCTTCACCAACAAGGTCTCCCAGGCCTCTGTGCAAGGAGGAGGAGAAGTGCTAGCAGCAGATGAAAATCATGACAGGGCTCTTTTGCCCTACTCAGCTCCTACAAGTCCATCGGACCGGATGAGCTGCATTTGAGAGAGCTGAGAGGGCTGGCTGATGTCCATACAAGGCTGCTCTCTACTAGCTTTGAAAAGTCAAGGACGTCAAAGGAGGTCCCTGACAACAGAAGAAGGGCAAACATTGCACCCATCTTCAGAAAAGACCAACAGGATGATTTGGGAAACTACAGGAGGGACAGCCTCACTTAGGTTCCTGGGAAAATCCTGGAGCAAGTCTTCTTGGAACGCATTTCTAGGCATATGAAGAAGGTGATTGGAAAAAGTCAGCATGGAGTTACAAAGAGTAAATCGTGTCTTACCAACCTGAATGCCTTTCTGTGATAAAACGACTGGATTTGTGGACGAGGGGGAGAGCCATGGATGTCAAGACTTAAGCAAGGCTTAAAAAGCTTAGTACACTACAGCAAGGTTTTTGACACTGACTCTCACAACCTCCATTTACCCAGGTTCAAACATTTCAGACTGGATGAGCAGACAGCCGGATGGACTGGATGGTCAGGCCCAGAGGGCAGTGGTTAATGGACCGTGCTTTATCCAGAAGTTAGTAACAAAATCAATGAGTAGCACAGGTGTCTGTCCTGGAACCTGTCCTGTTTAACATCCTTAACAATGACCTGGAGAAGGTGACAGAGTGATGGTTGTTCAACAGATTTACAGATGAGACCAGGTTGGAGGTATGGTTAACATGCTGGTGGGGAGGGCTGCCATCCAGAAAGACCTTGAAGTGCTGGAGGAATGGACTGACAGAAGCCTCACGAAATTTGGCAAGGACAAATACCAAGTCCTGCACCAGAGATGGACTAACACATTGCACTGATCCAGGCTGAGGGGAAATGTGTCAGCCTGGTTGGACAGCAGCTGTTCTGAAAAGGCCAGGGGGTATTGGTAGACAGTGAGCTGAACATGAGCCAGAGGTGTCCTCTGGCAGCAAAAAAGATCAACAACAATCCAAGCTCTCTTGATATAGGAGGAAATTCAGTATATGATTGCCCTCCATCACTTGGCACTTGTTAGACCACATTCAAACACTGCCTCCAGTTTTGGGACCCCCAGTACAAGAAAGACATTTAATAAACTGAAGCAAGTTCAGCAGAGGCTCACCAAGATGGCTGGTGGCTGGAGCACTTTACCAATGAGGAGAGGCTGTGGGAACTGGGCTTGTTAAGTCTGGAGCAGAGTTGGCTTTGATGGGGACATAACAGGAGCCTGGCAGTGCCTACGAGGAGGTTATTGGGCAGATGGAGCCAGGCTTCTCAGTGGCACATGACTGAAGGATGAGAAACAAAAGACATAGATGAAATCAAAAGAAATTCAGGCTGTAGATAATAAAAACCTTTTTCATCTTTAGGAAGAAGCAGAAGCATTTGCCAAGGGAGGTAGTACCATTTCCATACTGGAAGGTTTCCAAGACTCAACTAGGTAAAGCCCTGGGCAATGTGATATGCTCTCACAGCTGTCCTTTCTTGGACCATGAGGTTGGCCTAGAGACCTCCTGGGGTCTATCTGAATAACTCAATGATTCAGTGACTCAATGAGTTCACAATTTGTACACAAAACATGGGGAAAAGGAACTATATCTACAGGGAGCGAAGACAGTTCTGGCATATATGTTTTATCCAATGAAATGATAAATCTTAAATGATGCTGGCACCACGGACCGTAATCCAAGCTACAACTGCCCAGCTGTGCTGCAATAAGTTGACTGTAGTTCCATACCTCTCCTTGTTTGCTCTCCTTTTGGCTTCAGCAACCGTGCACTCTTGGCTGCACAGCTTTAGGAGGAAGGCTTGCATGTTTTGAAGTCTTTTTTGGCCACCAGAAAATTTCTTAGCTTTTTACCTTTCCATAGCCTCCTTCCCAGAAAAGGAGGTCCCCACAGTGACAAAGAAGCCATGGCAAAATTCTGAAGATAATGCTTGCCAGATCGCTTGACAAGGTACTCACGTCTGAAAATAACTTCTTGAAAGAAAATGCAGAAATTCCCCTATTTCACCATCTTGTCTTCAGTTCAGATGCACTAAGATGAAATTCCAGAAAAAAAGAATACAGACATTCTCATTTTCCCTAAAGTTTCCTTTATATTGTTAAAATTATGTCATTTATGCCCACTTCAAAATTGTTTTACACTGCGTGATGGCTGTAAAGGGACACTAGTTTAAACAAAAATCAAGTCCCAAGGAATCTTTGTCACATTCAATAAAATCAGAGTACCAATGCAGAGAATTTTAATTAAAAACTTCAAATAAACTCAAGGGAATCAAATAATTTTTGAACCTAAGAATATCAGAAAAGCTATGGCTCAGTGGCCTACATGAGTAGACTTCACTCGTTTCCTAAGTGTTCTGTTAACCAAAACCAGGACATCCACCTTACAAAAAGAGTTGCCAGAGACACTCTCTATCATACTTCAAGGCAAAATTAATAGTCAGCTAAGGTCAGGAAGAACTATCCCTTGCAGCAGAGAAATGAGTAGTATTAGTAGCATCAGACTGCAAGGCCCTCTTCCCTAAGCTGCTGTTGTAGGTCTGGCTACAAAAGGCAGCTCCTTCCCTGAACTCGTTCCCTGGAGATCTTTTCAAGACGAAATACATTGCCATTCATGTCTCCAGCTCAATGGAATGCCAGCAAAAAATTGTGTCTCCAGTGAAAATCTAGTAGAAGATAATCATTGCCAGTAGCAAGCATTGCTGCCTGTTCCCTGCTATCTGCCATAGCAAATTCATTTAAAGAAACCCACAAGTCAGTCTGGCAAAGATGACAGCAGCGTCAGAGGACACTTTTCTGCCTGAATGAGGAAATAAAGAAGAACAGTAAAGACAAAATACAAGGTGGTTTAAAAAGGTACATGGATTGGAAAGTGGAACAAAGGGAAAATACCGATTGGATGTTTTACTTTTTAGAAAGGATTCGTTTTACTTACAACCACATTTAGGGATCTCATTCTTATTTTACACAAATATGATATCATGGAAATAGTAGCTAAGGAAGTATTGTGCCATTATCGATCTTACATAACTTCTGGTTCCTTTTACTCTTTAGTTTTCAAATGCTTTTAAGACTGTAATAGGTAATTTTAAGATTTGAGCCCATTTGTCCATAAGTATTTGAAAGAAATTGAATTATGGCCACTACAGCAAACCAGGCTTTAAAAAAAAAAGTAATTGACTGTAAGCACATGTAACACAATGTCTCTATTTAAAGTCTAATTACTTATACTGCATGGTCTAAACAGACCCCAAAACTGTACTTTTTGTTCCCGCAGTTAATTTCTTTCACAAAATTGCTTATCATTTGAGAAAAGTTGGCTTCTAGGACTAATGGCATCCTTTTGTTATGCATTTTATGTCCAGTCAAAACACCACTTTTGCTGTGGAGTGCATTTTGGAAAGTCAGGGAAAATTGAGCCTCCTGAACCTCTTTGTGCAATTTCTTCTGGAGCAAGGGGGTGGTTACCATACAGATGTATGGACCTGTACAATACAAATCTGTCTGTGCAAGCTACAAAGTTCTTGTTTCCTTTGCCTCAGATAAATTTCTGGCAGAGGAAGCAACTGAGAACAAAGCTGATTAAACCTGGGGCAACACCTGCCAAAGGGGTGGTACAGGCTGGTTGCTTCGTGTTTCTCAGAGGATGAAGACTCTTGGCAGGGCTGAATTTCTGGTTATTGGTTAAACTCTCTTGTGCAAGATACTATTTTTGCACATTACCTCAGAAATGTGGCAGAATTTTTGTCATCATCAGTCTTCAAGAACCTTCAGAGTATCTCAGGTGTGGTTCATCCTGCCTTGAGACAGGGACAGGGACAGTTTGACTTTTGAGATCATTGCATTCCTAGTTTTCTGTTATTGGTAGAGAACAGTTTATAAACTAAACGGAAACTATATTCATAGTGTTTTACATTGCTCTGGATTATTAAAATATCATCTGTGATCTTTTATACAAAGTAATTATATATTTTAAAGAAGCTGTAATATATAAAGGAACTATCCTTTTTTACAGCATTTATCAAATGTACACCCTTTTCCTTACTACTGGTCAGACTTATTTATTTGCATTTAAGCTCTATAAGGAAAGGATTGTCTTTGTTCAGTCTGAACAGTGCCTAATCTGTTAAAACTCCACTTCTTATTGGTCCCCAGGCACTCCTATGAGTAAAACTACTAAAAATAGTAAATTATGTTTCTTAGTTTTCAGCAACATTACATACAGGGTTCTCTTTTTTGTTTTGACTTCTGATTTTAGCAGACACTCTCCTGGGTCTTCTGGTGTGGTTTTATGTTTTTCAAAAGCTGTGTTCCCGCCACAGTGCTTCATTTCAACTTCTTAAAGATTTTACTAAAAATCAAATGGTGGGAAGCTTAGGACTTTTTTTAAAGCAAAATTTAGAAGCAGCAATCTCTGAAATCCACAACTGAGTGAGTTCTGTCAGACAAGGATAAAAATCCTTTTTCTTTTCTTTAAGGGACTGCCAGTGACTTTTAATAGCACTTCCTTCCTACCTGACTTTTCATTTCTCATTAAAAAAAAAATTATAAAAAAAAATTAAATATGTCTTCAATCAAAATGAAAGCTGGCAACAGTAGTTTGCCGTGTATAAGACTACTCAAAGCAAAGCTAGATAATAGTGGTAACTACCTACAACCTAGTAGCGTGTTGGACTTCAGCCAAAGAGAGACCAGATTACTTTGTAAACTCACACACTTGCTATGTGGAGATACTATGGAGTCTACCAGTCACACACTGGAATTTGGATGGGGGAAGGGAGAAGGAAAGAGGACATGCCATTGGAATTTAACAGTGCACAGCTGTTTCAGAAAAAAAAAGACAAGAAGTAAATAAAGTATTCAGCTGTAGGTTGGATTTACGAAAGTGGTGCACAAAATTTGGCCAGGTCACATGGCCATGTGATTTCTTCTAATCACAACCAGGGATCAGGTTTCTGAATTTGTATCTTATCTGGATTCCTATCTGTGTCTGAAGAATGCAAGACAGCCCAAAGGCAGGGCAAAAGTGACTTACAGCAAGGCCAGGTGCAACCACTCTACAGATGCAAAGGCGTACATGGCCTTATGCTGCTGCTCCTTCTATATCATGCAATCTCCAAAGCGTGTGGTACCCCCTGGTACTATTGCAGAGGCTACAGTTGCGGTGTTTCTGCTTATCCACGCTGGCTTTGTGGCTGCTGTTGTCCCAGTATAGGACAGATTACAGTCTGCTAAGCACCGAGTGCAGGGTCCAGGACTAGACTTTCGGTTCATTGTTGCTTCTAGGGGAGATGCATCCACTTTCAAACCACCAGTACCATTGCTCACGAGAGCTCATGTTTCCAGGTGTACCTCACACCGCTACTGGTAAGGCCAGCAGCTGAGGTTGTGTGACAGCTAACAGGCTCGTTCCTCAAGATGGAAATTATCTGGGATCCTCTCAATGCAAAGCAGTCGATGTCAAAATCAGGCTTTAAATGCCAAATACCAAATGCAGGTATCAACTGTTGAAAAACTTGAAAGAAGTGCTTAGAAGTTCAGATCCGAGGTTCCCATTCTTTCCCCAACAGTGAAGGCTAACTCTCTCCTGCTTACAGCAAACACAGGGGAGCCACGTCCTTCACAGCACTGGTCTCAGGAGTAAGACCTATCTTAGAAAAAAAGGGATGTCAAATCATCACGGAGAATAAGGCATAATTTGCTCCTTCCAGGATTAAAGCAGTGTTTTGTGATCAACCAAAAGCCAATGAAGAGTTGGCAATCCTTACTGGGGATGCATTCTGTTGCTGGGATGTGCAGCTGTCTGCTCTCTTCCACTCACAGAAACAGAAGGGAACATACAGTTTCGTACATTTATCTTCTGTGACATGACCTTTCTTCCTCTGCATAAGGGAAAAGGAGTGTTAAAAAAATCCTACATTTTTAGTGGTATATTAATCACCGAGTGCAAATTCGCAATCATCAAAACTAAACACTTGAGTTTTATTTTTATTTAACAGAAATCTTAGCCCAACAAATATGATTTCTGATTATCACTGATGTTGCCAGTGTACTGGATTAAACTGACAGCTTTAAAAAATCATTACAGAGTGCACTAGAAGCCCTCTCCTTTTATTACAATCTATTTTTCCCTAAATAGGAATATGAATTCATTGAAATACATTTCATTAAAATGGAAGGGGTTTTGATAAATACTGGAGAACCATATTATTATAGGAATAGCACACAACAAAGTGTGTATTAATTGACCATTAGTACAGTTCTTAGGTAGCTGAAGTTACACAACCTTGAGCTTCTTGAAGCACACGAGGTGCATTTTAATAGACCATTAAAACATGGAATGTTGTATCTTCTTGCAATATGTCATGGAGTGAAACAAGCCGCATTTCTCTGAGAACATATTGACTGCTTTTAGCCTGAAAAATGGATGAGAACACTGTGTTCCATACATGTTGGGAGAACCAGCAAATTGTGGCATTTCTCCCCAGTGACACAGAACTCTATGGAAAGATGTGAGTCATACTGGGTAGGAATCTGTTGCCTAAACTAAGACATTTTTGACACTGCAGGCAGCCAGCGTGGTGTCCAGCTGCCTCTCCAGAAGGCGCCAGCCTCATCTAGATCTCTCTTCATCTTCACTGTCATTTCTATGCAGATGCCTACATACTTTCTGTCATCTGAAGGACTTCAAATGCCTATTTACTGGCACCTGAATGACTACCATTGCAACCTCCACCTCCCATAACTAACCTGCTAGACCAGTACATAAATACTTCAGCCATGAGCTATGGATGGACAGATGTACGGATAAACAGGTGGATAGGGAAACTCTGCAGCACTAATTTTCCAGACTTTCCATGGAGCTTTGTTCTTAAGGCATTCTGGTTCTTCCAAGGCGACAGGAATAGATAACAGAGCTGGTCTCAGTGCCGTTGTCTCAGCTGAGACAGCTGATGCATTTCTCACCAAGAGCTTCTACTGCCTCAATGATTAGTCCCTGCAAGGCCTTCTTCATGAGCTCTTTGGCTCTTCCTCAGAAGGGGAAGAGCTGAGGAAAACTGCCAAATAACACCTCATGAAGCTTCTCAAACATCTGTGTCCACTCTGTGGATATCTAACAAGGACAGGAGTTTCAACCCAATGTGTTCAGATTTCCTCTCCCTGTCACAATTCAGGCAGTGTTACCAGAGCTCAGAATGAGTTGCCACTACTGCTGCAGACAGTGGAAATGAGGAGGAAAAAAGCTCTTAAACCAGAACAGATTAGTTTAGAAATGTTCTAAATTTACCTGCTACTCTAGTGGTCTCAGTGCATTTTTTGGTTCTTTTGGTATATGAACTTCTACAGCATAGAGTTGTCTTTATATTTGTGCCTAGTGCTTTATCAGATCTTAATAAACACATAATAATAAATGATCCCAAACAGGTATGCTGTGATAACTTACAAATATGGCAATGCTACTGAGTTTTCTAGTGCATTAAAAAAGTATTACATTATGCTTCAAAAATAGAGTGAAGTGAATAAGCTATGGCAGTATACACAGATGTTGGAGAGAATGGAATCAAGTTAGTAAAAGAGCTTCTTTGTTTGCTCAGAACAGAGTTTGATGTGCTAACTATTAAACATTAACATATTATCTTGATGGATTTTGTCCCTACACACTTCAACATCACAGATGAAACAGTTTTAAAAGTAGTTCATTGTAATATGTGCTTCGTTTATTAAAAATGTTTGGGCAAAATACACTGTATTTTTCATCCTCTCCACATTCTTGTCATTGTTCTCACAGTGAAAATCACAAATTCTGTTTTGAAGCTGAAAATGAATTGCAGTTGTCATTAAATGTGGATGTTTACAGATGTTATTAATTCAGGAAATAGTACACTGTTCTCAACAAGAGAATGTTTGATTTATACTCTGGAGAGCTGAAAGCTGCCCTAGAAGGAGAGGAGGGCACTTAGCAGCTTTTGAGACATGAAGAACATGGCACATGAAGATTATCTCTCTCTTATCTTTTTTTACTAATAACGTGAAACAGTTTTTACTGTGTTTCAAATTTCTTTTATCAAATTTCAGCAATAACTTTGGCAGCCAAAACAAGGATCTAATCCTTCTGAATTTTTAATAACTCTTACAAAGTGTTGAAAACAGGCAATGTCCAAGGTAGATTATAGAATGGACAGCACCCAGAAGCTTCTACATCTTGTCTCCCCCTTCTAATTCTGCTAGTGGCCTAGCCACACCAGCTTTCATCAGTTTCGGTGGGAGATTCAAACTCCATTCATCTCTCAGGATCAGGAAATTCATTTCCAGCAGAGATATTTTACATAAAATCCATCTGCTTTTGTAAAAAACAATAAAAATTTCTTTCCTGTTTAGAAAGTATTTTACTCCAGATTTTTTCACTTGAACTACTTTGTATCAATGGAAATCAGGATCAACACTTTTAAGTTATGATGGCAAACTGAAAGCCAGATTGGCCTGTAATTATCTTGCTCATTCCAAAATAATCTGAATTTTAATAACATACAATTGACTTGTCTTTTTCAGGAATCAAAATACAGGCTATTAAGACAAATGTTCCATTAAAGCAAGTATGCATGTAGATTTTGGCAAGTAATAGAGAATGGGCAAAGTACAGAATGAACAATGTCTATACTTGTTTTTCAAATTAGCCTGTTAAAGATTTTCAAAACGTTTTTGTTGGTTTAGTAGGAAAATATAGAGTGCCTGTTGTGGTAAAAACATTATCTTGTAATTCCCTGGTGTAGTATCCTAACCTAGCACATCTGAGTAGTAACAGTATTTATCCTCTACACATTTCAGTAGCACCAAATAGTGTTGCTATGACTAACACATACATCAAGAAGTCCCTTACATTTTTTTCTAATATGTGTTTTTTACTGTATCTTACTAGTTCTTGAAAGACAAATATAAAAGCGAAAAGCAGTCCATGCAAAAATAACCAAATGAGTAAAAAACCAATACTGCACACCAAGATGTATAGCCCACATCTGCACTGCTTCACACTGTGCAAAACCACTTTGTAGCATCTTGGTGCCTTATAAATATGCATTTGAGAGCTCAGTAGCAAAGTATATTCCCACTTTGGATGGAAAATTGCGGTTCTGTAGGATGTTGGTTCATTGTGAGTTTGTCCAGTTGGCAAGTTAATTAATGTCAATCAATGAGAAGAGTTATAAATATCCTCATACACCATACACTTCCTTTTGTTTCTTCAGCCCTCCTACGCATGATGGTTTTGACCTGGGCATGATCATTAGGTTAGCTTGAACTGTGTCTTGCTTAAGTTGATCATTTAAACAGTTAACCCTTGCTTAACATGGCAGCTCATTACTAAAGGGCTTCTCAAAGCACAATCCTCTGTGGCTCAGCAGGGGCTTGCAGACAGGTGGTGACTGCTTTTGTGCTGGAAAATGCTTGAAAAATCACACAGCAAAATGCTTAAGCTAAGATTCTGCCTCAGTCACCTCACATTTCTTACAGGATTCTTCAACCATGTTTCCCAGACTGCAGTCTTATGAACTTTGTCAGGAAATGGCTCTACTGGGTTTGCAAAAACATAAAAAAATGTGATTGCACCGAATCAGAGTTTTCTTCTCAGATGAGATGGCAGCAGCTCAGTGCCTGTATGGCTGGACAAGGAGAAGTGCTGTAATTGTGTCTGTGCAGCAGCAAACATCTCTTATTTGCATTCAACAGTTTGCAGGTCCCTGGTCCATACAAACATCTGCAGACGGTGTGTACAGCAGCCCTCATTCTGTGCCCCCGAGGGACCAGGTACCAGCTGACTGCTCTAGGACTGCACCCCTGAGCTCAGCCAAGCCTGGGCTCAAATTCAGCTTGGCTGAAAGTGGCCATATAAGTCTTCCTATGACCTATCTGAGAGCTCAGACCAACAGCAGTTTTTGGTGAGCTTTCCTAGCTGGGCTCTTTCAGCTGAGACTTTCCTCCCGAAAAGCTGCTTTCTTCCTGGGGTCTCTCTCGTGTTGTAATGGACAATGCTGAATGCTGCTCATGTCCGTGTAAAGCAGCTAAAGACACCTCGGGAACGGACATAAGCATGTGGGGCGAAATATTCATGCATGGCCAGACCATTTCCTATCAGCCAGCCCCAGGTGCCTGCATGCTCTCTGTTCACTGCTGCAAATCCTTTGCGAGCAAACCCTCTGTCTCCACGCCGAGTTTAGGAGCTCAGCTGCTTACCACAAAGTACGGCCTCCCACTCTCTAGGACAAGTTCAGCAAAGAAGCCTTTCAGTGCCTCAATTTAATTATGCACGTTATTTCTTGGCTCCCACATCTTTCCATTGATTGTATGTCAGAACCTAATTTAACAGCAGTGGAGTGACAGGGAACCGAGGGCACCCAGGGGCTTCAGAAACTTACGTTTATTTCCTAAAATATCCTGAATCATGCTGCTCTTTTTTTTTCTGTCTAAGGAATGGGAGAATATGCATTGAAACCAGAGCTAAACATTTTGACACATGAAGTCAAAGAGAGTTTTGCCATCAGCTTAGGTGGAACATGACTAAACTGTAGCTGACCGGCCGCTAACAAGGTAAAAACATGTCCACGTGTTCATACATTTTCATGACGTCCAGATGTGTGCTATTATAAGCCCAGGAAAGGGCAGGCTTGCTAATCTGAATTACAGTGTGTCTTTCACAGAAGTTCACAGAAGTGCTACTCTTGCTGCTACTCTTTAATATGGGGCAGATCCTGTCACCTGCCGGGAGGATATCTATTCCCTATATTCCACTGCTTAGAAATATTTATGTAGCATAATAAGTAGGGAGGAGCTTTATCAGTAGAAAAACATAATAGAAACATGCCAGTCTAAGGATGCACATTCTGGGGAAAAGTGTAGCTTTTGTATGAAGAGCACTTCACAGAGCAGCTGACGTCAAATTATTAGAAATCTGAATAAAGGAAGTTTCTCTCACTAAACTAGAGGCTACTCTGGTCCTGCAAACCAGCCAGCATCTCATGGGGCATCTGACGCATAACCCTCACACTGGAAAAAAATCAGATTCTTTCATGTCCTGAAATTTTCTTTCATTTGTATATAGACTGTTGTTATCACTTTTTTGATGCCTTACAGGAAGATGAGTCATTAGGAGAAACTTGAAGGTGGAGAAGGCTTGACACTCTGGGATGCGAGGACAGGAATAATAAAAATAATGAATAGGGGTGAGTAAATGGGAGGAGAAGGCAGAAGAGATGACTAGAGTATTGATATAGCCTGCGACTGGCAGCCTCAGGAAAACTAATTAGGGCTGAGGCAGCTGATGAATTCTGTATGAGAAAATGGATTTTGAATATTAATATGCTCTGCCCCATTATTGTCTGATTTAAATCCATTAAATTCAAAGGGGCTTAAAGTTTGGGAAAACACATTTTCTGATTCTTGTGACATGATGAATAATGCAAGGTTTAGGAGACAGTACTTTGTGCAAGGGTCCAAAGCCATGTGTATACTAGGGGTTAGCACATGGCCAGTGTACAACTGAAGTCCCGCTTAAATCTTTTCTTTTTTGAGGGTTTCCATGAAACTTAAACAGTGAACTGGGCTCTCTTTCTGCATCAGCTTGGCTAAGTCACTCAATATTTGCTGTCAGACAAGGAAAAAGTGTTACACAGTGTATTTTTCATTTGTTTCGCTGTTGTGCTGTTGAAGAATAATGATTTGCCATTGCTTGGCTCTGTGATTCATTTGATTGTTTTCCCTCATTTCAAGATGAATCGTAGTTTTTAATCTGTTTGCTGTCATTTTTCATTTTATTGAAGCACACATATTGCTCTTATTGCCATGCAAATAGGTGCTATATAAATAAAATGTATTACTACGATCATCAAAGTAAAAGAACTCAGAGTCATCTGCTACACAGTGTGCTCTTTGCCAGACTTGGTGCTGGCGCTCACAGCCCATCTCCACACTTCTGCTGGCAGTGCTCTGGGGAAGCGGCATTTCTGAGCCACCCCGACCGAGAAGCACCAGGGCAAAAGAGTAAATGGAAGTAACAGGGCGGATTGATCACCAATACTTCCACAGAATTACAATTTACTTTCCTCCGGCAGAAATCAGCGATAAGAATACAACCGTGAGTTCGGAGCTCATCATACCTCAGAGGAACGGCAGATTAGCACTGGGGTGGGAAGGCTTCCAAGAGCACCTGTAGCCACACTCTGACAACCGTATTCCTGTGTCTCTCTCCTGCACTTACCTGCTGGATGCTCTCCTGCCTCAGCTGCGTCTGTACAGCCCCAGGCTGGGGTGGACAGTTGTCACAAACATCCCCGGGGCCGGAGTGGGCAATTGTCTCAAACATCTGTTTTGGGAGAAACTGATAAAGATGCTCGAATTAATCAAACTCCTAAACTGGGCATTGTGCTTTTGCAACTTCCTCATCTTGATAAGGGACTGTGGAAGACCGAGCGAAACACTGGGGAGGCAGGGTGTCAGCTTGCGAAACCCACCTATGTCACATAGGCAAGGAAGCTGAGCACTTGCCTTTGGGGGAGGAATGTGAAACCACCAAGACACCCCCACACACACCACCACATCCCCACTGACTCATTTTCGAGAACTTTCGGGAAGCTATGAGGCGGGTATCTGAAGGGTATAAGACGAGAGGGGGCCAGCCCCTTGCGTCATGTGCCCACCACCAGAACATCCTCACCACCAGACGCGTGCCCACCTCCAGAAGACCTTGACCACCAGACGCACACCCACCACTGGAGGACCCTGACCACCAGCAGACACCGCCGCTGGATCCAAGGGTGGTGATACCTTTTCTCTTATTTCTTCTCTTGCTCTGTCTCTGGCTTTTTTGGCACATAACGGTAATGTTGTTATAAGTTTGTCAACCTTCTATATTCTGTGGCTTTGTGAAATCAGACATTGTGTTGTTGAAATCTTTTGCCAAGTCAATATCCGTTTCCAACCTCACAGCACTAAAAGTAATGTTGTGAAGTTCCAAAGTGATCATTTTATGTAATTCCACTGCCATTCAAAGTAAATCTTTGCTTTTAGTCAAGCCTCTTGGTCACTGTTATGACTCTCAGTACCACACAGAGAATTAAAAAGATCACCTTCCCTATTCCCGCTGAGCGGGACGGGACAGCCTCCCAGAGGAGTAAAAGCAGCGAGGTCAGAGGCACAAAAGTGTCTCCCCATCTGTCTTTGCCCAGCTTTCCTTCGGTCAGGCGGTGCGTGGAGAAGCACACGTAGTGATATGGGGAGCACTTCTGGGGTGGGTACAGCCTGAAAGGGCTATAGGTCCTCCTACTCTTACTGACTGACAGTATTGCCATAGTGTGGTGAGGGTATTTGTTTTGGATGTTTGAATTGTAAACTGAACTCGTGGAGATATAGATGTGACAACAAGCCATCTCTTGCTTTGCTGAGAAGGATGAGGACCCCTGACAGGTTCATTCCAGAATGACATCTGCTTGAAGAGAAGAAACCTCAGGGAATATATTTTGGAGCTCTGCCTGCGTGGGTGTGTTGCGGGGAGAAGGAAAAGATCTTGCTTACATTCTATTAATTAAGTTGTTCTGCTGTGAAACAGAACATATATTGTGCTAAATTAGGACAAAAAAATGTGTTTCCTGGATGCCTGAGTAAAATGGGCTGATCTGTGTCAGTTCCAAACACATGGTGATTCATTATAATCTCTGGACTCCTGAGAGGGGCTAGTTAGCCTGCACTGGTCACATCTCACTGCTGCCACTTTCTGTGCTGGCATGTAATGTACCTAGGGGCTCTAGATTTCCTAATTACTTGTGTTCTCACTGCAAGCCAAGACTAGCCATATTTTATAATCTTCCTGAGGGAATAAATATATTCACCCTGTTGAAGCCGAATGCTCTCTAGTTTCTTGAAGTTCTTCTTATCATTTATCCCAGCAACTAGCTGGGGTGTAGTGTGATCTGCTTCCACTGGAGTTCTTCTGAGCATCCTGAGGACATGTAGATGCAGGGTCTACACCAGGGAGGTTGCACATGCATGACAGGGTATCTATCTCAGAGTGGGAAGAAAAGCCTGGCTGGGTGTGAGGCACAGGGAGAAGGAAATCGCCAGACTGCAGTAGCTCTTCATGACAGGGAAATGCTATTTTAAGGTTTAGGACAGGATATATGGAGGTTTTTAAAGCCTAGTATAAATTGTGCTGGGCAGAGGACTGTGAAAGAAAGGACAATTGCTTAAGCAGACTTCATGGGATATAGTGGCAGGGGAATGGTTGACTCTGGAAGAGGAATTAGGAGCAGCAGGAGCAAGAGATGGTTGAGGCATCTATACAGACACACACCATACCACAGTCTCTCCTTTCCTTGTAGGACGCCATCAGCTGCTGGTGGTACTATCAGGCAGGGAGAAAACTCTCTAGAGTCCTGGCTGTGGTATCACACATCGTGTCAGTAATAACGGCAACCAGCAACCTGCAATGTATCTGCAGAGGGAATGCAATGTGGAGGACTCCTGACTTGTGTGTATTGGAGGCTGACAAGGAGTGTATGGTGCAGATAGATCAGGTGACAAATGCCCTCATACACATTTGTGGTAGTGCAAAGGGGCATGGGGAGCTGCAGAGCTTGAGTCGCTGTGTGGACGTCTTTGATGTGGGCTTCAAGCAAGCTCTGCACAAGAGGCACTGCAATGTGGACACAACTGTGTGAAGCCAATTGGCACAGTGAATTAGAGCCCGAATGCTCACTGCTCCAAGCAGCGTGGCTGAGTCACTTGCTGCTGAATGGCTCTAAACACTAGGGCTGGAAGATACTGATGGTGGGGGTTGAGTAAGAAAGAGCTCAGCTTCTTCGGGTCTTCCTAACCATATCAGTACTGCTGCAGTTCTCTCCTAACACCACTGCAGCTCAAGGATGGCAAATTACCATCACTGAGATGCACTTCTGAAATAAACCTCTGCTCTTCTGGTGCGTTTCTGTTCTAGCGTGTGCTGAATGCTTGAAGACACATTGTATGATAAGCTACAGCAGAAAATAATAGGGTATTTGTAGTAGTGACACATTTTTTTACCTGGCTGGTAAGCCATCCAAAAAAACCTCTGTATTTGTGCAGGAGGGTCGGAAGTGAAAGCTGCCAACTGACTTCCTTGACAGCCCTGTTCTTAGTCAATGTGTCCCGCTGTCCCCCAATGTCAGCCCTGTCGCAGTTTTTACAAGTGATCCTCTTTTTATTCCAGTTTTTCATGGCCACCCTCAGCGATTGTTGTAATTCCATCTAAGAGCTATCAGCTCCACGGCACCTTCCACCTTCCCTGTCCCCATGCTCTGCCTTGCAGCAGTCAGAGGGCAGTGTTTTTTTGCTGGCAATCTCTGCTCAGCAAGGAAGGGGCATCCCCAGGGCTGTCATTTTAAGCACAGGAGCCCCAAGACGCCTATCTTGCTGGCGTGATGCCTGATTTATGCCAGGACCATTCCACAAATCTACTGAGTTTCATTTATCTGTTGAAAGAAAACAGCAAAAAATATTGTAGCTTCCCTCATCCTAACAAGAAACTTTTCCCTCAGAAGTAAAATACTAGGTCTTTTCCATGAGCAATCTCACTGCTCGTTTTGGTGGGACATATAAATACAACCAGACAACATTTCATGCAAGGTAAAAACTATCAGACAACAAAAAAATGACTCTTGATGTATTGCTGATCTGGACAAACTGCTGCTGACTCATTGCCAGCTCATGCAGAATGCAGTCATAGAAATTTACAATTTTAGGTGTTTCCTGGTTAAGTACAAAATCTGGAGGGGTTTTACACATCCACTCAGGTGTGGGGTACAATGTCAAAGGACAGATCAGTGCAGCTCCCAGCTGCTGAGCACATGCAAGGCATTTATGCTGGCCTGAAGTAACACTTCGTGGCTCAGTAGAACCATCTTACATGCCTCAGGAATTGTCTGGGGACTCACTTTCTGAGGTTCGACTGGTTTTTTTTATAAAACCTGGTATTTTTCATTTCAGTTATCAAGGAATTGAAACAAACATCAGCAAGAAATATTGAGGCAGTCTCAGAAACAGCCCACGAGAAGGAAAGCTGAACAAGGAAGATTTGTGACAAAAGGGGAGAAGTTATCTGATACAGACAACCCAAATACCCCTGCAAACAGCTCTGCTGCTTCAGAGCTCAGTCTCCAGAGCCACGCAGCTTGAGCTTGATGGATCTGTGCAGACTGTGAGGGCAAAGCTTGGGCTTGCCTCTACACTTGGATATTCCTTCCAGGAAACCAGGATGCTTCCTCCAAGCATGAGACAAAATTGTGGACAGCTGTAGACTAGCAGGGAATGAGGAGGAGGAGAAGTGCAGCCACAGCCCCAAGCGAACAGAATGGTGTGGGTGCACCTTCTGACTACTTCAGCCACTGTGAAACACGGGATTTGCTGAAAAGATAAGGAGGTTTAGACAAGAGAAACAGCTAGTTAGCTCTGGACTGAGCAATGGGGAAGGACTGCCTTCCTCTGTCTCTTCACAGATAATCCTGCCTCGATGAAAGTCGTTATTCGACAGTGTGAAGTCCCTTCCAAAATTTCCATTCATAACGAGTTATCATCAGAATGGCTGAAGATCCAGACTTACCAACAAATGTGGAAGGAAAAGGGGATAATTTTGCCTGAAGTTGTTAAACTTTTGCGTATCACTGAATCTTAAAGACAACTTCAAAACCACCATATTTTGACTTCCATGACAATTTGCTCAAGAACAAGGATACCCAATATGAAATAGATGCTCTAAAAAAATCCCTTTGCAGAACTTCAGCTACTTCAGCTGAGCAATTCAGACTATCTATATCTCGGTAACATCTGGTATATGTGTTTTTTGCTCAGCTTTGGTTTGTAAATATGTTTGCTCTCAGCGCCATGTGTTAATATAATTTTCCCTCTATGGGTGGATTATTTTCCACTGTGTGGCACAGTTAAGAATTTCCTATTTGTAACAGCATATCTTAACAGTTTTGTCAAAATATATACAATCATTAAAAGCTAATAGGTAACTGGTATTAAATTGCACTGAATGTTAGTGTGTTCTGGATTTAAGTAATCCTGAGTAGAGGCTATTGATTTTACTGGGCTATGAATGTTCAGCACTTCTGAGACCCAGGTCTATAAAGTGTTGTTGTTTTTATAACTGTCCAAACTAATAGCCTTAATGACTGAGACTTGTCCTTCCCTCTCTCAGAAATAGCCATCATGTTCTTAGCGAGACTCTTGCATTCCCTGCAGATTTGTTTGCCAAAAGACCAGGGCAAATGACTACAATCTCTAGCATACCAACATTTAAAAATAGCATGACAACACTAGCCTGTACATACTCTGTCTTCATCACATCAGAGACTGAAACTTCTTGGCAATTGGAGAAAAAGCCATTAATACTCATAGCCTTTTATTAGCCGATCCAGTTTTGTTTTAATTTTCCTTTGGCAACAGCACTAGCTCCTTCAGACTGCACAAGCAGCTACACCTGAGCAGAATCCAAAAAGGACACCTTCCTTCTACCGCAGAAATGTTAACTCTTGCACGGTAGCTGTGAAAGAGCTCCCAGTACTTCAGTGCCAGGGGAGTTCACCTGACAGTCACACAGCTAAAACTGACTGTAACTTGCAATAAAATCATTATTTTAACCAACGTAACTGTAAGTGTGAAGATTCACCTAACCTGCACCACACGCCGTTGCTGAAAATCTTCTAGTGCTCTTCAGAGGCAGACACTCCTGGTTTATTCTGCTCATGAGAGAAGGCACAATGCAATCCCCAAATGCAAATTTTATTGGTGGTATGAAATCAGGTTTTTGTAGTGAAACAAATAATATCATGAGGTAATTGTTTTGTTGTCATTAAGCCCATTTCTAGGTGATTGATTTTTACAGTGTGAAGTGTCTCCCCCAAAACATGATTTTCATGCTGCTTGTAAAAGCTGTGAGTTTGCAAAATCATTTGGGCCCTCCCTCTTGGAGTCAGTTCACCTAACTGTTGGGTGGTGGTGACTCCCCTGACATTTCCCTTCTGAAGGTGATGGCAAAGCTACCTTTAACCAGTCATTCCCCCCCCCACCACCACCACCTATTTTTGTATTCTGTTCTCATCCCAATTCTAGTGAGAATCGTGCTTTGCAAACTAAATAGTGGAAAAAATGCAGTGCTATCTGCATTTGGTTCTATTTTGTTCATAGTCCAACCACGCATCTTAAAAACTTTGAGCTTTTCTGTTTCATTTGAAGTCAGCACATTAAGGTTTATTTATACTTACAAAAATATATATGTTGAAGTTGTTGTCTTTGAGAGCATCCGATTCTTATTCTTTGACAGAGCTGTCACTAGAGGGTCCATTCTGAGCTCATTCATTGAAAGCCATGGCAGCAACAGCAGCCAGCCTTAGCTCAGTTCTGCCTCCAGAGATTTGCAGAGAAGTTATTTGGAGTTTATCACACAGTTTTGCAAAACACTACAGCCTTGGCAAGCTGTCATAAAGAGCCTTTCATTCCAACTGGGCTCATTTACAAGTAGTATTTTATTACTCTCTGCTCTGTTTTACCCTGCACCTTGCAAAATCTTCCTTCACCTCTTTTACTCTGTTAATAGATTAAAAATTTCTGAATTACTACTCTGAAAAATGCTTGGTATTTTTAATGCATTTGTAATTCAAGATCTGTCCAGCTCCACTCACACTGGAGCTCTTTGAGCTGAATCCCCCCTGGCCAGGGCCCGCAGCTGAAAGCCTTATCCCCTTCCCAAAGCCACTCTGCAGGCCCACAGCTTGTTCCGACTTGTGACTGTGTCCTTTGCTGACAATCAGCCACTCCCATCTGCTCTTTTTGTAGGAGAATTTTCAACCTGAGCCCCAAAAGCCACTGCTGTTTGAGAAGCAATGCGCTTTTCATCCCATATGGAGGATGTCAGAGCAAATAAAAAAGTCCACGAGGCCAATTTCACCCCTGTACCTTGCCCTGTGCATGTTGGCTCTGCCACAAATCTCCCAGAGGAACTCGTCTGGGAGCCAGTGCAGCAGCTCCATGCCACCCTTTCCTCCACATAGTGTGACAAGGGATTTGAGGGTGTTCTTGGCAAGAAGTTCATATTTGGGGTTGTATCTGACTTCCCGTCTCAAGTACACTAATCTTTGTCAATAGCAACCTGGGTGTGCCCTCCCCACCAACTCCTGGCACTCCAAGCAGCAGTGCTGCCAAATCTCACATTTTTATCTCGGGGCCTATAAACATTTGATGCTTTTCCCAAAGTCTCAGCTCCCTGAATCAAGTGATTATGTGCACACATCAGCTTGTAAAGGTGAAGAGCCAAGTTTTTGCCACAGCTCTGCCCTTTCCAGCAGAGATAAAATGCCATGGGAAGAGAAGCAAAATGCTCTGTTTGACAGTTAAAATGCAGTGGATGATACGGTCTTGCAAGCCAGGTGCATGCCACAAGCTGAGGCTTGGAGCCACATCCATCAGGAGCAAGGATATAAATGAAGGAGCTGGGTTTGTGCAGCTGCCCAGCCCCCCAGGGATGCTCCGATTTTAGTTCTGTGTTTGATGCAAACCGATCCCATAGTGCTGCGTTTTCTGACTGGGAGAGAAAAGCAGCTGCCACCTTAAAGTTGCTATTCTGCACATGGGTGCCTGCTAGCTAAACTTACCTCCCTTCCAGCGCTTACAGTTCACTCCTGCTCTGTTTTTCTGTGTCTCTTAATCCTCAGAGGCGGTGTGTCCTCACATACTTTTCTAGTCGAGAAGAAAATGTCTTCTCCCTATCCATCAGTTTCAGCAGTCATGTGAATTCCGTATGACAAGTGAAAATCATTGGCCTGCATGGGATTCTTGTACCTATTTAGTGGCAGTAATTCAGGTGATTTTTCTCTTCCACTTCTTGTTCATCCACATTAGCGGGTGACAGCCTGTAACAAATGCATTCACACTTGGCAGATAGTATTTATCTGCATGAATTCCATCTCCTTCATGAGGTAATTAATACCAAACATTTCTGTCATTCTTAAGTCATAATTCTGAGAACCATTTTTATAACCCATGTAAACAATGATGATTTACAGCCTTGCAGATATGTGACTGAAACCAGTTCCTCTTTTTTATATGGAGGGCTCTGTTTGTAGTAAAGTGAAGTTTTCTCAAAATCTGGTGTATAAAGCAGAGCCAACTCACATTCATTTATTTTTCCTCAAAGACTTTCTTGTACTTAAAAAAGTAACTGCTTTTAAAACCTTGTATTTGAGTCTCTGACGTCTGTTGATATAGCAGCAATTTCATGGTTGCCAGCAGTAAGCTTTCTGGGTGACCACACCGAGAGTTTCACCTCTCTTTTGGTCAGAGGAACTCACTTTCCTTCTCCAGCCCAGCCTGGTCCTTCGAAGTTTTGTATTCTCTTAGCAAGATAAGCTTTGTTTCCACATAGCTTGGAGAACCTAGCAGGTAGTTCTGCTCTTCCAAATTGCATTTCTGACACAAGAAAAAAAAAGTCAAGAATATTCTATCTGATATAGACAATGTTGCATACCCTCTGAAACCTAACATCTCGTCCAAGAACACTGCTATTGAGGACTGCCAGAAGGTGGGCCGTAATTGCAGTTAGTGCTACCATTAACCAGAAGATTTGTGATTCCTCTCCTTCCTTCCCTTGTTAGCAATTTCTGTCTAATGAGAAGCGTAACTGATGGTATTGCTTGCCCTTATGAGAGGAAGGACAGCCTTCTACACGTTGCTGCCTGGAGCTCCATCCATCAGGATGTGTGCTTCTGGATCGCTTGTGCCCTCACCAGACTCCGGGGCTGGGAGCGAAGCAGGGTGGTGGTACACCCCCTCTTCTTGTACCCCCGCTGCCATGACCCCCGTATGTGCGGCTCTCTTCTGCGGGGATGTACAAATGCTTTGTGGAGGGGTGACGGGGCCAGGCACCCCAGACCTGCCCTGGGGACCCCGGGCTGGTGTCACAGGCGAAGGCCGGCGGGGGTCTCAGCTGAGGGCTGCGTGTGCAGGCGGGCAGGCGCGAGACCCTCTGCCTGTTGCACGTGGAGTACTGAAGGGCTCATCATATGGCAGCTTTTGATCATCCACTTTGGACGAGAGCCAGAAGCAATGACGTAGAGATGAAAGCTTCTGTGTCCCAAAAGCAATCCTCTAAGCCATCCAAGTCCCTCTAAAGCTCTGATTGTTAGCTAGAGTTTTAGGTTGGTTATGTAGCAAGGATAAGAGTGAAAACACTCCTGTAGAGAACACCAGAGCTGCTTTTATTTTGGATGCTCAGTCTATTTCCTTTCCAAGTATTTGTTGGTTTATTTGTTCATTTTTGTGCTACCACTGCCCTTTCAGAGATTCACGCCCACTCTATAGTAAGGTGGGTGTGGCTGGCTTAACTTTTAAATATGTGCTACCTTGCATACCTCTTTTGTTAGTTCAGACAAAGGAGTCTTATTAGTATAGACTGTTCTATTTAAATTATGTATTTGTGCTGCTTGAGTTTATGGAGTTACATTAGCTTTAATTCTCACACTAAAATAAGCAGTGAAATAAAGCTGAAAAACATCCAGTGCTGCCAGGGTCACATTTTTCAGCTGAACTGCTAAGGGGATATTAAGCATGCTTTGGCTTTTTCTATAAATTGTGATTTCTCCTTCTCCCAAAGTCAACGCATTTGTTTCTTCCACTTCTTTGTAAAACTCAGTGTGTTTTACAGTCTTTGGTACAGGCGGCCTAAGTCTGCAAAGTACTTACGCATGTACAAAAAAATCCTCAGAGCAACTCCCAAAAGCAGCTGATTAAATCAGACTGATTTAAGAGGCAGAGAATATTCCGATCTGTCTGATTTTAATCAGACTCTTTCAGGAGATGGCCCCGATGCTCTGTGTTATTTTCAAATGCTTGATCCACATGCTACATGAGTTTTCTATTACAGCAGGGTCAGTAAAGTGCTATCTCTGCTGAGATCAATGGGAGTTTTGCTGCCGGCTTCAGTGAAGCCACGATTCACCAGTGATATAGCTGGGGTTTGTCTACTTTTTTTGAGTGCTGTAGCATTCACCTTTTCTCGTACATGCCGAACATGGACATTTATACGCGTTTGCTAACTGTGGACATCATTGGCTTGCAGCAGATAACCCCAACACAAACACTGTATTTAACCATTTAACCATTACAAACACTAAATTTAAAATTATTCCACTAGTGGGGGCTTAACACACAAACATCTGATTCTTGAGCAGATGAGTCTTTATGAAGAGTTTTGATGATCTGTACGAAGGACATCAAAATCACTGTGCAGGATTTGAGTGAAACAGAACAGCTCACAGGTTTGGACTTTTCTGCAATGATTTAAGTTTGCAGAGCAAAAGGTACCCAGGAGCTCTCTATCAAAATTTCAGATGCACTTTTCTCCTAATCACAGAAAGATTTAAATAAAATCACACTCCTTAGCACTCTCGCCACCAGATTACAGTGTTTATAAGATGCCTCTTTCAATGCACACCTAGAAACATGCCGATTCACTGCTTGCTGGAGAAAGGAACTATGCAGCTTGCTGCTAAACATCCTCCTCCTCTCTGAGCTGCTTCTCAGTTGAATCAGGCTGGTGTTGCATGCAGTGTAGCTGGTAGAACTGGTCTAATTTCTTGGTGGGTTAATTCAGGGAGTTTAAAGAAATAGTTCTATACAGGAAAGTGTCCAAAGATATAAATAATTTAATTTAGAGTTTATACGTACAAGAATCATAAATAGAATTAAATTCATTAATAGAGTCATTTGGCCTCATTCACAGCAATGTGCAAGTCCATTAAAAGCTCCAAGTCAAATTCTAAATAGAAAGTTGAGGGTGGCTCTTCCTTTAATTTAAAAGCTTTTCTTTTTTTTAACTAAGAGACTAACTGGGTTGTGGGCGGTGTGCTTCTACAGCTGAATAATTTCTGAACATCAGAGCCATCAGCACTTCAAAAAAGGTGATCAGCACCGCAAAGAACACAGACCTAACTCCAGCAAGCAAGCAAATTTTGATCATTTAATGTTAATGAAAAGCAAATTTCCAGTAAACATTAAGCATGCTAATGAAATTCATGCTGGTGGCAGTGGATTTATGCTCCGTTTATTATTTTTTATTCAAGCAATTGCAATTATCTAAAGAGAAATGGAGATTTGTGCACAAGTTATTAGTCTGTGTTGTGAAAAAAAAGCCTGAAGATCTCTATAAATCTCTTTGAAATTTCCTTTCACTTTAGATTCCTATACAGGAAAGTATTTTAATGAGGAAATGAAAGTGTAAGTATGTCATATATGAAGTTTTAATTGAGTTTGTTGTTGACATTCTAGTAGCAGCAGAGCAACAAGCCAGTTGCGGAATGGCAGCTTACATGGAAATGAATATACGATCATATAGAATATTTTGTCCTAGCTTCCATTAATAAGAAAGTGTGCGTGTGTGTGTGTGTGTGTGTGAGTGCATGTGTGTATTTTCAGCTTGAGACTGAGACTCTGGAATTGCATCCACAGCTGAGCAAGTCTGGAGCCGTTGTAGTCCTGATTCAGCTGTATCTCCCACTTATGGTTGGAGAGTCACAGTACACAGAGGGATCGTTGAATTCAAGCTGCATCTATGGAGATGGTAGGAAGCTGGTGGGGCAATCGCAGCTGCCTGTGCTGCAGTGGTCAAAAAGCAGTTTCTCCAGACAGACACCCACATGACCAAACTTGCACTCATCTGTACCATACCCCAAGGTCAGAGGCTGCTTTTGATAATGTTTGCTTTAACTGTTTGTTCAGGATTTTTTACATTTGCCAAATTAAATGAGTACATTAGCTAGCGCCCTGATCCTCTGCTAGTAGGATCTGGTGTCAGTGGAGTTAGGTACACAGCTAAAAGTGCAGCTCAAAAGGGCACATTCAGCCATGATCTTCTCATCACCCAGGAGAAATAAATCTGAAAAACACAGCGTGTTATCTCTGAACATCACCAGTGATACTTCTCATGTACACACAGCCATGATCAAAATAAATTACTGGAAATATCAACCCATTTACAAATATAAATGCTACCAACCAGTTGACTCACAGCTCAGTCAAAGATGAATCCCAGTTTTCTCACGATTCCAAGTCTCAAGTAAAATATCAGCTGCTTCTGGCTTGAGAGTAAATATGTGCTTTTGTTATCAGGCACCTGACATTTGCGGGATGAGTCCTGTGTGAATTTTAAAACAGAATGAAAGTGAAAATCCTTCTCATTTCATGAAAGGTAAAATGAGTAATTCCTGGGAAGATTACAATTTTCTGCTCCTGAAAAGAGGCGCTTGGGTATTGTCAGGGCAACTTAATTGTCCGTTTCCAGCAGATAACAAGAAACGAACACTACAAAGCTCTGTTTGTGTCATCAATGCGGATCACAAATCTTTTCTCTAGAATTGGGAGTTGCTGAGATTACTCAGAAACAGACTGGAGTATAGGAGGAAATAAGATCTCTTTGAAATATCACGTCAATAACTTCAAGGCCTGCGCAACAAGATACCTGAGAAGGAATGAAAAATACCAATTTCCAAATTAATTTTATTTTTGAATCAGAACTATGATTACCTCAATCCTTTTGTATTCCTGTCCTGTGAGATAGAAAATGTTTCTGGGTAAACAGGTAGGATGAGAACCAGGTAGCGTTTAAATCCTGTTTCAAAGACCCCATGAACTTTCCCTCATGACTACCATGGGTTTGAAACTATTGCCCATTCTTGATGCAACAGAAGGAACAAGTGACTGAAATTGCATTTCTGTGGAATGGGGAGATAAAGACTTATAGAGGAAAACCACTAGCAGTTCCCTGCTGATGTGACTCCACTGAAGTTAAGCCAGGAGAGACTGTGGCCGTTTTTCCTTTGAAAAATAATACATTCCTGTAGAAAAATTCCTAGCACACACAAGACAATGTGTTCTTAACAGATTAGGGCACTCCATTTTACATGAGTAAAACTAGTGTTAGAAATTTTTGGTACTATGGAAGTTCACTTGTGATTTCAGTTCCATATCCAAACAGAAGAATAATAGCTACAGTTAAACAGAATCGTATTATCTTTTGCTGCTGTTTACAAGTAAAATTAACGAAGTAGTAATGCACGACCTGTGTGCTGCAAAAACTTAAGCCCTGGTGACCTGAGGTTAATATTCATGTATTTAGCTTGTTGTCAGTTCTGAGGATTTAAGAAAAGCCTGAGATTTAACAGGGTAGTTAGAGTAATCATAGGAGGCTGCTGTTAGAAACGCTAGGTTGAGCTTGAACTGTCAATCACTTCTAAAAACAATGTACATATATAAGCAAGATTGTCAGGTGACCATGAAATGTCTTTTGTCATCAGCTAGTGAGAGCTTGAAGAGCTACAGTCTCTTAAAGTGGGAAAACTCTTGGACACTGGGTCAGAGGAAGGACTCGGAAAACCCTGCAGCTTCCCTGGCGTGGACTGAAGAGAAACATCTATATGCCTGGCTGCCTCTGTGGCAAATGTTGTCTGGGGTTTTTTTTCAGCTGGAATAGTGCTTTGGAAGTGCCTGTGTTAACAGAAGAGAGACTCGTAGTAGGAAATCCAAGCTGCTGCTTTCTTAGGAGAAACTTTAATGCAGCCAGGCAGCTTCATGGGGAAGGAGGGATACCACTGCTCGTACCGTTTCCAATATAAAGCTTCATACAGAGAAAGTTTCTGTTCCAGTTGGCTCACATGTCAATATGTTAGTAATGGCGATAAAACCAAAGAAATATTAAAAAAAATAGATGGAGGAAAAAAACCACTTGGATTTCTTATGCTGAAGTACTCTGCTACAAGCCTCAGCATCAAACTGTTCCTTCTGACTTTGAGTGGGAGGGATGAAAGCCAGACGTAATCTGGGGCAACGGCAGGGACCATAAATGCTCCATAGCACAGTCCCTCCATCAACCAGGTACAAAACAAGATGCCCCGAGGTGTTTCAGTGGGCCTGGGGTAATCAGTGAAGCAGGAGGGACAGATCAGAAGACCAACTCCTGTCTATAGCACTGTCCTCAGCCGACCCCAGGGATTTCCGACTGGAAATCAGAGCTACGGCTAATGCTGCTTGGCACAGAATTAACTCTCCCAGGGCCTCCTCTTTGCTTCTGCAGAGATGAAATGAAAAAAAAAAAATATTTGAGTTGGATTGTGTGCTCCTCACAGGGTCGTGCTGCGAGGAAGACTAGAAAGATGGAGGAGAAGTGTGAAAGGGGAATCCCTGAAAAGATCCATCTTGCAGCCCCATAGGGTACAGTCTGAGGGAGAGTCTGTAGTTTCAACTGGTATAAATATCATACATCTCCCCTATCTCGCCCACAGGAATAACAATGGTCTGCAGCAAAAAGCAGCAGGAGTTCTGTATCGTCTTTCATGCTGGTGTATTTGGATAGGAACTAGAAAATAAACTTTGAGTTTCATCACCTCTGCAGACTTCAAATATATATGTAGCACTACTTTCTTTCTCTTGTAATTGCAAGCACAAGGAAGTGTTTTATCTGTTACAATCAATTTAGCACCACTCAAAAGTGTAACAATGTTTCCTCCTCACTCATTTTATCTTCTTACTTTTCAGGTGCAATTCGTTGTTTCGTAGATTTGCTTATTTAACATGCAAATATCTCTTCAGCGGAGAATGGTAACAGGAACTTTTACACCTAGAATAATGAGAAATTGCTCCAAACTCTGCACCAAGGTGTGAGAGACCTGGGATTTCCCAGGATTACCTATGCAGCATCACCTAACCCCATGTCCCTCGCAGGGAGACAGGACCCCCATCACAGGAGGTCACCCAACCGCACTGCCTTCCGGGCATGAGGGCCTCCTCCCAGCCAAGAGCAGCTGGTCCAATGGTGTCTGTCACCAAGGAGAGTGCAGACGGATGGGCATTTCTCGAGGTCGGATGGGCAATATAGCATTTCAGATGGGAAAAAGGAGCCCTTCCCAGAACCCAGGCGGGGTGTCAAGGAGCCGCAGGCAGCAGACACCTTAGCTGGGTGTTTTCTCCCCTTTGCAGATAGATGGGTGTTTTCTGCCCTGTGAACAAGTCAGCAGCTATTTACCAGGAACTTGGTACAGTGCTGGACCTTCAGTTAAGCAGAGCATGTCCACCCCAGGTCAGCACAGAGCTGCCTCAGCAGTTAAAAGGGGTTAACCTTCGCCCACAGAGCCCCACTCTGAACTTGTTAAAATTTGCAATCGGTAGCATAACAGCACAAATTCTTCCATTGACGCAGAATGAAGAACTTCCAAGGGATGTTCACCAAATCATGGGTTAGCCTTTGCCCTGGAAACACCCCTGCAGCTCCCTTCATAGACTGCATTTTTTTCCCTCCTGAAAAAGAGGTTTTTGCAAGCCATGCAAACGGGTGAATTCAGCTTGTGATTCCAGAGCAGTATGCAGCTCTTCTCTTGACACATACACAGACACCAGTTTTAGTGCACATCATCATATAGTGATTAATGGCAACATGGCATTTACTCCAGGGAACGCAGCCAACTTAAACATGAAAACCCACATTGACTCAGATGGACAGACAGGCATATAAACTTTATTTTGCAGCCAAGTAAGCAAAGAGTAAAAGTAAGAATACAAAAATCTGCTCTGATGTTTGCTTTATTTTGGGATAAAATGATTTAACAGAATTACCAGCCATGTTTTTTTCTGAGTAGGGTTACGCATACTAGCCTGCTACTGCCCCTGATCTAGGCGGTGCTCAGCACAGTACCGGATCCAAGAGAGAGAAAAGAGAGAGGGACTTTCCACCATCTCTTTATTCCCTCCTTTTTGTGTCCTCAGAGGATACCACAAAGATACTGGCCTCAGGAATGACTTCAGTTATGGTCAAACCTAAGGGGCTGTTGCAACAGCAAGGGGTCACTGGCCTGTAGCAGCATTGACATCATGCTGCCTCCTTCTCGCCTGGCTGCTCTGTGGAAAGAGCCGTCACCCAAGCCCCAGCCAGGATGGAAGGACTCCTTGGGAGACCAGTTAAGTTGCTTTATGGCCCTTTCTGTTACCCTGGAGTTGCAGAAGTGCTATATGTATTGTAAGACTAACATTCTGGTCTGATATTTGTATTCCATACATATTTCATGTTTCATAGCCATCGGAGACTCTATCAGATGACAAACTGGCTCTTCAGATACTAAAGGTTTAGTGCCACTGATACAAATAAATGAAAAGGACAAAGGTTTGTGGTATAAATATGAAACATGGAGTGCAATTGAATTAGGTTATTTTTACATCTCAGATTAAAATGGTCCTTTCCTCTTAATTTTTCTGATTTTAGCTTAAATATTGCAAAATCAGTGCTTCTCTGGGGTAGTTTTGTATTATCTGATATACCGTTTCCTGATTTTCTTGATGGTGTTCGTCAAAGGAATTTTCTCCTAACCTTTTCGTCTTCTCTCATACAGGAATTTTCTTCCGGAAGTTGTTTCAAGAAAAGCACATAAATCTCTTTTAAAAACTGGCCCTTTTTATAGAGAAGGATTGCTTTCTGTAAGAATCATTCCATGTGTCATGGCATTATAATTCAGTTTTGCTAGCCAGATATGAAAAGAAGTATTTGTGAATAGGGTTGAAAGGACAGGAGAATAGAAACCAGAAATCTTACGCTATTCAAACGTACTACTCTATGTGACATTTTTGTGATCATTTTCCCCTACTCTGATGGACTAGATGGGAGTTTCAAAGGTTATAAAATATATATAAAGTATATAAATATTTATATATTTAATATATGAATCTTAGTTAAAGTCCCTTTGATAGAACAAAAAATCCTCTATTTATTTAGTTTATTTGAGTTTACATGAACATATAAAAAGAAACAATACACACAACATACTAATTTCATGCTGGGAGGGAGGTGGAATCCTTAATTTTTGTCACCTGAAGTATTTTTTAATAGCTGTCCATTAATGGCTGAATTTTAAAATACAGACATCCAAGGGAGTCAAAGGCAAATATAAAACCACTTACATGATTCAGACATGCTCTTGCCATGATCCATGCAAGTATCTGTCTATCCTGGATAATTTTGCTGGTTCGATGTTTTAAATCAAGCCCATGTAGAGAAAGAAGACTAACCAGATTATCACACTGTGCTACATTTCTTTACACAAACACTGCCATATTTTTAGTAATGAAGCAAAGATAATAGGAAACAATAATGAACTCTTAAAATATAAACCCCACACTCTGTGAAAATGGCAACATTATCAGGAAGCTGAATTTCTCACTGATACATTATGGACTTCTCAGCTATTTGCATGCAGCAATGGTATTAGAGTGATAGTATTTTAAAAATAGACTCACATGGCATTTTTTTAGTGTAAACAACCATGGATGAGGCCCATCTGTCATATCTAGTCAGTATGACTAATTGTTAATGGTCTCTAATTGAAATTTAGATTTATTAAATAAACAGAGATTCCATTATAAATGCACTAATTCAATATGCGGAGGAGGGAGGGCAGGATATGAAACTGGACAGTAGCTTCTGAGCATCATTTATGCTTATACATATTCAGATTAATACGTTCCTGTCTACTACGGGGCCAGTCCCTCTGCAAGGCATATCAGAGCAGGCTGGCAGATGTCTAAATCATGGCAAACATCCTCCTTCTCATTTTTCCACACTTCAAAGAGGGTTGTGAATGAAAGATGGGCTCAGGCTTTTTGAAGTTTTATATTTTCTAGGAGCTCCTCAAAAAAAAAGGGTTCCTTGTTACCATTGTAAAATATGGTAAGCTCTAACAGGTGACCTGTGGTTTTATATACACCATACCAGTGGCCAAGACCAGTAGAGTGCTGAAGAATCTGTATGCAGGCACCAGACGTATCCGTTTCATAGACCTAAGATGAAATCCTAGACAGATTGATGGCACAACTCCCATTAACTTCAAAAGAGTCAGGATTTCGCTCCTCGGAAGTGAAATGCATTTCTGTGATGTGCTAAGCATTCTCAGCTGGCATCAGGTAAGCTCATTGAGGAAGGAGGCTGCAAAATTGAGTTCTTCATCCCTAGAAAGCAAAGCAACTTCTTCATGCTCTATGAGAATATATTTTCAGGATGACTATATGGCTAATTTTTCTTCAGTGGAATAAATAGCCACTGAACATACACAGATGTCATCACCAGATGCAATTTCGCAGTTGGTGTCACCGTAGAAGCTAGAAGCGGAAAAATCACCAGTGAGCTCTGTGTTGCCTTATATTTGCTTTACATTGTCACTTATTTTAACAGGTCCGTGTTTTGTTATGGAGCTGGTTTAGCTTTCTGTTTGGAAAACAAGGCTGAGCACTAGATTTAATCCCAAGGATATAAAATCATGCCTTCTGTGAGAGCCCGTCATTCCTTAATGTCTGCAGCATCGTCATGTCGGGTGTGTGCAAGGGCAAGAAGTGGGGGATATTTTTTAGTAGCTTGATCCTGCAGCCTCCTGAGCAGCTTTAAATTGCAAGCACTATCCTGAGAACTGAGGGCACTCAGTGCCCTGCAGGGACTGCCAAGGATTTCACAGAACTGGCACTTTCAAAAGAGTGCAGCTCTGTGTGTTTTCAGAGATGAATTTCGGGACTTCTGCCACACAGAGGCTTTTTCCTGAGTTGTTTCTTGTTGCTTTGAAAGAGCTGTGCTTTTTTTATAAGAGCTAAACCCAATCCACTCCAAGTAAAAAATGCTTATTTAAATAGATAACCACTTACAGCAGATGTGCGAGAGAGCAGTGTCAGAAAAGGGCTGGAAATGCTAAGGCTATTAACATAAGAGGGCAAATCAGACACTGCTCTTGGATTCAGCAGAGCCTCCAAAAACAGTTTATGACCAGAAAGGTCTCCCTTTTACTTAGGTATGTCGGTTTTTCTTCTCAGCTCTGCCTTGACCCTGTTTATGTTGGCTGTGGCAGAGCTTCTTTCCAGAGCACACTTGCAATTAGGGTAGGAAATTTTGTGGGGCTGTTAGGAGACTGCAAGCAGTTCTCATACAGAAATAAGCAAGATCAAGGGCAATGTTTTGGAGAAAAAAATAGTATATGAATATGGATGTGATGGTTGCTCAGTTGAGAGGAATGAGGAGCCACTGTGGGAAGAGAAGTCAGATCCTATCTTTGTCTAAAGCATTAATGCCCCCATTCTGACTGCTAAACATAGAGCAGGATCCACAGTCATTTCATTACCCATAATTATAATGATCATACCTGTATGGTTGAAGCTTAAAAGGATATATTTATATTCTTCTAAACATTCCCACCATTGATGAGAGACATTGTTTAAGCGTGAGCAACACTGTCCTTGAAGCTCAGTTATTGTATCGGGTGGAATCATGGATAAATCTTCAGCTCGTTGCCACCTAAGCACATGACTAGAGAAGCAAAGCGTGGCACAGGCTCTTGCTGAGGAGCAAGCACACCAAACAACTTCATTTTCCTGCTCATACCATTCAAGGCTGCAACAACTGTTTGGTTTACGGTCTAGCAGGAATTTCCCCACATTTCTCTCAGTGCAGAGCTGGTACAAGGCGTTGCTCTTACTCAGGTCTGCTCACCTGTTGCATTTGTAATTCTGGCTGGAAGAGAGAAACTCTGCAGTTTCGGGTAATCTTCTGTGCATCCTTCTCTGCATACTTCTTGTTGGCTTCCTATTTTACACGATTATGCTTTTTCTTTGCAAGTCAGTGCACAAATGTTAGCAGGCTAGGTCTGGTCTTCATTATTCTTTTGTCCCTTTTCCAAAAAAAGATTTTGTCTCCTTGGCTCTTTATCACTTTTATGGTGACTTGCTCATATTTTGAATCCTAGGATCTTCTTACTTTATGCTGGCAATCTCTTCTTGTGGCTTGCTGTAAATTACAAATTATAAAAACAGTCTAATATTTCAGAAAATTGTGTGGGATGAAGAGAGGGAAGGAAGGATTTAATTTCTTTGTTTTGAAAAACCCAGTCTCCTGCCTGCTTTTACTGTCTCACTGTTGCATCAGGCTCTGCCTCCATCAACCCGAGCCATAATATTTTCAAAACCTTCAAAGTGACTTGGGAGCAAAACTGAAGGAACCTGAGAAACTTGAGCTGCTGATTTACAGCAGCGTTTGAAAACGTTACTGTCAGCCTCAAAGGGCCAGCTACTTTAGCTGCTGTCCCAGTGTCAGCTCATCTGATCTCCCGCAGCGGGTGCGTGCTAATGCCTTTCGTTTCACTGAGCTGCATGCCACAAAATCTGTCCTCCTCTGCCTGCCCTCTCTGTAGGATCCATTCCCTCTTACCAATCCCCTAGCAAAGGCCAAATTCGTCTTCCAAATTTTGCAGACTAGATGTTCAAGTATGTAAACTGGCATCACGATGCTGACTCAAAATCATAAAAGACAGAAAAAAAGCGTAATACTTTAGACTGAACGGTCATGCAATATTGATGCAGTGCTTAGCGTTTGGAGGGATCTCTCGCCTTACACTTCAATCTCTGAATAGTAACTGAGATCTGTTGCATCAATAAGCTGTGAATGAACTCTCTGATACTTTTTTTAGCTATTTTAAGTCCTTTTTCCCAAAAGCCCAAGCCTGGTTTGCTCTGTCCAAGCCACCTGCTGGGAAGTTGTGTGCCCTGCAGCTTGCCGGCTTTGCAGCCTGTCAATCAGTGTTCACTGTCATAGGACATCAACATCTTGAGATCCGGTAAATAAAAATGAGGTCAAGCCTATAAAGTTTTCCACTGAGTGAAAATGCATAAATGTTGGTACTGTGATTGCATTCTCTCTTTTCTCCGCTCTTCTTAGGGATTTACTGTTTACACGCAAGCTTATCAGAATCATAACTCGTTCAGTTTTGCACCTATGCCTAGTTTTGCACCTATGCCTAGTTTTTATCCAATTATTTCAGCTCTCTTGTGTTTATGTCTTAGGCTGAGCCCCTACCCATCAGGCAATGTCTTTTGGGGTCAGTTTTGAAAGTAATGCACTATGATTTAGCCTCATGCCTGCCATTAATGTCAGTGGGAATCAGGCTGCTAAACCCCTGAACGCTGTCTTCAAAATGTGCCCCACAGTATTTGAGCTCTCACTGCATTTACAGACATTTCTGTATAAGATCTCTCACGTCACACTCATATATGATGGCAGACTATCCAATGAAAATGCACTTTTTTTCCTCCTTTCTTAATTGAACTGGCAGAGGAGATGAATGAAAGCCCAGGGGGAGCACAAATGAAAGGGTCAGGGTCAGACAAAGAAGGTTAATGCTTTCTGCAGAATCTCATCACAGGACTTAGTAGTGCTACGACACAACAGTGGAGGAGATTACGTGGCTTGGTCAGCAGTGTACACAGGACAACAACATCAACACTGAGCTAATTAAATGAACACAAATTACGACAGATTTCAGGGTCAACAACTCTTCTTGTAGCTCATGTTTAAAACTGATTTCAGATGTTCCCAGAAAGAGCAGCTCCATATAAGATAAAGAACATAAAAGATAAAACACAAGATGTTTACAGAACTGCCTACTACTTCCTTATGTCGCCCACCACCAGTCTACACAGAATTTTCATATGAAAATATATGTGAAGCATTCAGTCATCCTTACTAATGTTTCTGTAATGATCAGCCTGCCCAGACGTCCCATCCCTCTGCCAGTGGAAACTGCATGAGGGAAAAATACTGAATCAGAGGAATGTTTTAATAGTTTTATGTGGCATTTACTAGCATCTCAACAATCAGCTCTGTAACTGTGCATTTTATTATAATCCCACATGTTTATTTGAGCTGCTGGTATCATTCCTCTTAATTAACAGAGGAGAGAGAGGCAAGGCCCTGCCTTAAATTTACATGTCCAGACCTGATTCCTTTAAATTCCTGTGCACCCACTTAATTTTATACACCTGAATAACCTCTCCGGGGCCAGAGCTACCCAAGTGTGTCATTACAGAGGGGTACTCCACTGAGGGAGATTCACACTGAAGTACCTGCACGCTCTTGAAAGCACCCCAGGTGCATCGAAGTTTTTGACTTGGGATGCACTTGGCTTTGCTCATATTTCAGCAGCTTTTGCAAAGCTGCTGCGAACGGATCCCTCCTACAGCACCTGCAGCCACAGGTTGTACACACAATGCTTGCACAAAGCCAGGGAGAGAAATTAAGGTCAGTGGGATCATTCAGACAAGAAAGCCTCAGTGCAGAGACAGCATCCAGCAGAAGGAGAGAGGACTTCTTGAGGAGCCTTGATCAGCTCCTAGGAAGTGCTAGGGAGCACCAGGTGGTTGTGGTCCATGTAGATAGTGATACTATAGGAGAGGCAAGGCAAGGAGAGCAGAGAGTGGGAGAGAGGTGATGTAAGGTTCTAGAAGTGAAGCTGAAGCTCTGAGGTGCTGACAACCAAGATTTCTACAGTAGCTGTCTCTGAAATGTTCTTGGTACCCACACATTACGAGGGAAAGAGAGGCAGAAAGGCAGAACATTTGATGTCTGGCTAAGAAATAAGATAAAGGAACAGGCATGTGTAGTCTAAGTGAAGACATCAACATAACCGACATCAGAAATACACTGGAAAGAGGACAGTAAGTGGGACACCATAATACCAAATATTCAGCAAGTTTAAAGTAGGCCATGCTCAAATCAATAAAATTAACAAATTAACCACATTAGTATGAAACATAAAATCTGTGTAAATTGAAATTCCAGACCTAAATAGGAAGAATACAGTGTTACCACTATAGCACAGGAAGAACATCGTGTATGATGCTGCTTCTGTGGCCAGGATGTCAGCACCGGCTGCAGTATATTGGGGATTTCCGAGATGCCAGAGAGTCAGGAAAGGCAATATTAAACGTCAGACTTCAATTATTTCCATGCAAATCTGCCAGATATTGCGCAAGGATGTAACATGAAACAGTCTATAACTATTGCACGGAGGAACTGGTGGGGGATATTGACCAGAAAAGCGGTGATTCTGGAGTTGGCTTGCAAGAGAAACATACATAAATGAGGGGGTTTGTTTAAAAGAAGCAAAATGGAACAACAAAGAAAATTAATTCTTTCCTGCAGGCGAGGAGTCTGCTAAAGGACGTTATGCTGAAAGCACAAGGCCAGTGCACATTAGTCATCAAGTAGGCTTGAAAATGAGCAGTACGTGGTAGCTTTGCAAGACGGCAAGATAAGGGAGGTTATTAGAAGAATAACTGCAAATCCTTCAAACAGCTAAAGTTGGATCCAAATGAATAAGTTAGAAAGTAATAGACACTCTGGAAGATTACATGTACAAAAACAATTAGGCAGCCCAAAAGCAGTTTGATGAGTTTCTAGCAAAAGGAATCAAAACTAGCAATAAATCTTTTTTCCTGCACATCAGGAGCAGTAAGCCTGCCAGAAAACCTGTGGAGTCCATTGATTACCAGAGTTTGAAGGAAGCACTCAGAGAAAATAAAGCTATGAGAGAAGCTAAATGAATCCTTTGCACCACTTTGTTCACTGTGGAAGAGTAGATTCCCATATCAGAAACGTTTTTGGAATGGGGTGACCCTCATTAGTAAGTCTGTCTGAAATAGCTATGCCCTGGAACCAGGTCTAGGAACACTGCAACAAAATGAACAGCAACCAGCTGCCAAAAAAAAGGTGATATCACCCAGGAGTTTCAATGGACCTGAAGGATGAAATGTCTAAATGACTAATAGCAGATTTTAACTCTTTGCTTAAAACTCCCTTGATATCCAAAGAGTGATTATCAAATATCAAATACTAAATGCCAGACCAACGTTTCTAGAAAGGTTCCAGGGGAAATGTGAGAAAGAGCAGACCTGTAAGTAGGAAATCTGCACTAGGCAAATTAGTAGAAAATGTAATGAAGAGCAAAATTCATTGACACTTCAATAAATTTGATTTCCTTTGAAGAGTCAGCATGACCTTTGTCATTCATATATATTGGAGTTGTTTGAAGAGATCAATGAACATACAGATAAGATCAGTTCAGTTGATGTAGTCTGCTTGGATTTCCAAAGGCTTTCAGCAAATTTGCCTCTTGATTCCCCACTACAGGCTTTTAAGGGAATTGAGCAGCTACCTCATGAGAAGGAAAGTCATTGCATGATAAAACAGCATATAAAAAATAGGAAACAGACGAGGACACTAGAGAACATCTGCAGGACCTGCTTTTATTTGTGCTTCCCCTGGGCTTTCATTCATCTCCCCTGCCAGTTCAATTAAGACAGGAGAAAATAAAAATAAAAGCAGTGCGCCCAGGTGGCCAAGAAGGCCAATGGCATCCTAGCTTGTATCAGGAATAGTGTGGCCAGCAGGAGTAGGGAGGCGATCCTGCCCCTGTACTCAGCACTGGTGAGGCTGCACCTCGAGTACTGTGTTCAGTTTTGGGCCCCTCACTACAAGAAGGACACTGAGGTGCTGGAGCGTGTCCAGAGAAGGTCCATGAGACTGGTGAAGGGTCTAGAGAATAAGTCTTATGAGGAGCGGCTGAGGGAGCTGGGGCTGTTCAGTCTGGAGAAGAGGAGGCTGAGGGGGGACCTTATTGCTCTCTACAACTACCTGAAGGGAGGTTGTAGTGAGGCAGGTGTTGCTCTCTTCTCCCAAGTAACTAGTGATAGGACAAGAGGCAACGGCCTCAAGTTGCATCAGGGGAGATTTAGATTTGATACTCAGAAAAATTTCTTTACTGAAAGCATAGTCCAGCATTGGAACAGGCTGCCCAGGGAAGTGGTGGAGTCACCATCCCTGGAGGTGTTCAAAAAATGTGTAGATGAGGCACTTCAGAATATGGTTTAGTAGGCACGGTGGTGTTGGGTTGACAGCTGGACTTGATGGTCTTAGAGGTCTTTTCCAACCATTGATTCTATGATTCTATGATTCCTTGCTGTCAGGGTATCCGTAAGCAACCTGGAAAACGGAGTGAATGGAGAGGAGAAAAAGTTTGTCGGCAACAGCAAAATATTTATGGTGTTAAGGACAAAGGATGACTTTATGAGAGGTGCTTTAGTAGTACTTTATGCAACTTTGTGACTAGACAATAAAATGGTAAATTAGATGCAGTGTAAGTGAATATAAAGTGATACATAGGGGAGAAAACCAGTCAAAGTTTCACAGCTGAAATGGCATGCTGTGAGCTGACCATTAGCACTCAGGAGCGAGATCTTGGGACCAGTTTGACAGCTCCATGAATATGCCAGCTCAGCACTCAGTAGTGATGAAAAAAAGCAAACAAAATATTAGGGCTTAGTAGGATACGAACAAAGAAGAAAAGAGGAAAGAACTTTATGCTAGTGTGTAAACTCACAACTGACACCTATCATGAGCACTCTGTGCAGTTCAGGTCTTCTCATCTCAAAAAGGGTACAGCAAAACCAGAGAAAGTTCAGAGAAGCGCAACAGGTATGGTCAGCTTCAATATCTGATCAGCTACAGAAAGCCTCAGTACAGGCAATGACTTCACCTGGATGCTCCAGTCTGGAAGAGAGACAACTTAATGAAAGCAGTCTATGGCATGAAGAGTGGCATGGTGAGGATGCTCAGAAATAGGTCACACACTGTCTTCTCCAACACAAGGGCTCGAGGGGTGGGGTGGTGTTAGTATAGTTACAAGGAGCCACAATAAGTTCAGGGGACATTGGAGAACCTCATGGACAGGAAAGCCTTTGGAAGCTAGTGAATGCAGAGAAACCACATCTACCTCAGGAAGTTCCTGACAGAAAATAGCTTGAAATTTGGAGAGTACCATTTTGGGTATATGGGGAAAATGCCATGTATGTTCATCCTGCTCTTACTCTTCACTAGGCATCCACTTACAGCTGCTGATAGAGAGGGGATACGGGGTTAGCCCAGTTTTTGTTTTGTCTGGGTGTGGCCATTTGTATGCTTTTATACAGTCAGCTACACACACAGAGAGTGTTTAGTCCTGTCCTAGGCTGAGCTTTCCCGTGTGAGAGCCCACACCAGGAAGAGCAGAACCTGCAACACACACCCCTATGCTCACACAACCGCACCTCCATCCCTGCCTGTTTCTCCCACTGTCATGCAGAAATGATGGCTCTTGGTACAGAGCCGGAACGAGGGAGAGATGGGGGTCTGCCGGGCAAGCAGCACAAAACAAAGGGGGAAGCTGCTCCACAGAGCTGCCAAAATGTTGAAGCCTGCCTGGAGAACGCTGGCTATGTGCTTCCTCAGCCTTTCCTTTCCACAGCCGCCTGCCCCATGCTGTGATCTGCTGGCAACCTCCTCCAGGTAGGTGGTGGCTTGGGGTTTCCTCTCTTCCGCCAGCAGCTAACAGCCTGTCTGGGAGTGCAGGGTGGTCCTTCTCACCCAGGGACACAACGAGTCCACCAAAAAGTTGGTGAGCCTGGAGGATAAACGTGTAATAAAACCTAGAAATAACATACTGTTGTCAAGTGTAAAAACCTTTCCTTACTGTCCAGCAAGCTGTACTGGCCTCGCCCAGAGGCTGCTGGCAAGCACTAAGCCTTGAAAGCCAGCCCACTGGTCACAGCCCAATCCACAGGGTGCTTGTCACATCAGAGAATTTGAAACAGCAATAGAAAATGTTTGCATACAGGCCCTCCTTTGTGGGGCCCAGCCCAACTGCTCCAAGTCTAGAATTAAAAATTATCTTTAGATCAATGTATCTTTGCTTTTTTAAGGCCAGCTCAGACCAGTCCCAGGCTTAGCCTTTTGAATCTTCTCCAGCTTTCTACTTTGTTTCTCTTTGGGCTTATAGAGAGCGCAGTTTGAATACTTGGAGTTCTTTATTGGTGCTATCTTATATCTTACCGTAACAAGTCCTGAGCACATCCCAGCTCCACACCCTAGAGAGCTTTGTTTAAAATTTAAGCTTAAATTGAGCTAAACTGTCTCATTTTTTTTTAAAGAGCCATTATTCATTTTTCAATGGAAACAGATACTGAAATGCACAAGACTAATTCCTCTGGGATTTCCATTCTTCCTGGAAGCAAGAACTATGGGAAGTCACACGGGAGCACCTGTTTGTCTGAAATCCTGAGCTTCATTTTCAGTTTCAAGTGCTTAAAACTAGTTATGGAGTGGTTCAGATTAGCAGCCATGCTTGGGGTACTTATCTAATTGACCTAAGCTTGGCAAGCATTTGATTTTCCCTCATCAGTGATACCGCGCTGCAGTACTAAGGATGTAGCGCAGTAATCATAGATTTAATTAAACTGAAAAGTACTTTGGTTTTTTATGGGTTTTTTTCTCCAAAAGGATGAAATCTTCCTACGCACAAAACAAAACTGATGACATCAAGGATTAGACCTGATCTAACATCACTTACTGAGGTTTTGTGTCTGCTTCCTCCTAAAGTACCTGAAAAGAGCCTATGTCCAAAATCAGACAGCAAACTTTTCAGAAACAATTATTTGGTAGCTCTGTCTCTCAGGCTGAAGGACTTTTCCCTCTTGGTAAAACAATACTTCCGATTTAGAGCCCTGCAGCTGGTTGAACTACAGCCTCTTTGAGAAGCGCGGATGAGAGGGCATAAATACGCTCCAGCAGTTGCAAGATGGCTCTGAGCCCTGGAGAGAGAGTTTATTTCCGCTAACCAGCTGCCAAAAGCCTCTCTCCCATCAAAACACAACAGATGAATTCACAAATTCCAGATTTACGTTCCCGCACATTTGTGGGCAGGTGATCACCAGTAATCATCCTGCAAAAGGCTAAATAATAACCACTATGGCAGCCAACTCCTTAGCTAAGTATCCTTGACCTCTCCTCTGTTGCAACCTTCTCTTCTCACATTAGTAATCAAGTGGGCTGAGTAAGAGGCTTTGTGACAGCAGAACTAACTTCTGTGAGCCCAAAGCATCTTCCTGCCCCTCCATGCCTGATGAGTCAGAGGTGGCTTTTTACCTTCCTTCTTCCTAGAAACCTGGCAGAGGGAGAAGAGTCCTTCTTCCTCTTAGAACTGAAGACAATCTTCTGGATAGGGATTTCAGTCACTATCTTGTGTGCCAAGACTATGGGTGCTGCTGGCAGCAGTGGTGATGTTAAAGGACCTGTATTTTAATAACAATGGATTATTTTTTAAACTGAAATAAATATATTATTTTTGTGAAAGAAGATATGCTCGCAATGGAAATGTTAAATATTTCGTTAAATTGAGCATCCCAAAACCACAAAATATTAATTTATTTTTATTTTCTACTTGGTTGAGAAGTTAAGATTTTTCAAAGAAAATAAAATTAAGTCATATACCAGATGCATTCTCTGATCAGTCTTTCCGTAGCAAATTGCTCCTTTCCTTCAAATGATGGGGAAAAGCTATTATTTTTAGCTCATGCAAGTTGCAGACTATTGCAACAACACAACATCAGTAGGGTAAAACCAACCTGTCTCATGACGGTCTAAACCCAGCCCACGTTCCCTATTAGCGGGTGAACAATCCAACGCTTGGTGAATTCTGCTTTACGATGATAGGAAGATCCGGCATTGAAGGATCAAAAAGTGACGTTGCTATGAACACTTGGCCACCGGTTGTAGGTTGCTCTGACTAGAAGTATCACTTCCTTAGGTTTTTTTCACAGTATGGATCATTAATTTCTCTTTGTAAAGTGAGAAGCAAGAACTTCTCATTAAACTTTGTTATATTTAAAATCGTGTAATAAATATTGTAATGACAAAATAATCCTTCTGAAAGTTATGTCTTTCTGAAATCAGTCTTTAGGTTTAATGTGCCTCTCACTCCCCTTCCTTAAGAGTGAGTTCATAGTTCCAAAAGGTTGAGAAGAAAATTGCTCTGTCAGAGGGCAAAGCATGTGCACTCTTCTCTTTCCCTAAAGATCAAGTACACAGCAGTATCTTTCAAGTGTTGCCCTTGCTTTTTCCCTTGATGAAACTCCTGCATGCTTCAGGATTTTATGCTTCTTCTGCCAAACCAAGACAGGCACCAGGAGTTATCCTGCTGTTTACGGTTCCATTTGCTGCGATGTCTGCTAGGTTTTGCTCCTTTGTTTCTTCCTTGGTGAAGCTCCTGGGCACTTTAGGCTTTTACATTCCTTCTACCAGAAGGGCAACTCAGAAACATTCGCTTTCAGGCAAAAGGCTTTGGCTGAAAACCTGGGTGGGTTGATTCTTGCCAGCAAAAGTCCACCTGTTAGGGAGTTACAGAATCACAGAATGTTAGGGGTTGGAAGGGACCTCTGTGGGTCATCTAGTCCAACCCCGCTGCCAAAGCAGGGCCACCTACAGCAGTTCATCCTGACATGAAACACACATTTTCATCACTTCTTTCTGTAAAAACAGAATGTGTTTCATGTCCATACACATAGAATTGCATTTTTAAAGACTTTATCATAGAAAGTGTACTATAATGCCCGTTAGTTGAAATTCTTCCATAGAATATCAGCCATGGGCAAACTAGGTGCCTGATCACTGCTCATTAGAAATGCAAGAGATTATCTAATGGGGTATCTGGAGAGGAAGAAAATAGTTAAATGCAATTATTTTAATTCTTTCAATTTCTTTCACCCCTACTTCTTAATGAATAGCTCTTGACTACAGGAAATGAAATTCTTATCTGTAAATTGTATTTCTACAAAACAGATTTCCATACATCACTGGATATGTTGGCTTATTTTGCATTTACATCAGGGAAAGGTCTGCACAAAGTTTTGCATCTGGAGCAAAAAGTCGTTCTGGCTGCTGTATGAAAAGCAGCCCATGACCAGGAAGAGAGAGGATTTTTTTCACCTGAGATGATCTTATCTAGAAGCCAGGTAGAAAAGATACCAAGCTTGACTTGGGAGCCTGATTTGTGGAATCCAGTTATAGGTAAAGATATTACCTTTGCCTTCATTCAGGTGTTCCATTTTAAGTGTGATCATGATTATCTTGTGTTCATTGTGTAGCTGAAGTCCCTCTGAATTCAGAGCACTCCAGGTAAACAAAAGATGCAAGTAAGGTCAGTGCAATTTTACCACGTGATAGTAGTAGGCAAAGGTAAGTTGCTTTCTCCCATTTCAATCTAAATGCTAAGTGCCCCAAGCACTAAAAATTCATGTGTAGTCTTCTACCAAAGAGGTGCCAACAAGGGTAGCAAGCATGTTGCACCTTAGCCAAGAAGCAGAGCTTTAGCAGGGACCCAGGAAAGGAGTTTGTGTTACACGTTCCCTGCAGTGGGATACTGGATACTGCTCTGCATGGTCAACCCTTCCATGAGCACTAAGTTCAAATGACAAATCCAAAGAGCACGCAATGTTTGCATTTTCCATGATGAGAAGAAGAAGCATAACCAGCTGGAATTGGTCCCTGTTGAATATCTTTGGATATTTGATATCCTTTCCCTATCAAATATCTTGGGAAAAGTAAAAAGTAAATATCTCATTTACCCAAGTTCTAACACTGCAGGCTGCTGGCAGGGCTGGCAGCTTTGTTTGGGCTAAGTGGTACAGACCAGAGCATGCTGACATCCCCCCATTCGAGTTAGCTGATTTTTCCAAAAGTTGGTGCATGCGTGTAATGCGATAGACGGCGATCAAAAGACCAATTCCAACAGCAGAATAAAACACAGAACATAATAAGAATCTAGAAAAAATGAATGTAACCAGGAACCATGAGAGACAGATGTAGATACATAGATACGTCAGTATCTACAGACAGATGAATCTGCGTATAGCTAAACGCAACTAAGGGGAAAATGTCAGTGCAAGCTGTGGAAGGGGAAGGCAGGCTGTGTCATTGCTTCGCTGGGAGAAGCTGCTGTAACCAGTGGAAGCTGGAAAATGCAGCGCTCGTATATAGGATTCCTGACCAGGGGCTATGACTGTGCCACCATGGGCACAGCAAAGGTAGACCACTATTGCAAAGCACCAAACCAAAATGTATTCCTAATCACATATTTAAATGAATCAAGCCATGCAAAAGTCTGCCTATGTGGTACTAAACCCACATAAAAACTAAACATCTCGGCCTTTGACTAATGGACAGAGGACACTGGGGCTATTTCCTCCCTGCCAGGCTGCTCAGCCTCTGCATCCCAGGCAGCCAGGTCCCCTGACAGCACTGCTGTATTTCGCATTATGATACTCTGCACATGCTGTTTTACATGAAAACACATCACTTTGTCCCTGAGGCTTTTGGTCTTCCCAGGTTTTTATTTGCTCCATCTTTTTGCTCTTTCTAAAACTAGCCATGGCCTTCCATTCCCCTTCCTCTGCTCATTTTTTTATTCCTTCCTCCCTCCACTGCCCCTCTTATTAAAAAGACACGGGTCTTGTTTCTCTGACCCATCCTACCCTGTTTGACTCGTGTGTCACAATCTTTTAATAAGGCTGTTCTCACCACATGTAGAGACATTTCCACGACTTGACAGATGAGAGGCTCACGTGTTTCAAGGCTTGGGTGTTCAGATGCAGAGAAAGCTGAATCCAGTGAGGAGGCAACTGCCTCAATTCTTGCATGGTCCTGGGCTGCAGTGGTTTCCTTGGGAACATTACAAAGCATCCTGGGACAGGGCAGGTCACTGAAGTCTTGTGCTAGTGGTGCCACTCTTCTTTCACACTTTTCCTTAGCTTCCAGTCTCTCTTTCTGGTTTTTGTACTTCCTTTTGTAAAAAAGAAAAACAAAGAAGGAAAATGATGCTGTTCCCTCCCCCTTTCCTTTTGATTTCAGTTCTTCTTTCTGCACTTACAATAGGAAGGAGACATATTTGTGGGCTGTTTAACTTTTCCCCCTTAAAGAGATTGCACCAAGAGTGAAGTTGCTGGAGAAGTACTGGATACTCCGAAGGGATATATATATCTTGTGTCCCTCAAAATGATCGAATATTTGCAAAACTAAATTTTAACAAAATAGTCCATTACCCTGCACACACTCTTCTCTCCTCAGGCGAGCAGAAGTCAGCCTCATGGGTTAGAAGGTAATCATGTCTTTAAAGATGCTACAGAAAGGCACTCGCTACCCAGGTGAAATAAGAATGTCAAGGAATTAGATGCCAAGCCTGTCTCCTCATTTATGTCAAACCTCCTGTCATGTTGCAGAAGGGGGTGGAGGCACAAGGGAAGCAAAGACATGTCAAGCCTTGGAGTATGATCTTTCAGGAGTAGTCTGCTCAGTTTCTATTCCTCGTGCAATTCTGACACAAGTGAGGAGATAGACTTGATGCGCTCTGTTCGGATAGACAGGGAATACTGTGTTTCATAGAATCATACAATCAGAGAGTGGTTTAGGTTTGCAGGGACCTTAAAGATCATCTAGTTCCAAACCCCATGCTATGGGCAGGGACACCTTCCATTAGACCAGGTTGCTCAAAGCCCCATCCAACCTGGCCTTGAACACTGCCAGGGAGGGGGCATCCACAGCTTCTCTGGGCAACCTGTTCCAGTGCCTCACCACCCTCACAGTAAAGAATTTCTTTCTTGTATTTAATCTAAATCTACCCTCTTTTAGTTTAAAGCCCTTAACCCTTGTGTTTAATCACCTGTTTATGATTTTTTGTGTGTGTGTGCTTTCTGAATCTGTACACAGAAGGGAGAAAATAACCATATTTTCAATGCGCAGCAGTTGAAAGAAAGAGAACTATTTCTTATCTGCGCGAAAGAGACAGGAAGGTCCTGATGCTTAACAATAGGTACCACCTGCACAGCTTAGATCTTGCTTTTCTTATACATAGAAAACTCACTCCAAGTTTTGTGCGTATAAGGGAAAGAAACCTCCAAATACAGCTGCACTGCATTATACGGATTCTTCAGGGTCCCAAGGGGCAGCCTCATCTTCTCAGTAACAAATCATTCCTAGGTGCTAGAAAACATTTGTGGGAATGAGATCCAGCTCCTTAAATCTCAAGCATAAACAGAGTCTTTCCCAGTAGTGGAGAGCTGCTGAGATTTGTCTCTCAGGAAGCTCTGGAGGCTGAGGGACCACCCATTAGTGAGGAGGGAATTGCTGACTCTTCTGAAGGAGCAATGGGGAGGGTGGAAGAAGGTTTATTTTGTGGTTTTTATTCATTGAGCTCTCTTAGCCTGAACCTGTGTGTTTGTGGGTGGACTAAAGCATGATAGCCTTTCATTGGCATGGCTTTAGTATTTGGTGCCTGTGGCTGGCAGAAGACAAGATCCACCCACAAACTTCACAGTATTTTTACACTTGATCTGAATACAGGTCCCCAAAACCACTGTGTAACAAACCAAATCCTTTGCTAAAGATATTAGAACTCATTTTAAAAGCAGTGCAATTTCTCTGCATAACATTCCCTAATGGGATGAGTTGCTTAAGTTACCTGTTGCTTTAATAACTGCAGCCACAGATGGGCTGAAGGAGGCCTTGGTGGCAGAATTCAGAAGCGACTCTCAGAAGCTGTTGGCATGTACAGCGATAACGAGGTGATAGCATTTTCAGAATTAACCTTATTTCCATCATTTAAAAAGAATTCTCGCCATGATAGAGAGACTTTCAGGAGATGTCTGTATCAGATAATTACACTGCAATGGAGATAAGCATGCAGCAAACGCTGTCTCATGCTGCGACTCAGACCGATCTCACATGAATATCAAGATGCCCGGGCTGCAAAACCATTCAGGTTGTCCTGGACGACTGCATTTGTGTTTTCCTTGCAACTTTATGAATATTTTAGTAGGAGGACAAGATGATCTGCTTCTCTGTCACAGAGGCTGTGGGGGCCATGCTGCACGGCCTCTGCCCCCCATGGGGGCAAGGGAGTTGCTTTCTTCCCACAAAATGATCTGTTTCTCTGTCACAGAGGCAGTGGGGGCCATGCTGCACAGGGAGCGAGGGAGCCGCTTTCTTCCCACACCACCCTGCAAAGGGCACGGTCTTCACGTCAGCCTGAGCCTGACTCACCTCCTGCCTATTGGGTCTGGGGAAAGGGTCACAAAGTCACAGTGATAGGTCTGTCCAATTACACAAAAAACACAGCATAGAAAGCAACGGTCAACCTTAGTATCTGTGGTTTGGAAAAATCGCCATGCAAGGACACCTTGTATCTTAACAACCTGCTGTACCCAGAGACGAATTGTGAGCCTGGGTGAGGGTGCACAGACAGGGCATGGTCTTACTCTGCTGCCACAGGCTCCTGCCACACTGTAGGTACTTCTTTCATCCTCTCTGCACCTGGATTTTCCAGCCATAAAATAGCATAGTGCTTCTTCCCTACCTCCTAGGCATGCCAAGAGGGTAAACACACTGGAGAGATCATAGTTATTCAGACACCACGGTTGTTGTGGGGGACAGTGGGAATCTAGCAGCACCAGAGATAGAAACCTGTGGGCACAGATGTCTGTATATGTTATCCCGTGGGCTGGTTACTCACCCCATGTGTTCAGGCTCGATAGACACACACACAAATTGAACACAGTCTGGTTATCTGCCCCACGCTGACTTTTACAGACACTAGTTGCATAACCTACCTAGATAAGGGTAACATATAAGACAGCTTCTCAGCTTTTTTTTTTTAAGTACAACTTGAAGTGAGGGAATAAAGTTCTCCTTTAATATTTTTGCTTTTCCCCTTTTGATATATTTCCTATTTAAAAAGCAAGGCTTGTTTTTTATTTTCATAAAATAAATTATGTACTCCCTCTAGTGTCAGAAATTGTATATGGGCTTTAACCATGTTTGATCAAATGTTGCTATAAATGCTAAAGAAAGGTTCAATTTCATTTCTCCGCATTTCAAGGTTGATAAGTTATAGCCATATGCAGGATTAACAACAGTCTTACATGCTGCTATTCTGCCTCCTCAGCACTGCAGCCATAGAAAAGAAATGTATTATTAAACAGTGAAATAAAATAAGTACTTGTCTTATTTATAAAGCCAGGCCTCTGATTAAGGCTTTTTGCCACCCTCTGTAATTCCAATTCCAAACTGCCACTTTTAAAGGGAATATCTGAAAAGCCAAATTGCGCAACAGAAATGTGCCAAAGGGGAGAGCTAGGATAATCCAGAAAAGGACTATTGAAATTCAGCAGAGAAGAGAAAGGGAGCCTCCTCATTGCCTTGCGATCTCTCTTGGTTTCATGTGCTTTCCCAGAGCTTCGTTTACTGTAATTTGTGAGCATTTGGAGCACAGGTCTGATGACTCTTGGAGCACCCAGGGCAGGTCCTCAGGGCAGCAAGCCCGTCAGGTTGAACCCTTCAGCTGCACGAGGTACTCGGTGCATCGCTGCTTCTGCTCGGGAGGGCCAAAGGCAGTCACACTCCATGGGCCCCGTGCTCTGCCACCCAGCTTTGCTCAAGCGTCACTGCCAGGGTTTTTCCAAAAAGCCTAGGTTTTGCACACAGAAGAGCACTGCTGGCTCCCAACAGTGATATATTGACCAGGATATCAGATGTCCTCTGTGGGTTTCTTCTCTGGTGCTGTTTTTAAATCATGGGTAGAAGTAACACCCTCTATTTTCCGCTAATTGGAAAAAATTAATGTGCCTGGCAGTTGGCCACCTGCAGAGACACTGGCCTTCCTGCCAAGCAAGGTCGCAGAAATGCATAGCTCGGTAGGGTGAGCAGCGGCAGGTGGAAATGGAAAGAAGAGGAGCGATCCCAGCTCCAGGGGAGGCTCAGTCCCTGTGTCTGGCCCTGGCGAATGTTTTCATGCTGAGGTGCCTAAAGGCAAGCAATGCAGATACTGTGGCCATGAGTTTGGACGCCAGCAGCTGCTGACCACTCACAAACAAAGCTCCTTTCCTCTAGCCACCTGACCGCTGATTATACGCGTCTAATTTTATCCAGCCAGTTTGAAAAAACTATCATTACTCCTTGACTAATCCTCTCTCTAAACATCCTGCTCGGGCTGGCAGGCCGGGGCCGTGGGCAGTGTAGGGGAGGCAGCAGGAATGCACAGTGCGAGAACAGAGCTGCAGAGGGGCAAGGACGGGTGCTGTGTCCTCAGGGATGGGTTGTGGTCCTAGGTAGATCTAGAGATCCACCTGGAATCCACAGGTCCTATCCAGATCTCAGCACCTTCAAAGCACGGTCTTAGGGAAGTAGAAGAAAACAGCAGACCTCAATGCCGTTGGTTTCCTAAAAATAAACAAAGCTGTGCCCTGAAGATTGTGCCACGGTGTAGCCAGCCAACCTTTGTACCAAAAATACACCCAGCACTATGCTGTGTATCCCCCTCCGCACACAGTGGTGAGTGCACCAGCCATTTAAGGGAAAGGAGAAAACAACCACTTGTCCTTTTTCTCCATGTGGTAAGAGACCAGATGAAGCTGGACTGCTAGGAAATCTTCTGAAGGCCTGAAAAAACAATTTGGCCTGTTTGAACGAGCATCTACAGGATCAGATCGTCCTGCTTCTTCTTCATGTGTTTGCTGCAGCCAGGTAACGCATAAGGCCAGGCAGCAAGCAGGGATCACCACCAGCTGGGGGTCTGCCGCCCTCTTTGGTGACCTTCTGGTTCTCCAGACCTAGTTCACGTGTCTCAGCTGTTTTCTGCTTTTCATCATAACCATCTCCTTCCCCTCAAAACAACATTAATTATTTAAAGGCATCGGGTGTTGTACTGCTGATGGGAACTTGGTGTTCTGTACTGGGTGCTTGCCTGCAAAGCTGTGTGAGCACCCTGGCGTACCCACTCCTGACTGCCTTCAGCCAAGTGGTTAGCCTCAGTCAGGACCTCACAGCTGCTTCCTTTAAAAATAGAAATAAAATGAGTGAGCTTCTTTGCAGCTGCTGTGTTTCTTTACAAATCTACAAAATGTCCTTTTCCTGAACAGGGGAACAAGGAGGGGTTTCTTTACTACAACCCCGACTTACTTTCCGCCATCACTTGGCCCAAAAGCTTTCTTCCTCTTTCAGTGCTTTTTTATTTCCCTCAGGGATGTGCTCCCACTGGTTATTCAAGCAGCATCCAGTGCCACCTTGGCGTGTGCCTTTTCAGGTCTTCCTGCTGCTGTTCGTCACAGACACGTGGTCATAGCCGTTTTCAGCAAACCCTGTTCTACCCTCACTGCCAGACATTGTCATCCTAGAGGTCCTCTCCAGCTATGTGTGTGTGCTTATATGTGCATGTTTTGCCACGTGTCTGTGTTTTGGAGGGAGACATCTGTTGTTTTAACTACCTGATTTGATGAAGGCACACACGGGCTTCTTTACATGCAACCTTCATGGAAGGGTGGCTGCCTTGTTCCTCAGCTTCAACAAAGCTTACCCAATTCTTAGCAATACTTGTGTTGTTTCAGAATTGGATTTAAGATTTTCTGCTCTTTCAGGTGGTAAATGACTAAACTAGTCAGGGAGTTGTGAAGTATTACAGGAAAATTTTGTAGTTATGATATTTGGTCCAAAAGAAGCTGCGCAAACTTATGTCTTGGACTTTTTAATGTGTGCCCTTAACTTTATTGGAAATAACTTGGCAGGATGAACTTCTTTCAGAATGAGAGTCCCAGCATGAGACCAGTAAATAATCTGCCTCATTGCGCCAGGAGTACTTTAACAGTATCACGCTTTATCTGCAGCAATTCACCATCATTTAGGAAGGCATTTATGAACAAAAAATATCCACAGGTGACTGTGAATCTTTTTTTCCAATATTTCAAGATGATGACATTGTAAAGACCCTGAGGAACTATGGGTAGTGCTTGAAGGTGCACAGCTGTAGGACGAGAGGCAACAGAGAGCAACGGCAACAAGGGAAATTCTGTTTAGATATAAGGATTTTTTTTTTCACCACGACGATGAACCTTCCTTCTGCTCTAGAGAGGTTCAGACAGATCTATCTGAACCTTGCTTGAGCAGGAGGTTGGATGAGCTGACCTCCAAAGGTCTTCTCTGACTGAAATTATGCTATACTTCTGTGACTACATGCAGTAAAAGCACACAGCCACCTTTCAGGTGTTGTAGTGAATATTGTGTGTTGCACAGACAGCAAAAGGATTGACTAAATTGAAGACTCCATGTGTTTGCCTGTCCGCTCTAGCACCCAGCCTTTCACTTGGCTGTTCTCTAATGTACAGAGAATGCAGAGTAGGTATCATGTCTATGCAAAAAACAACTCTTCTGTTATTTCCCCGCTAGAGGGTGCTTTAGCAGTAAAAATCTTAAATACTTGATTTAATGCTTGGTAACAGTCATCATGCTAGCGAATTCCTTCACATATTGGAGACTGCCGGTTTTTTGAGACACTCTGAAAAACTTTGTACTAATGATTCCAGGATGCTGCATTTGTGCATGTGTGATAAGCATGCAAACAACACAAATGCAAAAAACCATTAGGCTGTGTTTCCTGAAAGCCAAGAAACTGAAAAAGGCTTTGCACGACCTCTTTCAGTGGCAGCTGTTCTGCAAAGGGATCATTTTCTTTCTTCTCGGTTTGCTGGTGTCTGGTATCTTGGGTCAGCTCTCCACAACTCAACATAAAAGCCAGCCTATACTCAGATCATTTGAGTTGCTGTTGACAGGATTTGCGGAGTTGTTAACTGTTGTGATTTCACTGTGCATGTCCTGACACTAAAAGACCTTGCTTTTGTTACTGTTTTTAAAGGACAGTCCTTATGGCTTGTTGTCTGCTTAAAAGTGTTAATGTTCCTTGGCACAAAACATAATGAACATACAGCTCCTCTGAAACCATCAGTAAAATCCGTGTGAACATCTGTGGAGCCATCACTAGCAGACAGGCTTAAACTGGGATTCTAAGTCTTCAAACTCAGAGGGCAAATACAAACAGCCCCTACCCTTGTAATTGCCCTGAAGATCCTGCATACACAAGAATAGAAGAAAAATGGTCTCCTTTAGCTCTTGTCATAGGAGTGGTTGCATGTCAGTTACAATCTTTTCATGTTAAGAAAAGATGTGATGGGTCACACAGAGTCAGATTGCTGGTGATGCTGTTTCACCCAAGCTCTTTTACTTGCCATTATCTTCTCTGCTGCCAGAACTCAGGAGAGACCTGACGTTTATAACCAGGTAAATATGTCAAGTAGTGTATGGGGCATTGTTCAGGTTCACTCTACTGTAGCTTTTGAAATGCATGACAGCACAGTAATAAACCTGCAGGAAGTTTTACTGTAAGCTACAAATCTGTTACTTAGCCCCATGGGCAACGCATTCTGCTATTGGCATGTGGTAGTCCCAGCTTCAACTGTAAGAAGCCAGCTAAATCCAGCCTTGGTTTTCGGGACAGCTGTGAAAACTTGTTCAGAATTAAATGCATAAATATATATATATATATATGTTTATAAAATAATGTGAGAAATGGTGGAATCAATAAAAGGAGTAGGAGCCTTACCTTCACTGTTTATTCATCAGCAATGGTGGAGTTTCAGTGCATCAAGATGAGGCCTGGGAAAAGTCCACCTAAAGTTCTTTGGTGCATCCACCTTCCTCTGCCTCTCCTGGAAACTAATCTACTTACCTGGTGATGGTCTAAAATTGTCTCTGACTCCATTTATGAGACACAAAAATGTCTCTCCCTAGCTATGTCTCAGCTAGTCCCTTTTTTTGTTTCTTGAAAATGCTTCCTTGTGTGTTAGCACCTTGTCTGGCTCCATCAGTAGCACACAGTTAAGGGCTCAGACATTTGTTCAAGGCAGGAGGAACTGTGCAAAAATAGGAAGGCAAAGGACAATGTGCAGTGTGAGGGGATTCACAACTCCCGCCAATGGCATTAGAGAAACCAGTATAGTAAAGAGAATGGGTTTCACAGGAGTAAAAATCTGTTGCAGGTAAGAGAAATCCTACCAGAAATCTTGCAGGGAAATGAGCTTGCAGGACTTGGCATCTCCTTGAAGAAGCTACGTGAAGGACAGAAGGGCAAACTCTCTCCTGGCAGAGGAGGCTGTGAGGCACAGTCACAGATCAGCACCTGCAGCCACAAGCTCTTCAGAAGGAAGGAAGGAAGGAAGGAAGGAAGGAAGGAAGGGAGGAAGGGAGGAAGGGAGGAAGGGAGGAAGGGAGGAAGGGAGGGAGGAAGGGAGGGAGGAAGGGAGGGAGGGAGGGAGGGAGGGAGGGAGGAACATCCTAGAAACCTGATGTTATTATGGACATATATAGAATCATAGAAAGTTTTGGATAATTCTGCAGGGACACAACTATAAAAGCCCAGGAGCAAAACAAGATACGGCTCCCCAAGGACATAGGTAAAGAGGACATATTAATACTTTAGTAATATGGAAATGACTAAGGCAAGAGTCATTCAGACTTGTAGTGGGCCAGAAAAATGATCTGCTGATTACATTCTGAAAAGTATCATCAGTTGTCACTAAAAGGGCCACCTGGGATCGGGTAGTTAATGTAGCTAACACCAGCAGCTGAAAATAAGCAATCAGGCTAGAGCAGGGAATGGGCGAATTGCCAGGATTTGTGCAAATTAGAGGCTCTCAGACCAGGTGGTTCAGAACTACTCAGCAGGGTACTGGGCTGCAGTCACACTTTCCTGTTGAGGGGGCATTGCTTGAGCCAGGTTAGCTGTTTGCTGTCCCCTGCCATCTCCCCTCCAGCTCTGAGCCAGGCACTCCTGCTACTGTGTTCCCATGAAAGAAAACACTGGTTTTCAGCCTGATCACAGCCCCCAGTCCAGTTACCTGCTCGGCTGTGCCCAGTGGAGAGGGAGTAATGTGGCAGGGACTGATGGCTGCAGCCACAGCCTCTGCTGGGAGGTCACTCTACAAAGCAAACCTTCGGGACCCAGCCAAGAGCAGCCTCAGAGCTGCTAGAGAGCTTCAGAGGGCTTCGATAATAAAAGAGATTTCACAGCAGAAGGTTAATGCTGTTCCTATCTCTGAAAAGGGGAGAAAAAGAGGGACAAAGACATTATTGACTAGTCAGCTTATCTTGATTTCCTCTCCATGGATTTGTCAAGAATAAATCATGGAAAGTTTATTTCCTCTTATGACAAGGTAACAAGCCATGTGAATTGGAGAGAGGCACTCACTGTCATTGCTTTAGTACCTTTGCTGTCACTACACCTGTCTTCACTGGCATATACAACAGACTCATAAACAAGCGAGTGAAATGTATACAAGCTGGAGGTGTTATCAGCAGTATATAACTGCCTGGGGAACCCATTCTTAGGTAATAGTTATCCATAGTTCACAATCAACACAGAATGATGTATCAAGCGAGATTCCCCAAGGATCTGTCCTCCAGCCAGTATTATTCAATATTTTCATTAATGACTTAGATGATGAATTAATAAGTATATTTTATTAAATTTTCAGGCAACACCAGTTCTGGAAAGGCTACAGGCACATAGGAGGACAGAGCTAGAATTTAAAACATTCTTGATAAATTAGGAAAATGGCCTGAAAGTAATAGACAATAATTCAATAAGGACATGAAAATTTCTACATTTATTTCTCTAAATGCAGGATGGAAAATGCCTGGCTATGCAGCACTACTGCAGAAAATCTCCAAGCTTCACAGCGAATCACAAACTGATCATGAGTCAAGAGTATCACATGGTTGCAAAATGGGTAAACAGCATCGTGGTGTACCTGAGCAAGACTTCTGTCTCTGAGCCAGATGAAGAAACTTCTGTCTGTGCTTGGTAGTAATAAGGATCCAGTTCAGGACAGCACTAGCAATGAAAAATACTGGCCAACTGGAGGGGGATGGGAGGCAAATGGTGACGATGAAAAGAAGCCTAGAAGACATGACCCATGCTATGAGAAGAGATTGAATAAAATGAGGCCGTTTAGTCCAGAGAAGTGAGGGCTGAAGGGAAATGATACGAGGTCTCAAATACGTGAAAGACAGACAAAAATAAAATATAAGTAAACTCTTTTCCATGTCCATCCTGAGAAAGACAAGCAATAATGAGTTGAAATGAAAGGAATTTAGAATGGATACCAGCAAAACCAGTAAGGCACCAGAACCAGAACAGATTTCTTAATGAGGATATAGACTCTGTCTTTAGAGGTTTTGAAGGACAATTGAGACACTCACCCACCAAGAACAAAACAAGTCTAGGTCACACAGCCTGGGGCCGTCTCTTGCTCCTAAGGAAACCTCGTAACCTCAGCTCTCTAAGAGTTTTGACAAATGGTATGAAAATTTTCTATGAAGAATGTTTGACACAGCTAGAACTGGTTGGCAACCTTTCTGCAAAAACCATTCATCACAAGCTTAAGGAAAGATATGTTGCTGTGCTCACATCACCACATGAAGTACATGAAGAGAAGAAAGCCCCAGTATCCCAGAACTTTGGTTCTGGAAGTTGAGAGCAGCTGATGTTTCACTCCTCCGGCCTGGGCAATGGTGAGATCCTTACATGCCTTCCCATCACCCTGCTTCTCCACACACTCCGAGCAAGCAGACATGGGGAATGGCACTTGCTGCTGTGCCAGATACGTCTATCAAAGTATCTACCTTGTGTTTATAACAGCAATACTGGCATAACCTGGCCTAACATTTCTGACTGATTTTGGTCCAACCTGAGGTTTCTTTTCTCTGTTATGTTCAACTGAAAGCAGCAGCATCTGGAGACTTTTCTTTGCTGTTTCAAGCATTTCTTGCCAGGTAACATACTTGGGGGATCAGGGTGCCCATATGTAGTAACTGCACTGCTTGTGTAGGTATGCAACTAGATTTTTGTAAACCATTCAGTTAAGACTGATTAGTCCAGGCTAAAAATGCCAGCCTGGTATTTCTGAGCTGTGCAAAGCTCCAGAGAGCTTAAACTAAGGAAAAACTAATAAGTTGCTCCCGGTCACTAAAATCAGGTACCCTGAAACATGTTCACAGGTTTCAACCTCTTTGTATGGGGTTCATCAACAGCCCTTTTGCAAGTCTCTGCTGACCACTGCACAGGGGTAAGCTGCAGGTGTCAATGTGCTGTGCACATGTAACCCACTACAATCTGGAGTCAGAGCATTGTTTTAAATATCCTGCTGACTTGGTGAGCTCCCACAGTCAAGAAGTAGGGAGGTAACTGGAAGGGCAGGAACTTCTTAACCCACTAGAGAAGCTTAAACTATCTCTCCTCTTGGGAAGCTGCTCATTCCTCCCTGCACAAGGGTCACTTCCCAGGGTAGGTCCAGGGAAAGGAAAGGTCAAACAAATGCTTTCTTGAAGAGCATAAGTCTCTCTTTCCCAGAAACTGCTCAACCTGTTTGAATAAAGGATGATGGAGCAACCAGATTCTGCAACCAGGTCATAATTTCTCATGCATAATTATTTATCATGACACCATAGGTCCTATCTTGCCTCTGAAAGCAGGAATAGGTTCTACCTGATGTTATTTCAGATTGCTAATGTAATTCTATCTCATCAGAACAAAGCTTAACTCCCCACCATTACCGGTCTTACTTCCTATCAGTGGCTTCTTCGTGAAATTGATTTACTTTAAAACATTCACCTAAGACATCTGCCACACAGTAATCAAGAAACTGCATCAGGCAAGTTCTGCCAACACTGCAAAGTCCAAAAAACTCCAAAACCAAGGACACACCCATGTTACTTCATTTTAGCATGCGCTTGTGCATGCTCAGCATTACAAGATCACACACTATTTCTTCCATGGTACTCCTGGACAACTTACTACCCTGAATGGACAGCAATCAATTAATGAGCAATTTGATTTTGTCTCAATCAGTATGTGGTCTCATGAACATGTATTGGATCCTGACCTGAACGAAGATTTGTTAATTTTCTCATGGGTTTTGTATGAATGCTGTCCTCTTAATACCTTAGGGCTCAATTCACCATCAGACTTAGGTGCCAAAAGTGGTCTGAGGAGCTAACCATGACTGATGAAATTACCACATCTTAAAGTCTGATTTCCTGCCAGCTCATCCACAGCACCACATATTTTATCTTGGCCTAAATAATTTCTTACACAAATAGATTACCTTATAATTTATTTCTTTACAGAGGTTAGCTGAAGTACCCATCTCATGTGTGGGAAGTTCTTAACGTAAAGCAACTCAATCACATATGATGGGGTCAGCTTTACCAGGGACCTACTTACAGAGAGAGCTGAAAGGGACTTTACAGAGACCTTTCAGGATGGCTAGGGAAGATGATGGGATTCAGGGCTGCCTGGAGCAGAACTAAAGGGGTCTGTGGTGTGTAGCAAAGCGTCTCCAAGGGCAGCTTGGAGGAGGCAGATTAATTATCCCTAGAGTTTGGGACAGATGCTATGAGGCAAGTGGGAGTGAGAGAGTGGCCTCTTTGACCAAGTACAGCAGGAATTCATCTGGAAGAGGCCCAGATGTTCTGGAAGGGGGAATCCATCTCTGTCAATGTCCTGTGTCACCTGTGCATCCACTGAATACATTAAGCCCTTAATGAAAACAAATATCATTGCATTTATTAGAGAAACCACACTAGAAGTCTTGTTTGTTTTGAGTAAGTTTTAAATCTATATATTCTAATCCTAGGTGAAGAGCTACACAGATGTGTGTGGATCACAAGAGCCTAGTGATGTAGTGTTGAAGCAGGGCACTGCTACGCATGGATTATGAATACAGTGATTACACCGGGGACCTTGAACATGTTCCCTACAAATAGGAAGGGGAATACAGCTTTCGCTGTTGCACACTATGAGTTTGCACACTGTGAGTGCAGCCTTTCAACATGTAAAAGAGTGGAATGAATGCAATATTTTGTTTGATCAACAGTGGAAGAACATTGCAGCGTTTAAGCTATTGGTTACAATATTTTATAGGAGTATAAGTCGTGACCACTACTGGAGTGTGAAGAAAACAACGTATGTCATTATTTTACCTTTTGTGTAAAAAAAAAAAGTAAGAAGCAATAGTTCAGCGTAATTGTTGTATTTGGTTGTGATTTCTATGCCTGTCAGAGAGCAGTTAGCAGAACTATTAAGGTGCATTAGCTCTCTGCTGGTGTTTAATGACAAACAGACATGGTCCATATTCATCAAGCAATTATTTATATCACGACCTTTTATAGAGCTGTGAATTATCCTTAAGACTTTTGCAGTGAGTGATATTTCTAATAAACTGTTAATTTTGCTCCATAAATTGTTCATATTTTAAGCTGGGAAACTAAAAACTGTGAAATTAAACCTACAGTGCAAGCTGTGCAAATGGGATCTATGAGACTAGGGCACAGTTTCAGGTCACTCTAATGTAATAAAAGTGCATCATTACAACAGAAATTAAAGGGAGCTGCAGATATTAATATCTGCAAAATAGACTTTTATGAGAATAAATATACATGACCTGCCAAGGTAAAGAATGTACTCGTATTTCTTCAGTGCTACCACTGGGACAGGGTCAGAGATGGCATCTGCATCACTTACCCTCAGATGCTCAGCTGCAGCAGCTCTGTCAGACACCTTTACCCCTCACCGCTGCTCTGCCAGCTCCCTGCCGTCAGGATGGCACTGGCACACACGCTCCGAAGCTTCCTTGTGTTAGCAACACATTTCTACTAAAAAAGCAGAAGGAAATTTGGGGGGTCAGGCCACGCACTTCTCAGCAAGGCCAGATGTTCGCTGATGCTAATGGAGGTGTTGTCCAAAAGAGGAGCACATACTCCAGACACACTCGGCTCCTGTCACTGCACGCATGTCCCAAATCAGAAACTTCCTTAGGCTTTGTTCAGTTCTGCCAAGGGCCCTGATTTTACAGGTACTTCACAAACTAATGTTGCAGACAGGCATCTGGCAAGCTTATCATGACGGCCTTGGAGCTTAATTTCCCTCATTAAGACACCTAAATGCTTTCAGGGAAAAAGTCTGGTCCTAAATGACTGTGAGTGGCTTTGCCTCATTTTCGGAAGTGATCGAGGTTTTGCAGACTCTGTCCACCAGCCTGAAGAGGGGCATCTCCTTCCACTTGAGATCTCTGAAATCAGGCACAGAGCACCACCAACATCCTCCAAATTACTGATAGCCGTGAAGTACTGTTGATGTCCAAGCCCCCGTCTCCAGGGATGACTGAGCCACGTAGGAGCCCAGGTGCTGCTGAGAGTCCGTGCTGCACTTGGCCACAGAGGAGCCTGACACTGACCGGCACATCATACTGGATGATACTCCTGTACATATTTCTTCCTAAACACAATTTCCTGCTGGTAGACTGTTGGGTAATATACTAATATAATTGGAAAATGAGCACTTCTTATTTGGCCAAAAGCATTAGAATGGATCTTCAAAGAATAACTTCTCACATTTCTCTAACAGGAACCAAAACCTGAAGAGTAAGACAACCTTTCTCCAGGACTACCATCTTTATTGCTGCATTCCAGCACAAAGCAATTTTTCAGGAACAAGGAACAACTTCCAGATACAGAGTTCAGAATAGAAACACTGATTTTACAGTTTTGAACAAGAATCTTATCATTTGTGTCTCATGAATGTTTTATATCTCGACAATTTTCTGTTCTTCAGCAATGTACAGAACCAGAAAGCTTACCTCATTATGTGCTTTCTAAATGGATTTTCCTCTGCTTCTCAATGCAGTATTGCCTCATAGCATGTGACTGATCTAGCAAAACACTTTAAAATTTGATGCAGGGCATTAAAATGTAGTTTATAATCAAGCAGCAGAAACCAGTTTTTTTTTGTTACCTGTTGCCATGTCGCTATCCAAATTCCAGACGAAGAATCTGCAACATTTCAACAGTACCAGGGCACCAGGGTTTCCTGAGTGGTGAACTGAAATAACAACCAATTAAATAATTTTGAACCCTACAACTCCTTTTGACAATACCCTCTGATCCCCAAAAGATACAGTGTAAAGTAGGGCTCTTATTTTACCTTGCTTGGTGCCATCTAGCACCCTGAAAAGGCATGAAAGGTCGTGCTTCACCCTGCATAGCCAGTATAGTATGAGGCAAAGGCTAAGTGCATTTTTTCTATGTGCATAAAGCACCATTCAGAGAAAAAGGTAACTGAAGCCAAGCACCTATTCCATCCTCTCCAGCCCACATAATTGTTTCAAACAGGCATTTGTTGATGAGAAGATACTGGCAGAGCTAGCTCTGACTGCTTCATTGTTAGCAATACGTAACCCTGAAAAAAGTGATTCAGAAACACTTTTTTTTCTTTCAATGTATCCACCAGGAAAAAAATTAGAGTACCACAATAAAAACTGCAAAACCAGGCTGTTGTGTTTTCTAGCTGTCCACAGAGAAAAGTAAAAATCTTCTTTTTTTTTCCACAAAAGTGATTTTGTACAATCTTGCAATATCTCGCAATCTAATTTTGTTTCAAATCCCATCTCCCAAGAAAGTACCAATAAGATCTTACAAGAGAGTACAGTACAGAGCTTATTTCTGTCATGAAGAAAATTCCTAATACACTTTCAAGGCAGTGGTGATTCTAGTTTTCAGAAAGAAATTGAACAATTGCAGTACACGTAGTTTAGGTGGTGGGTAACTGGAAAAGATTAATATTTTTGCCTTACAGATAATGGAGTGGTATACTCCACTTGCTTAAGAACACAGTAATACTATTGAGCACACTTGATTTGTGATTGCTTCTTGAAATATGGGATGAAATGACAAAGAGGGAATAGATTTCTCACTTTGAAACCTCTCAGGTGGGTGAGGAAGTATCAAGAACATGTTGTCACTTCAGCTACTGGTGTTATTTCTAAGTAACAGAGTCTTCATGGTCTTTTTCAGACTGTCGACAGTATAGAAGTTTGTGGACACAAATGTGAAGGTACATCTCCTTAGACTGACATCACTTACCAGGAATTCTTTTTATTTATTTAGGCAATTGCCATTTAATTTTTACACCAGTTAATGAGCTAGTAGATAAAATGTTGTTGATTTAGCAGAACACCACTGGCTTCTTGTCTGCAGAGGAGCAGCAACCTCACATGTTTATGATTGCTGCTTACTATCTAATGGCCACCCTGACGGTCAGCTGCAATCAGAGAAAGAGCGAGCTTGCTTTCAAAGCAAAGATGGCTGTCAAGTAAAGACAATGTCTTCCAAATAATTTAGCAGTTGACAAGGCTTAAGGTGTTGTCTGGAGTGGGTTGTCACATAGGTGCTCAGTTCTGTATTTGACAGCCCCAGAAAGGACTTTGTTTTAGTAGCTGGCTAAGAAGCCACCACGCAACAAAGACCTGCATAGCTGGCTCAGGGAAGGGAGGCACCAATGTTCTCCTAGTGAACTCAGGGATCGAGAAGGATGGTATGAGTCATTAAAAAATAAAATAATTTAGGTTGAAAGGGACTTGCATAGGTCATCTTGTCCAACCTTCCACTTCATGCAAGAACAACTTACACCAGACTGCTCAGAGCCTTGTCCAATTACACTCTGAATACCTCCAGGAGTGGAGATTTCTCAGCCTCTTTGGGTAGCTTGTTCTAGAGTATGACTATGCCCACAATAAAAGATTTTCTTCCTGTTTTCTGAAATATTCCTTGCTGCAACACGTGTCCCTTTCCTCTTGTCCTATCCCTGTGCACTTCTGAGAAGAGTCAGGGTAGAGTCCAAAAGAGAGAAGGCTGATAGACCCCTTTGAAACAAAGATATTTCCGGTAAGATGCCTAGATAGATATACGGTAGTAAGCATTTTGAAGGCCAAGAGATACAAATTTCCCTGAATGGCCAGGAAAACTGAGGGAATGTCAGTCCTGAGTCTGAACCAAGTGAAAAGATTCGGGTTTCTAAGTCTGCTAAGCATTACCACCCTTCATTTTGTCCTGGCATTAAAAATAAAAACCATCATAAAACTCTGCTCTTTGTCTCTGAGGTGCAAAAAACTGAGTTTTATTGCAGTCAAGGCCTGAACAGGGCTCACTTTCTGCCAAACCAGGCTCAGCTGAGAGAAATTTCTGAGAATAAATAGAGCAGATGATGGATAGATTTCAGGGCAGGAAAGACAGAGACTAATTCAGCCAGCCTCTGGCAATGGTGTCTAAGATCCTGCTCTCTGAAATAATGGTGCATCTTCCTGAATGGTAGTGAGCAAAATTCTCTCAGGAAGGATGCATGCAGGAGGGAAGGACAGTTAAAGAGAAAGTTCATAGCTTCTGTTTGTCTCTTTAGAGTGCCAGCAAATGAGACTGATTAGATAGAAGTCTTCCTTAGGTGGTATCTTTCCTGGGTTTTGTGCTGTTCTACTTGCCACAACTAACAGTACACTGAAACCGAGAAGCTGTCTACGGCTTTTGAGGCACAACACACACACGTGATTCTGAATTTTGCTTGGTGTTTGGGAAGAAGATCTCAAGACACACAGCAATGCCTCCATACTCCGGTGTTTCGTGGACTTCCATCCTTTCAAGCCTGAGTAGGAATGTCCCATCAATGCCAGCCATGAAACCAGACACAGAGGCCCCTGCAGAGCAACAGGGGTACTTGAGGTCCTGGGAGCAGAAAGACAGCCTACAGGGAAATCTGAGAGGAGGTTTCGGAAGGGAACCTCCTGCTGTAAGTCATGACCTTACACATGCTGTGTCCTTGCTAGTCAGTGGGAACAAGACTGATCGGTGTGGTCTGATTGTTCACAGAATCACAGAATCACAGAATAGTAGGGGTTGGAAGGGACCTCTGTGGGTCATCTAGTCCAACCCTCCTGCTGAAGCAGGGTCACCTACAGCAGGCTGCACAGGACCTTGTCCAGGCAGGTCTTGAATATCTCCAGAGAAGGAGACTCCACAACCTCCCTGGGCAGCCTGTTCCAGTGCTCCGTCACCCTCAGAGGGAAGAAGTTCCTCCTCATGTTCAGACGGAAAAAGCTGTTGATCAGCTACACTAGCACAGATTTGGCAATTCATTAAGTGACACTGTAACAAGGCAAAGGTGTAAATCCATTTCCCAGAGGCATACAAATACCTGGTGTCATAGTTGTATTAATAGCTGTAGCTGCCAGGAACAAAGACCACAGGTGACTAAACATAAACATAGCTTCTTCCACAGAGACCTCATGTCTGCCATCATTTCTCATAGCTGTGGGAAGAAAACAGGCTGCACTATAGGATCATGGCTAGTTCTAGGTTTTTGTCTTGGCATTAAAGCTAGTTCTGGCTTTCTTCAGAGGGTGAGCATTTCCATAGTATGTACTGGAAACCATCCAGCCATCTCTGACTTCTGTAGTCCCATGATTCTTTGGAGAGATTTGGCTATTTTAAGACATCTTGAAAAGATTTCTTGTCACCAGTGATTTAAAAGAATTTAACCCCTACAACTGACTGAGCTGTGAAGTTACTTTCAGGATTTCCATTGCAAAAGAAAATGTGTCATTGAAAGCTGAAGAATCCTGAAAGCATCCTACCAAAAATAGAATCAGAAATGGAGCAGAAGAAAAAAGAAAAAAAATACTTATTCTACGGAAATCTTTAGGAACAGAGAGGCCCATACCTCCCCACATGTCAGACAGTGTCAGGCACAATCTCATTTATGCACTCGTATGCTAAGCATGAGAATAAGTAGGTATGAACCCAGCTTTACGGATACGGTGAGAATAAAAAAAAAATCTGGTCTTTAGTGATAGTTATTGAAGGCATATACAGCTTCAAAACAGGAACACAGCTCTGGTTTATCTCTTGAAAATGGAGCTGGTTAAGCTAATACTGATAATACCTTTTATCTGAGATACTTTTTTCATGGAAACTGGCAGTGAACAGACTGGATGCCTCCAAATTTCTTCCTGGTTAAAAATATTTGAATGATAATTTATGTAGATACAGTTCAGACCTTGAATTAGTTGCAAACTATTTGCTGGCAAGATTGATGCTTTTAGCCAGATTTCAGCCTTTGGACCGAACTGGAAGAACCCTGCATAATCAGTAGCTGTGTGTGCAGGTCTCAAGGGACTCTTCCTCTTCTTTAGCGTGACAAGAAGCACCTGGATTTTGAGAAGGAGTAAAGAAGGCCAGTCTTTGAGCAATGGGCACCTGCCAGATGGCAGAAATATCCCTGACAGATTGGCACCCAAAGTTTCATTCATCCTGAAGGCTGGTCTATTCAAGAGACGGTGAGTCTTTTATAGCAGCTATTCGATTAGCTGTCATTGCTGACAAACCAGAGTTCCACATAAGAGGCAACAAGTCCTCTCTGTTAATCAAACATCAGCAGTGGCACAGCTTGAGAAATGACAGGCTTTACGTAATATATGCAGTTGCAAAATGAGATGCACATTGTCAATTCTGTTGAGAAAATTAGCATTTGTGTTGACTGGACATTTTTATAGAAGAAAGTAGGACCTTCCTGTGACTTAGAAGGAGGTAAAACACATCAACATAAAATCACATAAGTACTGTGCAATGCTGGCCCTGTGCCTGTGAAGAAAAAGGAAACAAAACAGTCAAAGCAGAATTATAGGATTTATGAATGTACTAATTTGGTGTGAAGGATTGCTATTTTAAATGTACTAAATAACAGCCTTGGGAGAAAAGAAGTACTACATCTATAAATCTATATATAAATGCCATGGCTTAAATAGAGAATCATACGATCTATACAGAATGACCTGAGGTGCTCAGATATGCCTCACAAATGTCAACTCTCACAGAAACTCTGTGACATAAAGAAAAACACCCTCATCTCCACTTTATAGCATGGGCAGTTGAAATGCCTGGAGGCAAAGGCCAGGAATCACCTTCCTGTAGAGCAGGTCTTTGACCACAGTGTGCCCAGTGCAGAGAGAGGCAGCTTCAAAGCATGAGCTGGTCTTCTAAGTCAAAGGGTTTTTCAGTGATGATGCTCTTCATTTAAGCATCTCATTTAGGTTCTCAATTACACCTTGTGAATTTGAACCTAAAAGGCTTTCCAAAGTGAGAGGGGCACAGTGGTCCTATGAACAGGAGAACACAGTTGTTTCAGACCAATACTTTGTTCATTATTGTTTCTTTCTATAAAAAGCAATTTTTTTAGTTTTCTTTTTTTTTCCATAATCATGTTTGTCATCCAAATACAAAGCAGACATATCCATTTGGCATTTAGTTCTCCTCTGTTACTACCGCACAGACTGCCTGTTGGAATTATTCAAGCGTGAGTAGAAGAGTGATTTAAGCATTTGCTGCCACTTTTTCACAAAGTATTGGCTATGAAGTGTTTGCCACTGGCTTCTCAGAGAAATCATACAGGTCCAGAAACAGTGTTTTGTCTTTAGCTGCCAGCTTTAAATTAAACTTCTTCAGGACGTTGGCTTGGAAGCAGCAATGAGCTGAGACCAGCCTTCAGTGCACTTCAGATCTGTTCCTCTCAAACCTCCATTTCAGACCTGCAATCAATGCATTTCTGTTCTTCTAACAAGGAGGCCACATACGCTAAGACTAGATACAGTTACCTCTGTAACGGATGGGGGAAGCACCGCTTCAAGCACAGCAGGATCCCCTGAAGTGACCAGCAAGCCTCTTTTCAACCATCCCTGAAACATGCACATGCCAACAGCAGTATTTTAAAAGCATTTTGTACAATCATAGAACAATTCTGGTTGGCAGAGACGAGAAAGAGTGATGCCTTCCAAAGGCTTTTTCTTGCAGAGTTCTTTGGAAAGGGCTCCTATGATGGCAGTGGGAACAAGGGCCTTCCACAGTACCCCTTTAGATGCAATATGGACCATTCACTAGTGCCGACAACTGTGTGGCAATGGACCGCTGGAAGAGTGTTTTTCACTGTTGGCAAGGAATTGCCTTGAGGCAATTTAGTGCCCCTTCTTCTATCATCAGGAGTGATTGCAGTGGGAGTACAGAAGCAGGAACCTCAAGTTCCTCCTAAACCCCCATTCAGGGCATAAGCTTTAAGCCTAACAAATAAATTTGGTGGAAGGAGCATTAAAGCCAATTTGCAGCACAAAAGAGCCTTCCAGGAACTTGCAGTAAAACACAAAATGCCTTAGTCGCAGGGATGCTTATCACAGAATCACAGAATGTTAGGGGTTGGAAGGGACCTCCCAACCCCTAACATTCTGTGATTCTGTGATACAAAGCTAGGAGTGCAACAAGGAGCTAAAATGGAGGCTGGGATTGCCTTATTCTCTTCAGTTATGAAGGGACTAATTCTGGGCATAAAATTGTGCTGCACTGCCCCAATCCCCCTTTTACAAAATTCAGCTTTGTTGCTTCAATGCTGTTTGCATGAGAGTGGTTTCTTCCACTTTTTATTCTATCTTTTTAAAGCACATTTTCCCTATGCAGTACCGAGGACTCCACATTCGAAAATGAAGCTCCCAGAAGACAAAGAGATCACAAACAGTGTAATACCTCCACAAACATATCTAACTTCTGTAAAAGGCAAGGGATTTTATATATTTTGTGGGTTAAGAAATACACAAGCATTCGTAATTGAAATAAGCTGTGTAAATCATACTGCTTTCTAAAGACTTGATCGAAAATTTGCAGAAGTCAGTAAAGTCTTTCCACCAAATTAGTCCAACTAGGAAATCAAGAGTAAATGTTATTATTCCTAAAATAATTAAGAATAATTTGAAATAACTGAGTAATCTAAAATAATTATGAATAATTTGGAAATTATTAGAAAAGTTAGGAACAATATAATTATTCCAAAGTTAATGTATTGCTAAAATACATAATAAATATAATAATCCCTCAATAAGACAGTGCCTAGAATCATTAATTTTATCCAAACACAAACAGCTATAAACCTCTGTAAATCCTTTCCAGTCTTGTTGGGAAATTTTCCTCACTGGTGCAAATTATGGCCTGTTTTGGAGTAATGTTGTGGTTTGCTAACTCATTTCATTTAGGCAATTCAACAGCCATCAAAGCATCAACATCTGAATGAAGCAGATAATCCTCAAGTGAAAAGCAACACATGCCATTTTCAACCTCCTTAGCCATCTGGTATCTCATCACCAGATTATTTTTAATATTCACAGACCACAGCCAAAAAAACTGCCTGGGGAATAGAGAAAAATATAATTAATTGCCATGACCTGAACTACTTTTTCTCCACATGGAGGACACTGATTGCTTAATTAACATCTTGCCTGATTGTTCTGAAGGGCGGCAGGGATTATTATCTGGATTTAATTACCAGTATTTCATAAAGCACTACATACTCTGGTCAGAAATGTTTACAAATTAATGAACTGATGCAATACTTCTGTCTGGTGTACAAGTTTGTTACTCCTAATTAGACATCCCTTGGAAAAGAGCGCCAAACCAAAGCTTAGGATGGTAATGATACAGTAGGCACTCACAAGGATCAACATCATTACCTCTATAAAACCAGAACGATGGAGCTTTGTGCCACGTTCTGCTCTTTTGCAACCAGCATGCACAAGGGCAATGCTCCATCAGGGGGTTAGACGGGAGAGAGGTGTGCACACGCGCGTGTCTGCAGACCACGTGTGCTGCAGAGCATCAGCTCTGCACCAAAATCATCACAGGGCTGCAGAAACCGCAGGTCACGCGTGTGGCGTTGTCCTAGGAGCTCCTGTCCTAGGAGGGGAAAAGCCCAAGGCTGGACCTGACTGATTGCCATGGGCGAAGCAGTGGTCACTGCGTGGACATGGAGGCCCAGGACCAGCCAGGTTATGGTGTTGCTGAAATACCTCCCACTGGGCCAGAGTCTTACGGCCATCCCTGGGCTGCCTGAAGGGCTCTGGCCAGGGAAGGGCATGGATCTCATGTGGAAAAACTCTTTGCAAGCCTGTGCACTTATGGCCCACCATCAGATGGAGAAAGGTGACCCTCATGCTGATGTATGACCCAGGACAGCAGTCCCTGACTAGCAAAGGGTGTACTTGAGGGCAAGAAAAGAAGGGGGAGGATGCAGCAGCTCAGTGAAAAGCCCTGGCACAGAGCTGGAAAGGGCTGTCCTGAAGTGCCTCTGCTGCCCTGGTTGGTATATTGACCTCAGTCAAGATCTCACCTTAGTGCCTGAGCTGGTTTTGAGGCAGGACCTGGGCACTCTGATCGTCTTCCTCTGCTGGGCCTCCGCAGAGATACAAAGCATCAGGCAACTACATTACTCAGCTCCTGGAGAGACCTGTGAACCAGGGCTGGGGGAGTTTCCCTCTGTTCCAAAATCCTCTCCATCTCCCAGAAGGCTCCTGGCCCTCCTCCGGGTCTTTGCCTCAACAGGACAGCTTCTCCTCATCCTCCAAGCCACAGCAGAGGCAAACTGCCCCTTGCAGAGGATGCAGTGTGCTCCAAAGGACTGCAGGCATGCTCTTTGGAGCCTTTGCCACATGGTTACAGAGCAGACTCAGAGGGCGAGGGGCCAGGATCACAGCCTGTGGGGGTGATGTTCAGAGGGGCAGAAGAGAGCAGAGGGGACAAGCCACAGCAGCTGGTGGCAGCTGAGATCAGAGCAGGCGCCCAGCTCATGGGACTTGCTCCTGCGGCCCATGCTGAGCTGCTCAAAGGGTGTATGGTTTCAGCCACATTGTGGGGAGCACAGCTACCATGGACACATGTCCCTCCCAGCCAAGACCAGATGCATCCAAGTAAGATCCCAGGAATCTGGTGCGGAAGTCTGCACGGTGAAGCTGTCTGTCCCCGACAGCAGTCACATGGACAGCGTAGGTCCCTGATGTTGCCACCTCTTCCTCCCATGGGGTCCGGGAGCTCAGCAGCTTCTCCTGCTCCCAGCAGACACTGCAGACAGCCCCACCACACCACCACCCCATTTGCACAGGCTGTGCAATGTCTCTGGCTCTGCCTTGCTCTCCAGAAAGACGGGATGAAGGGGAGGAAGGGAGGTTGTCATGACGAGTCTCTTTCACAATGCTGTTGGTAATTTTGGGGTTGAGAGGAGCCCTCATGAGGCAAGTCTGAAGTCAGATGGGTTTCTCAACAAACCCTTGCATGGCTTTAGTAAGGCGCTTCTGGGAAGAACCGATTAGACATAGTAACTCGATTTCAAATACTAAGATTAGACAATGATCTAAAGATAGCTATCGTTACAGGGCTCTGTGGCTTAGCAAAGTTAAGTAAGGCAGAAAGGATATTTTTGTTAAAAATCAATATTATGACAAAGAGGTTAACCATAAAGAGACTGACAAAAAGCTGTACAGCCCTAGGGTGCAGCGAAGTGGTTAGTAATCTGATTCCCTTCAGGGGGAAGGGAACAAAATGATTAAGTGATCTTTGAAAATATGAAGATCTGACTTCCTACAATAATGTGACTAATACTTTTTCCTACTTATTATGAATATCCTCTCTGCCTTTCCCCCTCCAAAAATAGATATTCATATTTTTAATGCTAAAGAATAAAAAATAGAAGTTAAAAGAGCACATCTAAGGATAAGGGAGGAAGGAAGGAAGGAAGGAAGGAAGGAAGGAAGGAAGGAAGGAAGGAAGGAAGGAAGGAAGGAAGGAAGGAAGGAAGGAAGGAAGGAAGGAAGGAAGGAAGGAAGGAAGGAAGGAAGGAAGTAGAATTTGGGACATGCAGAGTCGATGAAAGCAGGCCACGTTTTCTAGCTTTACTCCAGAACTGCTGAGCTTTCCTCCCATTGATTTCTGCTGCCAAACAAAACCTCCTCTCTTGTGCCTGAGGGAGAAGAATGGGAGCAGTTGGCTGCTAACCCAAAAGCAAGCAAGAGAAGAAGCAAGCGACTACAAGACCAAACAGAAGCAAAAGTATATGTCCCTTAAAAATATTTACATGCATATATGCATGTAAGTGTGCGTGTGTGTATGCAGATATATGTCTATATAAAACATATGCTTGCACACCTGTACATATACACACACAGAGCACAGCTAAATGATCAGTACTGTACATACAATTCTGGCGTCATAGGTTGCTACCCAGCTCTATACGTGGTCAAGTTATGTGACCACAGTATGAAGGTTCCTGGTTTTCCTTACTACCCTTGAAGAAATACAGTTTCCTCCAAAAGAACGTTTCTGGTTTTGCGAATGCTTTTCCTGATACACCTTTCTGACAGTATGACTAATGGCTTCATTAGCACAAATAAGCCGTGTTTTCTTTTTATTATGCTCTAAAACCAGTTCCTCACCAGGCTGCATTTAAATTGATCAATACGTGGTCATCTGTGTTTGCAGCCCTTTGACCTCATTTCATCTTGTGTTTGTTCACTCTAGTGGAAGGATATATGCATCTAACCCCTTCTTCACTACAGAGTTTCAATACCTGCTTACAGCAATGTTAAAGGTAGTTATCAAGCTTATTTACTTAGATTCATTCAATTGTTTTCAGATTACCACACCTCTGACAACCTGAGCTGCTGCATACCCCTCTCTGCTTTTTCCTTGTGGGAAATTTGCACAGCTTGACCAGAGCAAACCCTTCCAGACTGTTTTTGTTTCAGTTGAAAAGGAGTGACTTTGGTTACAGGCAGCTGAATAATTGCTGTGCCCTAAGTACATCACTGGGTCCCCGGTAACCACTTTGGAGCATGTCTGTACCCACGCGACGCAGCTGAGAGGCTGCTGTGCATTTCCCACACGCTGCAGACACAAACGTGCAGCCGGGCCATTGCCGCAGGAGGGCTGACACTCTGCCATCCCACACCTTGCTTTACCTCACTGCAGCATCTTCATGCCTCCCTCCCTTACACGAGATTAGCTTAAATAGCACAAACTGTGGGAAGCAGCTTGCCCCAGTTCTATCAAGGAAACCGGAGAACCCATTTTATAGAGGTGCAGAGTTGCTTGGCTGTGCTACCAGCACACATCCAGATTTCAGTAGATGTAATTAGTGCTTGATGGATAGATTTGATTGAGATCTTAACAATTTAGGTTTAGGTCAGATATTCATGATCAGGAATAAGAGTGCTTTAAATAAGAAGACAACTGTCTACAGAGGAGACTGCAGCATCGTAACTAAATCAGATCCAAATCACACCTGGAGGTTTGGTTTTTTAACCTGGATCATAGTTTAACTGAGTGAAACTGAGCTGTTAAGCTGATGCTGGGCTATAATTCACACTCCTTTTATTAAAAAACTATTTGCCTTTTAGATTGCTACTTCAGTTTTCTTCCTATTTGTTTCTTCCACCTTCCTGTTTTTTTGTTCCTCTGCTGCATATTCTCCTTGGTGGCTCACTGATGGGAGAAGTGCTGTGCCAATTATCTAATAAAATTCTGGCAGAAATTCAATCACACTCAATATGTATGACATTTTTTAAAAAAATCTAAATTATGATTGAAAAGTCAGGAATCTAGTTATCCCAATAGCGATAAAATAGCAGGTTTCCTTTTGTTAACATTCTCGTCTTCAGAAGGGAATGGGAAAGGCCACAAAGGTGATTTGGGTAAATGTAATTATCCACATATATTTATAAAAGACTGATTTTTTTCCCTGCCACCCACCTCCTGTAAGATGACTTATCTTGATCTCATCTTGTAAGTACCCACAGAGTCACTGCTGACAGTGCATATTACCACTGTGGAACCCATAACTGTTTTAAAGGGTTCTGCTCAAAAAAATAAAATTGCTGGTGTAACTCATTACTAGGTGCCTGATGCACAGTGGTGAATAGGAGACAGCCCAGGGTTTGCAGGTAGCTGAGTCTGTGCCGCGATAGGCACCAGAGGGAAGGTGGGCTTTGCTCCAGAGAACATTGCGCACTCAAGTATGCAGGCACAGATTGTCATTTGTACTTACAGAATACTTACAGAATACTTACATAAGTATAAACACAGCTTAAATGGACCTGAAGGGTATGTCAAAATTGTGCGACTACCAGTCATCACAGCTTTCTGATGCTAAAGAGGTCTTCTCCCAGCCCTGTCCAGCTTTGGGTGGCCCCGAGCGCAGGACTGCCCCGAAAGAGCCTTGCCTGGGGCCAGCCAGGGGAGAACAAACCGTTCTCCAACCCTCAGAAACCCCGATCCCACCGCACCTGGCAAAACACGTGGCCCCAGACAACAAGCAGGGAGTTCAGCGGTCAGTGGAAACACACGTGAAGTTCACGAATGCTGACGGTCCACCCGGTAAAGCAGAGAGGCTCTCCCACTTGCTTGCAGCATGGCTCTAGCAGAGGGACTGACGGCAACTTCTCTGCAAAGTGTAAAGCTGTTAAGAAAATGTCAGAAAAAGACAGCTCAGTGGCCACATTTTTCAATCTTAACTGGCAAGTAAAAAGAAACATTAATTGTCTGTTTATGTCATCTCCTCCCACAGCTGACTGATGCAGAATACAGTTTAAGGTGGCATTAAAATGTAAGGTGGGTGTTATAATTTTCCTGAAGTACTTTAGCAGTTTTTAGGTTTTGTTCCAGAAATTATCTAAAGATTGCTGTTCTAACGGTGTCCTTGTAAGTCACCTACATCCTCTGCCATTCAGCACAGGAGTGTACAGCCCCATGATTTACACAGTGTTTCCAGCAATGACAGCACCTTAGTACACGATGTTCATTGTTTCGCATAAAAAACATATCAGAGGCGGGTAAATACCAGGCTGGTCCTCTGCAAACCTCAGAGCCAAATTCTGGCCCAGATTCATTAATGCCTCCCACCCCCACCCTGCTTTCACCACCGTGGGAGCTGTGCAAAGGCAGCGATGCTCATACCACACGAGTTGGGGCCCACCACGCCTTTCTGGAAATAGATTTCCAGATCCATATTTAAAAACACATGAACTCGCTTGACACTCCTTGAACACACACATTTCTGGCCTCCTGGCTTAACCTGATTAGTAGAAACTCAGCATCTCGCTGCTCTTTTCACAGCGCTGATGGGTCCTTTAGAGCCTTGAAACAGCTCCTCCAAGGCCCAGGTACAGCCACGTCTCCTCCTGCATCAGCGAGATGCTCTGGCTGAGCACCCCAAACCTGCCTGTGCCACGGTGAGTGTGGGAGGGTACGAAAGAGCAGCTCACAGCAAACCGAATGCAAAAGTCATCTTTTCCCGTGTGTGAATCACCACTCCTGCCTGTGCTCGCACAAAGGAAACAGCTGCGGCCACAAATCAGGCAACTTCATAGGTCATTGCACTCTCCAAATATTTCCCTTCGAGCTTTTCTCAAAACAATACAGAAGAAACGTCTGATCACATTCTCTTCATTAAGGGGCATAAATGAAGTGAGTAAATCTGCCAAAATATGTCATCCACTCAATGGCCAGTGAGGTGCAACATCCAGATCCTGTCAACATCACTTACAGTAATGTCACCACCAAAAATGTTCAGGTTTGTGAACTGACTGGTGTTTTTTTTCCAGACAAGTAGCTGATAATGGGTGGATTTGCAAAAAATCCTACTTCTTGAAAGCATAAAAACAATTAGATCTAATGGTCTCAGTAGCAGTAGATATACCATACCGTACCCAGAAAGGAGGGGGATTGTTCCTCCTGAGGATCATCTGGTGCTGCCCAGTGCGGTGCTGACTGATGGTGCTGTGCTAGCTGGACTGGCACTGATGGGCTGTGTCTATTACACCCACTCTGAAGTTGTGTAAAATTTACTTTTGGCTTCCTACTAGGCTGCCTTTCACCATTTCGCTGCTGGGGTGGGAGATGTATCAGCTTTGACAGCTCCCTGGTAAGCCAGCCTCACGTCTGTGGTCTCTCCTCAAACAATTCCTACCCCAGGAAAATGCCCCATAGTCTCCATTTTTCACCTCCTCCTCCAAAGTCCCCCAATTTCTGCAGCCCCTGAAGGGTCAGAACAACGAGGGACTGAGGAGTGAAACAGAAATATCTACCCCTCTCCACACACACTTCTCTGCCTATTTGTGCCCATGCTCAGGACCCTGCAGGACAGCAGAGCTGTTGCCTCTGCTGAGTATGTAGCAGTTTTAGGGCACTGAGCAGAGCAGGTCCAGCCTTTGGTCAAAGCAGAAAAGGAGTGGGTGTTGGGCTGTCCCTGGTAAAAACATAAAAGGAGAAAGCATCAATGTGTAAGTGAAATTCAAGTCCATAATTTCTAAGACTGGGAGTCCTAAGGGGTCTTTCCCAAGAAAACCTAAATCCACTATACTTCAGGGGAGGAGGTTTTAAATGCAAGTCTTAGGTATTTTGTTATTGAAACCTTTGGGCTGCAAGGGAGATCTCCATGGCATGCAGTGCAGTTTCATTCCCATTAGGGTCCAGCAGAATGCTGAACATCTGAGGGCAAGTAAAATTATCATAAAGTGGCTTTTATATGTCATTACATCTGTTTTTCTGGAAGCATCTCTTCATCATGGAAATGTTCCCAATGTCATTTATGTTACAGCCCGGTGAGAGGTCAGTTTTATGCTTTGTATTCTTCTACTGAGCTGTACTTTTCAAGCTAGCACTTATTAGAGCAGAGAGAGGAAGAAAGCAGGGCCTTTTACACAGAGCATACACAGTGTTAATGAAACTGCTTACCTAGACAGAGATAGCAATTGCCACAACTAGACTTTCAAACGGTCAGTTGAATTTAGTGCTATGTCTCTAATAGCGGGCTATGCTAGACAGACTAAGAAAGAGGCGTAAAAACCCTGAGGTGTGCCAATATGTTTTCCTCTAGCCAATTCACTGAACGATCCTGCTGGGGTTTTGTTCTTTATTTTATTGTGTAAAATGATTTTAGTAAGTAAACAGTAACATAGCAGAAAAAAAAAGAAAAAAGCTCAAAACCCACATTATTTTACATATACCATCTTCTTAGCATAAAAATCAGCCACAGGAGATCCACAGAAGCAAGAAATGCTCTTTTCAGAGCACACGTGCTGATTGCCTGGTGTGCTGTGGCTTTTGCGCTTTTCAATACAGCTTTTCTGGTGCTGTTTGCTTCCACACTGTAGGCGAGGATAGTACAAAAAACCCAGGGACCCGAGGTGTGAGAACAGGAGTTGGTATTACCATTACTGACAAACCATATGGATTCAGCAGCAGTCCCAGTTTGGACGCCGAAGGTCCGGGCTTGGCCAGCTGAGCCATTTTGGTGAGGTGAGAGCTGCGTACAGCTTCTTCTCACATGCTAGCATAGATTAGACATGCAAAAATTTCTGGGGCCCTTCTTTTACAACTGACCAAAGCGTATACAGAGGAGGGGGAAGAAGGCAGAATAGAAATATTTGTCTTACAACTGAGCACCCAGAAATCATGAATTAGCTCCCTGTTTCCCCATTCACTATACAGAATTACAACCCAAGGTATTTTAGCAAGTAGCAGGCCAGGTCTTTTTAGAAGCCTCTCCTGCCTGAGCATCTAGGCACATGTTTCACAGTTTCCTTCATGTGCAACTAGAAATATCCTTGCTGAGAAAGGAAGATGAAATGACTAATTAACTGGTGATGTTCTTCTGTTCCCACAATTTACATAAATCCACACGAATGTAGATGCTGGTGCTACCTGGGCACTGGTGGCCCAACCGAAGTGCACAGGAGGAGGAAGAAGATGGGGGGAAAGGGCAGGGAAGGGGCTGATACCTGTTGCTGTCCGTCAGACCTGCCAGTGGCTCTGTGGCCACTTGAGCATGAAACCCCAGTTCACTTTTGTCTCCTTTCGTCTTCTACATTTGCTGACTGTCTTTCAATGAAATGTCCCCTCTTTGAGTTTACACAGGCATAAAGATGTGTGCTCCCCAAAAATCACAGGACATAATGGCTTCTTAGAACAATTTTTTACCTCTCTGTGAGTTCCAGTGGGGTTTTGCTCACAAGGTTTCCATGGCCAGCACAGATGCTGGTCAGGGATGGGCTGTGTGTTGTACTAAAGCTCAGAGGACCTTTGCCAGCCCCTGCCACAGTTTTCACTCTGAATTGCAAAGGGCTGCTAGCAACCTGCATTAATCAAAGTGAGCCATGTACCTTTCCAGCACCAGCTGCCTGAAATTTGTAATCCCCACAGGGAGACTAAGCCAAAATTTTGCTAAAACAGTAAGGCAGCCACCTTCTGTTGATCCAGTACAACAAGGACCTGATTCTCTGCTACATCTGGCAACCATCACGACTCAGTGTTCACCTTATAAGTCACTTCCCACTATAGTGAAAAGGGCAAACACGGTCCCTAATTACTGCTTGATATAGCACACAGATCTCCATTCACCCAAAATCTACAGTAAAATCCTCTACAATCACTTTTTTAAAAAAATTCTGTCAATTCATTAATTTCTGATATTTGCAAATGACATTTTTTCTATCTGATTTAGCTTTTCCTCACATTATCTAATGAGATCAATTAATGGGAATTGTCATTACACTGCAAGTTTGACAGGGAGATATCTGAGCAGAGCTCTCAAAGGAGAGGCAAAAAGTGGGGGGGTCACAGTACCAGGGAACGCCCACCCTATTGCATTGCACGTGGAGTGAGGTACTTCAAGTTTAAAGAACATGGCTTTAGCATCCGAACCCATGTGGCTGGCAAAATCACATGATCATCCCTTCTTACTTCTAAGTAATGTTGAAAGAGGTAAAGAAGTGCAATAGAAATACACATTTTCCATATAAAACCCGCTCTCCTTCCTAACAACCATGTGATGATGAACAGGGAAGGCACAACGCTGGGTAAATGCACTGCCTGCAAGCCAGCCTCACTTGGCTGATAGCTATCCAGCTGGTGAAGAAATGAGAAACATCAATCTAACGTGCCTTAACTAGATTTTAAAGCAGAAATATACCTGTATACCCTCAAGCACACTGCAGGAGGAAGGACTTGTATGTTTGCACGTTGGGTTGTTCTGCTGTAGGGTAGCAGCTATTTTTCTGCGTTACTTGGCCTGGGGACAGCCAATGCCCCTTTGAAAAGCTTTGAAGTTTAGGGTAGGTCCCCTATCAAATGATATAACGGAGGAAAAGAGCGTTAGCCACCTAAGAAGAGAAGGAGGGTGACACAGAGAGAAGTGACATTAACTGAGTGCCTGGAGTAACACCTGGTCAGGGAGAAACACGCTTAAGAAATTTAAATACAGTAGCACATTGTCTCAGCCCATTTCCTTGACAGAACAGAAGGCTGAACCTCTTTTTTGTTGCAGGTAAATTTCAGAGTTGTTTTTTGGGGTTTTTTCTTAAAGGAGCTGGTAAATTAGAATGGATAAAAGGGATGAAAAATGATTTCTTTCCACTTAAATGCAGCTCATTATTAATATCCAGGTCTGACTCACAGTACAGGAAATCTGTATTAGTCCTCACAGTCTATTGTGACAGTCACCACGAGCGCTGAAGCAGACTCTCTGGTGTGTGCTGAGCTGTAACAGAGCCGGGTACCACTGTCCGCCTGTGGAGAAATGTAAAATGTACTTCTGGTTAAGACAGATAAGGCAGCCATTTTCAGACATGTTTTTAAGCAGTTCTAACTGCAATTTGTCTTTTAAAAGCAGATTTAAGGCCCTGGTGCAGAAACGCAAAGCCTCACGTCAGAAGTCAGTAATTTTCTGCCATTTCTGATTGCTGATTTGAAAGCAGCAAACAGTCAAGGTCAAAGTTAAAATGTTTCAAATACAAATGTATTAAAAGCAAGTTAACATTTCTGATTGATCTGACATTTCTGATTGAGTTGACATTTCTGATTTAACTTTGACTCTTCCTGCTTAGAAAAAGCTGACTGTACCAGAAGGTGTCCAAGCCTTTGGACTATTAATATTCAATTAATCAAGTTTATTTCCTGTTTTAGATAACCTCATTAGAATCCACGTTCAAGATTTATAACGCAGTGAAACAAGTACTGGAGCAACTGTTTCAAAAAGAAATATTCTCTGCCATTATTGATGGAACAGGATTTGTAAAGACTGTATTTCCAGCTGACTATAGTGGAGAGGGTAGCTGAACCACAGTAATTGCCAGAAAGATGATAGAGTGAATGAATGGATAAATTCAAGAAAATCATCCTTGACTATCAGAAAAGGTTGCATCATACATGCAGAATAACATCAAATTGCAGGCCTTCTTTTCTTCCATATAAAAGAAAGCAAACCAGGAACAGAAACTAGAAAGGGGCTTTTTAAAGGAAAAGAAGCTTAAAAATGGGACACAGGAGCCTGCGAAAAGACAAATAAGAAAGATCTCTTAAAGATGCAGTCACCTGCTTAGCACAGAGTCTCCTAAACCCGCATTCTTAATTGACAGAAACATAATTCTTTGACAAAGAACATTCCACACTCTTGTACCTCTGGGAGAGGCTGCTGATTTACAGCCTACTGGGGAAGTTGCTGTGGGCAGGCTATTATAGGCATGTTCACTATTAGTCACCATCAGCTCTATCTGGGAGGATGGCTCTCCTGCTCCCATCAGCACCGCTTTTTCACAGGCAGGATACCTACAGCCACATCTCCAGCTGTACTTAGACAGCTTGAGACTCACACCTGGAAGGCAGAGACATTGACCGCATCAGCAGCCCACAGCCCAGGATCCTCTGTCCAGTGCACTGAAAATGAGAATAAAAAAGAAGTCTGAAATATTCTGAGCTGACCACCAGTCTCTGTGTGAGAGTCCGTAACATGGAGCCTAAATCCACAAAGTTTCTTGTGAATTTAGGCGCAATCATATGGCTTGAGGTGGCCCTTGGGATTTTCCCACACGTTTAAAAGCAGTCATGGATCATTAGGAATTAGGCAACATGTTTGAAAAAAAATCCCACTAGTCCTCCATCTGCATATCTGGGCACGTAATTGTTTTTAACTGTCTGGTCCAGGTTCTCTTGTGGAAGCCCACGATAACTCAAGATTTTTGCTGTTCTTGTCCTTGTTTTCTGACCTGGCTGCTGGTCCCCTATGGGGCTCCAGGCAGAGACACCACCTGCAGTCCCCGCTCTTCCCCCCTCACCCAAACAGCCCTTGTGAAGAGCATTTCAAGCACACAGCAGAGCATCCAAGAAGTCAAGGACAAGTGTCACACACTATAGACTAACCTGTCTAAAATGCAGGTCCAACCCTGCCTTAATCCTAACTCTAAAAATGGCCCTAGATCTAAACAACCAGCAGTAATAATCTCAGGACAGGCTAAAAACAATCTCCAGCCAGCTTCTCCAATTCAGAGTATACCCAGTTACCACCACAGCCTGGTAGTGGTACTCTCAGCATTGATAGACTGGCTGCAGGCTGGGGTTAAAGTGGGTGGTGGGCTCACCCTGTACCTTCAGGACTGGATTGGCCTAGGGTATCTTTAACATCTTGCACTTAGCTGGAGTTTCGTGGGAGTCCATGGTCCGCAGCGAGTGCAAGGCTGGAGCTGGGTGTCCATCACGGGTAGGTGGGAGCTGCCTGTACATCCAGGCTAAATACAGCTTGGAAGGTCTCTGGGCCTGTCGAAGACCTGGTCATTAGAGAAAAGCAAATAACTTAGATGAAGAAGAGCTTAGCAAACACACATATTAACTGGAAACAAGATAACATTAAATTACCTGTTTTATAGCACATTCTTAGTTGCTGCAAACAAAGAGTCTATAAGGACAAGACTGCAGGTTCAGTAGGACTACTATAACCCACTTCTTGTATTTATTTATTGGCTTGAGTTTCCTGCCACTTTCTTTCTTTGCATGTGGATGGAATATCTCTCTAGTCTAGGCTTATTTTTTTATTATGGTCCTACAGACTAGAGCACAATGAACCCCATATCTGGAGTCTCCAGGTGCTGCTGTAATACAGATAAATAAATGTCAGATAACAAAATAGCCAGATAAAATGCACTGGCCGGATATGAACTATTGTATTAGTTAGGCAATTTCCACTCAGTAGCAATTTCTCACTCAGGGTACTAACCCACCAAAACAAAGCCAGAGTTTTTAAAAAAAATCTCATCACTGTGTGTGTTAAATCACTCTTTGATAATATTTAACAGGAAACAATTATTAAATATTAAAATTAAACAGCCAGATCTGACGTAATTTCAAATGGTGATGTGATAATCCAAAATTTGGGAATTACTGACTAGAAACCAGGCACTGATTCATAACGCTGGGGCTCTTGAGAAGTATGCCAGGCTCATAAGCTGTCCACAAGCCATAGATTTAGCATTTAGTTTTCTGACTTCACTGAAATCCGTACGAAAACTCTTTTTCTCTGGTCCGAATCCACCTGTTTGGTTCACTCACAAGACATCCCAACTACTGTAGAGCTGTCACACCTTTGGTTTGTTTTTGAGATCCGTATGGTTTAGATGGCAGCATAAGGATTGATATAAACCACATGCTTTTTTGCCAGATTGTGTGTCCTTTAAAGGCTACACTTTCACACCCATGAAAGGTGTTTCTCAGAGGTGTGTATCTACAAATGGGGGCTGTTCCAGGAGAAGCTTTGCCTTTTCTTATTCCTAGACACATACTGTGCAGATCTCAAGACAGATTTGAACTCTGACGAAAAATAAAAAAAAGTTAATGTAAAATTAGTTTTGGATTTAAGTTTAGAAAATATTCACTTAAATACCTTGCTGAATATCACTAGAAACTATCAACTTCCAGCGACAGTTACTCTGAGTTTGTGAAACAGCTGAGTTGTGCAGAGTGGGAAGAAAGATGATGGCGTCTTTTCTTCTCAGTTACCATTTAGAGAAGCATAATCTGAACTGAACCTTGAGAGTAATCAAAACCTGTAATGCTTTTCATTTCAAGAGAAAACATCAATTAATGAAAGAAAAGATATTCTGGAAATATTTGCTAATAACCTTTTTCCTAACACTTGAAAAATTAAAGCCTTTCTGAAAGGAATTTATTCTTACTAGGTTTTTTGACTGTGTTTTTTTAACCCAAAAGGGTTTTCTGGGAAAAAGGGAGGGGATGCTATAAAGCATCTGCACAAAGGAAAGTGAAAAGCACCCAGTCTTATAATAGCTTTGTTTGGAAATGTAAAGGAGGCATGTTCTCCTCTCAATGTTTGCATTACAAAGCCACGGCTGCTCATTCCTGGTATTCTGTTGTTTCTCATCTTCTGACCTCAGCTTTTCACAGGAAAAATTCATAATACAAATAGAGACTCTGTCACAACAAATTCTGGCCTATCTTCTGCTGAGTTCTGTTCTAAAATGTTTGTTGACTTTTAGTGACTAATGGTCATCAGGTAATAATCGCAGGGTGGGAAGGGGAAAAAAGATCCTGTGTTGGATTCACATGGATGCTCCTGAAGGAGCAAGAGCAGGTGCAGTCCCACAGGAAACATAGAGCAATGGTCAGTTCAGCTTCAAAATCCCCCTCCCACATGTGCAGAGTGCTGATGGGCCCCGCAGCCTGAGCACCAGGGTGCAGGGCCAGCAGAGCACAGGAAGGTGGCACAAACCACTATGGAAAACGTTTGATGCTGCGGCTGAAATTTGGTATTTATTTGCCAGCTACCAGGTAAATCCCACCTCAGCCCAACACAATGCAATGGTTTTGGGCAGTGCTGCCCACTCCGTGGCACCATGAGGGAGCAGTGGGGCTCTGCAGTGAGTCCCCTGCTGCCCTCCTCATCCCCGTGCCGAAGAGCAGATGCCCGCCTGGGGCAACAAGTGCTGTCACTTCCAGGGTCTGCGGTGGGGCCAGCACATCTATCATAATCGCTCCCACCTTTGCTGCAACTGCAATGTCACCAGCACTCCCCCAGCTGCCAAAATCTGCTGTGCCCATGTCCTCTCCAGCTCTATGCCACCAGCACCTCCCTGCCTTCCGGTGTCTTCTGGCAGGTGATGGTGGAGGCTGCAGTGGGGATGTCTTCTCCTCCCTGACCAGTCATGATCACCCATCTTCAGGACAGTCTGGCAAGAGCAAAGCTGTCCTGCCCACAGAAGGCTGTCCAATCCTTCTTCATGCCACCAGTGTAGGGTTTCCCCCTCCCGGATGACAAGTGAGGAAAATCCAGCTTGACAGGCAGCTCTTTCCCCTTCACCAGGGGTGGGGGGCAGCAGCTGGGCAGCAGGAGGGCAGGGGGCACCCATACCATCCCAGTTTGGTCCATCAGACAACGTTTCACTCCATGGCTAGGGAGAAGGGAAATACCCATCACAGGAGAACTGAGGAATTTGTGTCTTTTGGCACAGAAGACTTTCAGAGCTGAAAGCACTGCAATGGGCTATGTTTCTAGGGATGGAGAGAGAAACGGATAGAGACAATTTTGTCTCCTAGAACAGAAGATACATGGGATCATCTAGATACCCTCTTTGGTTAAATCAAAGTTGGGCATAAGTGTGACGTGTATTACAGAAATTGCCAAATGTAAAGGTGGACTGTCTTTTAAATGTTTTACACCGATCCTTGTACATTCCTCATGATTTCAAACCCGCAATAAATAAAGGAGAAAATACTATCGCCTACTTTTATGGTTCTCACTTCTTGTCTTTCCTGGCACTTCCTCAGATTCTGACATAAATTTCAGCCTTTGTCTTAGAAACAGGGCACTGTTTCTCATAGTTAGAGAGAAAAAGATGAAAAGGTTAACCCTAAAGTCAAAATGCAGAAGCCACACCAAACAAATCCAGCATTTATCTTCATTTCACAGCTCATCTTTTAAGTCTATCCTGCGATTTGGAGAGGTGATCTAGTATTTTCAATGTCCTGGCCTGTCAAGAGTGGTATATGAAGTACACAAGGAAGCTAAACACACTGGACTTCTACAGCAACATTGTGTCTGCCCTAGAGAACACAAGAACATTTTAGAAAGAAAATCAGAGCAGAGTGTGGATAGATTAATATTGTGTGAGTGCTTTGCCTTGCTTCTGTCTTTGACAGCTCATAAGGTAATAAACCTGGCATTTTTTAGATTTTTCTAGGTTTTCTATACACATTGGTGTTCTTCAAGTTCAAGAAACGTCATGTAATTGTGTGGAACAGCTCAGCACTAGCAATTAGTGTGCACTAATTCTCCTTTAACTTTTTCTTCCTCCACTAAGGCACATTTGTAATGATAGTGCTAAGCAACACGAGTTTAGTTTATCATCTACTGATTTAGTATTTCCATGGTCATTAGTATATACATAGATACTAGGCATTACTAGGAAATAGAGGTATTATATAGCAGGTACCTCACTAATTTCCCTTTTTCATTTCAATAATTATTCAAAGCAGAACGCTATGTGGACTCTAACCCAGCAGGTCCTGGCCTGCGGTTGATGCGCTCCCACTAGCCTCAGCAAGCCGTGGCTATCCTGGTGCCCCTCTGAACATCGTCACTTACTGCCTTGGGTAGCAAGGGTCTATACCAGGGGCCCCAAACGTTTTTGTAACACTAGACTGCTCTTAGCCCTCATGTATTCATGTGTAGCACTGTGGAACCCATCACCAAGCCCGTAAGGGAAATTATTGCTGCTGAGAGCAAAATATGCCCATTCCAATGACACCCAAGTGTTTTATGAAAAGGAAAAATATGTTATGCTTTACTGAAGAAAGTGTGACCACAAAAGCCAGCACGTCCTGGGAACCTGGTAACGCTTTGTGAACGCACCCAGCGTGCATCTATAGAAATCTGGAACTTACTTGCACTGACACATCTCTCCTGGGGGCAACAGCCATGCAGGAACATTTGAAAAGCAGGAAAGAGATGTAAATACGTTAAACCTTCACACTAATTGTTTCCCCGTTTGGAACTTTTTACGTGCTTCACTACCCAGCGTTCAGTCACAGTGTCTAAAAGAAGTTGTGCCTAACTATCAGGAACCAAGGACCAGCATTTGTGTCATGCCCAGTCTGGGTCCTGGCCATACTGCAAGACATGTATCTGTGAATTAAACCACTTAAGAACCAGGGTGATGTGCTGCCATTATATAATGTTACTCTGAATAAAAACTTCGAGGGTTTCTTCAGAGGTCCTTGTGTCTAAAAAAACCCAACAAAACAAAACCTGAAGACGGTTCCCCTTGTCCCTGTTCCAGGTACCTTCTTCTGGTGGAAATAGAAATCATGAATGATTCCAAACGGGAGAGGCTCAGAAGTACCCAAAGGGTTGCGATTTATCAGTGTGCTCCTTTACAAGCCCTTAGGCAACATTAAACATCTCTTTTCTGGCACAAATAGCTGTAGATTTATCCTGGTTTATGAATTACTTTACATACTGTTTTCTGCTACTTTGCATATTGCTAAAACAAAGATGTTACATTTGTTTCATGTAAATTCCTAATTCAGGCTTACAGCCAAGCTTCAAACCAGTTTTGAGGAGTTAGCAGAATTAAGCAGTGACTTATTCCTTTGTATTTTGAAAATGCTATTCATTTTAATACATTTGTCAATATAAGGACTAAGTAAGTTTTTAGTATGGTGATCTGAAAAATCGTCTCCCAGAACACTGTTTTCCTAAATTATGTAGTCTGCAATGAATTATTTCAAACAGTTTTGTATAAATCAAGCAGATGATTTGAGTTTGAGGCTACAATAAATGATGTCTTTATCTTACTTTGCACACTAATTACTGTAATAACTGTGACACTATTGTTGTCCATGCTACTTCAGACTGCGGGGAAGTTATAATTCAGTTTCAATACTTTAAAACAACTCTTTGCTGTATCAATGACAGGGTTACTTGTTTTCATTTAGTATGTTATATTTTGGAATGCACAAATAATTTATTTAAATAAAGGTACATACAAATATGATGGAGGAAAAACTCTACAGAATTCAGTACAATGGCTGCATGCACTGGGAATGATGCTATGATTTGCTTCAGAGGCATGGAATATGAACTGAAAACTAGGAAAAGTTGTGACGGTGTGCTGAAAATCCCATCACCACATCGAAGGGTCTTCAAACCTGCAATACATATTATGAATAAAAAAGCCCATTAAACACATTTTAAAACCCATTCTGAAAAATCCAAAGTTAGAACTACCTAAAATTTTCCTTTTAACAAAAGCAGCAATAAGAAATACCTATGCATATTTCCAGTTGAAGGCTGTGTATGCAACTCCAGTCAAAGCAGAGGAATCCTGGTTGGCCAAATACCTATGCTTTGGTACCAGAACTTGCCCCTTCACACTGCTTCCCAGATGACATGGGTTTACACCACTGAGACTCACTGCAAAGCTGCTTCATGCCACTACTAAGCAGTTAATGAAATTCAGCTAGAAAACTATGATACGTTGAAATGCAAATAGAGATATTTTTCGCTCTTACTCAGGAGTAAACAGCTTCCAAAAAGAAATCACCGAGCCAAAAAAAAAAAAAATCCCAAAGCCCACATGTCATGCTGTTAGCACCATCAAATAAAACCGAAGTCCACAGCCACCATCCTAAAATATTATTGTGGTGTTCCACTGCTCAGTATCAAGCATTTGAAATACGTGCTGAGGGCAGGATTTGATCCAGAGGTCCCCTGCTTGCAAATAGCTGTTCTGTCTACACAGCAAGTAAGTCATCAAGTGGAGAACATGGGGAGAGACCAGAAGAAATGCATTTGCCATAACTTCTGCCATCTAAAAGTTGGGCATTTAGTCTTCCTTCACAGTCACTGGGGAGACAATGATACCTTGAGAGGGCAATTGATCCTGCCTATTTTCAGATGGAAGGTTCATTTTGTAGATACCCATCCCTCCGACTGACTGCAAAGGCAGCCTCAACAACTACTTCACCTTAGATACCTAACTTCTAAAGAGTCAGTAGTAGGGGAGATGCATCCTGTCGTTGAGTTTTAAAGGCTTTCTCACGAGTCCACAAGCTCGACAAGATCAGAAACATGCCACATCACATGTTTTTGTCGTAAGAATTTCTTTGTACTGATGTCAAGCTACCTCTGTTTTATTCCTTAACTTACTATATTTTAATCAGTTTCTATAAGAATCTCTCTAAACTTTCTTCATATGGTCAGACATTCACATAGACTTCAAAATACTTGGGGCATATATTAGTCAAGTTGAGTACAGTGAAGTTGTTTATTAATACCTCAATGTTTAGTTATAAAGTTGATTCCGAGAACTCATGAAATGTGTGTCTCTCTCACTGATTCACTGAGTGCAAATTACATCTGCTCTGTATCTGGCTGCATATATAACTATTTCTAAAACATATACTTCACTATTTTAAGTTCAGAATAATACCAGCCTGCCTTTCATTCATTCAGCCAGGCTTCCACCAGAAGGAAGCCTTAGGCAGCCATATTGTGCCTGGGCATATTTGCTGTCTGTCCAGCTGTCCACCCCTGCGTGGCTCCCCCGACTTCCCCACCAGCTTTCAAACCCTCTGGACAACTTCAACCAAGTCAGAGAGAGGTACAAATATCTCAGAGACATTAAGTGCCTGATGTGCCATGAAATACAGGACTGCATAGAAAGAAGATTTAATTCCTCACATGGAGGAAAAAGCTGGAGCAGGGTTCAGAATCTATACAGCGTTTCATCCTAGAAAACATATCCATAGGAAACCAGACATCATTGTTCCCAGTACTCCCATCATTGTCATCGATGAATGACAAAGACCATACTCAGTTTAAAGTGCTGTTACGGGGGGTACGAAATAAAAATCTGTTTCTCATCAATTCTCGATCTTAAATGCAGACCAGTTTGTTATTTTGCTCATGAGTTTTTGCTCCCTGGTGTGTTATAAATAGCATTATTGAAACAATAATAATAACCATAATGTTTTGTTATGAAGGGGTGAAAATTACAGAGAGTATTAGACCTTGTACTACCCTGTGTGTTGCCTCAAATTCATGGCAGCGGAAATTTCCCATTATGTGAGGGCTTTGCCTTGTCATTACCAAACACAAAATAGTCTAATACATTTCACTGCACTCCATGCAGTTTTTTACATAAGCATCTGCAGAGAAAACTGCATCCTCACAGCTGCCGTTAGTCATCAAACCATAAGTCAATGATCTCCCTACGCGCAGAACAGCAAATCTCACGGACAACCTCCCTTGATGGCAGTAGAAATTTTGGTCACCTTTCAGTGACAAGATCATGCCCTAAGTTTAGTGCTACAGACTATTACGCTTAAGCATGTAGCTAGTCTAACTGAGCCTTTGCACAGCTGATGAAAATGCCGAGCATTTGCTTGTAGACTCCTGAGACGACTACTGCATAAGACATTTATTTCTGCAGTAGAAATCTTATCAGCAAACTTCAGGCTACCAGTAAAGGCTTAAACTGAGCTCATTCATGCTTGACTGTAAGCAAAACTAAAACGAATATTTTCTTTCATGAGACAACCCCTCCCATATCTTGCTTTTTCAACATACTTACTTTTAGCTGTGTAAATTGTCGTCACCACTACAGTATCGTATATTATAGATAGTGTTATTGCCTAACTAGGTAAATACAGTATGTACATTCGAAATACCACTGTTGCTGGAAACATCGCTGTTATTTGAAACCAAGTGCAAATGGATATATAAAGGCCTTTTTTCCCTTTGCAAAACATTATGTACAAAACCAATGTGAAATACTGTAAAGACCAGTCCTAGCCATGCATTTCTGTATAAGTTAATGCATGTGCATATTTACCACTCACATATCTTTAGAGGAAAAATTTAAACCTGTTTGAGCAGCAAATGATTAGAAGTATGCCATTTTGGGGAGTCTAATCTGTTATCAGGCATCAGCATGCAATTCTATGTAATAAAGCCCATTAAGGGGCAAGCGTTGTGGGAATGCTTCCCTTCTTCCAAACAGCAGATATGGCCTGCTCGATAGGGCTAGCTCTTAACAAAAAAGGAATTAAAAATGTTTCTTTCAGGATATGTTTATCCATCTGTTAGTGGCATATGTTATCTCCCCATGAAACATACTTATTGACAACAAATGAAACTGTTAAATCTAATTGAGTAGTGAAAGCCACCATTAAACTTCTTCATACATACCTGGATCTAGGAATATTTTCTGTGCTTTCCCTCAACAAGAGGTCTGAGATCAGTGTCTCTGGGCTTGATCTCTTTCCATATCTAAGTAAAGAGAAAAAAAAGTATGTTTTGTATATGTCAGTTTTTAAAAAACAAAGACTAAGCATGGAACCATTGAACAAATCTTTTCAGAAAGAGTGAACAGAGCAGACATAAAGACAACTTTCCAGCAGGTATTTTAGCTTAACTTCAGTTGGCGAGAAAATGTTCACTCTTCAGTATTTCTTTGGATATATTTTTTCCATAACTGTGTTACATGATAATATTGAGAAACTCCGAATATTTCTCAACCTGATGGCTGTTCCTGGATACTCTAAGGACTTGCACCTTATGGCTGTAAGCATGGAGGAAGGGGGAGGAAGCTGTGCACACCTGACCTCAGAGCACGTCATTCCTGCCTACAAACCCAGTTCTGTCATCACATTAACTTTCGCACTGGTTTGGATGCTACCATATTGTAAATGAAGAGTCAATCTATTAAGTGAATAGAAAACTAACTCAGATATGCCTTATTATCCAAGGAACTAGCCAAGATTTTTTAAGACAGCTAGTACATTTGAGGCTGCCCATCACAGAGCACATTACCTTGTAAAAACTGAGCCACCCTAAGGTAATCACCACTTTTGAACTACATGGCCATGGGAGAGAAAACTTTCCGAATCAGAGTTCTTCTTCGATTAAATGGGATGCCACCAGCTACCTTTGTCCAATATTTACACAGCAGGCATCTTTTTATCACCTTTTTTTTTTTTTAGATCCCAGATACTATACATTGCTCAACAGTTAAAAGCACTGCAATTCCCATTCTTGGGAATGAATTTGCTCTCTTTTCCTGAGAAAACAGAAGTGACAATGAGCAGCCAGCTTGACACACACTTCTTCACTATGACGATTCATTAGCCTAAGAGTGATAACTATAAGCAAATGCTCCCTTGGTTGGAAATAATTAAGATCATGGTTTATGACTTGTGCGTGTAATTAGTCTGAATCACAAAGTACATTAACAGATAACAGCTTTGTGAATGCCACTTCAGTGAAATTCTGATTCCAGAGACATCAAAGGTGTAATTAAGGACTTAGATTTTATCCATTGCTGTCAAGATGTTTCTCCAATTACTTTATCTAAATTTTGGGGAAAAACCCCAAAAACATTCCCAAGCTACATTTCAAAAGCTAGCAGTTTTACCTGTCGATGGCAGGATTTACTGAAAAGTGGAAACATATCTCACTTTTCAATAATTTTATTCAACTTTTTGTATTTTTACATTGCCTAAATCATTTCAGTACATCACCCGTGCTGCAGAAAGACACAGCATCAGTTTCAGAATTTTAAAGTAAATTTCTTAATCTGAACTGACTGAAAGAGCGTATCTGAAAAGAACCAGACAGACACAGTAAAATGCTATTAAAATAGCACAAGCAAGCACGATGCTGAATCAAATACCTTGCACTGCACCACCACAAAGGGATTTCTTTCCTTCTGTTTCCCTATTCCAACTAATATGTGTGTGACCTGGACTTCAACTGAGGGGGAATCTAATTTGCCATTGTTTTAAAGAAATCGATTTAACAAATCAACAACTTGCTCAAACAGTTTACACTTGGGCAAAATTCCCATTAATCTCTTGGAAAGTTTTTTCTGAATAAGAAATGGGTAGCAACTCTCCAGAGTGCAGAGATTTGGACAAATCATGAAGACAACTGTGTTGGGGAGATACCTTTTACATGTGTCCCTTCAGTGCCTTGGCTAGACCTAGCTACCTCTGCTGATGGACCCACCATGTCCTCACATAGCAAAGCTGCATGAGGCGATTGCCAACTGCGACCCAGTTGCTCTTCCTATTGTCAGATGCCTGAGCCTCCTGTCTGCCACATAATTTTGCCACTGGGAAACAACCATGCTACAGCCATAATAAAAAGAGTCCATGGACCAAGTCAATCTCTTCTTACTTAAGCAAATGCCTTTGGAGATCTTTGCTCTAGCTATTTCATGCTTTGCTGCTTGTCTACCCTGACCAGCTCCGAGACAACATGAACACAGAAAGCCAGACCTTTATTTCCTCTTTGGGAAATGCTTTTATCAAATATCTTTGCTGTTTTAAAAGCACAAGGTTCCAAGTTTTGTAAAAATACCTAGTCAGGTTTTATGCTCAGCTTTAGATACCACGGCCTTTTTTCAGGCATGCTGATAACCCACAACTCCAGCTGAAGTCAAAGGGATCGAAGCATAAATGTATTTACTCTGATTAGTGACACAGTATCTGAGACTCAGCAAAATCTCAGTTTCAGATGAAAACCTGGGTCTTGGGAGTCAAATCCCATTGATGTCCAAGGCTGGCAATGGGAGCAGAAAGATCTCAGAATCGTCTTGTGGGCTTGATTCAGAAAACTGCCCCAAAACCCGAAGCTCTTAAGATCTGTTCCCTTCCACGTTAAAGGGTGTTGACATGCAGTGGGAGCATCAGTACTGCCAAAGTTAGGCAGACTTACGTATTCTCTGCCTATCTATGATTCAAGCCATTTCCAGCAGGAATGGCCTTACTGTTCTGCTACAGCAGAGAAGAGCCACAGATGCAAGATAGAGCTGCACGGAACACAAGGAAGAGGGCCTGCTGGCAAGAGGAAGTACAGGTAGTACCAAATAGCAGAAGGAGGAGTGATTCAGTGGAAGATGGGCTCTGAAAAAAGCCCCCTGAAGAGTGCAGTAGAGGGGTATGAGGCAAGGACCACAGGACGGTTTTGATGACAGAGGAAGGACTAATCCAAAGACACACAGACATCTGCAGGGCAGGAGTCAGCATCTGTGTTGGTCACCTTAGGCTCTCTTTATAGTCATAAAGACCTGGTACATAGGGAACAAGGGATCCCATCCAAAACCGGAAGTCTGAAACAGGCCTGGTGACTTGCACCCTACAAGTACCTGTTTCCCTCAGCTAACCTCAAAGGGGTATGAAGCTGATGGGCACAGATGTTTAAAGCTAAGTGAGATGGCTCTGAAGGATAAGGATCTCAAAGAAGAGAGGGAACAAAGCAGGCACACAGACAAGGACTAAAGACAAGAAGAGAAGATGGTCTGGAAGGAAGAAGCTTCATGGGAGCTGGTGTGAAGACCATGTGGCTCACAGTAGCTCAGAGGGGAATGACACTCAAGTGCTTTGGTTAGGTCACCAGCAGAAGCCAGAAGGATGAGCCAGACGGTTATTCATAATCACAAAAACATCAAACAAGACTAGACAGATGAACTTAAAGAGAAAAAGGCATCAATCTCATTCTTTTCTAGTGTGCTGTTACTGCTCCGTCTCACCAGTCACACAGTGACCAGGCTGCAGGCACCACATCTGGTGAGAGGCTGAGCACAGCTTGCTCACACATGCCCAGGAGGAGCAGGGCAAGCCTCCAGAGACCTCATTTCCCCCTGTTACATGGCTCCCGAGCAGCACCAAGCACAAAAGGCAGAGGTAAAGAGATGAAACAAGACAGAAGGCTTTGAGCACCCCTGCTGAAACAGACCAGATGAGTCTTAGACCAGTCCAAAATGCTTCAGAAGTTACTGATTCATTTTGCAAGTGACTGTGTCACTGCCGAAACAGGGAACCTCCAGGAGCTCGGTTAAGCTTTGCAAGCGGAGGTGGCATAACTTTATTTTTGCACTGTTAATTCTCCACACAGTGGAAACAGCACACCTTTTTGTTTTTTTTTTTTTTATTTTAGTTAACCTATGCAGTCAACTTTAAAATGTTTACCATGAAGTTGCCATTGTGGTGTTTCTTTCTGCCAGCTTTCTTGTACTTCCAGGTCAATCCTGTTCCCTTTAAATATGAGGAGTTGCCTGGGAAATCTAGGTGAAAGCTGAAGAACAAAATTTAAATTCTGCATTGTTTCATCCATCAGCAAAAATAACTGTTCTGATTCATTTCCAAATGCAACTCCACACAGAAGAATGAAAGCAGTCTCACTCTCCGAGCTGTGTACTTGCACCCCAGAAATGAGAACAAACCTACACAGTGAACATTAAAGCAAGCGGAGGTTGAATGCAGAAGGAATTTTCATTTGGGTGGTTTTGGGGCTTTTGTTTGTTTTAAAACATGACCCAGATTTGGACAGGAACCACCTTTGAAATCTGAGATGGAAGAAACAAAAGAAGAGATGGGAGACCAGCCTGAAGATCTCACTACACATGAAGGAAAAAGGCAACAGGGGCAGAACTAAAGGATCAGATTATTTTAGCAGTAATCCAGACAAAAAGTTACCCAAGCACAGACTATCACACAAAAGCACACCATACACATTAGTAAGTTGTGAATATTGCTTTAAAAGTCCAGAACAGAAAAACTGTATTTCTATCAGCCTCTTCATCTGTGTTATGCTATTAGTACACTGGCAGACAATGCGAAGGGTTTGCTGGGAAAGCTCTCAGCTACATGATAGCCTCCCTTCTAACTTAATTCTTCAGACTTCTAGAGGGACAAATGAAAGCCTAATTTTAGACCTCTCATCTGGTTTTGATATTAAACAAATAGATAAATATGTCAAAGCTCTTCTGGGTCATACACTGTTCAGGGGCCTCAGGGAAAACTTCCATTAATCACACAGTATAAACTGGACAGATGCTCCCAAAGAAAATAAATTTTTATAATAAATCTGCACTTTTTTTCAGACTGAGTCTTTACCCCTACTTCAACAGGCACAGTCGTCCCCAGAAAAGCAGTTTAGAACCAGGCGGGTTAGGTTCACACTCTTTTCTCTTTCAGCTTGGGCTTGGGTTCTTGCTTGTGGTCTTGAGAGAGTTTTTGTTAGGACTGGTGGATTGTTTGGCACGCACAGCTGCGTGAAGCAGCCGGCAAACCACAAAGCATCTGGACTACCACAACTCCTCAGCCAGGCTAGAGGGTCACTTCTTCTCATCAAAATCCTCACTAGAGTCGGTGGCAGCAACAGAAGTGGGAAACTGCTCCTGACACACAGAGTCCCTGTGTTCTTTTGCCATCATTTCTGCCCTACCTAACTCTCCCCAGCTTCCCGGTGAGTTATGTTTTCTCACCCCTTCGGGGGGCTCTCCCCGTGCACGCTGCCCTGGGGCTCACCCTCCTGCCTGCCAGCCAGCCTGTCTGTTCCAGGACTAGAAAGGGCTGAGAGAGCAGAGGCAGCATCGACACCCCTGCCCCTTCGGTCAGCTTGGATGGTGGAAACTCAGCCCCGGACCCAGAGGCGACTCAGGAGTGCACGGCTGTCGCTCTCTAAAGAGGCCCTATGCACCACGTCTTCCTCTGCGTCAGTGCAAAGCAGGGCGAGACACTCAGGTGCGAGGAGGGGGGGGTGTCACCCCACTTTCCTACCCTGAGACTCGCCAAGGAAAAAGGCAGCCCGGGGAGCGGGGAAGGGGGACGCTGGCTGAGCCACTCTGCCTACCTCTGCCTGGTGATGAGGTTGATGTAGTGCCTCAGCGCCGAGTAGTATCTGGCCATGTCCTCTGCGGGGGCATCCTCGCCGGGGCTGTCCGGTTTGGAGGGGTACGCCTCTGCCAGCGTCCCCAGGCAGACCAGCAGCGACAGGGCGAAAGTCAGCACCGACACCCACAGCCTCACGGTGCCCTGCATCTGCACGGCGGGGCGGGATGGGGGAGAGCCGCCGTCAGCACCCGCCCCGACGGCCGGAGCAGCGCGGCCGCCCCAGCGCGCCCCAGACCGGTCCGGGCCAACCCCCGTCCCCGTCCCCGTCCCGGTCCCAGTTCTGGTCCCGGTCCCGGTCCCCACGCCCGTCCCGTCGCGGCACTCACGGCGGCGGCTGCAGCGGAGCGGCTCTCGGCTCAGCGAGTGGGTCGGGGCTCCCGAGTGCGGGGCTCCGCGCCTCGCCGGGGTGTTTTAAGGCTTCCCCGGCAGGCAGGAGGGGCCTCGGGCGATCACGCCTCGCCGGCTCCTGTTCCCCAACCTCCGCCCCCGGCCCCGCTCCGCCTGCCCCTGCCCCTGCCCCGGGAGGGGCCGGGCGGCACCGAGGGGGCGGGCGCTGCCGCGGCCCCGGAGGACCCCACCCGCGGGCTGCGGCCGGGCTCTGCCCACGGGCCCCGCACACCGCCCGCCAGAGCCCGGCTGCCCGCCGCCGCGGGACCCGGTGCCCGAAGCCGGCAGGGGAAGGGGAGCGATTGTGAGGCCCCAGGCTGGAGCTGCTTGGCGGGAGCGCTGCCGAACGCAGAGCCAAGGAAGCGGGACGGTTTGGGGCAACCAGAAACACCGAATCAGTGCCACAGGCTCAGACGTCAAGGGGTCTGGCAGCAGAGCGGCAGCGATGGAGTTGCATCTCCTTCCATGCCCACTCTACTGCGGAAACCCTCCGCACCCCTGCCCAGGGCTACCTTCTGGGGGGCTTCTCTAAAGTGACTTTTCTCTGGTTTATTCCTGTGCCTGAGCCACGTGGTGCAGAAACACGTCCCCAATGCCGTGGGATCACGACAGCCTTCCCAGTAGCTGTCCTGACCCAAGGGAACCGCTGCTGAACCTGGGACACGGCAACTTCTCCCAGTAACATGGGACTGCTCCGGCCAAGGTGCCTGATTCACATGTCTCCCTAAACTCGGCCAGACCTAGGGTCAGTGGGGAGAGATGGGCAGCCTGACAGTGATCTGATCCCTCGTACAATGGAGGTCTGAGCTAAGCGCAGTGGGCATCTCCTGGTGACATACCCTTCTTCGATGATTACAGCGGCAGCCTCAGCAATCAGGCTAGACTAGACACCTGACTGCCAGAGTGCCTGAAGTTGGGTAAGATGAATCCAAACAACGGTTCAGAATTTGTTGAAGAGTTTGGTAGAGTTGGAAACTATTCATACATATTAGTAAAATTAAGTTAATTCTTTAGAAACAGGTAATTTGATTAGCATCTTGATGACCAATGACTAATTCCAGTTGGAATGACAAATCATGACTCTGACTATATCTTATTTTTACTTTAATTTGAAGGTAAAGTAGCAATCACCCAAGTAAGAACATTAGACATACTGACAGAATGCTTTAAGACATACTCTAAAATTATATCATATATATACTACTGTAAATGTAGTTATTAATTTCTATAGTTATGATCATATGCGATTATTGGCTTAATAATAATCCAGCAGATTCTGAAGAAATAATATTCAGTTTGCAAGAGCAAAGCCAGAAACTGTTTTAATCACTCCAGAAACAGAACCTCAACACTATCTAAAAAAACCCCTGGCAAAGAAATGGCTCTTGCGTTGGGTGAGGAAGCTCACTGGACTATGTCCATTTCAAGCCATGGAAGCAAAGAAAATTCCAGAGCTCTTAACATCAAGAGATATTTTGAAATCTTTGTGACAACATAGTGCACTGGCCACAAACCGTGCAGCAAGATTACAGGCTGCCTTTTATCACACACTGAGTGAAGAATTTTAATGTATGTGAATAATTTTCCATGCCCCAGCCAGCAACTGGAGTACCTAATTTCAGCAGATCTGTGCACGGGGTGGCATCACGACTCACAAAGTAGCCTCACTGTGTCCCCATGCTCTCTGTCCTCCCACCAGCAACACTCCTTCACATTCAATGTTCATGTTGCCCTCACGTTGGCTCAACAGAAGAAGCTGATGTGACAGTCCGGTCTCTGTGACACTGCAAATGCCCTAGAGAGCAACTGTGCTCTGGCTCCATCAGTTTCCCTTTGCCATGCAGAATCCAACAAGTTGCCTAATCCAAAGCTTTCATCAACCCAGTTTATCAGCTTTCACGGGGTGCAGGGCACAAGGAGTGACAGCATCAGAGACTGAAGCATCTGGGAAGGTGTGCCTCGACAACAGCTCTCACCAGCTTCAGCCTGATTCTGCCACAACCATCTCCCACCGGCTCACATGACTGGGGGTGACTTTCGCACTGTTAAGCTCTGTCACCACTTACAGCTGAGAGTGCTTCTCTCCCACTAGCATCACTATTGTCACACTATCAATCTTAAAGGCAGTTCAAAGAAAGGGGAACAAGCTAACAGACTAGCAAGCAGAGCAAGATAAACCTGAGGTCTGGCATCTACACACTTACTTAGGCTGCAAGGAGGCAGCGACATTCCTCCACCACGGGCATGTCTGTATTGCTTGATGCAGCAGTACGTCACGCTGCCACATCTTGGCACAGACCACCAGCCGGGCAGTCGGCTGTCAACATCTCCAGAAACCCTGGATGAATCCCTGCTCTGCTGCTAGCGATGAAGTACGAGCAGTAAGCTGCTCCCTCTGAGGAGATGATTAACAAATCATACCTGCCGTCCCTCTACAAAATGCTGGGTCAGGGGCAACAACTCCCCACAAAAGTGAGGTGCAGACCGCACTAGCAGTCAGTTTGCTTCACAGCGTGAGGAGGAGTGAGTGAAGCCCCCTCTCTTACGCAGGAGGAGGAATCAAATTCACCTCCTATATGAGACAGCAGCTCCTACAACCGCAGGCTGCTTGGCAGGGTCTGGGGAGAGGTTTTCTTCCCTGTGGAACCGTGACCACAGTTGACTCATCTGTTGTGTCTTACCTTTGGATGGACTAGCATCTCCCAGCTTGTGCTGAGTTTGGACTCATACCCCTGCTCTGAGCGGCCTAAAGGTTCCTCAGATGTCAAACCTTACCACTCTCGCCGCACCTCCAGAGTAACTCTTCTTCCCATGCAATTCCAGCATTTAATGTGGGAAACCCAGAACACTGAACCCCAAATTTTAATAACCCTGCCTCCCACAGTGCCTATTTCTGTAACAGTATTGAGGCACTGCTCAGCTACAGGTGTGTGCCTGTGCCCCATTTCATCATTTAAGATGAAGCATACACCTTAGAGCTTTCTTGAGTCTGGAAACTTTCATGTTAGGAGCTACTCTGTAAGCTATTACAAAAATTTCCTCTCTCTTCTTCTGTTTTGAAACACTGAAAATCCATACAGCCTCATCCAGTTCTTACCATAAAACATATATTAAGCTTAAATAACGTAGATAAAACATACTCTGGATACATAATATATTCATCAGTATAATCTCCATGCAACAAATACCGGCATTTTTAAATTGATGAAACAAACCCTATACCTAAAGTTACTGACAAATTTACAGACTGCACTGTATCAATGAGACTGTGTGTCCCCGGGTTGCAGTAATCTTAATGGGTGTTTTACAAGTGGTTTCCAGGGTCATGGTCTCCTGCCCCTTTCATGGCACCTGTTGATGGTTGCTCCACATGGACGCTCACTCAGCGTTGCTGTCCTCACACAAAGCAAGTGTGTATTTGTATTCTGGCAAATGGCAGAGCTGTACTTTCCACAAGCAGCTTTAGGAGGGGCTGTTATGGGCAACGAGAAGGCGGCGAGGGTAGTTGGAAAGAAAGGACTGAAACTTGAAAGAGCTAATGAAGAAAGTTGGGAAGAACTGAACGGAGTTAAAGGGTGCAGCCTGGGAGAGAGAGCACAAGGACACAGGCACGCATCAAGTATGGCAGCAAAGAGATATTCACATTTTTTCTTTGCCATATACGTGGGCTGGCAGATGTGCAACTCCAAGCTACACTTCTGCTACGCAATCAAGAGCTTGAAGAGTATTTAATTACAAACAGAGAGAAACACAGGAGTTTCAAAGCTTCGAGAAGGTATCAATGCCAGGTACAGCACCGATGCAAAAAAGTGAAAAGGAATATGACAGTCAAATTTTGCCTATGTTTTAGTGTCCTGGCATTTAAAGATTCAACAGACAGCTGTTTAGCCGACAAATTTCAGATTACACTAAGAAGAAGAAGGATTCCAAGATATCAACATATTAAAAGTAAGATGATATTGTTCTACAAGCAGCATTAATGTGAAAGAAAATTCAAGTCATTTATTAATGGTAGTATGTACAATTGCATTAAAGAGGGGCATGGTATTTGCCTTAATGAAAACAAAATTTAGTGTGATTAACTTTGGACAGAATATTATTTATAGCATGTTTCTGTGGTAGACATGGAATTAAAGCTGTTCTTTATTATTACAAATACACATAATGCTATTTTCTCACTGAAACAAAGTAAGGTTGTGTGCATCAGTGATCCTAAACTAACATTCCACAATAGCCCATTAAGAGTCCTAGTTTTAAATACAAGAACAAGATCAATCTTGTAGTACAGGGAAAGTATTAAAAATTGGAGCCCCAGGAAAAAAAGGTTTATGTGGTACTACAGACCTGGAAATGGCAGATTTTATCAGCTGATGTTGCCTGTGCTCTTGCAGTTAAAATGTCTCACTAAAGGTTTCCAGAGCTGAGTAAACCTTCCAAAAATGCTGAATCTTTGGGACTGGAAGTTCAGTCAGATAAGCAGTGCATAATTATTCAGTAGTCACATGAATCTATCTGAACCTGTTTGGACAGAAAATGGGGCTGGTAATCTCACAAAATCAGGCTCACACACTTGCAGGCTTCAGTCTGCCTAGCAATGCTTCCAGAAAAGCTTCTCATTGAGCTTGGATACATCATACCAGTACCCACATTTCCAAGCATTCATGTATCTCTTCCGTACTTTTGTTCGCCTCCCCCTGTACATACTGGGAAGGGTGGAACAGAACACCCTGTAACCCTAAAGCCACGACCCCTTCTTGCCTGCTTGGCAGTAGTACTGTTTCCAAGAGGCATCCTTGCAAGTCCAGCAAGCATTAAGCAGGTTTTAATACTCTGCCAAAAAGTAGGGCTCTGCCTGAGTACAAACTACATGAAAATACCAGAGAAAAGAAAAAGCTGATGGATCAAACCAAAGGCCAGTCTACCTTGTCTTCAATGGCACCTAAAGGTAGATGTTCCTAAGACTGTCAGAATAGAGAAAGCATGTTACGCTATTTTCCCACTGTACTTTTCCCAGCCTCTAGAAAATTGTGGCTTAGGGACTTCCTAACTAGCGGTTGAAGTTTTGTGTATTGTAGTAAACTCTGAGCATCACCAGCCTCCTATGGCAGAGTCCTACAGCATTCTTGCTGTGGATTATAGGCCAGGAACAGAAGTCATCAGCTGGCACTGTCCTTCTGTTACTGCTCTGATGTGGCTGCCTGCTCCTGGATGTCCCCTCTCCCCACAGTGCTGGGGCAGTCCAACATTGGTACCTGGGGTGTTACTCACACACCAAGGCAGAGGGTGCCTTCACGTGCCATGGCAGCATGGCACCGCAGGCACCAAGATACCATGCCGAGCCGTGGACCCATCTGCGTGGCACCTCCTGCCCTCCAGTGCGGAAAGGGAAAGGCAGCTCTCCTTGACATGAACTACTTCTGGTGATGCACGAATGGCTCCTATACAACTACCTGACTGTGAGCTGCAGACCCAAGATCGAATATAAATAAATTCTTTGCTATTTAAAGCAATGTTGTTCATAGCTTCACACCAAAGGCCCTGCAAGCATTTGACTCACGATCACAGCAACGTGTGACTGGAAACCAGAAAAATAAGGCCTGGTTTCCGTGGAATCTTCTAATGAAAGTTGTTGTTTTTCTTTCTGGAGAACACATCCAGAGAGGCTTCTGAAATGTTGCAGCAAGGTCAGAAGGGCATCAGCAATTGTCCTGAGGACACACGGTACAATGCACTATTTTGACAGGAACACAGTGATACCCAAATAAGCAACAAAACCAAACCCAGTATTTGAAACTGCAATGACATTTGTTTTGCTGTACCTTCTTCCTTTTCCCATTTCCCCAGGACAACAGAAAAACAACGATTAGTAGGATGCAGATCAGAACGTTACCTCTGGCAACACGTCTACTGCTGAGACCAAAGGCAGTAAGGAACAGCTTAGAAGAAGATAGTGGTTTAAAGCAAATGAATCAACTGTTTATATCAGAAATGAAAATTTCTCCACACTGAAAGTGCTTTTTCATGTATATGAGATGAGGAAGTTGGCAAAGCTGTCACGACTTAAAGACAACCAGAATTACTAGAACTAACAGTTCTCCAGCATACATGCTGACTTCAATGCTGTTAAAGAGGGAAATGGGAGAAGAAGTGAGCAAAGTCCAGACAGGCTACAGTGTAAGATTGTGCTGAGTGACCCTGCCTGAAAATGGAACAAGACTTGCCTGAAACATAAGAGATAGGAGAGGTTGATGGGCTTATGCCAAGGACTGAAGAAATCCAATCACACTTACATGAAGAACTGTCACACATCTTACCTGCAGGGAGTAAATCAGGGAGGCAGATGTAAGAAAGATATCTGCAAAGGTTTCTAAAAAACCCTGCTATGTGTGTTCATTCGCAGAATTTTACCACTTACTGATATGAATACAGAAGTGAATTCATCTACATCCAAGGCACTGGAGCTGAAAAAGATCCTTAAGTTTAAAATGTAGCTATTCTACATGAAGAAACATCTATTCTGCTAGCAAATTCACAATCCAAGCACAGTCAGAATCACTTTTGTTTCCTGTCCCGCAGCATGGACACAGCTGAGAGTTAACTTTTTCCCGGATGGTTTCATAATTTTGTGTGTGTTGAATGCCTTATTACTTGTCATGGCGTGCAGCGCAGGAAACCTTAAGTGCCAAAGTTGCAGCACTTTTTAAATGCAGATCTAAACTTGAAGACAAGGGTGATAGATTAATTAATTCCATGGTAATACAGGATGCTATTTGCCTCTGCTAGCTCTGGCTATCCAAAAAGTAGGCTCCTGCTTTAAGAATTGGTCCAGGCTCTCCTTATGGTCAAAACAAAGCAAAAGGCAGGTGGCTGCAGAACAATTCACCTAAGATAAATGTCCATCACACCAGGAGATGGTCCTCTCTCCCTGTTGTCTTAAAACATAGAGATCATAGACCACCCAATCATGCACACAGAGACTGAAGAACAAACTGCACACGGGTGACAGGGAATCCTTCGCCATCGCAAGGGCTTGGGTACCACAGAGAATCACAGCAATTGTGCAGACTAGAGATCATTCTTCATTTATACCCTGACATGCACATTTGAAATGACAGGCCTAGCATTTAGGAAAGGGTCATACGCTTAAGATAGCGTCATACCGACTGTACTGGTCTCACAGAGCAGGGAGACATGGAAATGTCTTGATACGCTCCTACAAAGATGTCCAAAGGGTCTTGGCTGTGCACTGGCCTTATGCAGTTTGACTGCATCTTAGCTAATGGCTTTTCACTCCTGCTAAATGGATGAGTTCCGTCAAAAAAACTCCATGTTCAGCCATTAATTCAATAATTCTGACATCAGGAAAGAAATGTGTATCCATTATTCTATGGGTTTTTCTCCTTGCACACTGGTGTAATTTGGAGCGAAAGGGCATGACAGCTGTAACAGTAAGGGCAGGTTTATCTTGTATATGACAAGCATAACTTCTAAGAATATGGATTACAAACTCTAGCATTGAAATGCAGCTTCTAAAGTTTTTACACTGTTAAAACTAATTACCAGTTTCATATTTTAGTTCTTATTGTCTCCTCTTAATTCACTTACACAACTTTCTGTCAGGCACTAGGGTCCTGGTAAAGTAAATTAAAATACACCTTCCACAAACATGACTGAAATGGGATTCTGACCAATTTAAGTACATTTACTCTTTTTTCTTTTGCTTGCATTTTGACAATATGCTCTTGTTTACTAATATCATACATTATTTTATTAAAATTAGCAGTGATATTATTCATGCAAATAAAAGCAATTGAGCAAGATGTGATATGGTGCCCCTCATCCTACTGCTGTGCTGTCTGTAGCCTCACCTGTTAATTGTTGGCTGCTGAGAGATTGCATAAGTAAATATGGAGTTACCTGCTTTGTAATCCTTATTATTATACTTGACTTTACGATCTTGTGGAAATGCCTTTCTTTCTACACTCTCCCATGAGACAAGGAACAGACTTAAATACTTCTGGCTCCCTTTATGCATTACGCCAAACTCCACCCAAAGCTGGAAAAGACAAAGGACTATAATGCTTCAATGGGAACCAAGTTCTGGGAAGCATCGCTGTGGGAGGGACGAAGGGATCAGCTGCGGGCTGGAAGCCAAAGGTGGCACGCTGCCAGCCGTGCCACACGTACAATATTAGGGCTCTGCTGATAGCTGGAGAGAGGGTCTACAGAGAAGAGAGCAGATCAGGTGTTGACCTTGCTCAGATTTTCAGAAGCTGCACAGAAGAATATTTTGGTACAGCTCTTGGCCTTTGCCCTGCAAAATGCAGCTGGCAAAGCACAATCTTGCTACAATGGGTGTCCATCCTTTGAATCTTTAAAGGTCTGGATGTGAGATAGCACTGTTGTTGTTTATATAGGCTTGATCCTTTCATTCCCATTTGTTGCCCATGTGTGTTTGAAGCAACTGATGTGATTAAGCTGTCATTTGCCAGCACTTTGCACAACCCCTCCAACAATTTCCTGGCCTCCTGGCAATGGGAGACTGCCACCTCATTGCTGAAGTGACAGAGCTCATTCACAACAACGCAGAAAATTCATAATTTTTACACAGGGATCAAAGTATTATTATTCGGATAAATACAACCAGAAATCAGTGCAGAACTGCATATTTCATTGAGAAGGAGGAGGAAAGACATCCAAGATACCCACAAATATGATTTTTCTAAGGTACCCATCCCCACAGTATTTGTCTGCAACCATATGAAGTATGTATGTCTATGAAGATCTGTACATCTGTTTCTGGGCATATAAGAACTTGCCAAACCTGTGATCATTTGCATGCTTCAACACGTTCAAATGAAATCAATAAAACATTGTTCTCAAGAAACAGTATCTCAACTGCACAGTGCAATACCCCAAATCTTATTTGTTTCATAGCAGACTTGATAGATATTTGTAAAACCAGCCAAAATTTCTCCACTTATAAGAAATGACATGATCACTAAGTATATAACAAAGATTTTCTGTCATTTGCTTGGATATCTATTCTATATTTTTCTTATGCTCTTAATTGTTGAGAGTAGTTCTCCATTTCTCAGATGTTTCCAGGCAATTATTTTTTTTGCCAAGCAGAAGAAAATCATATTCAAAAGATGATCCATTATTTAAAGGTGTTAGATCAAACCAATCCCTACTGTAACTTTCTCAAACTCAGCGGTGCTATTGAATTGTGGTAGCTTCACCAATGTAATGAATTAGCACATCTACTTTTAATGTACCAACCTTGCAGTGAAAAATTAATGTGACATTACTTTCACATTATTATTATGATATTATTATTGAGTTTCTATTCCCAGGTTTTAGATTTTTTTTTAGTACAGGTAACAGCAATATGCTAACAAAAGTCAAACAAAATTTCCCCAAAACCCAACCAGATAGTTGGAAGCACACAGGAAAACCTGTGGTAACATTGGTTTGTCTTGGAGTTATAGCTGCTTTCACTACTGGAGAAGACCATGTTTCTGCCTCCAGAAGATCTTAACATGCCCACCTAGTGATGAGATGGATGATAAAAATACGTACAGGAAACAAAGAAAAAGCAGACTCTTGGAAGTTGAGTGTCCAGTTCTACGTATTTTCTAAAAGTCATAAATTTATGGAATTGGTCCCTAACCCTCTAGGGATCTTGAAGAAGAGTAAGATAACCCAAGTCCAGTTATGCAATGAAGAGGATCCATCCAAAGGGGCATTCTCTTTAGTGTGGCATCATCATAACACTGGGGAAGATTTTTAGTGCTTTTCAGACTTTAGGGACAAATTATTCCCATGATTAACTCACAAAGTCTCATTTATCAGCAGCTTTGACTACTGATATGATATAACAGTGCTAGTACAGTTAGACTCACTCTGGGTGTATTTCCATGAAACCATATTTGTCTGTTAGCTCATCTGTGCTGCGAAGAATCCAAGCATCTTGTAAACAGCAGTGAATTCACCTCCACAGTGCCCTGAGCAGTGGGAAAGTGCTGGTCTTGTGTTTGGCAGAGGAGTGACTAAAACCAGGGGAGTTGAAGAACCTTTGCAAATGGAGCCTGGCGGGAGTGGGAACACTGGGTGTTTTAATTTGTCAGGGAAAAATATAGCCCCATTCCCCATTAAAAACAAGTGCCCTAATGAATTCAATGAGCAGAGTCTCGAGCAAAAACATTTGCAGTGCCTTCTATAGGAGTTCAGTAGGCATCCCCTGCTATACCACACTCTGCGCGGACTAGAAACTCAATGCACATCCCCTGAAGCTGTTGCTACACGAGCGAGTGGTCCTCCAGGAATCGCACAGCCTCCAAATCTTTCCAAGTGACTTAGGCACCCATACCCCACCTCAATTCCAGTTTAGGTGGAACCGAAACAGTATGGCTTTTGCTTTTTATAGTTTGCTAAATTAAAACTACTCCTGAGATCAGCATGGGTGCCGGGATCAGATTGTGTTGCATGTCTCTGCAAGCATGAGCACTGATTGGAATAAACCTAAGCTAAGATCACCTCAAATGAGGAGCTGCCTCTTCCTTGTAGCTCTGAGGGGTATTCTGCAATTTCCCTGTAATTTCAGATGTTTAGGGTACTGGGTTTACATATTGGTAGGTCTAGTGTAGGAGTTGTACCTGTCAGCGATTCCAGAATTCCTTTCAGCTGGCTTCAGCACTGCTGGTAAAGGTGTGCTAACTCTTACCAAACATACATTTCCATATAGAGGAAGTCGTGTCCACTAAGTGGAAATAATAGTGCTACTGCAGAGCACACTGTAAAAGAAATTATCCTCCCTTGGAAAGTGTCTGGATGTCAGACCTTAAATCACTTTATGTGAATTACCTATTTTGCAATTTTTTAAAAAATCCTAACACATGCAGTTTGCAATGGTTAAAAAAATTATCATAGAGTACAGTCGAAAAAATATGTATGTGATAGCACAGATGAAGATTGTTTTCTTCTCATTGTATTCAGATTCCAACAGTATCTAGCTGCAAGAGAACAGACAGCATCCCAATGCAACCTTCACCAAGCCATGGTGTCTGTGCAATCAATCACTAGCATCTGGTCCAGCTTTCCTTCTTGTTTTTTGTTTTGGTTCTCTAGTCATTTTTTACTCTGTTTGAAATCCCAAAGTCTTCTAATCATTCTAACAGAATTCAATAGGTTTGTGTTTCATTCTTAAAACTACAACAGTTATTGCGTCATTTATGCCAGCAAAAGTCTGTGCCTGGTCCTGATTAGAAATCCTCAGGAAGGTGCCGTGTTCACTGGGGGTTGCCCTGGACCCATTTAACTTTTATTGAAGTAGAACATGACCTACACACATGCTCCCACGAGACATTGATGAAGCTGTTCCAGGAAAGGGGAGAGGGCAGAAGAAGGCAAGCCTTGTTGCTTTTTGTCTCTGCTTTTACATTGGTAGTGTAAACATTGTTGAGACTTTACCAAGAAAGACCCTTCTGACAGAGAAACTGCATCAGATTCAGCCTCAAGGTTGATCTCAGTTTACCAATGGGTAGAGAGAGAAAACACAGTAAGCTTTGAAAAAAACAGCCTTGCTATTTAAAGTTACACACTCATTTCCAGGTATAAATTCTGGCTGCTGTACTGGAACAGAAAGGACATGGTCATGGCAGAGTGTCTCCTCAGACATTAGCTAGCTTGGAGGTATCCCTAGGAATCAGCCAGGCCTTGTGAGATCCACTGAGCTCATCTCTGAGAGTTGCCTGCCCATGATTCGGGGAAGTGGGAACTGGCAGGATAATGACATACGGCCATGTAGGAGAAGTGGCCACATCTGTGTTAGCAACTACAGTGATCCAGGGCAGTTCTCTGGCCATGAAGGCAAGCTGACAGCACAGCTTTGTCCACACAGCTAAACTGTTTTCTCATCCCTAAAACAGGGTAGTCTTGTCTGAACAGCCTCCCTCTGTTCTGGTCATCTCTGAAAAGTGCCAGCTTTCAGAAGCTTACCATTTACAGAAGTCTTGGCTGTTATTTCATTAATTGTTTCATTTATTGATTTGGATTACTTTTTAAGGCAGCTACTAGACCTCATGAGTCACAGTCACTGGGGATAAAAGGATCAATGGGACAAACATGATGACCTTTTGGAGACATTCAAGACCACATCAGCTACAAACCAATTATTGCTTATTAGAAAAGTGCAGGTCAAAATTAAAAAAAAAAAAAAAGTCAGAAGAAAATGGATGGTTATGTAGATTTGAGTGTAGATTTTGAGTTAGGAATTTTAACACAAAAGAACCGGTAAGTGAAGCAAAATGATGCAAATCTATGGTTAACAGGGCTCACAATAGTCAGAAGGGCACTTTGAGCACAAAGGGAGCAAAAGGAATACTGACAGTGGAAATGGAAATTATAAAATTGCCAAAAATAATCCAGAAAAGGCAGAAGTGTTCAATAAACAGCAGTTGTATATTTGGCCAAGGATCAGATGATGTGATCATTTCACAGGAAAATCATGAAACAATTTTCACTCCAACACTGCATCAGAAGGACGTCAAATAAGAGCTACTGCTTTGAAACATATTTATAGCATTAAGTCTCAAAACTAGCGTAGAAGTGTTTAAAAGGAGCTACGTGAAAACCCCTTCAGACTGTTAGTGGTGATTTTTCAACAACTCTTGTAATACCAGGGAAGTTCCAGATGAGAAAAAGTAATGCAACACCAGTATTTAAAAACAAAAAAAAAGAATAAATGACACAACTCAGGTAATTACAAGACTGTCAGACTGACTAGCATCAATCCCAGGCAAAATAAAGGAATGTCTGATACAGGATCCAATTAATAAGGAATAAAAGGGAGGCAGTATAATTATCATCACTGAGAGGGGGTTTTTGGCAAATAGATCCTGTCATACTTGATATCTTTCTCTGATGAGATTACAAATTGGCTGATAGAGATAATGGTGCCACTATATTTGGGCTTCTATAAGACATTTTATGCAGTCAGTACCATATATTGCAAAAAACGTTGATTAAGAATGCTATGAATCAACACTGCACACATTAAATGGATTAAAACTGGCAAGCAGTTACATACCAGAACATCACTGTAAAGATGTGTGTTTTTAGTGAGGTTCATTGGGGATCTAGTCCTACATCAGTTGTGCCTGAGATGGGAAGGAAGCATAAAGTCATCGCTAATGAGAACTGTAGATAACACAAAGACTGGGTGAGAAGTATATAATTGAGATGATAGATGGCTGATGCAGAGGGATTTATGGTGCTTTATGATGCATCGGAGGTGATGTATGATATTATCGCACATCAAAAAATGCACACACACTCTCTCCCACGTATACATAGGCAAGCAGGAAGATGCATAAAACGAGGAACATAAAAGCTTAGCCAAATTTTACCACATGACAAGGTGGACAGAAGAAAAAAACATGGTATTAAGAACAGCTGGTGGTCGTATGTCTAGAAACAAAGGAAGGAGGGCACCTCTGGGGACTCGGTTTGGAGAAAGAGTGTCCCTCATGAAAATGAGATCTCATCCAAGCAGGAACATGACTCCCAGGAAGGAACATGTGTTCCCAGTTCAGTTCTGTGGCCAAAAAAGGAGCCCCAGATCTCCTGAAAAGAGGAGGAGCTGGTCCTGCTTTTGCACTGAACATTGATGTAATCATGACTGGAATATCATCTCCTGGAAAGGACACTGATAACTGAGAGGGATAAGGTAGCACTGGGAAAGATTAAAGAACAAGAGGAAGCATCTGTTAGTAACACTGCATGAACTCAATCTATTTAGTTAATGAAAGAAAAGGTTAAAAGGTGATTTGATGAGTTTGTAAGTACCTACGAGGGAGTAAAATTTTGATAATGGGTTATTCAGTTCAGCAAAGAAAAGCAAGTAGATGAAAGTTTAAGGCTCGAGATATTTACAGTGGTAATGAGACACAAAATCTGGTTTTGGTAGAAAACAGTCTTTGAAGCACATTTGCTGGCAATTGCAATTTTTAAACAAAGAAGGAATGTTGTTCCAGAAGTCAGTACTCTGGATCAAACACAAACCGACTTAGGAGAGTCCTACAGCCTGTGATACATGGGGTCAGACCATAGGACCTACTTCTCTCCTTATTACCTATTTATGGGGTAAAACTAAGTACAGCTGGCATCAGGGTGTCTCCCTGAGTCTGCAGGGAGCCTGAAAGAAGAAATCAAATAAGCCAGCACTGCCACCAGGCTCAGTAATGCTAGCATCAAGGCCTGCTGAACTGGAGTGCCCAGTGCAACATCAGCAGAAGGTTGTAAATCTGATAGTAGGAAAGAAAGAAGCAGACAGCCATGCTCCTGCAGGTGTGCTGCAGCTGGCTGTTGAAGCAGTGAGCTGCTGGAGACCAGTGACCTGCCACCCTAACGAGGTGATATATAGCATGCTGGGGAAAGGGATAAAGCTATGGAATAGGATTCACTGACTCCTAAGATCCCAAGATGGTTTTAACCCTCGCTGGAAAGTGATGCTACTGTGGGGCACTCACCCTTACAAATTCCCCTACAAGAAGTGTGAATTCTGGATACTAATCCTTCCTTCCTGTGTCCTTACTACAAACACTACCCTTGTAGCACAGGTATATAAGGAAGGGAGAATACTGTTAGCCCTGTGAGAATAACAAGTAGCAGAAAAACAAAAGAGGAAGAAACCAAAAACATTCTATAAATTACAAAAACATTTTTTTTATCTGTTAACAAAAGGTAACCACAGTCAAAAGTATAGGATGACCTATGCAGAAAGGGTGTGGACACAGAAATCATGGGAAGAGAAGCAAAAAGAAGCAGTAAGAGGAGAAATTCTTAATAGAAGCAGTTTCTAATAAAAAGAAAAGCGATATCTAAGACTCTGTTGTGTGGTATATAATTCAAGATTTAATGTAAGTGTACCAATTTCCTTCACGAAACAATAGATGATATTCTAAACTGTCCAATTAAATGGAGGAAAAATATTATCTGCCACCCACGGCTTCCTGCATTTTGATAGTTAAAAACCTTCACTTTACTTGCAGAGTGCTTTAATTTGAGCCTTATGTTTTCAATTTCTCTCAGATCAAGCTCCTCATCTCCCTGAATTCTCCATAGATTCGAGGCTGGCGTGAGAATAACAGAGGCAATCACTCGCTGTTAACAACGGCAAATACAAAATAAGCAGGAAAGAGACACACTCCTTGCCAGGCCTTGTAATTACAAATTTGGTTTGGTTCAGGCAAGTTCAACTCAATCCAGATTTTTCTGTAAGTGTTGAGGGTCCAAATCCAACAGAGAAAAGTTGCTGGAATTGCACAAAGGATGAATTTAACTCAGACAGCTTAATGGCTGTGTGTTTCTCATGTGCATGTCTCTGGTTTTGTCATGCAGGAAGTGAATGCACAGATTATAAACCATCAACAAAAGCATTTTATGAGGAGCAGCTGGAAAATTTTGCCAATTCCAAGTACATTGCAGCTATGAGTCTTTTCAGTCAACTCAGACATTTTTTGCTTTTGTGCTAAAGGCTTCAGTGCATGGGCACAATCCACTTATGTTTTTTACTTCTTTCCTTTGGTTCTGCTTGACGAACTTTTTTTTGCAGCCCTACCACAGGTAAAGCCTCCCCTCCCCTTGCCACAGCAGCGCTCGGTGGGATGGCTGATGGGAGCAAAATGATCATTGGACTGGTGTTCACCAGGAAGAATTTGATTCAAAAGTGGGTGGTTGATACCCCTAAAAAAGGGATATTTCCAGAGCAGTACCAGACTCCGGAAACGTAGAGACAATGAGGTCAGCGAGAAGTGTTCTCCAGCCCAGAAGTCCATGTTACCGTGGCAGGTGACCTTTTTCAGCTTCAGTCCGGGATATTTGGTGCTGCAAATGCTTAGGTGTGTGCAAAAGTACAGCCTAGATATAAAGTGACTGTAGGGGAAAACCAACTAGTCTTTATCAATCATATAAAGCCAATGCCATCTTTAGTCATGTTAAATTTGACTACACCTTTTCTAGACTTGCACATTGCACAACTGCGGGATTGTAAATGCACTCTTTAGCACAATGAGTGTGAAATTTCTGGTGGATGCATGAAAAGACCGTGATTCCCTCCTGTGCACAAGCTGGTTCTTTAGGCTTTTTCAGAGCCTTTTTGACACCTTTACCCTTTATCTTTGACCAAGAAGAAAAAGATATTGGTTCAACTTGTTTTCTTTGTAGCACTTTTGCATTTGGTAGAAAGTAACTGTTTTTTTTTTTTTTTTTCCCTAGCCTAATCAAGCATATAAATTACCTCCTGGCTGAGAATTTTACAAAATCAATTAATGAATAATTATTTTTTGACTAATAGTACTGTCTCTTAAATGCTTGAGGCAGGAGTAAGAAAGGCTATGATATTTAAGGAAGTGATCAATTTCCAGAGTATTAACTGGTAATTCAGAGGTGTGGTTCAGCTGCTTCATAATCTGGACAGGTTTGTTAATGCTCTGAGAGTCTGAGAACCAATTTGCTCTGAACAAGAGTCTTTCTTAGAGCATACATGGTCCTTGGTTGCAATTCTTTTCTAGTCAAACTTTGGATAATTTCTTTATCAATCCTTTCCTAGACTAAAAGGGCCTATAAACCTCTCTGTCGTCTGTTGAGTCTTAGAAAATACAAATGTGAACCAGGGAGGGAACGAACTTTCTTGTGTTTCCGCAGCATGTGCATCTCCTAGTTTCGTTTCAACATGTTGAAGGGTTATTTGAATCTTCTCCCTCATTTCTGAGGAAGGGAGGGATTTTGAGTAAGTCACATCCTTCAGGTACCTTGCTAAACAAAAGGCTGCGGAGCTGTAGATAAAGCTAGAGTCTCCCCACAGGAGAAGTATCACTGCTCCTGTAGATCTACTGAGATCCCCTATAGTCATGCCACCCGGGGTCTCGTTAACAGTCTGTGGCTGATAACGGCCCCGCACCAAGACAGATGATAAGCTAACATCACAGATTTCAGAGGCCACAACCTCAAACAACAGGGTAGTAAGTGCACGGAGAGGTCCATCAGTAGTCATTGCAATGAGGGTACCTAACTGATTCTGGGAAATTATATTCAAATATTTAAACAAGACTCTTACCATCCATAATGACTGTAAAAAACCCCACAACGAAGCACTACCCACTAGTAATTGCTGATTATATACTGGGGTTTTCAACTCAGGCTTTTTCCTTATTTGCCTTATTACCACAAAATTGGGCAGACATAGTTAATATAATGCACACAAAAAAATTAGACCTTGTGCAGAGCAATCTGTACTTTCCTTCCTCATTTTTAGGTTAATTAGAGGTAACATTAAGCAATTTCATGTTAAGGCAGAGTGAGGCATAATTGAATACATTTTCTCTCATGTTGTGCATTGTTTTATATAGCAAAAATACTAAGAACAGGTTTACATTGAACAAAAATAAGGATCACTTCATTAACATCTTAAAGCCATTGCCAAGTACAGAAGCATATATGCACCTGCCTAAATTCTCTGATTTTTTTTTTTCCTCCTCATAGCTCGGACACCCACACAGTTAAGAAATAGCTTGGAAAACAGCTATGCTTGCAAAACATGTTCCCTTCCAGGACAGAGTGCTGTTTACATTACAGCAATGTTTATCCAGAGTTCTGTGACACTTCATTAAGACATACAGCACAGGAGCAGTGGTATCCTGCCATCTACCTGCAAGAAGAATGAAGACAAGGCTGTGGCCCTGGTGCTGCAGAAACCCACTTTCACTCTTCTTACCTTTACACGCTAGGTCTCCCCCTCAACGTATCCTCAGTGGTTGGCCTTTGAAAGCAGCCTGCAAGAAAAGAGGGGAGGTGGGTTTACTGTGTTCGTATCTGCTTGCTCCTAGTCCTGACCTAAAGGATCTCAATGTTCTCTCCAAGAGACATGTGGAGTGGGAGGCTATGGTAGATGCCAGAGGCTCCCCATGCACTTGCTTCCCTGGACTGAACATCACCCTCTTAATCAACTTCTAATGACAACAGTTGGGTTCCAAGGTTGAACCTGGCAGCCTGCAAGCTGTTTCTCTTGCACAACACTATCTGCAGGACAGATGTGTGTGGATCATATTTTTAGTGAGTGTTCATGAGCTGTTTGCTGGATGGTAGCCCAGCGTGCCTCCAGGTTCAGCTCAAATAAAGGAGAGAAATGGGGTGCTTCAGCAATGTCCACAGAGAAATGGATAAAAGGCCAAATCCTCAGTGGGAGAAAAGGGAAGAAAACATAGTCACTTGGTCTTAATCAACATGTTTCCATTGGGAGCTTTCTGCACCATTGTCTTAGCTGTCCCCTATCTACTTTGACCCCCGTCAAGTGGCTGGAAAGCAGAAACCTTCAACCCAAACCAGGTTTCTGTGAAGCTTGGTCCAAGCCTGACACGAAGTGCATCCCCTGCTCCCCCAGTGAAGAGATGCAGGCAGAAAGAAGTACAGGCACCATTTCCCTCCAGTCACCGGTCAGAGTAGCCCATGTGTAGAAGAGGAAAGGAAAGTTCACTCTCACAAGGGCTGTAGTAACTTGTTTTTCCTTCCTCCTGGCTTCAGAAAGGAGGACCTGTTCCCGAGAGGAAAGGCTGAGACAAAATGGGCAGTGTTTATACGTGCATGAATGGTAAATAAATATCTTCCCTCTTTAGGGTGGGCAGTCGTTTTGCTGGCTTGTGTTGAGTGTCTTCACTGGACAAAAATGATTATGTGAAAAGGATCCTCAAATGTCAATAACCAGATGTGCAGTGTGTGTGCATCTTCCTGAACACTCTCGGCTGGTTTTCAGCCTCTTGTCTACCTATTCCTCTTGATCTCTCTCAACTTCAGCTGCATAAACATGCTTTGCCAAACACTGAGCGTGCTTTCACTTCGGGCAAATATTTCTCATGTGCTTCTTATTGATTCTGTGGAGAAAATAAGAGACTTTATCTTATTTAGTATCCACAGACTGAAAGAGCAACTGAATTCTTCTTATCAGTATAATGTTAGAAGAACAAGTATTCTGAAGGCTGGATAAAACTCTGTCATTTAAACTATTTAAACACTAATGCATTAGCATACTAGTATGTCTGCATTAATAACAGACAGGAAAAAAACAGTACATTCGGCAGTAAAATGTTCTAGTAAGCTAATAAAAAACAAATTAGCATAATGTAGCCATTCTAATTTAATAATCTTCAGCTTTTTATGATCTACAGCAGAGTAAGCAAGCCTCGTTTGTTGCTTACACATACACATTTTATACGCATAAATATATTTGACATCAGTTTATATGCACAGCTATGTTCTTTCCTAAGCATTCATACATCAAATGATATTCAGATTATATCTGGCTCCAAAAAAAACCCTGCTGGGATAGTCAGCTACTAAATGAGTTCATTCAGAACTATTAGTGATCATTTTCCAACAGGAGTTACAGAAATAAGGGAATACACTTATTTTGTGTCATTAATTGAGACATTTTATCTGCCAGTGCTTCTTAGAATAGCTAATTGGTTTTCCAGCATCTGTGCATAGTAGATCTTGGTTAGCTGTGCATTAATAAAGGGCAACTCACTGGCCCTGCACAGTCAGACGTCACTGTTTTCAATCAGACCAGTCAGTTTCTAAGGTAAATTACAAATGCATCAAATATTTCTGTTTGTTGTGCCAGCCAAGGAGCTCATACATTTGACCCAAATGGAACCTCACTTGCTTTCTGGCATTAAGAGATAAAACTGAACTGAATTTCTTGTTTGTTTGATAGAGTCTTTTTGAAAAATTGCCACATGCCTTTTTGCTTGGAAAAAGTTTTTTTTCTTTTTTTTTTTGGCTTAAAGTGAGAAGAAAATACACCTCTGATAATACCCATGAGTATCGCCCTACCTCTCAAAAAGATACCACTAGAAAGGACAAATTTAGCCTTGACTAGCTGACTTATTTGAAATAAAGCATTGCTCTAATCTTCCATTTAAAACTCAGTATTGAGTGAAGTAGGTCACGAGTAGATTCTAGCTCGGACCAGGCATGTCTGCCTGCAAAAGTTTGTGAAGTCGCACCTTCCTCTTTCAGGTACATTTCTCCTGGTATTTTGGCATAAATAGGTACAAGTAAGTGTAAGGATTGTGTATGTTTGATGTGTTCGCAGGAGTAAATAAGCAGAGGAAATGAAATCTGACTTTAAAATAGTTCAAGTCAACAGCAAACACCCTCCTTCCCTCCCTTTTCCCACTTTCCTCTCCTTTCCTCTCTCAAAGAATCAGTAGAGAAGAAATGATGATGAAGGCAGCTATTGGTTAGGCAAGAAATGATTGAAACCGTCTGTTTATAATACCAACTGAAATAAAAATAATAGTTGTAATGTGTTAAGAGTCAGATATTTTTCCTCAAGCGCCTGCTATGTTTTTTTCAACACCTGATGTAAAGTATGTACAGATTTTCCTCGAGCATATCACATAACCCTTGGAAAGAAAATGCTACAGTATGAGGAAGATGATGTTGGTCAGCAATCAGAAGTCTGGGAACACCCAAGCGAAGGTTTCACTCTGTCAGCTCAGGCACATGCAAGGCATTCCCTTCACTTTCTTCCATTTCACCATCAGTGTAGTGCAAGCAATTGTGGCAAGTGCTAGGCTGATGATGAACGTTTGTGTTCCCAGGAGTCAGGACACCAGCATGCTTGCTATTCACAGACCATTGAGGAAAGCAGAATCAGAAATCTGAATTTTGAGTTCTCAGTCAAAGAAGAGATACCAAAGTACTTGGGCAGTTTGCGGATGCCTCAGCCATGAGGTTACGTGCAGCCATATGCTGCAGCCACCTCTTCCATTAGCTTCCCAGAGGGAGCTACATAACACACCAGGGAAAGGAAAGACATATCACCAGTATCATAACTTACATAGACACCTAACTCAGCCACTGAGATGCCTGTGCTGCAGGAGCCTTGTCCCAGCCATGCAGTGATCAACAAAGGCCGCAGAGTTCCTACACGTTCCATTGAGAAAAGTCGACACACCTCTGCAGATAGTCAGGGCCACCTAAGTCAAAGGTTTGCCTCTCTCCACTGACCGTACACAGGAGTTAGCCTTGAGGTGTCATCTTCCAGCTTCAGGCAGAATTTAAGAAAACTGGACCACCTGGCTTATTGTTGTAATAAAACAATACTTCCCTCTCCTTCACCCTCTTTGTTGATATATGATGAGCCACCTTTGAGCAGGACACGGGGCTCCTTCTGTCAGGGCAATCTGTTCCAGGGCTTTTTAAATATTCAAGTTTCTTCAGAGACTGTCTTCTTCCTAGTGTAGGCCAGGATAAACTACTGGGTTAGTGGTGGATATTATTGGCTGTAATATGAGTGTATTAGGGCCAAAGGCCTGATCCAACAGTTTCCCAGTGAGACAAGATGGCCCTGTTACCTGGGCATTAGCCTGGGGTTTATGACAGTTGGTGTTCCCTCCCCATTTCACCACAAACCTCCTCTGTGCCCTTAAGCAAGGTGCTTGACCCAAATCACAGGAGTTTAGCTTCCCTGTTTTCATATTCCTAGTGGTAAAATGAGAGTCATGGCTCTTTTCCACTTCAGAGGGATGTGTAAGGATATTACATGAAAAACTGTGAAGCACTACAAACAGGAGTATTTAGGAGAACATCAGAAGGTATAAATCTCTCCCTGGTCCCAGAATGGCCTGCCCTTTCATCTTTTTCTTGAGCATGAGTTTAAGAAGATATTGTAGCTGACGTATATTTCCCTTAACAAGGTGCTGAAGCCATTTCTTTTAGAGTAGTGGTTCCTGTGTAAAACGCATTTCCAAGCTCCCAGCTCCAGTTCCGGATGCAAGTCCTATTTTTGTGACTGAATTTCTTTTGGGTTTGCAAAGACACTTGGGACTCTCCAATGGCTATAGCTCTGCAAAATCACTCTCATTGGAAAGATTTCCTGTTCCTATCAGGGAAGGAAGCTTTGTTTAAAAGCAAATCTTCATTTCCAATAGCATTGGCAGTTAAAACATTGTGATATTAACACAATACAATAAAACTAAAAATGTGGCTTTTTTTCCAGCAAAAAGTTAGACTGAGCAATAAATTTGAGTTTTAATGTTACCTCCATCAGAATCTAAACCTTTGCTAATATAAGATTAATCCATTTAATAACTATATAATTTTAACATTTTCCTCCTCTTTTATCAATATTTGAAGTTGTCTTTCCATCTCAGTTCCATTTTTTCAGTTCAAACATGTTCTCCCTCAACACTTGTAAGACTGAGCTCTTTTGTAGTGTCTTATTCATCTTTGCCAGGGCCGTGCTTCCCTCCAGCAATAGGGAAGGTGGCCCACTCTTTCATACTGTTGTATATATGCATTAAGTGAAATAAGACTCCTTTTATGACCTATTTTTAAAACATTCAGAGTTATTTACTGTTGTGTTTATAAAATTGTGAGTAACAGCACATATTTTGAAAGATAATTAAGAACAGACAGACTTGTTAGTGTATAACTATTGTGTGTGAATTTCTGGTTAGTTGTTTCTGTTACTGGTTAGTTTCTATTTCACAGGCAAATATGATGCCCTTGAAAGCTTCAGCATCAATTTAACTCTAATATTGGTACAGCAGATGAATATTTTCAAGGAGAGGTAGAAATGTCTAGTCCACTAACAAATTTACAGTACAATATAGCAAAAGAGGAAAACAACGTTTATGGATTGCTTTCTCCAACATGGTACTTTTTATCCTGCAGAACAGTACTTTAAAAGCACATGGACAAAATATTTCTCTTCTCACTGAACAGTCTTTATTTTTAGATTGGATTCTTGTTCTACGTAAGTATTTAGATTGATCTAGCAAAACTATGCAGCAAATTACATTGAGAAAGTGGCAAAAATGAGGGTACACTGAAGAAAGCAAAACAAAGTCTCATCCTCTAAAAACAGTTTGTCCAAACCAAGGCTACCAGCTGAAGTCCTCTCTTACCTGTCTGGTCACCCAGCTGCGTGAAGTTTTCCACACCGTCTGCCACTCTCTGAAGCAAGAGCTGACTGCTCTGACCTGGCAGGACATGAAGCACCTCCAGACCGAAAGCCGGGTAACTGTATGCATCTGCTACACCTCAGTCACGCCACCACACATTTGCTCGGGCACAGGGCTGCACACACAGAGTCCAGCTCCTGCACTACCCAGACAAGATGGAGCACAGGTGGTTGAGTTCATACTGGCAAGAGCCTGAGACCAGGGACGTGCCCTGCCATCACACTCTACCTCTTGCTGCAGGGCTCCTGCTCTTGACACAGGTTCCTACACCAATAGTAAATTCTTGAAGCAACAGCAAGCGCAAAAACTGGAGAGTGGATGTACTCGGAAGAGACTTGAGCATAAGCAAGCCCCTTGTCAGGAATGACAGAAAGCATCAGTCAGGTTCTTCCTGCTCTCCAGAATAAGCTCCTACATCTACCTGCTCTGTCAGCGAACCATCACCTCAGCAGCACCAGCACAGATGTGTGATTCAAGCCTCACAAAGACACTCAGAATCCAGAGTGAGTTTGTTCTTTGGTCAGGCATTGGCACAGGCTGTGCAGGGAAGTGGCTGAGTCCCCATCACTGGAGGTGTTCAAAAAACATGTAGATGTGGTGCTTTGGGATGTGATTTAGTAGGCATGGTGGTGTTGGGGTGACAGTTGGACTTGATGGTCTTAGAGGTCTTTTCCAACCTATGATTCCATGATTCTTGCAGGGAGCTGGTGCAGAAAGTTGTTCTTTCGATGTGCAGCCCACATTACCCTGCCTAAACTCAAGATTTGGACCAACACTGGGTAAACCAGCCATCTAGGTTTTGAGCATGAAAGTGCGCTGGAGAAACAGAGCAAAGAAACTCGATCTTTTGAAGTCGTCATCCCATTGGATTAATTTAGCAGGCCATGCTTCTGTTCTGTTTGCATTATCACAAAATGCTTGACTGACTTTGACATTAGAGTGAAACAGATGGATATTAATGAAAGGACACAGATAAGGAGCTAGCGAGACAGATACCAGGATCTCACACTCACACTTTATACACATGTCTATATATAAAAAACTGCTTTTGCAAACATCAGAATGTTCATTACACTATTCAGAAATGGAGGTTTACTGTGACAATCTGCTGAAAACTGCCTCTGTGATGATAACAGGAAATCAGTCACTTGTTTTGCTGGATTGTTCACAGAACTGACAGGCAGGCTCCGACTGAATCCGAGAAGCCTGCACCTGGTCAGAAAACTGTGAGATCTGACAACAGTCTTTCTGTTGCTAATAATTATGCACCAGTTTAATCACCAACCTCATGCTTAGCAAAATGAAAGCATATAACTGGATAAATGATGAGGCTATAGGTATTTAAATCATACGGCATTTTTTCTTCAATTGGCATGGTGATGAGTTGCTCCTTTTCTAAATTCTAGATGATGCTGACAGTATTTAAAACTGAGGTTAGAAATTACAGCAGAAGAATCTGACTTGTGACACGTCATAGAATATGTCAGTTTGCTCCAATCCAAATATAGATTGTTGATCACTTAAATCAATAGCTAAAAACACCTGCAATGCAAATAAGATTAAAACTGTGTTTGTTCTTTCCCATGCACAACAGTCACTTCTTTGTGAAGTGGGGACAATGTGGGGCCGCTGCTGAATGAGGCGGGTGTCCTGGTGACGGAGGATGCGGAGAAGGCAGAGCTACTGAATGCCTTCTTTGCTTCAGTCTTCAGTGCTAAGACTGGCCCTCAGGAATCCCAGGCCCCGGAGGTAAGAGAAGAAGCCTACAAAGAGGACGACTTTCCCTTGGTCAAGGAGGACTGTGTGAGGGATCGCTTAAGCGATCTGGACGCCCACAAATCCATGGGCCCCGATGGAATGCACCCACGAGTGCTGAGGGAGCTGGCGGATGTCATTGCTGAGCCACTCTCCATCATCTTTGAGAGGTCCTGGAGGACAGGAGAGGTGCCCGAGGACTGGAGAAAGGCCAATGTCACTCCAATCTTCAAAAAGGGCAAGAAGGAGGACCCATGGAACTACAGGCCGGTCAGCCTCACCTCCATCCCGGGAAAGGTGATGGAGCAGCTTATCCTGGAGGCCATCATGAAGCAAGTGGAAGAAAAGAAGGCTATCAGGAGTAGTCAGCATGGATTCACCAAGGGGAAATCATGCCTGACCAATCTAATAGCTTTCTACGATGACATGACTGGCTGGGTAGACGAAGGGAGAGCCGTGGATGTTGTCTACCTGGATTTCAGCAAGGCTTTTGACACAGTCTCTCATGATATCCTCCTAGGGAAGCTGAGGAAGTGTGGGCTGGATGAGTGGTCGGTGAAGTGGATAGAGAACTGGCTGAATGGCAGAACTCAGAGGGTTGTCATCAGCGGCGCTGAGTCTAGTTGGAGGCTGGTAACAAGTGGTGTCCCCCAGGGGTCAGTACTGGGCCCAGTCTTGTTCAACTTCTTCATCAACGACCTGGATGAAGAGTTAGAATGTACCCTCAGCAAGTTTGCTGATGACACCAAACTGGGAGGTGTGGTAGACACACCGGAAGGCTGTGCTGCCATTCAGTGTGACCTCAACAGGCTGGAAAGCTGGGCAGAGAGGAACCTGATGAGGTTCAACGAAGGCAAATGCAGGGTCCTGCACCTGGGGAGGAACAACCTCATGCACCAGTACAGGCTTGGGGTGGACCTGCTGGAGAGCAGCTCTGTGGAGAGGGACCTGGGTGTCCTGGTGGACGACAGGTTGACCATGAGCCAGCAGTGTGCCCTGGCTGCCAAGAAAGCCAATGGAATCCTGGGGTGCATCAAGAAGAGTGTGGCCAGCAGGACAAGGGAGGTTCTCCTTCCCCTCTACACTGCCCTGGTGAGGCCTCATCTGGAGTACTGTGTCCAGTTCTGGGCTCCCCAGTTCAAGAAAGATGAAGAGCTACTGGAGAGCGTCCAGCGGAGGGCTACAAGGATGATGAGGGGACTGGAACATCTCCCCTACGAGGAGAGGTTGAGGGAACTGGGCTTGTTCAGCCTGAAGAAGAGAAGGCTGCGAGGGGACCTAATAAATGCTTATAAATATCTGAAGGGTGGGTGTCAGGAGGATGGGGCCAAGCTCTTTTCAGTGGTGCCCAGTGACAGGACAAGGGGCAATGGGCACAAACTGAGGCACAGGAAGTTCCGTCTGAACATGAGGAAGAACTTCTTCCCTCTGAGGGTGACGGAGCACTGGAACAGGCTGCCCAGGGAGGTTGTGGAGTCTCCTTCTCTGGAGATATTCAAGACCCGCCTGGACAAGGTCCTGTGCAGCCTGCTGTAGGTGACCCTGCTTCGGCAGGGGGGTTGGACTAGATGACCCACAGAGGTCCCTTCCAACCCCTACTATTCTGTGATTCTGTGATTCTGTGATTCCTATTTTGCATTCAAATTAGTTCAGATGAGAAACGCAGAGTACGGATGCAAGTTTGATTGTATCATTAGTAAAGGTGTCCTGGATCAATTTAAATCTATTACTCGTCAGAAAGAATTGAGACATATCTCCATGGGAGGATAAAAGGTATTTCCAGGCACAAATCTCACCTATTTTCCTATGTTTGCGTGTTTTGCTTTGTTGGGTTTTTTTTGTGTTCCCCTACAAGTAGGATGCACTATTATTTCTTTTTAAACTTTCACATTTTTAATCTTTTTTATGTGTTTTTAACCATGTTATTCCATCACAGAAACTGTCTTCACTAGCACCATTCCTCATATATGCCTGACTTTTGGCACTGGCAAATAATCACAGAAGTGAAAACTTCAGTTAAGTACATTGAAAAACAAAGTTATAGGAACAAAAAAAAAGACCATAAGGCGCTTTTAGGAGTAATAAGGACACTGTTCTAACTTCAGTCTTCATGTTGAACTAACACTAGCTAGTGTCCAAGCACCACTTGTCTGTGGCTGATGGGGATACCAGATTGCTTTGGAGCAAAGTATGAAACGCACTGTGAACTGCTCATGCAATTCCTTTGACTGTAAAATGCAAAGGTCTGCTAACACAGGCTGGCCTACACTTGACTTACACACCTCCTTTGATTGTCCTGTACAGTGTTTCACGAGTTCTGTGAGGTGCTCCATATTTTGCTCTCCTAGCATCCTTGAAGGGCTAGGTGAATTTCAGCCCAGAAGTTCCCGGGAAGGAAGGGGACGAAGAAGGGAAGATGGGAGACCTCCCGCAACCTTCACTGCTCCTGGAAAGGATCAGGGGATAGCTGAGCCAGGCTCTCCCTGCACCAGACAAAGGAGAAATAAGCAATAGCAGGCAATATCTGATGGTGGGACAGGTTGCATCCAGCAATAGTCCCACCTCTCCCACCCCACCACACAGGCACGCAACTTCAAACAGCAGCAGCAAGCCAGGCTCTGCTCTGGGCTGTGACAAGCTGGACAATGTGTTCAGCTGTCCTAGCAGCATTTTAAAATATTCTGTCAAGTTTCTTAGTTTTATTCCCTCTCCTGCTATAAGCCTGTCACATGTACAGAACTGGTGCTATTGAACACATACACAGAACTGGTGCTATTTGACATTTGACAAGTTAGACAGTTTGAAGTTTTCATCAGCTAAAATATGCATACCAAAATGAGACTTGCTTTATTTACTGTAGGCCTTCAGAATACATGAAATAAAAACTTAAAATAACGAAATTAAAACACAGCCGTATTATATGATAAATGACTAAGTTTGCCTGAAAGCAGCCTACTGAACTGCCTTCCAGCTGAGTACCCAGCTCAGAAAAGCTACTGGACACAGAAGGACTATTTTTAAGAACAGCTGAGATCCATCATTACTTTAAATTACTCTCATTCTTCTGCAGTAATGTTTTCCTCTGTGAAAAAAGAGGTAGGAAATGGCTGGAGCTTTCCAGAACAGCATGTAAGAGAGACAGAGACCTGTTTACATGTAAGAGTCCAACCTGAGCTAGAAAGGCGCACCATTACCACATGCCAGAAGCACGCAGAGGTGAGATGCTGCACAGGCACTCAGGAAATTAGGAATAATACTCGATAGCCTCCCATCTCTTGTCATTTTCAAAGGTGTATAGTTCTCAATAAGCAAAATGCTTTTGTGGCACAGAGGCATATGTAATTGCATCCTTTCTATTTTGTTATCACCAGCTAGGTTAACCCAGCAGCATAGAGACTCTCCAGCCTAGGAAATTCGCCAAGTAGGTGCCTGGAGTGATGGCCCTGTAGGCTTCGGGCACAGGATGCACTGGGAAATCTTTGGTGAGGAACAAGTCCATGGTGAGTGAGTGTCTCCTGGTCTTAGCATGCCCAGCAAATACTCTGAGGTTGAGAGCAGACCCTGCAGTCTCAGTGTGAGAAACAGAAATTAGATCAAGGAGGCCTCTCTGTTTTGGAACCGCGTGAAACCTAGAAACCAGTAACATCAAGAGATCACTATTCAGAAGGGCAACGGCCCATTTTTTACTCTACATCTGCAGTGAAGAGATAGGTTGCGATGTTGCACTTAACTGCTAATGACTAATTGCTATCTGGTTCATCCTTGTTAACCACATCTTCTGCCACAATGCTGAATATATCAGAGCCAAAGCACACTAAGCGATGTCTAACCCCATTTTAGTAAATACACATTTTTAGAACATGGGGAAGACCCAATGGATTTTGCAATATTCACTATGTTTCATGTCATTAAAATCTTCACTGTTTGAGGGAAAATATTGTCAGGTTTGGGAAAATCATGAGAGTTCACACAGTACATAGCACATTTCTAACAAACATCATCACAGCAGGTTCAGCACAAGACTCTTCTAGACTTATTAAAGACAAAATTAATTATCCTTATCCATAATCATAACTGTTTAGGATCTGTTCTAAAAAACAGTGCTTTTGTTTTAAAATCAGGCTGCTCTCAGCTCTCTGCACTTCTGTTTGAAAATTATCATTAAATGGCCAAATAAAGTACAACAGTGAATTTTAAAGAGTTGCTGTTCTATTAATTGTATTGCAGTATATAACATTTCTGCACAAGGACCTTCTTATTATGTCTCCTAACCCACTACCTCATGAATTTTAATTATGTGTAGCAAAGAAAAGCCCACATCATTAAGACCATAAAAGATGTATTATATTCTCACTGCTTGCACTTGCCACTGCAAACCAGGACCTTAGAAAAGCAAGAAAAAAACCCCCACCCTCCAATTAATTAAGCAATCAGTATCTCCAGAATTATTCTGTTATCAGCTGGTGATGATTGATAACAAGCAAAGACAACAGAACAGCTGGATACGCATGTGAGAGATGCCCTTCATTATGTTGTTTTCAAATGATTTATGGACACCTTCTTCAAAAAAAAAAAAGAGAAGAGGTTTAATAGAAACTTAAATAAGAGAAAATCTGGGATATATACTCTTAAATGGAAATGGCATAACAATATATTGAAATGATTCCTTCAGCTTTGTAAAACCCTCTCAGAAAGGCCATGCTGGCATCATGAAAACAAAAGAAGCCATTTCCTCCTTTAGGATGTTTACAGAGACTGCAGCACGTGACAGTAAAACCTAAGATGAATGAAGAGTCCAGTTTCATCCGTAACAATACGCATTTACGTATGTTAATGTAAATTCTTTCATAATTTTAATAACCTTTCCCTCTTATACATTGGTATTTATGGATGTCTATATTACATACATCTCTAACAATTTCTGTGAATGAACCAACAATGGGTAAACAGCCAAGGAAAACCATGTGGGGTTCTTTTAAAATAACAGTATCACCTACAAGCTTTGTCCTAACTCTTCCAATTGTTATTTATAACTATATTTTACATATTACCCACAAAGTGTTAATGCCTTCTCTGTTGGGGATCCTGCAGTGTAACTGCTTTGCGAGCTAGTTAAGACGAGCCCGTACTTCCAGGATCTATTTTCCCCATTTTCATTGAGTCATATAAGCACAAATGTGTGTAACACCAAAAGGACAACAGCTTTAGCATGACCAACAATATCATATGCAACTGTGAAATGCTGCACTGTCTCATGGATGGAAATTTAAACAGGAGTCTTAAAATTAGCACAGTTTTATTTACGTACACACACGCTTGGGAATTTTTTTGCACTAATATACCTTTTGCCAGGTGTATTAACACAGCACAGAGATCCTCTTACCACCTCTTACCTCTTACCACCAACTTCTGCTGGTGTTGGAGAAGTGTCTCCAGAAATGGCAGCCAACAGAAAGGTAATCCAGTTCTGTCTTGCAGCTGTCACTCATCCATCATCAGTTTAGCAGTCTACTGCTTCATATGGCGCTTATCAGATTTTTGCCTCCTGGTCTGAAAACAGAAACAGAGTTTCTTAAGAGCCTGAGAAGAGCAGACTAACTCATATGTAGATACGCTGACAGACAGATAGGCAACACAGCAAGTGTAAATCACTGTTATCAGAACAGTTGACGCGAGCTTGTTTTTAGAAGCACTAATGTTTCACAGAATGTGCTGTGTAGGAAAGGTGTATTGGAGATAGCTAAAAGGTTTTTAAACCTTAAAAAGCTATTGCTTTTCTTCTCATAATGGAGGTGTAATGTTTTCTACTAACAGATCCATTTTGCAGTTCACAGAAATTGTGTATTCAGATTCCAAATAATTAATTTTATGGCATATTATAACCTCTTCAAAAGAGATAGAAAGTAGATTTACAGTCTGGATGTTTAATGGATTACTACTTTGCCACATTACTAACCTTGGCGTGCTTAAAGTTCATTGATTTAGTGTTTAATGAAACAAATGGGAAAGGGGCAATATGGAACTCAACTGGGAAGAACTGTACAGAGATAATATATGAAATTGCAAAAAATGAGATGGTACCCTACAATTACGACAATTACTAACAAAGGTAGAGAGAATAATTGAGATATACTTCCACTCAAGCAGACGCTGGAAACTGGCACTTTAAAATGAAGGCATACTGAACACTTATTATTGGAATTCATCTTTCAAAAGGTCTAAAACATTGCCTTTCTGAAAATGAAGGCATGTAAAGACAATCTGAAATTGAACTTTCTTTTACATATCTAGAAGTACAAGGTTTTGAATAAAATCTTATCTGAAACATCAATACTATTTGATAAGTAATTACACAGTGCTGCACAGAGCCAGTGAGAAGAAGCCCTCCCAAGACGTTTCTGCTCCAAAGCTGGGTAATAAGAATCCTAATCAAAGCCAGCACAGGGGTTAAATGTCTGCCCCATAAGTGATAGCCGTTATTTACAACACGCCAGAAGATCTGAAAATAAGGTATTCATGTTCTTATATGGCTAAGAAATAAATGCCATTCGAAGAGTTCAAAATCAAAAAGATAAAATATTTATCATCTCCATTAAATGAGGCTGTAGCACATCAAACTGGACTTTGAATCCCCCCAGCCCAAGCTCAATGTCTTAGCAGCGCATCCATCCTTTCACAGGAATGAAAAAGGCACCCAGCTGGAGAAATACAGGGGATGTGCAGAGATTTAGCTTCAATCTGGCAGCATTTTTCAGAGCATGATTAACACTAAGAAGTTTGCTTGACAGGGAATACAGTGCTCAGCACTTTGTAGGTTCCAGTCTGTAACAACTACTCTGAAGAAACAAAAAACTAAGGAAGGAAAAAGATCAACAAGCTGCAGGGCTTAACAATTTACAAGCTGAGTGATTGGATGAAACTTGCCATGAAAAGATTAGAGTGTGTTTCAAGGAAAATTTTGGTAATGCCTTGAGAAAACCATCTCTTTGTCTGTGGTTATAGACCCAAAGCAAGCAACCTACCTTTGGTGTGCTCAGTCCAGTTCAGTCTGTAAAAGTCCCTCAGAGTGAAGGGCTAAAACGCTCTTGTTGGAACAACCCAGTTAAACTACGAAATCTGTTTTGTGACCCTAAGCATCTGAAAGTGCACCTTGAGCTTCTATGCAATACAGCAGGATTTCTGAAGAAAAGGTCATCTTAAGATAAAGAGGCAAGCTTGCAAATTATTACCTTTGGGAGCTTACTTAGCTCAAGCACAGTCAAGGCAGTGAAAAGCATAAGCCTTGGCATGTGTGTCAAGACAGCCTTCAGTCAAGGAACTTGTTGTAACTGCCTTGCAAGAGAATCAAGAACGAATAAGGCCTTACATTAATCAAAACTGAGCAAACACCTAAACCATAAATTTTAAAGAAAAACCTGCATTAGCAGGATAAAGATGACACTGAATAATTGCATGAATTTTTCTGACTGAATAAAAAAGGCCAAAATACTACACAACTTTGTATTCACTTCACTTTATTGTTGTGATTAAAAATACCATAGAATGTTGGGGGAAAAATCTAAATATGTCACAATAACTATTTATATAACAGGATTTATATTCAAGGATTAGTATTCTGGCTTCTCTCTTTAAATACCAACTCATATGTGAGAACAGTGCTTACAACACAGAAGGAGCCAGTAGTTTTTAGATAAAACATTCATATTAAATATTTTCTTATTTTGTCTGGTGCTTAAGCCTAGCACATGTGAAATTTCCAGTAAGGTACCTCTGGGGACATGTTACAGGATTGGAACAAGCATGATTAATTTTGCAGAGTACGTATTGCACAGGCAGAACCATGCCAGGTGACAAATAGGAAATGCTTTACGTATTTCCCTTCCTACAAACTACACTTCAGGTCCAATCTGTCAGTCCTTCCTCATGAGAAACGCCCTGAGAATTCACCATTTTACTTGCAGACTGCACAACTACTGGAGTTACTAATAGCAGCAAAAAAAATAAAAATGCTATAAATTTCAGTTTTCATTTTCAGTTGTCTTCCTAAATGGCAATTAATCTCCACAAAAAGAAACTATGCTTTCTCCACATTGTTAGGCTCCAGGAAGACTTACCTCAAAGTAACCTTCGGCATAGCAATGCTGTTTCCCTTGCAGATTACTGTCACGGTCAGGCTAAAAAACCACGAACTTTGTTCCAGTGGCCCAGAAAAAAAGGTTTTCAGATCTCCCATGGCAGATAACAGCAATATGATCATAAACCAAAACAACAGGTGGATCATAGAGCACACCTTGCCCCACGTGTAAAACACTATACATGGAAGTAAATAGAGTTAACTTCAAAACAATGCTGGCTTCTGTAAAGAGGATTGCAAAAACATGTTCCTAAATTTGAGGCAAATTGGGTTGCCAAGCACTTGTCACTAAATGTTCATACTGCCACTAAATCTATTTGAGATGCAACAAGAAACTTGCATTTTTTTAAAACGTACATGCCAGTAAAAACAGAAAGGTAATTTTAAAATACTTTCCAGACTCTGTAACCATTGTTTTTTATGCATTGAAATAACATTGCTCCTTTGACTGTTTATTGTGTTAAATTTGATCAATAAAAATCTCGCTAGACATGAAACAACCCTACAAACCGTGCTAGTGTTTGGTTTTGGCATATATGTGTGTTGCGAAGTTCTGATCTAGCTGCAACCATTCAAGAAAAACAAAACCAGCTCTCAGTATATTCACTTTGTAAAGCTTTGTTGCATTTCCACATGCAAGAGAAGAGATAGCTATGGTCATTCAAGATAAAGTTTGAATGAATTTTCAAATTTAATAGGTTGGAAGGGTTTGACATAACATCATTTTGCATGAAGAATGACACCTGATTTTGAAGGGAAATGTAATTTTTTTGGAAGAGCTTCACTTAATAACTTACAAAAGATTCTGAACTTGTCTTTTGAAATATGCCTCTCATATTGGATGGAATATGGACATCATCTTATAAGGGTGAAATTAGGATACTTTCTCATTTTAGCAGCATTTGCAATTATCTATACAAATTCCTTCCTGTGTTACATGTAGAAAATGACTCCTGCTCACTACACTGAGGTGGTGACGTTAGTTCACATGAGCAGTCCCAGCTCCTGCAGAGGTAACATCTGACTTCTCCCAGAAATCCCTTGGTGCTGCCATGCAATGAATAATCATGTCTGAAGGTAGCGATAAGTTACCTACAAGTTCTCCCTGAGGCAAAATAAAGAGGAACATTTCATTTATGGCAGGCTGCAACTCCCAAGTCCCACTACACATAAGACCTCGCTTAGGGTTTATGAAGCAATGATGAGACGGTAGGAGGGACAGAAACCTCCCAGGATACAATCATTCACTTCCACACGGACAGTTAATGAAGGGTCATTCAAAGCCAGTATCTGTAGAAACGAGGCAGGACAGAATCACAGAATCACAGAATCACAGAATAGTAGGGGTTGGAAGGGACCTCTGTGGGTCATCTAGTCCAAACCCCCTGCCGAAGCAGGGTCACCTACAGTAGGCTGCACCTCCATAATCAATGCAATAGCAGTTTTTTCAATTTAATCTCTCATCAAAGTAAGCTGAATACAGAAAATTGGTCACATTCCCCATCTTGAGATCTTTAGCATCAAGTCCATCATTTGTCTCTCAGGAGGCTTCAGAAACAGAGATCCTGCATTGCTCCTTCAGTGATACATTCAGGTTTCATTTAACGGATTATGGGGAGTTCTTATAAAAAAATCAGGATTACTTTTGCAGCCTACAATTCCTAAAGCTGCTGCAGGAGTTGAGCAAAAGTAAAATATTATCGCTTGTGCTACCTCAGCGTGCAGAAGCCCCAGTCAAGAGAGCCCCATTGTGCCAGGCACGTCTAATCTTTGTGTGCACAGCCCGAGCCACAGACTACAAGCAATTTCTGAAGAAACCTGCCAGCAGTGCCAGAGGGATTTTGGAGAACAGGTAGGACCAGTGTCCAAAGCTCCATGTTTTTGCAAAACCTCCTCTCTACAGAGCAAAGCCAAAAGGGTGAGAGAAAGCAAGACTTTTTACAGCTCTCCTTGCCCACAAAGCAGTTAGAGTGAAGAGTGAATTGGGTCATCTTCTCGTTGGGGTGGGAGTCCACTGCTACACACAGGGAACAGCAGTAGCAACGCCACAGCTAAGCACTGCCCGTCAAAGGCAAAGATAATACCTCAACCAGGTCTCCCCAGTACCTGTAAGGAAAGCTCTAAAAAGGCAGCAGAGAATCCAGGCTGCTCCTGGCTCTCTTGATAGCAGATGCCACAATGGTCCCAAAGCTCAGTCTTACCTGCAGGGAACACATCTCTATGCGACTTCAAGAAAGTCAAAGGATGCCTGTGACACAGACAGGGATTCAGCGCAACCTTCACCCCAGCAAGCAAATGGGGCTTGGGATGATAATTGCGGCTGCTAGCTATGTTTGTCTTTAAATGGCAAATTTCCATTGTTTAGATTTTTATATATTATTGTAGATCCTAGGAAACATATAAGTCAATTTTTCCAGCCAATTCCTTATTTAACCTTAAATTTAGCTGCTATTTCATGACTGCTGTTTCTATTGAATTTCTGTCCACAATTTGATGATTTTCTTTTTTTCTTGAGTGGTTACCAGTAATTTAGATCTCTGTCACTCACGTGAGTAATTCAGATCATAGATTTGTCCTGTCTTTATCCAAAACGAATCTTCATCTACCATAAACTCTGTCACAATGATGCTCAAGTCGCTCAACTCTTGTTAGGTCACTAGAATTCCTCATATTCTTTTGTAAATTCTACCTGAAATAACATTATATCCTCTTCAAAATCATTGTTTACTCTCTCCTAAATTGTAAGAATATGAAGCATCAGGTTTAGCGCAGACTATTTCAGCTTTGCCTTTCTTACTTGTTGGAAAGCTGAACACTTTTGTATTTAGTTCTGCTCTTTTACTATGCCTAGCATACTCTGATTGAGATCCGATCACCATCCAATGTTTCTGTGTCCAGTGACACCAGGCTCCGGAGGGTGCAAAGCCCGCTGCACACAGGAGCCCTGTTGCGAGCTTCCTGCATGCTGTAAACACACATTTTCACTTGGGATAACTTAAACCAGCTAAGCAACTCAGGACTGGTCATCTGGCTGTGAGGAGCAGCACTTTATTGCTTAAGTACCTAGATGTGCTGTTTGGTCTCGAAAACCATCCCTTCCCTTCACGCTCTCTTCAGGAGTCAACTCTGATTTGTCTTCTCTGTCTTAAATTTTGCATATCTGTGACTTCATTTGCAGGAAGGATTAGGATTGAGAAACAAAAACATGTAGGGAGGGTTTCCTGATTTTACATCCACTAGCACTCATATAGCCAGCTGATTCCTCTCAGCGCTGGACTACAAGGCACTCCAAACACTCCTTCACTTTATCGTAGAGCTCCTCTCATTTCAACAGAGCACTCTACCAGTGTTAGGTATAAATTACCAGCCAGTAACCCAAAAAACTCCTTTGCAAACCCCTTTCATTGCCCAGCTTTTGAAGTAACTTCTTCCCTCTCCATTCTAAACAGTACTATTTCCTGCAGAAGCATAAAAGAAATGGACACTGATAAAGAACTAAGGCAAAAAATGTACTTGCAATCTCAATATCTTTGTGGTCTAAGTTGTTCAGAGAACAGTATTTTAATGGTTATTGAAAATAGTTTGAGATAAGTGGCACATACTCAAGCACAGTGTTGGGTGGGAGTCCAATGAAAATGTCATTCCTGCCCTATACAGCAGGAATGAGAACCAGCAGCCATTAATGCTCCTAGTCCCACAAAAGCATTTTTGTTCTTTTAGGGATTAATTATTCTTGTACAAAGAAATTGCTTCTCTCTTTTCCCCGACTCTGTTCAGTGAAAAATGAATTAAAAGCAAGTTTACTGAATGCTTCCAAGAACACTTGGGTTTAAATGTTGGAGGTTCCTTTGTTTTTAGCATCAATAAAGGTCAGCCACTCTGCACCATCATTGACAGGCTCCTGTTCCATTTGGCTAATACATTCCACTTAGTGTCACACACAATCAGACATATTCTTAATAGTAGGAAGTTGCAGAAGAACAAAAGCCATGTGTGTGTTATCTAACATTTCCTTGGAGTGAATTACACTGGATGAATTATTTGGAATTATTCAGTAAAAGAAACTGTTTACTATTCTGTCATAACAGATGCTCCAGACAAAGAAAAGAGGAAGCTGTTGCAGCCTCTGACTGAGCCATAGCTTTTCACAGCTGAACATGGTTGTGCAAATAAGCTGGTAAATTTTATGGAAGAATCCAGAAAGAAGCAATTAGAATTACAGTGACAGTCAGAGAATCTGTAGTTTGTAATCAACCAAAATTGTGCAGTTTTTCATATTCTCTGCTGATAATGCAAATGTAACCTTTGAAGGAAACTGCTCTGTATGTAGCACATCCTGAAAGCAAGAACAAACACTGAAGTCCAAGCAAATAGCTTTGAGGACAGTAGGTTGTAGATGTCTTGGTCAAGTCATATATTGGCATTACACAGATTGTGCACAGACTACAAAGCATGAATTTTGGTCTTTGGCAGAAGTTAACAGGGCAGAACAAGATCCTGAGACCAAAACAAGAAACATGAAAAAACATGGACTGGCTTGAGACCAGAGACTAGCGAGCCCTTGAGGAAAAAAGACTATAATCTGCATTGTTCCATTTAGAGAGGACTCAGGGGGGAGGTGGCAACAGCTTTTAAATATGTTAAACAATGCAGTGAAAGAGGAATAAAAGAAAAAATACCTCAGGAATCTGGGGACAAGACAGAGAGCAATGAACTTGAAATGCAAGCAGAGACCGTATGTTAATATTAGGGAAAATCTTCTAATAGGAAGAATCAAAAAGTATCAGAATGGATTATTTAGGAAGATTGTAAAATTTCAGGCAATGTGATCACAGAGTGGATCATATTTGTCAGCTCAGAGTTATGTAGAGGAGGTCCTCTATGCCACCGAAGTGCCATGGGGTAAAGGGATGTGTGACTATCTTACAGATCTCTTACAGATTCTCCTTGTTTTGTTTTCTTATCTTGCACCAGACAAGGGGAAGAGAAATCATTACTGAGCTTGTGCCATTTCATCCCTCCTGAAAATACGCTACTGAAGTTTTATCTGAATTTTGGTTTTGTGCAACATCTGTGTTCAAATTCAAGATGCAAAAAATTGACATGTGCTCAGGCCCTGCCTTGGAAGACAAAGATACTATTTGAGGCTAATTTTCAATATTTTCTAATAATTAGGCTGTATTTCCTTTTACACACACTGAAGATAAGTTGTTGATCTGATGTTACACTGGTCCAAAGCCATTGGCTTCCCATCATAGGAAGCATTCCCACTCTTCAACCTCTTACCCTTGGCCACAAAATTCTGGCACATTTCTTGTGTGAAATCAGCTGAGTACAAGATCCAGTCCAAGGCAAAGAGAAGGAATAGATGGTTGATGGTGATCCGGTTCTCAGCAGGACATGCAATGGCATGTAACATGACACTGCTTCTCAGTATTAGCTGTTACTCCTGCAGGATTACCCATTTTAAAAGCTGCCCAAGGCTACTGAAGTTCATAATCTACCCATTAAAATATACTGCAGAATTTGGAGGCTGGAAGTTCCTACAACTACAACGTAAGTCATGTAGTATTGCTGCAAACTGGCTAGGATTTCCAAAATAACTCCAGCGGAGAAACCACATGGAGATCTTGGACTGAGTCAGAGCACTGCATGACTCTGCTGTATCATTCTAGCCACATAAAAAATTTTGACCTCTGCTACCTCCAGGACCCATTCTGGAGCAATAAACATTTGACTGCTACTATTTACCTCACAGGGATGAGGGAAGATTTAATTAGTGTTGTCTCCTGCCTTGAAGCCCATTGCTCAGCACAACGCATAATTACTCCGTAAGTAGTTATTATAAAAAAAGTAGTTTATTTGTCCATCCTAGATAGATTTCCAGGTCATTAAATTAATCATCAGAGTTTTTCAAGACTCCACCTTACATCATTTAGGGGTTCACTTTACCTTATCATATGTTAGTGTAATCCAAATCCCTGTCCTTCTTATACCAGGAACAGATCATACCATAATATTAATCTGTCCTACCAAGATTTAGGGTTTGTTTATTCTTTGCCTTTTTATATGATTATTCTGAACTCCAGTCTCTAGACATGGTTTAGGTCCTATTTAGTAATTTTTACAAGGTTTGTTCAGTTGCCCAGAGTACCAGTTGGAAACTTATAAAATGAACTGAACATTCACTGTATGGCACAGAGATACAAGTTTCATTGATCCCTGAAGCAAATTAAATACAAATAATTGCTTTCTTTTCCACTGCCACTGTTGCAAGCTTTTCCCCTTCCATGTCTTGATGTGCGTTATTGGATGCAACAGAATTTCTGAAGATGAGGGAGGACAAACGTCAAATGTATAATGATGAAAACACATAAAGATGTTCCACAGTAGTAGTATGCGTCATTGCTTTGGCAAGGAAAGAATATTTGCTATTAAAGTATATTGCCAATACTCTGAAAAACTGGCTAGTCACTAAAACTTTTTATTATTTCTGAGAAATCATCATTAATACTGTATACAGATAAGTCGCAATAGGTGGCATATAACCACAATTCCAGCTCTATGATATGAATCAGAGAAAGACTCATAAATAAAATTTTTCTGTAGTCTGGGTCTCCAAAGATTACAGACTCGTCAGCATAAACAGCAAAGGCTAAGCTAGCAAATGGTAAACACTTTATGTTCATACCTAATTTTGCTTGCAATACCCTCCTACATACAGACCAGTCATTCCCTTAGAAACACAGGTATTTGGTTTATTGGGATAGGTTTAAGACAAACCTCTTAGGCTTTCTCTCCCATTCTTGCACTGGTTACAAAAGAAAAGCAAAATTACAGAATATGTCCAACAATTTAGATACTTCAAGAGTTCGACCACTTTCAGAAGCAGGCCCCTACTGCTTCCCACACCGTACCCCAGGACAGCTGTGCTCTCTGGCAAAGACGTCTTTCTTGCTACATTAAAACAGTTACCTCCTACTAAAGCTGCCCCTGTGTGGCAGCGTAGAAGGCTAATAACACTTAGTACCTCTTCTTCAAATCTCTCCCATTTCCCTGTTCACCCACATTTCAGAAAAGCCTGCTCCTCTTTAGAGTGACTGGGCATTAAGATATCAAATACCAGTAATGGGAATAATCACTTCCTTCCCCAGGCTCTTTAAGCTCTCTTAATTAACATGTGTATTGTGCTCCTTATTCTGCACGTCTTCTTCTCTGCTTGGCTTCTCATTTTACAACCTGCAGAACACAGCATTAAAAACACCATAAATCATTCATCTTGGGGAACAATATTTTTGTAAACACCTTACTACACTCGTAACATTAATTCTCCTGACAGCCTAATTTAAAAGCTAAACATGACATAACAGATGTCAAAATTGGATTTAGATGCTTAAACCAAATAAACACAATCTAATGCCCCCACTATGTTTTGCTCATAAATACTAGTTGTATTAGGGTGACCCCATCACGCTGATGACACAGAGATAAGGTCTTTGTTTTAACTGCCTTCTACACCACCCAATATTTGGCATGAAGGAATGGCGATGGAAATTAAATTTTTAGTTTACATCTGATTTAAGGCAACTAGCACAGTGTTATGAATAAATATTGTAAAAAAGAATGTAAAAATCAAGGTTTTCTAAGAATTCCTGGATCATAATGTCCATTATCTTGTTAGCTTTGAGTTGTAGAATGGAAGGCTTTAAATACATGCAATTAATCGATACGAGCACAGATTTCAGCTCAGTTACAAAAGATCCGGAAGAAATATCATCAGAGACACAAGGAGACTGCTGTGGCTGTGGCTGAAGCTAAACTGGGATTCAGGAAACCTGGATGCAAGTTTTGGCCAGGACTGAGGTTCGACCTTTTCCTCTCTTGTTCTAGACCAGTAGTTCCCAAGCAAGGAGGTGACGCCACATCACAGGAGGTACCCAAGGAGGAACCAGCTGGTGACACAGGAGGAAGGCAGGATCAGGGGATGGACTGCATCGCACACCTTCTTCGATTCCATCCTCCCTCAGCTGGCAGAGGACCAGTGCTACCATGGGAGGCACACAGGGTCCCAGGAGCCCTTTAGGCTCCTCGTCCCTGGACGCCATAATCATCATTAGCACCAGGCATGTGCTGATGGGGGACTGTCCACTCCCTGTCATGAGCGTGATGCACACTGGCACATCTCCCACGCAAGAGTGTGTGATTCCCATGACAGAGTCATGGTTATCCTTCGCCCAGCTGATGGTGGGTGAACCCACCCATACGCACATTTGTAGAGTTATGCCAGTGCAGAGGCTGTCTCACAGGTAGCCATATCCAACCCAAGTTTTCTCATGAACTTCCCTTGTGGTTTTATGCACATAATTTAATGGAAAAATTTAAATCCTCACCAGAATTTTCCCTGCAGTCACTGAATACTCCAGTACAGAAGTATTTCATAAGTCCGCTGCTGCACTCCACAGCAGTTGTGCTGTCAAACAAACTCAGCATGCAGACACATACTTTACAACCTCCCACCCCAGGCTGGGCCCAGCTGGGACAACATCTGTACTGAAGAGAAGCACTTCAGCGCTTGCTCCAAGCAATGCAGACAGATTTGTCACTTCTTTTACTGCTATGACCAAATGCTTTTCCCATACCCAATTATCACCTTGCACAACCAGCAGTCATATAAAAGCTGCTGTCTCTTCTGGCAGCTCCAGCGGAGGGCTACGAGGATGGTGAGGGGACTGGAGCATCTCTCCTATGAGGAGAGGCTGAGGGAGCTGGGCTTGTTCAGCCTGAAGAAGAGACGTCTGAGAGGGGACCTTACAAATGCCTCTAAACATCTTAAGGGTGGGTGTGAGGTGAATGGGGCCAGACTCTTTTCAGTGGTGCCCAGTGACAGGACAAGGGGCAATGGGCACAAACTGAAGCATAAGAAGTTCCGTCTGAACATGAGGAAGAACTTCTTCCCTCTGAGGGTGATGGAGCACTGGAACAGGCTGCCCAGGGAGGTTGTGGAGTCTCCCTCTCTGGAGATATTCAAGACCCGCCTGGACAAGGTCCTCTGCAACCTGCTGTAGGTGACCCTGCTTCAGCAGGAGGGTTGGAGTAGATGACCCACAGAGGTCCCTTCCAACCACTACCATTCCATGATTCTGTATTTTGTCCAGATTATACTGCACCTAATGAGCTCAATGCAAGCCATGAGGTACTGGTTTCACCCCAGCCCGGTTAGTCCCACAGCTGTGGGGCCACCATTTTCCTCATTTTGTGGCGACTCGTCTCTCTTGACAAACTGTCTGTTTGGTCTCACATAACCCCCAACAAATAAAGGAGTAAGCAGAGAGAACCTCTCAACGCCCCATAAGGCAGATTCACTGCTTACTTCAACTGTCTTCGCATCATGAGAAGAGCAGCAACCACCACCTCCTGCACTCCATGGGACAACACAGCTCATTGCTTATGGTACACTGTCATGGTTTAACATGGCAGCCAGCAGCTAAGCACCAGCAGCCGCTCGCTCACTCCTCCCCTTCCCACCCAGCAGGATGAGGAGGAGAAGTGGACAAAAGGGGAAACTCCTGGGTTGAGACAAAGACAGTTTAATAAGGTAAGAAAGGAAATACTATGACTACTAGTAATAATGACAATAATGAGTATACAAAACAAACTATATACAATACAATTTTCTCACCACCTGATGACCGAGTCGCAGTCAGTCTCAGGCAGTGATCGTGGAACCCTGAACTTGTGGATTTTTCGAACTTCACAAAACTCCTGAAAAAGACCAAACTCCTGGAAAACTTAGAATTCCCAGACCAGAGAGGATTCAAACTCATGGAAACGAGAAAGAGCTCCCAACCCCCCTTTATAAACTGAGCACGACATCTGCGGTATGGAATATTTCCATTGGCCACCCTGGCTATCTGTCTGGCCATGCTCCCTCCCAGCTCCTGCACACCGGCTCATTAGCTGAGTATGGAAGACTGGAGAAAGTCCTTGATTTCTTAGCAGCAACTAAAAACATCAGCATTATCAACATTCATCTCCTACTAAATCCAAAACAGCAGCTACTGGGAAGAAAATTAACCCTGTCCCAGCCAAAACCAGGACATACCCCAAGTCCAGGCAGATGAGCAGGGTGCAGGAAACCTAAGAACTTAAAAAAAGGTGCTGGTGGCCAGGTAGCCAGATTGTCAGCATCAAGAACTGTTGGCCCAAGTACTGCTCTCATTACAGTATTCAGAAACCATTGGCACAGGTTCCCTTCCCTTACACATGGGAAAGAAGACAAACTTAAGCAATAATGGGTGTACTAGCAAAAAATCTGAGGGTATGGGTCACATTTCATTAAGTCTTCCCATCACATCACCACAGTGGCACTGAGAAATTGGCACTGCATAGGTAGAGCACATTCAGTTCACCCCTGTAAGTGTATGGGGCTATTTCCACAAGTGGTGGCAGCTCACCTGGAGCTCAAGCAACTTCATCAGCAAAGTGACATGAACTTACTTCACCATAAAGAAACCTTCATTCTGGAAGGGAGCAGAGACAGGAGGAGGTAGCAGGCCTTCAACACCTGAAACTGTTCTGCTGTGACAGAAACTATGACAGAGACTAAAAGATCATCTATAATACAGGATCCACAAAGAAATATATGCACTTAAGAAGCAGTTGGTCTAAGCAAGAGATTTTTATCTGTGGCTTTCTCTCTGCCTCTCTTTCTCACCTTCTCTGCTGTATATCATGTGCAAATTGCTGTGACCTGTGAAACAGATCAATGAAGAGGAAATTTAGGAGCCGGCATAAAGAATAAAAGAGGACACAAAATTATGATGATGCCCTACTAAACCATCCAGAGAAGTCAAAGTGAGAAGAACAACTTTATCCTCAGAGGCTGCTTGTAACCACAGGAAGCTCCATTAACTCCTGATGGTGCCTCATACTACATTCACTGTTGCGCTGCAGGATGGATGAAGAGCAGACTCCTGCCAGGAGAGACAACAGCCATTCTGCGACCACGGCCACTGCACAACAACCTCGGCACTACCACAGGGGCACAAAGATGCTCAAATTTATCAGCAGAATTTAGGCATCTGGGACTGCATCGGTTGCAGAGGCAGGCACGAAAGCCAGAGTTAATATCAAAGAACTGTCACGAGCAGCAAAACACCCTGTCCCTTGCAAGCATTATTCTCAGACTACTCACACTTGCTGGACATGGCATCATTACTTATGCTGGGTTTGGAGCTCAGAACTGCTGGGACTGGCTGCTAAGGTCTTTGTCACTAACACCCCACGACCCCTCATTACAAACCCTTTGGTTTAAATCTAAGACATAAAAGAGATTGTAACAGCATCTTTTAGGAAAGGCATCACAGAAGCTTCAGCCTGTGGCTGTGACAGTTCACGACGCATGATTAAATAATTTCTCATTCTGCAAGAACTGATTACCATAAACTGGACCACGACTAAAAATTCCCTGGGACAGACACATCCTTGGGTGTCTCTAGGTTTCCACAAAACTCCTCCAGGGATCTTTTGAACCTAAGATCTTCCAATATTTCTGTTTAAAAACTGAACATGTAAAAATATTTTGGAACAAACTGCACAAACAGGATACATCTAATTTACATCAATTTGCTATGCTTTCACAGAAGTCTGTGTTACTGAATGTTTGGCAAGCTCTACAGGAGATGCAGGTATATTCAGATAAATTTCTTTGCAATCAACTCCTTCAAACACATCATCTGCTGGGTCCCTGAGAACACTGGGGCAGTTGTGGTAAAAAAACTCATTAAATATACTGTATCACAAATGTCTGAACATATTTATCATGATCACATTTTAATCACCCCTCTGGTATTTTTTCTTCATAACGTAGCTCTAAAATCATGCAAACTGTCTAGTTAGCAGGCCACAAAAGCAAGACATGCGGCTTTTTGATTGGTGAAATTTAACTGCAAATTCCACATAAGCCAGCCCTGCCTGTCTTCACAGCGGGGTATTTGTCATGTGCCTTCTTTAAACTTTTGCTATTGACAATCATCTTTTCCATATACGGGCTCAAAAACTAAAACAGCACTTCAGAAATTAAAATTGATTTTAGCTCCAAAAATCTGACTGTGAATATAAAAAAAAAAAAAAGAGTAAAATAAAACATCCTTATCTCTAAAGGCTGCTTTAAACATGAAAAGTTGGAGCTTTTTTTGCTTGGATGTTTTCACATCACTTACGTCTTTTCATATCTCTTGGGATGACGGCAGTCACTTTTTGAGATACGATTTGTCTCACACTGACTGCTGGGACTGGCTGCTAAGGTCCTCATAACTAACCCCCCAAGACCTCTCATCACAAAATCTTTGGTTTAAATCTAAGACAGAACAGGAAATTAGTTAGGCAGATGCAAGATGGATGTTAGCCATGGCTTATTAGAAAAATATTTTCAATAGTCTTAATAGGAATAAAGTTCTTTATCTTCTAACCCACAGATGGCATTGGCACAAAGCATAAACGGTTACAGCAGGGTTACAACAGGCTTACTTTGATGTTTTTAACTGGATTCAGTAAGTGTTTGTGTGAGGGGTGTCAGAGAAAAACTCAAGTGACGTTTAGATATTTATACTGCCTGTATGTTCCCATTAAGATAATAATAAAAATGGAATGGTTGGGCTAAAAAATTGTTTAAATTACATATTATGACATAGTATTAATGAAAAACACACACCAGAAATAGGTCATTTTTGTTTCATAATTCAAACAACATTAAAAGCAGGATTTAATTGGCTATTTTTCATTTTTTATTTAAAAAGAAGCACAGAGTGAAGTATTCACTCACTAATTGCATTTCGGCGAAGCTACTGAAGGTGAAGGGTTCTGGAGCAGAGGCTCGCGCCGAGGGACCCTTTCTCCGGTGGCAAAACCGCAGCGGCGAGGCGACAAAAAGCACCGAGAGAGAGAGAGGAGACCCCAGCCCCACCCCGAGCGGGAAAGCGGGAGGTGCCAACGCGCGGCAGCTCTGACTCAGCGGGGGCGGAGTCGAGTGTGACAGCGGCCAAGCACCCTCACGGATAAGAGCAGCCCCCAGGGAGCGCGAGCGACCAGAGACGGCAAACAGAGGCGGTGCAGCAGCCCGGGAGCGGCGCAGCAGTTCGCGCAGCCGGGGTGAGCGGGGAAGGCGACTGGCAGGGTACAGCCGCCCCTTCTGGCAACTCAAGTAGTGGGCATCGCTCTTCCAGGAGATATTCTAGCCATGGTTACCACCCGTGGTAAAGCTGTTGCTCGAAGGAGTGTGGGGACCCAGACGGAGGCCCCACGCAAGAACGCGGGTGTCCAGGTCTCTGGCTGTAGGGAGTGCCTGAGCCTGGCGCTCGTACCGGCGGACAGCAGAGACAACGGCTGTGTTCGGTGTGAGCAGGTGAATGACCTGCTCTGCCTGGTGGCAGAGCTGAAGGAGGAAGTGGAGAGGCTGAGCAGCATCCGGGAGTGTGAGAGGGAGATCGACTGGTGGGGCAGTACCCTGCCCTCCCTGAGGCAGAGGCAGCAGGAGGCGGCTCCACGAAAAGCAGAGAACCCCCTACCCTCTTGCCACCGAGCAGAAAGAGGGGGCCTAAGAGATGGGGGGGAATGGAAACGGGTCCCTGCTCGGGGTGGCAAGCGAATCTCCCCCCGGCCTCCCTCACCTGCCCAGTTGCCCTTAAGCAACAGATATGGGGCTCTGGAATGTGAGGGACCGGCCACAGAGGATGTGGGTGAAGGTGAGGCTCCATCCAGGGGGTTGCCTAGGACAAGTCAGACACCCCCACGTATTACAACTGCCTCAACTAAGAAAAAAAGGAGGGTCATTGTCATAGGTGATTCCCTTCTGAGGGGAACAGAGGGCCCGATCTGCCGACCGGACCCATCCCACAGGGAAGTCTGCTGCCTCCCTGGGGCCCGGGTTAGGGATGTTGCTAAGGAACTCCCTGGTCTGGTGCAGCCTACTGATTACCACCCTCTCTTGGTAATGCAGGTTGGCGGGGACGAGATCGCAGAAAGAAGTCCCAAGGCCATCAAAAGGGACTTCAGGGCACTGGGGCGACTGGTTGAGGGATCAGGGGCACTGGTGGTGGTTTCCTCCATCCCATCAGTGGCAGGGAACAGCACTGAAAGGGGCAGGAAAACTCACCTGGTTAACAGGTGGCTCAGAGACTGGTGCCATCGGTCGAATTTTGGCTTCTTTGATCATGGGGAGGTGTACACAGCACCGGGCCTGCTGGCGACAGGTGGAACTCAGCTGTCTCAAAGGGGAAAAAGAATTCTTGGCCACGAGCTGGCGGGGCTCATTGAGAGGGCTCTAAACTAGGTTCGAAGGGGGAAGGGGGTATTGCCCAGCTCACTAGGGATGAGCATAGGCTTGGCGTGCCAAGGCCAGGGGTGAGATTGACAGCCCAGCTCAAGTGTGTTTACACCAATGCACGTAGCATGGGCAATAAACAGGAGGAGCTGGAAGCCATTATACAGCAGGACGGCTACGACTTGGTCGCCATCACAGAAACGTGGTGGGACAACTCGCATGACTGGCATGCTGTCATAGATGGCTACAGACTGTTTAGGAAAGACAGACCAACAAGGAGAGGTGGGGGAGTTGCTCTATATGTGAGGGAGCAACTGGAATGCATTGAGCTTGGCCTGGGGGCAAATGAGGAACAAGTTGAAAGCTTGTGGGTTAGAATTAAGGGACAGGCTCATAAGGGTGACATTACGGTGGGTGTATACTACAGGCCACCTGACCAGGAGGAGGAGGTTGATGAGGCCTTCTACAGGCAGCTGCAAGCAGCCTCACAGTCACAGGCCCTGGTTCTCATGGGGGACTTCAACCACCCTGACATCAGCTGGGAAGACCATACAGCTAGGCAGGCGCAATCCAGGAGGTTCCTACAGAGCACTGATGATAACTTTCTGATGCAAGTGGTGGAGGAACCAACAAGGAAAGGCGTGCTGCTGGACCTCGTGTTAACAAACAAGGAGGGACTGGTAGAGGATGTGAAGGTCGGAGGTAGACTCAGCTACAATGACCATGAAATGGTTGAGTTCAGGATCCTGCGTGGAGGAAGCAGGGCAATAAGCAGGATCAAAACCCTGGACCTCAGGAGGGCTGACTTTGCCCTCTTCAAGGAGCTACTGGGAGGAATCCCGTGGGCCAGGGCTCTCGAAGGCAGGGGGGTCCATGAGTGCTGGTCGCTTTTTAAACAACACTTCTTCCATGCACAGGAGCAATGCATCCCCCTGAGAAAGAAATCTTGCAAAGGAGGCAGGAGACCTGCATGGTTAACAAGGAGCTTCTAGCAGAGATCAGGCAGAAGAGAAAGGTCCATGGAATGTGGAAAGAGGGGCAGAGGCCACTTGGGAAGAGTACAGAAACATGGTTAGAGCATGCAGGGATGCGACGAGGAAGGCCAAGGCCCACCTGGAATTGAAGCTGGCAAGGGATGTCAAAAACAACAAGAAGGGCTTCTTCAACTACATCAGCAGCAAAAGAAAGGCTAGGGACAATGTGGGGCCGCTGCTGAATAAGGCGGGTGTCCTGGTGACGGAGGATGCGGAGAAGGCAGAGCTACTGAATGCCTTCTTTGCTTCAGTCTTCAGTGCTAAGACTGGCCCTCAGGAATCCCAGGCCCCGGAGGTAAGAGAAGAAGCCTACAAAGAGGACGACTTTCCCTTGGTCGAGGAGGACTGTGTGAAGGATTGCTTAAGCGATCTGGACGCCCACAAATCCATGGGCCCCGATGGAATGCACCCACGAGTGCTGAGGGAGCTGGCGGATGTCATTGCTGAGCCACTCTTCATCATCTTTGAGAGGTCCTGGAGGACAGGAGAGGTGCCCAAGGACTGGAGAAAGGCCAATGTCACTCCAATCTTCAAAAAGGGCAAGAAGGAGGACCCATGGAACTACAGGCCGGTCAGCCTCACCTCCATCCCGGGAAAGGTGATGGAGCAGCTTATCCTGGAGGTCATCATCAAGCAAGTGGAAGAAAAGAAGGTTATCAGGAGTAGTCAGCATGGATTCACCAAGGGGAAATCATGCCTGACCAATCTAATAGCTTTCTACGATGACATGACTGGCTGGGTAGACGAAGGGAGAGCCGTGGATGTTGTCTACCTGGACTTCAGCAAGGCTTTCGACACAGTCTCCCATGATATCCTCCCAGGGAAGCTAAGGAAGTGTGGGCTGGATGAGTGGTCGGTGAAGTGGATAGAGAACTGGCTGAATGGCAGAACTCAGAGGGTTGTCATCAGCGGCGCTGAGTCTAGTTGGAGGCTGGTAACAAGTGGTGTCCCCCAGGGGTCAGTACTGGGCCCAGTCTTGTTCAACTTCTTCATCAACGACCTGGATGAAGAGTTAGAATGTACCCTCAGCAAGTTTGCTGATGACACCAAACTGGGAGGTGTGGTAGACACACCAGAAGGCTGTGCTGCCATTCAGCATGACCTGGATAGGCTGGAAAGCTGGGCAGAGAGGAACCTGATGAGGTTCAACGAAGGCAAATGCAGGGTCCTGCACCTGGGGAGGAACAACCTCATGCACCAGTACAGGCTTGGGGTGGACCTGCTGGAGAGCAGCTCTGTGGAGAGGGACCTGGGTGTCCTGGTGGACGACAGGTTAACCATGAGCCAGCAGTGTGCCCTGGCTGCCAAGAAAGCCAATGGAATCCTGGGGTGCATCAAGAAGAGTGTGGCCAGCAGGACGAGGGAGGTTCTCCTTCCCCTCTACACTGCCCTGGTGAGGCCCCATCTGGAGTACTGTGTCCAGTTCTGGGCTCCCCAGTTCAAGAAAGATGAAGAGCTACTGGAGAGAGTCCAGCAGAGGGCTACAAGGATGATGAGGGGACTGGAACCTCTCTCCTACGAGGAGAGGCTGAGGGAGCTGGGCTTGTTCAGCCTGAAGAAGAGAAGGCTGTGAGGGGACCTAATAAATGCTTATAAATATCTCAAGGGTGGGTGTCAGGAGGATGGGGCCAAGCTCTTTTCAGTGGTGCCCAGTGACGGGACAAGGGGCAATGGGCACAAACTGAGGCACAGGAAGTTCCGTATGAACATGAGGAAGAACTTCTTCCCTCTGAGGGTGACGGAGCACTGGAACAGGCTGCCCAGGGAGGTTGTGGAGTCTCCTTCTCTGGAGATATTCAAGACCCGCCTGGACAAGGTCCTGTGCAGCCTGCTGTAGGTGACCCTGCTTCAGCAGGAGGGTTGGAGTAGATGACCCAGAGAGGTCCCTTCCAACCCCTACTATTCTGTGATTCTGTGATTCTGTAATTGGGGTGAAGCTGCTAACCACTCTGACCGTGCATAACTCCAGCTTAGGAGCCCCCAGGCGCCGGGGACTCCAGTCATGGGGACTCTGCATGAGTCCCCACCATCCCGCAGTAGGACTCCCCGCACAGTGAGGGTGGCCCAGACACACGCAACTAGACCTCTGGTCCTTCCATGCTCTCCTTGAAGAGACAGCCACCAACCGGTATGAAAACAGCAATGACATAAATATTCCAACATACAGCAGTTTTTAGAGTCCACATTTTCCAGGTGCCAGCAAAGTGTTCCAGATTGACCAACTAAAACCGGAGGCACGCACAATTACTGGATGCCGTCCGAAATGACGGTCTGACATATCTGGATCAAAAAACTGCAAAACTTTTGAGTCATGGAATCATAGAATCATAGAATGGTTTGGGTTGGAAGGGACCTTGAAGATCATCTGGTTCCAACCCCCCTGCCATGAGCAGGGACACGTTAAACTAGACCAGGCTGCTATCCAGTGCCATCCAACCTGGCCTTGAACACTGCCAGGGAGGGGGCAGCCACAGCTTCTCTGAGCAACCTGTTCCAGTGTTTTACCACCCTCACGGTGAAGAATTTCTTCCTGATATCCAATCTAAATCTGCCCTCTTTTAGTTTACAGCCGTTCCCCCTTGTCTGTCACTACAAACCCTTTTGAAAAGTGCCTCTCAAAAGCAAGGGAGAAGAGACGGAAGAGCAGCTTGGCTGCACAAGGCCCCAAAGGTGGCAAAAGCAGCTTGTGCTGGCCAAGCTGAACCGGGGGGAGGTATGCAGAGGGCAGTACTCCAGGCGGAGGCCTGTGAGGCTGGGTGCCAGCAGATGAGCAGCCGCACAGAGAGGGGAGGAACAGGCAAGACTTTGAGCTCGTGATGGTGGTTAGGAGAGCTGTTAGTGGGGCAGACGTGTAGCAGGATTGCAGCAGGGCAGCACAGCCTGGAGGGGCTGTGGATCAAGTGGAGCAGGCACTGGTAATGCAGAGGGGAGGGCCTTTAATTCATCAGCAACCAAATCAAGGTAGGATAATGAGATATAAATCCAGATCTTAAAACACCTTCCCCGCAACCCTCCCCTCTTTCTGGGCTCAGCTTCTCTTCCGTTTCTCTCCCTCCTTCCCCGAGTGGCACAGGGGGACAGGGAATGGGGGTTACGGTCAGTTAATCACATGCTGTCTCTGCCGCTCCTTCCTCCTCAGGGGGAAGACTCCTCACACAGCATCACAGAATGGTAGGGGTTGGAAGGGACCTCTCTGGGTCATCTAGTCCAACCCTCCTGCCGAAGCAGGGTCACCTACAGCAGGCTGCACAGGACCTTGTCCAGGCGGGTCTTGAATATCTCCAGAGAAGGAGACTCCACAACTTCCCTGGGCAGCCTGTTCCAGTGCTCCGTCACCCTCAGAGGGAAGAAGTTCTTCCTCATGTTCAGACGGAACTTCCTGTGCCTCAGTTTGTGCCCATTGCCCCTTGTCCTGTTGCTGGGCACCACTGAAAAGAGCTTGGCCCATCCTCCTGACACTCACCTTTGAGATATTTATAAGCATTTATTAGGTCCCCTCACAGCCTTCTCTTCTTCAGGCTGAACAAGCCCAGCTCCCTCAGCCTCTCCTCGTAGGGGAGATGTTCCAGTCCCCTCATCATCCTTGTAGCCCTCCGCTGGACTCTCTCCAGTAGCTCTTCATCTTTCTTGAACTGGGGAGCCCAGAACTGGACACAGTACTCCAGATGAGGCCTCACCAGGGCAGTGTAGAGGGGAAGGAGAACCTCCCTTGTCCTGCTGGCCACACTCTTCTTGATGCACTCCAGGATCCCATTGGCTTTCTTGGCAGCCAGGGCACACTCTGCCCCTGCTTCAGCGTGAAGGTTCTTCTCACGGGAGACAGTTCGCCACAAACTTCTCCAACGTGATTCCTTCCACAGGCTGCAGCTCTTCACAAACTGCCCCAGCGTGGGTCCCTTCCACGGGGTGAAGTCCTTGAGGAACAGGCTGCTCCAATCTGGGTCCCCCATGGGGTGACAAGCCCTGCCAGCAAACCTGCTCCAGCGTGGGCTCCTCTCTCCTCGGGTCTGCAGGTCCTGGCAGGAGCCTGCTCCAGCACGGGGCTCCCCACGGGGTCATAGCTTCCTTCAGGCATCCACCTGCTCCAGCTTGGGGTCCCATCCACGGGCTACAGGTGGAGATCTGCTCCACTGTGGACCTCCATGGACTATAGGGGAACAACCTGCCTCACCACGGTCTTCATCACGAGTTGCAACGGAAGGCTCTCTCCTCCGACATTTCGGGCACCTCCTCCCCCGCCTTTCTTCACGGACCTTGGTGTCTGCAGAGTTGTTCCTCTCACATCGTCTCACTCCTCTCTCTAACTGCTGTCTCACCCAGAGCTGGTTTTCTTCCCTTTCTAAAATATGTTATCCCAGAGGCACCACCACCGTCGCTGATTGGCTTGGCCTTGGGCAGTGGCCGGTCTGTCTTGGAGCCAGCTAGCACTGGCTTTATCAAACATAGGGCAAGCTTCTGGCAGCTTCTCGCAGAAGCCACTCCTATAGCCTCCCCGCTACCAAAACCTTGCCGTGCAAACCTGTAACACACGCACAAATGGGTTGGAGGTTTTAGTGAAGTTTGCCAAGGCCAGGTGTGCAGGAAGCAATGGGTTCTGATGTCACCGTGTCCTGAGCGATGGGTTCTCTTGTCTCCAAGAGATGGACTGTGATGTCACCTGGAGACGGAATGTGACATCCCTAGAGACGGATTGTGACCAGGCGTCCCTTGCTGCTTATAAGGGGGTGCCCAGCCCCACTCAGCCAGCTTCTGCCCGGACTCCAGCTGAGCAGGTTGCGAGGTCTGGAGTGCTGAGCGAGGCCTTGGTGCTGGTGCCGTGCTCGGTGAGTTGTTTCTTGCAGCTCTCCGTGCCCGAGCCCAGAGCCCTTGGAGGATTGTCTGCGGCCCTGCCATCTTCAGGCAGCAGCCACAGTACGGAGGAGCTGTGCTCACAGCAGCAGAGGTGAGTGGGCAGGGAAACCTCCTCACCCTGGGCAGCTCGGAGGGTTTCCTTCCGCAGGGACCTGGGCACTTCTTCCAGCCCTGCCCGGGCCAGCCACTGACCTTGGCCTCTCTTCCTCTTCTAGCGCAACACCCACTGCTGCTGCGCCCGTGAGAGGGAGCAGTTTGTCATCCCCAGCTCCCCCCAGCCTACCGCAGCGCACAGGAGCATGGCCACGGAGCTGGAAAACTACTGTCCCATCTGCCTGGACAGCTGGAAGGAGGTCAGCTACGTGATGCCGTGCCTCCACAAATTCTGCTACAAGTGCATCATGCGCTGGGCTGAGAGTACGCCCAAGTGCCCCCTCTGCAAGAGGACGGCCACCTCCATCTTGCACTCAGTGCGGGCGGATGACAACTTTGCAGAGCACGTCATCCCACCGCCTGCAGCAGCGTCCACGGCCGTCCACCCGACCAGAAGAGCTCCCATTCGTCCAGCCGCCCACCATCTCCGTGACTGTGCAGCATACCAGCCATCAGCTGCGGGGAGGGTGCCCAGGGCTTCTGTGGGCAGCCTCCATCCCCGTCTCTGGGCATGGCTCTTCCGACAGGACCCATCTCTGCTCCGTCCCCTGCTGCAACGGCTGCGACGAGGGCTGCAGTGGATCTTCAGCGACAACCGCTGGGAAGCCGTGCACAGCCTGGTCCTGTCCAGCCTGCACCTGTTTGGCCTGGACGAAGAGAGCCTAGCCCTACGGCTGTGGCGTGTCCTGGGCAGCTACACGGGGAGATTTGTGCGGTGGCTGATCAACACCGTGGTGCAGCAGTGTGGCGGGGAGGCCCGACGGCGGCTGGGCCTGGGGGAGGCCCGTGCTGCCGAGGAGAGGGAGGGCAGCCCCGCAGCTGCCCCTGGCCCTGCCATCTCCCAAGGGGGCTCTCCAGCCCTCAGTGCAGCCTCCTCCAGCAGCCCTGACGGGTCAGAGGCTGAAGAGCTCCCTGTCACCTTACCAGCCGCCCATGCGGCCGAGGAGCAGGAGGGCAGCCCCGCAGCTGCCCCCGGCCCCGCCGTCTCCCGAGGGGGCTCTCCACCCCCCGGTGCAGCCCCCTCCAGCAGCCCTGACGGGTCGGAGGCTGAAGAGCTCCCCGGCACCTTACAAGCCGGCCATGCTGCCGAGGAGCAGGAGGGCAGCACCACAGCTGCCCCCAGCCCCGCCGTCTCCCGAGGGGGCTCTCCAGCCCCTGGTGCAGCCCCCTCCAGCAGCCCTGACGGGTCGGAGGCTGAAGAGCTCCCCGGCACCTTACAAGCCGGCCATGCTGCCGAGGAGCAGGAGGGCAGCCCCACAGCTGCCCCCAGCCCCGCCGTCTCCCGAGGGGGCTCTCCAGCCCCCGGTGCAGCCCCCTCCAGCAGCCCTGATGGGTCGGAGGCAGAAGAGCTCCCCGGCACCTCACCAGCCGCCCATGCTGGGGGTCCCGCCAGCCACCCCTCTGCTCCCACTGCCATCGCCGTGGAGCCACGACAGCCCCAGGAGGAGCCAGGGGAGGCCCTGCCCGGGCCCTCCTCTCTCAGCGGGGGCAGGGAATGGTCCCCGGGGGTGCCCCGACGAGCCCTGAAGAGGAGAGCCAGCAGCCATGGGGCCACTGCACCGCCAAACAAGAGGCCGTTCTGCAGGCAGCGGAAATGAGCTGGCAAAAGCAGGGCCGGGCCAGCAGCGGGGGCACCTGCCAGGCCCCAAGGGGACCAGCAGAGCGAGCAGGCTCATTAGTCTCGCTGTAGTCCACAAATACTACAATAAAGGTCTGAAAGCAGCAGAAATAGCCTTGGCAGTTCTTATCAAGCAGTTGCTGTGGCTGTCCCCTCCTGCGCCGGTTTCTCAGGTGGCCAGAAATGGCGACCCAGCAGACTCGGTGCATCCTCTCCCAAAGGGCGGAAGCGAGGATGACTCTGGTCATTGTCTTGCCTCTTTTAGCGATGGGCTGCAGCATTCGGCACTCGCTCGTCTTTGGTAGCTCCCCCAAGCTGCACAGCCTTGCCAAGATGACAGAGAGTGGCCTCGCAGTGACATCAGCCAGCTCGCTCAGCACCCTCAGAGAAATCCCGTCAGGGTTGATGGACTTGTAGCGGGCAAGGTTTGCTTGGACACCGCCGAGCCGACCGTGCTCTGGTACTGCAGTTCCCCTGGCCGTGGGCTAAAACACCTGCGAGCAGTGTCAGTGGCAGCTCTGCTGAGAGCTGCCTCCCACCTAGCTCTTCCCGGAACAAGCCACCGCATTCTCTCCTGAGGTCCAGGGCCAAGTCCAGGGGGACGATCTGCTCCCTGCTCCTGCTTGCCACGCCATTTCTGAGACAAGCCAGAATGCTGTTGGCCTTCTTGGCCACCTGGGTGTCCCTGACACCCTCCAGAAATCCCCCTGATGGCCTTTCCCTCACAGCAGTTGCCACGGAGGTTGGCGTTCCCCAGCAGAACCAGTGCCAGTGAGCAGAAACTCAGCCACACCAGGAACACTGTAGTTCTGCGTCCTTGCATGATGCTCTGGCTGAAATGCACAAACCAGCAGTACAGGACAGGGCCAGCAGATTGAACATGACTCTCTGTTTCCTCCAAACATCTTACCACAAATCAAGGTTGCTTTCTTGTCATTTGGTTCAAGGCACTTTTTTGCCCTTAGGACTCTAGAAATGAAGCCTGATGGCTCAGAAACCACCTCTTCGGAAAGTGAATGTCTCCAGCATAAATGCCTTTTTGATCAGGTAAACCTGCTTGGTCTTGGGCCAGCAAGGCCAATCAGGATGCCAGCATTCGTACCACGGTCGTGTACAGCAATTGTACTCCTCCTGGCTTTCATTTTGTGAGACTCTGTCTTGCTGAGTGACATGGAGCCAAACAGACACTGTTTCTGCTGTGCCAAGGGCGTCAGCAGAACAGCCAATATTTTTGGATGGCTCTTGTCCCTCGAGCCTACTTGAAGGGGACTCTGACGGGAGGTGGTGTGGTGCAGCCTAGGCTGTGCTAGCAAGCAGGGGTTTGTAAGCTGGCTGTAGCACACCTTCCGGCTGAGCACTACGTACCAGCCAGATTTCAAGGTTCAGCAGGCAATTCAGCTCGGGCACAAAGCATCCTTACAGAGTTGTGAAAGGCTGAAATGCAAAACAGATGAACAGGTTGTTCCCTCCACCTGCCAACCTTGGGGAGAAATAAAACCAGCTTCTAGGTAACAGCAAACTCTCCCACCACAAAGGGACCTCCCCTCCCTCCCAAAGCCCTGGAGGACAGTCCCGTGGAATAGAGTGCACTGCACGCTCCAGTGTCCATCTTCAGCCAGCGTGTTGCGTGTTCCTGATCGCCAGCTTGGCATCAGGGTTCCTGTGCTCACGGCAGCCGGTGCACATACCAGGTGCCTGCGAAACACCGTGGCCGAGGCTGCTGTCGCCAAACTGCGCTCTGCAGAGTCCATCAAGTCCACGGACGGACTTGCCCGTTCGACTGGCTGTTTCACATTTAGGGAGGGTCGCTACCGAACACCGCGGGCAAAGCCTTTTCTAACACGAGCTGAAGCAGGGATATGTCATCTGCCCCTTTCCATCACAGCTTTGCTGGCTCTGTTTGCACTGTAGCGAGGGATAGCAGAACATGCTCGGATAGCACCTTTGCCTCTGATTTCACATGGCTGCCGGTAAACATGAAACACGGAGAAAGCAGAGGGCTGATTTTCTTGGGATTTAGTAGTGCGCCTTTCCTTCTTTACTCCCAGCCAGTTGGTTGGTGTTCCACCCCTGTGTTGCTAGGCCTCCAATTGCAAGATTCAGAGGTCGTTCCGAGCGGTGGGGACGGTGCTGGGCTGGGAGCAGAGAGGCCTGCCTACTCCTCCTGCCCACAGCAGCCCGTCAGCTAAGGATTTGGATTTCGGCTGTGTGCGGTTCTGTCCTCTCTGGGGGGAGGACTCCAGAGATCTGAAAAGCGCAACGTGAATTAGCTGAACAATATTATTTCAACTCGAACAAAGAAGGAAATTCAATCAGCAGCAGCGAGAAGAAGAAATCACAGTCATCCACCAATTGTTTGTCGGAAGACAGTTTCAGCAAAGGCGAAAATGAAGTTCGAATCATAGAATCATAGAATGGTTTGGGTTGGAAGGGACCTTGAAGATCATCTGGTTCCAACCCCCCTGCCATGAGCAGGGACACCTTCCACTAGACCAGGCTGCTATCCAGTGCCATCCAACCTGGCCTTGAACACTGCCAGGGAGGGGGCAGCCACAGCTTCTCTGGGCAGCCTGTTCCAGTGTTTCACCACCCTCACGGTGAAGAATTTCTTCCTGATATCCAATCTAAATCTGCCCTCTTTTAGTTTACAGCCATTCCCCCTTGTCTGTCACTACGCACCCTTTTGAAAAGTCCCTCTCCATCCTTCCTGTAGGCCCCTGTGACCTCCTGGGTCTCTCTCGGTAATGTTACACGTCGTGGCAGGAGAATCTGACAGCTGAGACAGTCAACAGGTCTGACGCAAGCCTGCTTCTGTGCAGCGAGTGTGCAAGGACCTGATTGTCTCAGTGGCTGGTGGCCCAGTGAAGACAGTTTGGCTATGGTTGGTAACAGAGCACAGTCCTTCTGGTAACTTGTGAGGCCAGAGGAACAGGGTCTGTTTGGCCAGTTGGGCGGCATGTTGTGAGAATTTCCTTTGTGAAAAGAAGCTTTCTAACGGTGCCTCGTGTTGCGCTGTGCAGTTCGAGTCTAAGGTAACAACAAAGGCCTGGGAAAGAGGGCGAGAAAGAGTGTCCCCAAGGCTACGAAAAGTCCGCTTGTAGTCTGTTACTGGGCATGGAAGAAGTACCGCCTGGAGACCTGAGAAAAGCTACGGTGAAGAGCAAAAAGAGGAAGAAATGGAGCAAGAGAACGGTTGAGCAACAGGATCCCACACCTGACAACCTGGGCAAGTAACACCGATCCAGCCTCGCAGTGTGTGAAGTTCTCGTCAGGCAGAGACCCAAGGCGAAGACCCTGCTTAGAGTGTCAGACATCTTAGCAGAAGATCTCACCACTGAGTGACTTTTCTTGCTACGCGTACCAGCTGAAAGCAGCTGTGAGCCTGCTCCTGGCTTCAAGGACCCTGACTGTTACAGACCCTCAGTCCCGACAGCGTTGTCCAGGGCTGTGCAGAGCCAGATCAGCGTGTACGTGTCTGGGTGTTTCCACCTCAGATTACACGTGTTTCACCTCTTCAGCCACCAGGGAAATCCCTGTTGTGTGGCACTACAGTTTGCCTCGTTACTCTCGGCAAGAGGCTCTGCGGTTTCTCTGGCAAACATCGCAGCACACACTTGCACCAGTCGGTGCTCGTGGTCAGTCAGTGCGTTCAATCTCTGCGCTGACTGGCAATGAGTGCCTCCACCCTGCTGCCGGGGTCACCCCAGTCTCTGAGGTACCTGTGTGTTCTTCAGGCTGCCAGTCATTACTGGCATGCCCAGAAGTTTCAAAAGTCCTACTCAGGTGTTAGGGCAGATGGCAGATACAGAACAGGAAGGTGGTTCTCACCCCAAAGAACTGACAACCGGAGGAAGCAAGGAGTGAAATGGTGCTTGCAAGAAAGCAGCATGTTCCTGGCAGAAGTTAGGTTTCAGAGCTTCTGGAGGCAAGTGCTGACTTTTCAAAAGCAAGGGAGAAGAGATGGAAGAGCAGCTTGGCCACACAAGGCCCCAAAGGTGGCAAAAGCAGCTTGTGCTGGCCGTGCTGAACGGGGGGAGGTATGCAGAGGGCAGTACTCCAGGCGGAGGCCTGTGAGGCTGGGTGCCAGCAGATGAGCAGCCGCACAGAGAGGGGAGGAACAGGCAAGACTTTGAGCTCGTGATGGTGGTTAGGAGAGCTGTTAGTGGGGCAGACGTGTAGCAGGATTGCAGCAGGGCAGCACAGCCTGGAGGGGCTGTGGATCAAGTGGAGCAGGCACTGGTAATGCAGAGGGGGGGGCCTTTAATTCATCAGCAACCAAATCAAGGTAGGATAATGAGATATAATAAATTCAGATCTTAAAACACCTTCCCCGCAACCCTCCCCTCTTTCTGGGCTCAGCTTCTCTCCCGTTTCTCTCCCTCCTTCCCCGAGCGGCACAGGGGCACAGAGAATGGGGGTTACGGTCAGTTAATCACATGCTGTCTCTGCCGCTCCTTCCTCCTCAGGGGGAAGACTCCTCACACAGCATCACAGAATGGTAGGGGTTGGAAGGGACCTCTCTGGGTCATCTAGTCCAACCCTCCTGCCGAAGCAGGGTCACCTACAGCAGGCTGCACAGGACCTTGTCCAGGCGGGTCTTGAATATCTCCAGAGAAGGAGACTCCACAACCTCCCTGGGCAGCCTGTTCCAGTGCTCCGTCACCCTCAGAGGGAAGAAGTTCTTCCTCATGTTCAGACGGAACTTCCTGTGCCTCAGTTTGTGCCCATTGCCCCTTGTCCTGTTGCTGGGCACCACTGAAAAGAGCTTGGCCCATCCTCCTGACACTCACCTTTGAGATATTTATAAGCATTTATTAGGTCCCCTCACAGCCTTCTCTTCTTCAGGCTGAACAAGCCCAGCTCCCTCAGCCTCTCCTCGTAGGGGAGATGTTCCAGTCCCCTCATCATCCTTGTAGCCCTCCGCTGGACTCTCTCCAGTAGCTCTTCATCTTTCTTGAACTGGGGAGCCCAGAACTGGACACAGTACTCCAGATGGGGCCTCACCAGGGCAGTGTAGAGGGGAAGGAGAACCTCCCTTGTCCTGCTGGCCACACTCTTCTTGATGCACACCAGGATTCCATTGGCTTTCTTGGCAGCCAGGGCACACTCTGCCCCTGCTTCAGCGTGAAGGTTCTTCTCACGGGAGACAGTTCGCCACAAACTTCTCCAACGTGATTCCTTCCACAGGCTGCAGCTCTTCACAAACTGCCCCAGCGTGGGTCCCTTCCACGGGGTGAAGTCCTTGAGGAACAGGCTGCTCCAATCTGGGTCCCCCATGGGGTGACAAGCCCTGCCAGCAAACCTGCTCCAGCGTGGGCTCCTCTCTCCTCGGGTCTGCAGGTCCTGGCAGGAGCCTGCTCCAGCACGGGGCTCCCCACGGGGTCATAGCTTCCTTCAGGCATCCACCTGCTCCAGCTTGGGGTCCCATCCACGGGCTACAGGTGGAGATCTGCTCCACTGTGGACCTCCATGGACTATAGGGGAACAACCTGCCTCACCACGGTCTTCATCACGAGTTGCAACGGAAGGCTCTCTCCTCCGACATTTCGGGCACCTCCTCCCCCGCCTTTCTTCACGGACCTTGGTGTCTGCAGAGTTGTTCCTCTCACATCGTCTCACTCCTCTCTCTAACTGCTGTCTCACCCAGAGCTGGTTTTCTTCCCTTTCTAAAATATGTTATCCCAGAGGCACCACCACCGTCGCTGATTGGCTTGGCCTTGGGCAGTGGCCGGTCTGTCTTGGAGCCAGCTAGCACTGGCTTTATCAAACATAGGGCAAGCTTCTGGCAGCTTCTCGCAGAAGCCACTCCTATAGCCTCCCTGCTACCAAAACCTTGCCGTGCAAACCTGTAACACACGCACAAATGGGTTGGAGGTTTTAGTGAAGTTTGCAAAGGCCAGGTGTGCAGGAAAACGAAGCAATGGGTTCTGATGTCACCGTGTCCTGAGCGATGGGTTCTCTTGTCTCCAAGAGATGGACTGTGATGTCACCTGGAGACGGAATGTGACATCCCTAGAGACGGATTGTGACCAGGCGTCCCTTGCTGCTTATAAGGGGGTGCCCAGCCCCACTCAGCCAGCTTCTGCCCGGACTCCAGCTGAGCAGGTTGCGAGGTCTGGAGTGCTGAGCGAGGCCTTGGTGCTGGTGCCGTGCTCGGTGAGTTGTTTCTTGCAGCTCTCCGTGCCCGAGCCCAGAGCCCTTGGAGGATTGTCTGCGGCCCTGCCATCTTCAGGCAGCAGCCACAGTACGGAGGAGCTGTGCTCACAGCAGCAGAGGTGAGTGGGCAGGGAAACCTCCTCACCCTGGGCAGCTCGGAGGGTTTCCTTCCGCAGGGACCTGGGCACTTCTTCCAGCCCTGCCCGGGCCAGCCACTGACCGTGGCCTCTCTTCCTCTTCTAGCGCAACACCCACTACTGCTGCGCCCGTGAGAGGGAGCAGTTTGTCATCCCCAGCTCCCCCAAGCCTACCGCAGCGCACAGGAGCATGGCCACGGAGCTGGAAAACTGCTGTCCCGTCTGCCTGGACAGCTGGAAGGAGGTCAGCTACGTGATGCCGTGCCTCCACAAATTCTGCTACAAGTGCATCATGCGCTGGGCTGAGAGTACGCCCATGTGCCCCCTCTGCAAGAGGACGGCCACCTCCATCTTGCACTCAGTGCGGGCGGATGACAACTTTGCAGAGCACGTCATCCCACTGCGTGCAGCAGCATCCACAGTCGTCCACCTGACCAGAAGAGCTCCCATTCGTCCAGCCGCCCACCATCTCCGTGACTGTGCAGCATACCAGCCATCAGCTGCGGGGAGGGTGCCCAGGGCTCCTGTGGGCAGCCTCCATCCCCGTCTCTGGGCATGGGTCTTCCGACAGGACCCATCTCTGCTCCGTCCCCTACTGCAACGGCTGCGACGGGGGCTGCAGTGGATCTTCAGCGACAACCGCTGGGAAGCCGTGCACAGCCTGGTCCTGTCCAGCCTGCACCTGTTTGGCCTGGACGAAGATAGCCTAGCCCTACGGCTGTGGCGTGTCCTGGGCAGCTACACGGGGAGCTTTGTGCGGTGGCTGATCAACACCGTGGTGCAGCAGTGTGGCGGGGAGGCCCGACGGCGGCTGGGCCTGGGGGAGGCCCGTGCTGCCGAGGAGAGGGAGGGCAGCCCCGCAGCTGCCCCTGGCCCTGCCATCTCCCAAGGGGGCTCTCCACCCCCCGGTGCAGCCCCCTCCAGCAGCCCTGACGGGTCGGAGGCTGAAGAGCTCCCAGGCACCTCACAAGCCGGCCATGCTGCCGAGGAGCAGGAGGGCAGCCCCACTGCTGCCCCCAGCCCCGTCGTCTCCCGAGGGGGCTCTCCAGCCCCCGGTGCAGCCCCCTCCAGCAGCCCTGACGGGTCGGAGGCTGTAGAGCTCCCTGTCACCTTACCAGCCGCCCATGCGGCCGAGGAGCAGGAGGGCAGCCCCGCAGCTGCCCCCGGCCCCGCCGTCTCCCGAGGGGGCTCTCCACCCCCCGGTGCAGCCCCCTCCAGCAGCCCTGACGGGTCGGAGGCTGAAGAGCTCCCCGGCACCTCACAAGCCGGCCATGCTGCCGAGGAGCAGGAGGGCAGCCCCACAGCTGCCCCCAGCCCCGCCGTCTCCCGAGGGGGCTCTCCAGCCCCCGGTGCAGCCCCCTCCAGCAGCCCTGACGGGTCGGAGGCTGAAGAGCTCCCCGGCACCTCACAAGCCGGCCATGCTGCCGAGGAGCAGGAGGGCAGCCCCACAGCTGCCCCCAGCCCCGCCGTCTCCCGAGGGGGCTCTCCAGCCCCCCGTGCAGCCCCCTCCAGCAGCCCTGATGGGTCGGAGGCAGAAGAGCTCCCCGGCACCTCACCAGCCGCCCATGCTGGGGGTCCCGACAGCCACCCCTCTGCTCCCACTGCCATCGCCGTGGAGCCACGAGAGCCTCAGGAGGAGCCAGGGGAGGCCCTGCCCGAGCCCTCCTCTCCTGGCGGGGGCAGGGCTTGGTCCCCGGGGGTGCCCCGACGAGCCCCGAAGAGGAGAGCCAGCAGCCATGGGGCCACTGCACCACCAAACAAGAGGCCGTTCTGCAGGCGGTGGAAATGAGCTGGCAAAAGCAGGGCCGGGCCAGCAGCCGGGGCACCTGCCAGGCCCCAAGGGGACCAGCAGAGCGAGCAGGCTCATTAGTCTCGCTGTAGTCCACAAATACTACAATAAAGGTCTGAAAGCAGCAGAAATAGCCTTGGCAGTTCTTATCAAGCAGTTGCTGTGGCTGTCCCCGCCTGCGCCGGTTTCTCAGGTGGCCAGAAATGGCGACCCAGCAGACTCGGTGCATCCTCTCCCAAAGGGCGGAAGCGAGGATGACTCTGGTCATCGTCTTGCCTCTTTTAGCGATGGGCTGCAGCATTCGGCACTCGCTCATCTTTGGTAGCTCCCCCAAGCTCCACAGCCTTGCCAAGATGACAGAGAGTGGCCTCGCAGTGACATCAGCCAGCTCGCTCAGCACCCTCAGAGAAATCCCGTCAGGGTCGATGGACTTGTAGCGGGCAAGGTTTGCTTGGACACCGCCGAGCTGACCGTGCTCTGGTACTGCAGTTCCCCTGCCCGTGGGCTAAAACACCTGCGAGCAGTGTCAGTGGCAGCTCTGCTGAGAGCTGCCTCCCACCTAGCTCTTCCCGGAACAAGCCACCGCATTCTCTCCTGAGGTCCAGGGCCAAGTCCAGGGGGACGATCTGCTCCCTGCTCCTGCTTGCCACGCCATTTCTGAGACAAGCCAGAATGCTGTTGGCCTTCTTGGCCACCTGGGTGTCCCTGACACCCTCCAGAAATCCCCCTGATGGCCTTTCCCTCACAGCAGGTGCCACGGAGGTTGGCGTTCCCCAGCAGAACCAGTGCCAGTGAGCAGAAACTCAGCCACACCAGGAACACTGTAGTTCTGCGTCCTTGCATGATGCTCTGGCTGAAATGCACAAACCAGCAGTACAGGACAGGGCCAGCAGATTGAACATGACTCTCTGTTTCCTCCAAACATCTTACCACAAATCAAGGTTGCTTTCTTGTCATTTGGTTCAAGGCACTTTTTTGCCCTTAGGACTCTAGAAATGAAGCCTGATGGCTCAGAAACCACCTCTTCGGAAAGTGAATGTCTCCAGCATAAATGCCTTTTTGATCAGGTAAACCTGCTTGGTCTTGGGCCAGCAAGGCCAATCAGGATGCCAGCATTCGTACCACGGTCGTGTACAGCAATTGTACTCCTCCTGGCTTTCATTTTGTGAGACTCTGTCTTGCTGAGTGACATGGAGCCAAACAGACACTGTTTCTGCTGTGCCAAGGGCGTCAGCAGAACAGCCAATATTTTTGGATGGCTCTTGTCCCTCGAGCCTACTTGAAGGGGACTCTGACGGGAGGTGGTGTGGTGCAGCCTAGGCTGTGCTAGCAAGCAGGGGTTTGTAAGCTGGCTGTAGCACACCTTCCGGCTGAGCACTACGTACCAGCCAGATTTCAAGGTTCAGCAGGCAATTCAGCTCGGGCACAAAGCATCCTTACAGAGTTGTGAAAGGCTGAAATGCAAAACAGATGAACAGGTTGTTCCCTCCACCTGCCAACCTTGGGGAGAAATAAAACCAGCTTCTAGGTAACAGCAAACTCTCCCACCACAAAGGGACCTCCCCTCCCTCCCAAAGCCCTGGAGGACAGTCCCGTGGAATAGAGTGCACTGCACGCTCCAGTGTCCATCTTCAGCCAGCGTGTTGCGTGTTCCTGATCGCCAGCTTGGCATCAGGGTTCCTGTGCTCACGGCAGCCGGTGCACATACCAGGTGCCTGCGAAACACCGTGGCCGAGGCTGCTGTCGCCAAACTGCGCTCTGCAGAGTCCATCAAGTCCACGGACGGACTTGCCCGTTCGACTGGCTGTTTCACATTTAGGGAGGGTCGCTACCGAACACCGCGGGCAAAGCCTTTTCTAACACGAGCTGAAGCAGGGATATGTCATCTGCCCCTTTCCATCACAGCTTTGCTGGCTCTGTTTGCACTGTAGCGAGGGATGGCAGAACATGCTCGGATAGCACCTTTGCCTCTGATTTCACATGGCTGCCGGTAAACATGAAACACGGAGAAAGCAGAGGGCTGATTTTCTTGGGATTTAGTAGTGCGCCTTTCCTTCTTTACTCCCAGCCAGTTGGTTGGTGTTCCACCCCTGTGTTGCTAGGCCTCCAATTGCAAGATTCAGAGGTCGTTCCGAGCGGTGGGGACGGTGCTGGGCTGGGAGCAGAGAGGCCTGCCTACTCCTCCTGCCCACAGCAGCCCGTCAGCTAAGGATTTGGATTTCGGCTGTGTGCGGTTCTGTCCTCTCTGGGGGGAGGACTCCAGAGATCTGAAAAGCGCAACGTGAATTAGCTGAACAATATTATTTCAACTCGAACAAAGAAGGAAATTCAATCAGCAGCAGCGAGAAGAAGAAATCACAGTCATCCACCAATTGTTTGTCGGAAGACAGTTTCAGCAAAGGCGAAAATGAAGTTCGAATCATAGAATCATAGAATGGTTTGGGTTGGAAGGGACCTTGAAGATCATCTGGTTCCAACCCCCCTGCCATGAGCAGGGACACCTTCCACTAGACCAGGCTGCTATCCAGTGCCATCCAACCTGGCCTTGAACACTGCCAGGGAGGGGGCAGCCACAGCTTCTCTGGGCAGCCTGTTCCAGTGTTTCACCACCCTCACGGTGAAGAATTTCTTCCTGATATCCAATCTAAATCTGCCCTCTTTTAGTTTACAGCCATTCCCCCTTGTCTGTCACTACGCACCCTTTTGAAAAGTCCCTCTCCATCCTTCCTGTAGGCCCCTGTGACCTCCTGGGTCTCTCTCGGTAATGTTACACGTCGTGGCAGGAGAATCTGACAGCTGAGACAGTCAACAGGTCTGACGCAAGCCTGCTTCTGTGCAGCGAGTGTGCAAGGACCTGATTGTCTCAGTGGCTGGTGGCCCAGTGAAGACAGTTTGGCTATGGTTGGTAACAGAGCACAGTCCTTCTGGTAACTTGTGAGGCCAGAGGAACAGGGTCTGTTTGGCCAGTTGGGCGGCATGTTGTGAGAATTTCCTTTGTGAAAAGAAGCTTTCTAACGGTGCCTCGTGTTGCGCTGTGCAGTTCGAGTCTAAGGTAACAACAAAGGCCTGGGAAAGAGGGCGAGAAAGAGTGTCCCCAAGGCTACGAAAAGTCCGCTTGTAGTCTGTTACTGGGCATGGAAGAAGTACCGCCTGGAGACCTGAGAAAAGCTACGGTGAAGAGCAAAAAGAGGAAGAAATGGAGCAAGAGAACGGTTGAGCAACAGGATCCCACACCTGACAACCTGGGCAAGTAACACCGATCCAGCCTCGCAGTGTGTGAAGTTCTCGTCAGGCAGAGACCCAAGGCGAAGACCCTGCTTAGAGTGTCAGACATCTTAGCAGAAGATCTCACCACTGAGTGACTTTTCTTGCTACGCGTACCAGCTGAAAGCAGCTGTGAGCCTGCTCCTGGCTTCAAGGACCCTGACTGTTACAGACCCTCAGTCCCGACAGCGTTGTCCAGGGCTGTGCAGAGCCAGATCAGCGTGTACGTGTCTGGGTGTTTCCACCTCAGATTACACGTGTTTCACCTCTTCAGCCACCAGGGAAATCCCTGTTGTGTGGCACTACAGTTTGCCTCGTTACTCTCGGCAAGAGGCTCTGCGGTTTCTCTGGCAAACATCGCAGCACACACTTGCACCAGTCGGTGCTCGTGGTCAGTCAGTGCGTTCAATCTCTGCGCTGACTGGCAATGAGTGCCTCCACCCTGCTGCCGGGGTCACCCCAGTCTCTGAGGTACCTGTGTGTTCTTCAGGCTGCCAGTCATTACTGGCATGCCCAGAAGTTTCAAAAGTCCTACTCAGGTGTTAGGGCAGATGGCAGATACAGAACAGGAAGGTGGTTCTCACCCCAAAGAACTGACAACCGGAGGAAGCAAGGAGTGAAATGGTGCTTGCAAGAAAGCAGCATGTTCCTGGCAGAAGTTAGGTTTCAGAGCTTCTGGAGGCAAGTGCTGACTTTTCAAAAGCAAGGGAGAAGAGATGGAAGAGCAGCTTGGCCGCACAAGGCCCCAAAGGTGGCAAAAGCAGCTTGTGCTGGCCGTGCTGAACGGGGGGAGGTATGCAGAGGGCAGTACTCCAGGCGGAGGCCTGTGAGGCTGGGTGCCAGCAGATGAGCAGCCGCACAGAGAGGGGAGGAACAGGCAAGACTTTGAGCTCGTGATGGTGGTTAGGAGAGCTGTTAGTGGGGCAGAAGTGTAGCAGGATTGCAGCAGGGCAGCACAGCCTGGAGGGGCTGTGGATCAAGTGGAGCAGGCACTGGTAATGCAGAGGGGAGGGTCTTTAATTCATCAGCAACCAAATCAAGGTAGGATAATGAGATATAAATCCAGATCTTAAAACACCTTCCCCGCAACCCTCCCCTCTTTCCGGGCTCAGCTTGTCTCCCGTTTCTCTCCCTCCTTCCCCGAGCGGCACAGGGGGACAGAGAATGGGGGTTACGGTCAGTTAATCACATGCTGTCTCTGCCGCTCCTTCCTCCTCAGGGGGAAGACTCCTCACACAGCATCACAGAATGGTAGGGGTTGGAAGGGACCTCTCTGGGTCATCTAGTCCAACCCTCCTGCCGAAGCAGGGTCACCTACAGCAGGCTGCACAGGACCTTGTCCAGGCGGGTCTTGAATATCTCCAGAGAAGGAGACTCCACAACCTCCCTGGGCAGCCTGTTCCAGTGCTCCGTCACCCTCAGAGGGAAGAAGTTCTTCCTCATGTTCAGACGGAACTTCCTGTGCCTCAGTTTGTGCCCATTGCCCCTTGTCCTGTTGCTGGGCACCACTGAAAAGAGCTTGGCCCATCCTCCTGACACTCACCTTTGAGATATTTATAAGCATTTATTAGGTCCCCTCACAGCCTTCTCTTCTTCAGGCTGAACAAGCCCAGCTCCCTCAGCCTCTCCTCGTAGGGGAGATGTTCCAGTCCCCTCATCATCCTTGTAGCCCTCCGCTGGACTCTCTCCAGTAGCTCTTCATCTTTCTTGAACTGGGGAGCCCAGAACTGGACACAGTACTCCAGATGAGGCCTCACCAGGGCAGTGTAGAGGGGAAGGAGAACCTCCCTTGTCCTGCTGGCCACACTCTTCTTGATGCACACCAGGATTCCATTGGCTTTCTTGGCAGCCAGGGCACACTCTGCCCCTGCTTCAGCGTGAAGGTTCTTCTCACGGGAGACAGTTCGCCACAAACTTCTCCAACGTGATTCCTTCCACAGGCTGCAGCTCTTCACAAACTGCCCCAGCGTGGGTCCCTTCCACGGGGTGAAGTCCTTGAGGAACAGGCTGCTCCAATCTGGGTCCCCCACGGGGTGACAAGCCCTGCCAGCAAACCTGCTCCAGCGTGGGCTCCTCTCTCCTCGGGTCTGCAGGTCCTGGCAGGAGCCTGCTCCAGCACGGGGCTCCCCACGGGGTCATAGCTTCCTTCAGGCATCCACCTGCTCCAGCTTGGGGTCCCATCCACGGGCTACAGGTGGAGATCTGCTCCACTGTGGACCTCCATGGACTATAGGGGAACAACCTGCCTCACCACGGTCTTCATCACGAGTTGCAACGGAAGGCTCTCTCCTCCGACATTTCGGGCACCTCCTCCCCCCTCTTTCTTCACGGACCTTGGTGTCTGCAGAGTTGTTCCTCTCACATCGTCTCACTCCTCTCTCTAACTGCTGTCTCACCCAGAGCTGGTTTTCTTCCCTTTCTAAAATATGTTATCCCAGAGGCACCACCACCGTCACTGATTGGCTTGCCCTTGGGCAGTGGCCGGTCTGTCTTGGAGCCAGCTAGCACTGGCTTTATCAAACATAGGGCAAGCTTCTGGCAGCTTCTCGCAGAAGCCACTCCTATAGCCTCCCCGCTACCAAAACCTTGCCGTGCAAACCTGTAACACACGCACAAATGGGTTGGAGGTTTTAGTGAAGTTTGCAAAGGCCAGGTGTGCAGGAAAACGAAGCAATGGGTTCTGATGTCACCGTGTCCTGAGCGATGGGTTCTCTTGTCTCCAAGAGATGGACTGTGATGTCACCTGGAGACGGAATGTGACATCCCTAGAGACGGATTGTGACCAGGCGTCCCTTGCTGCTTATAAGGGGGTGCCCAGCCCCACTCAGCCAGCTTCTGCCCGGACTCCAGCTGAGCAGGTTGCGAGGTCTGGAGTGCTGAGCGAGGCCTTGGTGCTGGTGCCGTGCTCGGTGAGTTGTTTCTTGCAGCTCTCCGTGCCCGAGCCCAGAGCCCTTGGAGGACTGTCTGCGGCCCTGCCATCTTCAGGCAGCAGCCACAGTACGGAGGAGCTGTGCTCACAGCAGCAGAGGTGAGTGGGCAGGGAAACCTCCTCACCCTGGGCAGCTCGGAGGGTTTCCTTCCGCAGGGACCTGGGCACTTCTTCCAGCCCTGCCCGGGCCAGCCACTGACCGTGGCCTCTCTTCCTCTTCTAGCGCAACACCCACTGCTGCTGCGCCCGTAAGAGGGAGCAATTTGTCATCCCCAGCTCCCCCCAGCCTACCGCAGCGCACAGGAGCATGGCCACGGAGCTGGAAAACTGCTGTCCCGTCTGCCTGGACAGCTGGAAGGAGGTCAGCTACGTGATGCCGTGCCTCCACAAATTCTGCTACAAGTGCATCATGCGCAGGGCTGAGAGCACGCCCAAGTGCCCCCTCTGCAAGAGGACGGCCACCTCCATCTTGCACTCAGTGCGGGCGGATGACAACTTTGCAGAGCACGTCATCCCACTGCGTGCAGCAGCATCCACAATCGTCCACCTGACCAGAAGAGCTCCCATTCGTCCAGCCGCCCACCATCTCCGTGACTGTGCAGCATACCAGCCATCAGCTGCGGGGAGGGTGCCCAGGGCTTCTGTGGGCAGCCTCCATCCCCGTCTCTGGGCATGGCTCTTCCGACAGGACCCATCTCTGCTCCGTCCCCTACTGCAACGGCTGCGACGGGGGCTGCAGTGGATCTTCAGCGACAACCGCTGGGAAGCTGTGCACAGCCTGGTCCTGTCCAGCCTGCACCTGTTTGGCCTGGACGAAGATAGCCTAGCCCTACGGCTGTGGCGTGTCCTGGGCAGCTACACGGGGAGATTTGTGCGGTGGCTGATCAACGCCGTGGTGCAGCAGTGTGGCGGGGAGGCCCGACGGCGGCTGGGCCTGGGGGAGGCCCGTGCTGCCGAGGAGGGGGAGGGCAGCCCCGCAGCTGCCCCTGGCCCTGCCATCTCCCAAGGGGGCTCTCCAGCCCTCAGTGCAGCCTCCTCCAGCAGCCCTGACGGGTCGGAGGCTGAAGAGCTCCCTGTCACCTTACCAGCCGCCCATGCGGCCGAGGAGCGGGAGGGCAGCCCCGCAGCTGCCCCCGGCCCCGCCATCTCCCGAGGGGGCTCTCCACCCCCCGGTGCAGCCCCCTCCAGCAGCCCTGACGGGTCGGAGGCTGAAGAGCTCCCCGGCACCTCACAAGCCGGCCATGCTGCCGAGGAGCAGGAGGGCAGCCCCACAGCTGCCCCCAGCCCCGCCGTCTCCCAAGGGGGCTCTCCAGCCCCCCGTGCAGCCCCCTCCAGCAGCCCTGATGGGTCGGAGGCAGAAGAGCTCCCCGGCACCTCACCAGCCGCCCATGCTGGGGGTCCCGACAGCCACCCCTCTGCTCCCACTGCCATCGCCGTGGAGCCACGAGAGCCTCAGGAGGAGCCAGGGGAGGCCCTGCCCGAGCCCTCCTCTCCTGGCGGGGGCAGGGATTGGTCCCCGGGGGTGCCCCGACGAACCCCGAAGAGGAGAGCCAGCAGCCATGGGGCCACTGCACCACCAAACAAGAGGCCGTTCTGCAGGCGGCGGAAAGGAGCTGGCAAAAGCAGGGCCGGGCCAGCAGCCGGGGTGCCTGCCAGGCCCCAAGGGGACCAGCAGAGCCAGCGGGCTCATTAGTCTCGCTGTAGTCCACAAATACTACAATAAAGGTCTGAAAGCAGCAGAAATAGCCTTGGCAGTTCTTATCAAGCAGTTGCTGTGGCTGTCCCCGCCTGCGCCGGTTTCTCAGGTGGCCAGAAATGGCGACCCAGCAGACTCGGTGCATCCTCTCCCAAAGGGCGGAAGCGAGGATGACTCTGGTCATCCTCTTGTCTCTTTTAGCGATGGGCTGCAGCATTCGGCACTCGCTCGTCTTTGGTAGCTCCCCCAAGCTCCACAGCCTTGCCAAGATGACAGAGAGTGGCCTCGCAGTGACACCAGCCAGCTCGCTCAGCACCCTCAGAGAAATCCCGTCAGGGTTGATGGACTTGTAGCGGGCAAGGTTTGCTTGGACACCGCCGAGCTGACCGTGCTCTGGTACTGCAGTTCCCCTGCCCGTGGGCTAAAACACCTGCGAGCAGTGTCAGTGGCAGCTCTGCTGAGAGCTGCCTCCCACCTAGCTCTTCCCGGAACAAGCCACCGCATTCTCTCCTGAGGTCCAGGGCCAAGTCCAGGGGGACGATCTGCTCCCTGCTCCTGCTTGCCACGCCATTTCTGAGACAAGCCAGAATGCTGTTGGCCTTCTTGGCCACCTGGGTGTCCCTGACACCCTCCAGAAATGCCCCTGATGGCCTTTCCCACACAGCAGGTGCCACGGAGGTTGGCGTTCCCCAGCAGAACCAGTGCCAGTGAGCAGAAACTCAGCCACACCAGGAACACTGTAGTTCTGCGTCCTTGCATGATGCTCTGGCTGAAATGCACAAACCAGCAGTACAGGACAGGGCCAGCGATTGAACATGACTCTCTGTTTCCTCCAAACATCTTACCACAAATCAAGGTTGCTTTCTTGTCATTTGGTTCAAGGCACTTTTTTGCCCTTAGGACTCTAGAAATGAAGCCTGATGGCTCAGAAACCACCTCTTCGGAAAGTGAATGTCTCCAGCATAAATGCCTTTTTGATCAGGTAAACCTACTTGGTCTTGGGCCAGCAAGGCCAATCAGGATGCCAGCATTCGTACCACGGTCGTGTACAGCAATTGTACTCCTCCTGGCTTTCATTTTGTGAGACTCTGTCTTGCTGAGTGACATGGAGCCAAACAGACACTGTTTCTGCTGTGCCAAGGGCGTCAGCAGAACAGCCAATATTTTTGGATGGCTCTTGTCCCTCGAGGCTACTTGAAGGGGACTCTGACGGGAGGTGGTGTGGTGCAGCCTAGGCTGTGCTAGCAAGCAGGGGTTTGTAAGCTGGCTGTAGCACACCTTCCGGCTGAGCACTACGTACCAGCCAGATTTCAAGGTTCAGCAGGCAATTCAGCTCGGGCACAAAGCATCCTTACAGAGTTGTGAAAGGCTGAAATGCAAAACAGATGAACAGGTTGTTCCCTCCACCTGCCAACCTTGGGGAGAAATAAAACCAGCTTCTAGGTAACAGCAAACTCTCCCACCACAAAGGGACCTCCCCTCCCTCCCAAAGCCCTGGAGGACAGTCCCGTGGAATAGAGTGCACTGCACGCTCCAGTGTCCATCTTCAGCCAGCGTGTTGCGTGTTCCTGATCGCCAGCTTGGCATCAGGGTTCCTGTGCTCACGGCAGCCGGTGCACATACCAGGTGCCTGCGAAACACCGTGGCCGAGGCTGCTGTCGCCAAACTGCGCTCTGCAGAGTCCATCAAGTCCACGGACGGACTTGCCCGTTCGACTGGCTGTTTCACATTTAGGGAGGGTCGCTACCGAACACCGCGGGCAAAGCCTTTTCTAACACGAGCTGAAGCAGGGATATGTCATCTGCCCCTTTCCATCACAGCTTTGCTGGCTCTGTTTGCACTGTAGCGAGGGATGGCAGAACATGCTCGGATAGCACCTTTGCCTCTGATTTCACATGGCTGCCGGTAAACATGAAACACGGAGAAAGCAGAGGGCTGATTTTCTTGGGATTTAGTAGTGCGCCTTTCCTTCTTTACTCCCAGCCAGTTGGTTGGTGTTCCACCCCTGTGTTGCTAGGCCTCCAATTGCAAGATTCAGAGGTCGTTCCGAGCGGTGGGGACGGTGCTGGGCTGGGAGCAGAGAGGCCTGCCTACTCCTCCTGCCCACAGCAGCCCGTCAGCTAAGGATTTGGATTTCGGCTGTGTGCGGTTCTGTCCTCTCTGGGGGGAGGACTCCAGAGATCTGAAAAGCGCAACGTGAATTAGCTGAACAATATTATTTCAACTCGAACAAAGAAGGAAATTCAATCAGCAGCAGCGAGAAGAAGAAATCACAGTCATCCACCAATTGTTTGTCGGAAGACAGTTTCAGCAAAGGCGAAAATGAAGTTCGAATCATAGAATCATAGAATGGTTTGGGTTGGAAGGGACCTTGAAGATCATCTGGTTCCAACCCCCCTGCCATGAGCAGGGACACCTTCCACTAGACCAGGCTGCTATCCAGTGCCATCCAACCTGGCCTTGAACACTGCCAGGGAGGGGGCAGCCACAGCTTCTCTGGGCAGCCTGTTCCAGTGTTTCACCACCCTCACGGTGAAGAATTTCTTCCTGATATCCAATCTAAATCTGCCCTCTTTTAGTTTACAGCCATTCCCCCTTGTCTGTCACTACGCACCCTTTTGAAAAGTCCCTCTCCATCCTTCCTGTAGGCCCCTGTGACCTCCTGGGTCTCTCTCGGTAATGTTACACGTCGTGGCAGGAGAATCTGACAGCTGAGACAGTCAACAGGTCTGACGCAAGCCTGCTTCTGTGCAGCGAGTGTGCAAGGACCTGATTGTCTCAGTGGCTGGTGGCCCAGTGAAGACAGTTTGGCTATGGTTGGTAACAGAGCACAGTCCTTCTGGTAACTTGTGAGGCCAGAGGAACAGGGTCTGTTTGGCCAGTTGGGCGGCATGTTGTGAGAATTTCCTTTGTGAAAAGAAGCTTTCTAACGGTGCCTCGTGTTGCGCTGTGCAGTTCGAGTCTAAGGTAACAACAAAGGCCTGGGAAAGAGGGCGAGAAAGAGTGTCCCCAAGGCTACGAAAAGTCCGCTTGTAGTCTGTTACTGGGCATGGAAGAAGTACCGCCTGGAGACCTGAGAAAAGCTACGGTGAAGAGCAAAAAGAGGAAGAAATGGAGCAAGAGAACGGTTGAGCAACAGGATCCCACACCTGACAACCTGGGCAAGTAACACCGATCCAGCCTCGCAGTGTGTGAAGTTCTCGTCAGGCAGAGACCCAAGGCGAAGACCCTGCTTAGAGTGTCAGACATCTTAGCAGAAGATCTCACCACTGAGTGACTTTTCTTGCTACGCGTACCAGCTGAAAGCAGCTGTGAGCCTGCTCCTGGCTTCAAGGACCCTGACTGTTACAGACCCTCAGTCCCGACAGCGTTGTCCAGGGCTGTGCAGAGCCAGATCAGCGTGTACGTGTCTGGGTGTTTCCACCTCAGATTACACGTGTTTCACCTCTTCAGCCACCAGGGAAATCCCTGTTGTGTGGCACTACAGTTTGCCTCGTTACTCTCGGCAAGAGGCTCTGCGGTTTCTCTGGCAAACATCGCAGCACACACTTGCACCAGTCGGTGCTCGTGGTCAGTCAGTGCGTTCAATCTCTGCGCTGACTGGCAATGAGTGCCTCCACCCTGCTGCCGGGGTCACCCCAGTCTCTGAGGTACCTGTGTGTTCTTCAGGCTGCCAGTCATTACTGGCATGCCCAGAAGTTTCAAAAGTCCTACTCAGGTGTTAGGGCAGATGGCAGATACAGAACAGGAAGGTGGTTCTCACCCCAAAGAACTGACAACCGGAGGAAGCAAGGAGTGAAATGGTGCTTGCAAGAAAGCAGCATGTTCCTGGCAGAAGTTAGGTTTCAGAGCTTCTGGAGGCAAGTGCTGACTTTTCAAAAGCAAGGGAGAAGAGATGGAAGAGCAGCTTGGCCGCACAAGGCCCCAAAGGTGGCAAAAGCAGCTTGTGCTGGCCGTGCTGAACGGGGGGAGGTATGCAGAGGGCAGTACTCCAGGCGGAGGCCTGTGAGGCTGGGTGCCAGCAGATGAGCAGCCGCACAGAGAGGGGAGGAACAGGCAAGACTTTGAGCTTGTGATGGTGGTTAGAAGAGCTGTTAGTGGGGCAGAAGTGTAGCAGGATTGCAGCAGGGCAGCACAGCCTGGAGGGGCTGTGGATCAAGTGGAGCAGGCACTGGTAATGCAGAGGGGAGGGTCTTTAATTCATCAGCAACCAAATCAAGGTAGGATAATGAGATATAAATCCAGATCTTAAAACACCTTAACCGCAACCCTCCCCTCTTTCCGGGCTCAGCTTGTCTCCCGTTTCTCTCCCTCCTTCCCCCGAGCGGCACAGGGGGACAGGGAATGGGGGTTACGGTCAGTTAATCACACACTGTCTCTGCCGCTCCTTCTTCCTCAGGGGGAAGACTCCTCACACTCTGCCCCTGCTTCAGCGTGAAGGTTCTTCTCACGGGAGACAGTTTGCTACAAACTTCTCCAACGTGAGTCCTTCCCACAGGCTGCAGCTCTTCACAAACTGCCCCAGCGTGGGTCCCTTCCACCGGGTAAAGTCCTTGAGGAACAGAAGTCCCAAGGCCATCAAAAGGGACTTCAGGGCACTGGGGCGACTGGTTGAGGGATCAGGGGCACTGGTGGTGGTTTCCTCCATCCCATCAGTGGCAGGGAACAGCACTGAAAGGGGCAGGAAAACTCACCTGGTTAACAGGTGGCTCAGAGACTGGTGCCATCGGTCGAATTTTGGCTTCTTTGATCATGGGGAGGTGTACACAGCACCGGGCCTGCTGGCAACAGGTGGAACTCAGCTATCTCAAAGGGGAAAAAGAATTCTTGGCCACGAGCTGGCGGGGCTCATTGAGAGGGCTCTAAACTAGGTTCGAAGGGGGAAGGGCGTATTGCCCAGCTCACTAGGGATGAGCATAGGCTTGGCGTGCCAAGGCCAGGGGTGAGATTGACAGCCCAGCTCAAGTGTGTTTACACCAATGCACGTAGCATGGGCAATAAACAGGAGGAGCTGGAAGCCATTATACAGCAGGACGGCTACGACTTGGTCGCCATCACAGAAACGTGGTGGGACAACTCGCATGACTGGCATGCTGTCATAGATGGCTACAGACTGTTTAGGAAAGACAGACCAACAAGGAGAGGTGGGGGAGTTGCTCTATATGTGAGGGAGCAACTAGAATGCATTGAGCTTGGCCTGGGGGCAAATGAGGAACAAGTTGAAAGCTTGTGGGTTAGAATTAAGGGACAGGCTCATAAGGGTGACATTACGGTGGGTGTGTGCTACAGGCCACCTGACCAGGAGGAGGAGGTTGATGAGGCCTTCTACAGGCAGCTGCAAGCAGCCTCACAGTCACAGGCCCTGGTTCTCATGGGGGACTTCAACCACCCTGACATCAGCTGGGAAGACCATACAGCTAGGCAGGCGCAATCCAGGAGGTTCCTACAGAGCACTGATGATAACTTTCTGATGCAAGTGGTGGAGGAACCAACAAGGAAAGGTGTGCTGCTGGACCTCGTGTTAACAAACAAGGAGGGACTGGTAGAGGATGTGAAGGTCGGAGGTAGACTCAGCTGTAGTGACCGTGAAATGGTCGAGTTCAGGATCCTGCGTGGAGGAAGCAGGGCAATAAGCAGGATCAAAACCCTGGACCTCAGGAGGGCTGACTTTGCCCTCTTCAAGGAGCTATTGGGAGGAATCCCGTGGGCCAGGGCTCTCGAAGGCAGGGGGGTCCATGAGTGCTGGTCGCTTTTTAAACAACACTTCTTCCATGCACAGGAGCAATGCATCCCCCTGAGAAAGAAATCTTGCAAAGGAGGCAGGAGACCTGCATGGTTAAACAAGGAGCTTCTAGCAGAGATCAGGCAGAAGAGAAAGGTCCATGGAATGTGGAAAGAGGGGCAGGCCACTTGGGAAGAGTACAGAAACGTGGTGAGAGCATGCAGGGATGCGACGAGGAAGGCCAAGGCCCACCTGGAATTGAAGCTGGCAAGGGATGTCAAAAGTAACAAGAAGGGCTTCTTCAACTACATCAGCAGCAAAAGAAAGGCTAGGGACAATGTGGGGCCGCTGCTGAATGAGGCGGGTGTCCTGGTGACGGAGGATGCGGAGAAGGCAGAGCTACTGAATGCCTTCTTTGCTTCAGTCTTCAGTGCTAAGACTGGCCCTCAGGAATCCCAGGCCCCGGAGGTAAGAGAAGAAGCCTACAAAGAGGACGACTTTCCCTTGGTCGAGGAGGACTGTGTGAAGGATTGCTTAAGCGATCTGGACGCCCACAAATCCATGGGCCTCGATGGAATGCACCCACGAGTGCTGAGGGAGCTGGCGGATATCGTTGCTGAGCCACTCTTCATCATCTTTGAGACGTCCTGGAGGACAGGAGAGGTGCCCGAGGACTGGAGAAAGGCCAATGTCACTCCAATCTTCAAAAAGGGCAAGAAGGAGGACCCATGGAACTACAGGCCGGTCAGCCTCACCTCCATCCCGGGAAAGGTGATGGAGCAGCTTATCCTGGAGGTCATCATCAAGCAAGTGGAAGAAAAGAAGGTTATCAGGAGTAGTCAGCATGGATTCACCAAGGGGAAATCATGCCTGACCAATCTAATAGCTTTCTACGATGACATGACTGGCTGGGTAGACGAAGGGAGAGCCGTGGATGTTGTCTACCTGGACTTCAGCAAGGCTTTCGACACAGTCTCCCATGATATCCTCCCAGGGAAGCTAAGGAAGTGTGGGCTGGATGAGTGGTCGGTGAAGTGGATAGAGAACTGGCTGAATGGCAGAACTCAGAGGGTTGTCATCAGCGGCGCTGAGTCTAGTTGGAGGCTGGTAACAAGTGGTGTCCCCCAGGGGTCAGTACTGGGCCCAGTCTTGTTCAACTTCTTCATCAACGACCTGGATGAAGAGTTAGAATGTACCCTCAGCAAGTTTGCTGATGACACCAAACTGGGAGGTGTGGTAGATACACCAGAAGGCTGTGCTGCCATTCAGCGTGAACTGGATGGGCTGGAAAGCTGGGCAGAGAGGAACCTGATGAGGTTCAACAAAGGCAAATGCAGGGTCCTGCACCTGGGGAGGAACAACCTCATGCACCAGTACAGGCTTGGGGTGGACCTGCTGGAGAGCAGCTCTGTGGAGAGGGACCTGGGTGTCCTGGTGGACGACAGGTTAACCATGAGCCAGCAGTGTGCCCTGGCTGCCAAGAAAGCCAATGGAATCCTGGGGTGCATCAAGAAGAGTGTGGCCAGCAGGACAAGGGAGGTTCTCCTTCCCCTCTACACTGCCCTGGTGAGGCCTCATCTGGAGTACTGTGTCCAGTTCTGGGCTCCCCAGTTCAAGAAAGATGAAGAGCTACTGGAGAGAGTCCAGCGGAGGGCTACAATGATGATGAGGGGACTGGAACATCTCTCCTACGAGGAGAGGCTGAGGGAGCTGGGCTTGTTCAGCCTGAAGAAGAGAAGGCTGCGAGGGGACCTAATAAATGCTTATAAATATCTGAAGGGTGGGTGTCAGGAGAATGGGGCCAAGCTCTTTTCAGTGGTGCCCAGTGACGGGACAAGGGGCAATGGGCACAAACTGAGGCACAGGAAGTTCCGTCTGAACATGAGGAAGAACTTCTTCCCTCCGAGGGTGACGGAGCACTGGAACAGGTTGCCCAGGGAGGTTGTGGAGTCTCCTTCTCTGGAGATATTCAAGACCCGCCTGGACAAGGTCCTGCGCAGCCTGCTGTAGGTGACCCTGCTTCGGCAGGAGGGTTGGACTAGATGACCCACAGAGGTCCCTTCCAACCCCTACTATTCTGTGATTCTGTGATTCTGTAATTGGGGTGAAGCTGCTAACCACTCTGACCATGCATAACTCCAGCTTAGGAGCCCCCAGGCGCCGGGGACTCCAGTCATGGGGACTCTGCATGAGTCCCCACCATCCCGCAGTGAGGACTCCCCGCACAGTGAGGGTGGCCCAGACACACGCAACTAGACCTCTGGTCCTTCCATGCTCTCCTTGAAGAGACAGCCACCAACCGGTATGAAAACAGCAATGACATAAATATTCCAACATACAGCAGTTTTTAGAGTCCACATTTTCCAGGTGCCAGCAAAGTGTTCCAGATTGACCAACTAAAACCGGAGGCACGCATAATTACTGGATGCCGTCCGAAATGACGGTCTGACATATCTGGATCAAAAAACTGCAAAACTTTTGAGTCATGGAATCATAGAATCATAGAATGGTTTGGGTTGGAAGGGACCTTGAAGATCATCTGGTTCCAACCCCCCTGCCATGAGCAGGGACACGTTAAACTAGACCAGGCTGCTATCCAGTGCCATCCAACCTGGCCTTGAACACTGCCAGGGAGGGGGCAGCCACAGCTTCTCTGAGCAACCTGTTCCAGTGTTTTACCACCCTCACAGTGAAGAATTTCTTCCTGAAATCCAATCTAAATCTGCCCTCTTTTAGTTTACAGCCGTTCCCCCTTGTCTGTCACTACAAACCCTTTTGAAAAGTGCCTCTCAAAAGCAAGGGAGAAGAGACGGAAGAGCAGCTTGGCTGCACAAGGCCCCAGAGGTGGCAAAAGCAGCTTGTGCTGGCCAAGCTGAACCAGGGGGAGGTATGCAGAGGGCAGTTCTCCAGGCGGAGGCCTGTGAGGCTGGGTGCCAGCAGATGAGCAGCCGCACAGAGAGGGGAGGAACAGGCAAGACTTTGAGCTCGTGATGGTGGTTAGGAGAGCTGTTAGTGGGGCAGACGTGTAGCAGGATTGCAACAGGGCAGCACAGCCTGGAGGGGCTGTGGATCAAGTGGAGCAGGCACTGGTAATGCAGAGCGGAGGGCCTTTAATTCATCAGCAACCAAATCAAGGTAGGATAATGAGATATAATAAATTCAGATCTTAAAACACCTTCCCCGCAACCCTCCCCTCTTTCTGGGCTCAGCTTGTCTCCCGTTTCTCTCCCTCCTTCCCCGAGCGGCACAGGGGGACAGAGAATGGGGGTTACGGTCAGTTAATCACATGCTGTCTCTGCCGCTCCTTCCTCCTCAGGGGGAAGACTCCTCACACTCACAGCATCACAGAATGGTAGGGGTTGGAAGGGACCTCTGTGGGTCATCTAGTCCAACCCTCCTGCCGAAGCAGGGTCACCTACAGCAGGCTGCACAGGACCTTGTCCAGGCGGGTCTTGAATATCTCCAGAGAAGGAGACTCCACAACTTCCCTGGGCAGCCTGTTCCAGTGCTCCGTCACCCTCAGAGGGAAGAAGTTCTTCCTCATGTTCAGACGGAACTTCCTGTGCCTCAGTTTGTGCCCATTGCCCCTTGTCCTGTTGCTGGGCACCACTGAAAAGAGCTTGGCCCCATTCTCCTGACACCCAGCCTTCAGATATTTATAAGCATTTATTAGGTCCCCTCACAGCCTTCTCTTCTTCAGGCTGAACAAGCCCAGCTCCCTCAGCCTCTCCTCGTAGGAGAGATGTTCCAGTCCCCTCATCATCCTTGTAGCCCTCCGCTGGACTCTCTCCAGTAGCTCTTCATCTTTCTTGAACTGGGGAGCCCAGAACTGGACACAGTACTCCAGATGAGGCCTCACCAGGGCAGTGTAGAGGGGAAGGAGAACCTCCCTTGTCCTGCTGGCCACACTCTTCTTGATGCACCCCAGGATCCCATTGGCTTTCTTGGCAGCCAGGGCACACTCTGCCCCTGCTTCAGCGTGAAGGTTCTTCTCACGGGAGACAGTTCGCCACAAACTTCTCCAACGTGATTCCTTCCACAGGCTGCAGCTCTTCACAAACTGCCCCAGCGTGGGTCCCTTCCACGGGGTGAAGTCCTTGAGGAACAGGCTGCTCCAATCTGGGTCCCCTATGGGGTGACAAGCCCTGCCAGCAAACCTGCTCCAGCGTGGGCTCCTCTCTCCTCGGGTCTGCAGGTCCTGGCAGGAGCCTGCTCCAGCACGGGGCTCCCCACGGGGTCATAGCTTCCTTCAGGCATCCACCTGCTCCAGCTTGGGGTCCCATCCACGGGCTACAGGTGGAGATCTGCTCCACTGTGGACCTCCATGGACTATAGGGGAACAACCTGCCTCACCACGGTCTTCATCACGAGTTGCAACGGAAGGCTCTCTCCTCCGACATTTCGGGCACCTCCTCCCCCGCCTTTCTTCACGGACCTTGGTGTCTGCAGAGTTGTTCCTCTCACATCGTCTCACTCCTCTCTCTAACTGCTGTCTCACCCAGAGCTGGTTTTCTTCCCTTTCTAAAATATGTTATCCCAGAGGCACCACCACCGTCGCTGATTGGCTTGGCCTTGGGCAGTGGCCGGTCTGTCTTGGAGCCAGCTAGCACTGGCTTTATCAAACATAGGGCAAGCTTCTGGCAGCTTCTCGCAGAAGCCACTCCTATAGCCTCCCTGCTACCAAAACCTTGCCGTGCAAACCTGTAACACACGCACAAATGGGTTGGAGGTTTTAGTGAAGTTTGCAAAGGCCAGGTGTGCAGGAAAACGAAGCAATGGGTTCTGATGTCACCGTGTCCTGAGCGATGGGTTCTCTTGTCTCCAAGAGATGGACTGTGATGTCACCTGGAGACGGAATGTGACATCCCTAGAGACGGATTGTGACCAGGCGTCCCTTGCTGCTTATAAGGGGGTGCCCAGCCCCACTCAGCCAGCTTCTGCCCGGACTCCAGCTGAGCAGGTTGCGAGGTCTGGAGTGCTGAGCGAGGCCTTGGTGCTGGTGCCGTGCTCGGTGAGTTGTTTCTTGCAGCTCTCCGTGCCCGAGCCCAGAGCCCTTGGAGGATTGTCTGCGGCCCTGCCATCTTCAGGCAGCAGCCACAGTACGGAGGAGCTGTGCTCACAGCAGCAGAGGTGAGTGGGCAGGGAAACCTCCTCACCCTGGGCAGCTCGGAGGGTTTCCTTCCGCAGGGACCTGGGCACTTCTTCCAGCCCTGCCCGGGCCAGCCACTGACTGTGGCCTCTCTTCCTCTAATAGCGCAACACCCACTGCTGCTGCGCCCGTGAGACGGAGCAGTTTGTCATCCCCAGCTCCCCCCAGCCTACAGCAGCGCGCAGGAGCATGGCCACGGAGCTGGAAAACTGCTGTCCCATCTGCCTGGACAGCTGGAAGGAGGCCAGCTACGTGATGCCGTGCCTCCACACATTCTGCTACGAGTGCATCGTGCGCTGGGCTGAGAGCACGCCCAAGTGCCCCCTCTGCAAGAGGACGGTCACCTCCATCTTGCACTCGGTGCGGGCGGATGACAACTTTGCAGAGCACGTCATCGCACTGCCTGCAGAAGCGTCCACGGCCGTCCACCCGACCAGAAGAGATCCCGGTCGTCCAGCCGCCCACCATCTACGTTGCCGTGCAGCATACCAGCCATCAGCTGTTGGGACGGTGCCCAGGGCTCCTGTGGGCAGCCTCCATCCCCACCTCTGGGCATGGCTCTTCCGACAGGACCCATCTCTGCTCCGTCCCCTGCTGCCATGGCTGCGACGGGGGCTGCAGTGGATCTTCAGTGACAACCGCTGGGAAGCTGTGCACAGCCTGGTCCTGTCCAGCCTGCACCTGTTTGGCCTGGACGAAGAGAGCCTAGCCCTACGGCTGTGGCGTGTCCTGGGCAGCTGCACGGGGAGATTTGTGCGGTGGCTGATCAACGCCGTGGTGCCGCAGTGCGGCGTGGAGGCCTGACGGCGACTGGGTCTACGGGAGGCCCGTGCTGCCAAGGAGAGGGATGGCAGCCCCGCAGCTGCCCCTGGCCCTGCCATCCACCAAGGGGGCTCTCCAGCCCTTGGTGCAGCCCCCTCCAGCAGCCCTGACGGGTCGGAGGCAGAAGAGGTCGCCGGCACCTCACAAGCCGGACATGCTGCCGAGGAGCAGGAGGGCAGCCCCACAGCTGCCCCCAGCCCCGCCGTCTCCCGAGGGGGCTCTCCAGCCCCCGGTGCAGCCCCCTCCAGCAGCCCTGATGGGTCGGAGGCAGAAGAGCTCCCCGGCACCTCACCAGCCGCCCATGCTCGGGGTCCCAGCAACCACAACTCTGCTCCCACTGCCATCGCCGAGAGCCCCAGGAGGAGCCAGGGGAGGCCCTGCCCGGGCCCCCTTCTCCCGGCTGGTGCAGGGATTGGTCCCCGGGTGTACCCCGACGAGCCCCGAAGAGGAGGGCCCGCAGCCATGGGGCCACTGCACCGCCAAACAAGAGGCCATTCTGCAGGCGGCAGAAAGCAGCTGGCAAAAGCAGGGCCGGGCCAGCAGCCGGGGCGCCTGCCAGGCCCCAAGGGGACCAGCAGAGCCAGCGGGCTCATTAATCTCGCTGTAGTCCACAAATACTACAATAAAGGTCTGAAAGCAGCAGAAATAGCCTTGGCAGTTCTTATCAAGCAGTTGCTGTGGCTGTCCCCGCCTGCGCCGGTTTCTCAGGTGGCCAGAAATGGCGACCCAGCAGACTCGGTGCATCCTCTCCCAAAGGGCGGAAGCGAGGATGACTCTGGTCATCGTCTTGCCTCTTTTAGCAATGGGCTGCAGCATTCGGCACTCGCTCGTCTTTGGTAGCTCCCCCAAGCTCCACAGCCTTGCCAAGATGACAGAGAGTGGCCTCGCAGTGACATCAGCCAGCTCGCTCAGCACCCTCAGAGAAATCCCGTCAGGGTCGATGGACTTGTAGGAGGCAAGGTTTGCTTGGGAGATTTGTGCGGTGGGTGATCAACACCGTGGTGCCGCAGTGCGGCGGGGAGGCCCGACGGCAGCTGAGCGTGGGCAGGCCTGTGCTGCCGAGGAGGGAGAGAGCAGCCACGCCGTTGCCCCCGGTCCCACGGCCTCCTGAGGGGGCTCTCCAGCCCCCGGTGCAGCCCCCTCCAGCAACACTGACGGGTCAGAAGCAGAAGAGCTTCCTGGCACGTCACCAGCTGTCCGTGCTGCTGAGGAGCGGGAGGGCAGTCCCGCAGTTGCCTCCAGCTGGGAGGAGGCCAGCTACGTGATGCCGTGCCTCCACAAATTCTGCTACGAGTACATCGTACACTGGGCTCAGAGCACACCCAAGTGCCCCCTCTGCAAGAGGTAGGCCACCTCCATCTTGCACTCGCTGCGGGCAGATGACAACTTTACAGAGCACGTCATCCCACTGCCTGCAGCAGCGTCCACGGCCGTCCACCCGACCAGAAGATCTCTGGCTGCCCAGACGCCCACCATCTCCGTGGCCGTGCAGCATACCAGCCATCAGCTGCGGGGACGGTGCCCAGGGCTCCTGTGGGCAGCCTGCATCCCCACCTCTGGGCATGGCTCTTCCGACAGGACCCATCTCTGCTCCGTCCCCTGCTGCCACGGCTGCAACGAGGGCTGCAGTGGATCTTCAGCGACAACCGCTGGGAAGCCGTGCACAGCCTGGCCCTGTGTTTTGGTTTCGGCTGCCGCCGGCAACAAAAGTGCCACGCGGCCGCCCCTCCCCCCACCGGCGTGCGGAGGAGAATGAAAAGAAAGAGGCAGAAACCGGTGGGTCGGGATAAGGGCAGTTTAACAGAACAGCAAACAGAGGGAAACAGGTACAACAACGATACAGATAAGGAGAAAATACGACAGAAACAGACCCACTCTCTCGGACCGCACCGGCGCCGCACGCTCCCGAGCCGCGAGAGTGAGTTCCCCCCCCCCCCGCCCCCCCCCCACCGGAACCCAGCGTGACGTCACATGGTATGGAATACCGGGCTCTGTTTGGCCAGGTGGGGTCAGCCCCCACCCCCTGGCTGTGCCCCTTCCTGGAGTCCGGTGAAAATTAACCCTGTCCTGGCCAAACCCAGGACATTATCCACCCCTTATTCCATACCATCTACGTCATGCCCAGGTCCCCCATTGTCCGGTTGATCACCACCACTTCTCCTGTCTCCAGATATCATTCCCTTAGTCTATGGATCATCACTCTAAAGTGTCCGTTGAGTTCATTTAATCCATGACTTCGGGCTCCGTCTGTCATAATGGTCTTCCGTGGCAGGGGAGGTGATGTGTGGTGATGGGCGGTCACTTGCTGCATCCGGAGCTCACGGCTGATGTATCTGGTGCGGCCCGTGCCCACAGTCTGCAGGAGATGTTGATCTTGATGAAGTTCTGGTTGCCAGTTGTTGAAAACCAGGTCCAGTTCCATCATCGCTGTGCTCTGCTAGGTTTTCATAGAGAAAAGTCCATCCTTCTTTAATCTGGATGATTCTTACTATGCTACTACTGGTACAACATATAACAATTATAACAGTGATAACAGACAGTGACAGGGTTATTTAACAATTAACTTTATACAATTTATTTATGGACTATTCTCGCCCAAAATCAAATCCCCATGAGGTACACATCGGACTTCCCCATCCTTCCGCATTACCTACCAGGTACACCCAGGTCCTTGAGCAAAAGCAATCCTGCGGACAGGCTTGCCATTGCCCAAGGCAGGACTAACCCAAACTGTCTTCCCTAACATGTTCCGCATGTGCACTACAGGGACTTTATCTCCTTCTACGGGGCGCTGAGGTTTTGACTGGGCAGGACCAGCCCGGTTGGTGGACCCTCTGGTGTTAACCAACCAGGTGGCCTTTGCTAAATGAGTATCCCAGTTTTTGAAAGTCCCACCCCCCATTGCCCTCAAAGTGGTTTTTAGCAGCCCATTGTAACGTTCGATCTTTCCCGAGGCTGGTGCATGGTAGGGGATGTGATACACCCACTCAATACCGTGTTCTTTGGCCCAGGTGTCTATGAGGCTGTTGCGAAAGTGAGTCCCGTTGTCCGACTCAATTCTTTCGGGAGTGCCATGCCGCCACAGGACTTGTTTTTCCAGGCCCAGGATGGTATTCCGGGCGGTGGCATGGGGCACAGGGTAGGTTTCCAGCCATCCGGTGGTGGCCTCCACCATTGTGAGCACATAGCGCTTGCCTTGGCGGGTTTGTGGCAGTGTGATGTAGTCAATCTGCCAAGCCTCCCCATATTTATATTTTAGCCATCGTCCTCCATACCACTGAGGCTTTACCCGCTTGGCTTGCTTGATTGCAGCGCATGTCTCACATTCATGGATAACCTGTGCGATGGTATCCATGGTCAAGTCCACCCCTCAGTCACGAGCCCATCTGTATGTCGCGTCTCTTCCTTGGTGGCCCGAGGTGTCATGTGCCCACCGAGCTATAAAGAGTTCACCCTTATGTTGCCAGTCCAGATCCACCTGAGCCACTTCAATCTTAGCAGCCTGATCTACCTGGTGGTTGCTTTGATGTTCTTCAGTGGCCCGACTCTTAGGGACGTGGGCGTCCACGTGACGGACTTTTACAACCAACTGCTCTAGCTGGGCAGCAATATCTTGCCACAATGGGGCAGCCCATATAGGTTTGCCTCTGCGCTGCCAGTTGTTCTTCTTCCATTGCTGCAGCCACCCCCACAAGGCATTGGCCACCATCCAAGAGTCGGTGTAAAGATAGAGCACTGGCCACTTCTCTCGACTGGCAATGTCTAAAGCCAGCTGGATGGCTTTCACCTCTGCAAACTGGCTGGACTCACCTTCTCCCTCGGCAGTTTCCACAACTTGTCGTGTAGGGCTCCATACAGCAGCCTTCCACCTCCGCTGCTTCCCCACAATGCGACAGGACCCATCCGTGAACAGGGCATACTGTTTCTCATCTTCTGGCAGCTGGTTATACAGTGGGGCCTCTTCAGCACGTGTCACCTCCTCCTCTGGCCATGCTCCAAAATCTTTGCCTTCTGGCCAGTCCATGATTACCTCCAGAATTCCTGGGCGACTGGGGTTTCCCATTCGGGCGCGCTGGGTGATCAGCGCGACCCACTTACTCCACGTAGCATCGGTGGCATGATGCGTAGAGGGGACCCTCTCTTTGAACATCCAGCCCAGGACCGGCAATCGTGGAGCTAGGAGGAGCTGTGCTTCAGTGCCGACCACTTCTGAAGCAGCTCGAACGCCTTCATATGCTGCCAGAATCTCTTTTTCAGTGGGAGTATAGCGGGCCTCGGATCCTTTGTATCCCCGGCTCCAGAACCCCAGGGGTCGACCTCGAGTCTCCCCTGGTGCTTTCTGCCAGAGACTCCAGGTTGGGCCATTCTCCCCAGCTGCGGTGTAGAGCACGTTTTTAACATCTTGCCCTGACCGGACTGGACCAAGGGCTACGGCATGAACTATCTCCCGTTTAATCTGTTCAAATGCCTGTCGTTGCTCAGGGCCCCATTCAAAATCATTCTTCTTCCGGGTCACGTGGTACAGAGGACTCACAATCTGGCTGTAATTTGGGATGTGCATCCTCCAAAAACCCACAACACCCAGGAAGGCCTGTGCTTCCTTTTTGCTGGTTGGTGGAGACATAGCTGCTATTTTGTTGATGACACCCATTGGGATTTGACGGCGCCCATCCTGCCATTTTATTCCCAAAAACTGGATCTCTTGCGCAGGTCCCTTGACTTTACTTCGCTTAATGGCGAAACCGGCTTTCAGAAGGATCTGAACTATTTTCTCCCCTTTCTCAAAAACTTCCTCCGCTGTGTCACCCCATACAATGATGTCATCGATGTACTGCAGATGTTCTGGGGCTTCACCCTTTTCCAGTGCAGTCTGGATTAGTCCATGGCAAATGGTGGGACTGTGTTTCCACCCCTGGGGCAGTCGATTCCAGGTGTACCGGATGCCCCTCCAGATGAAAGCAAACTGTGGCCTGCACTTTGCTGCCAAAGGGATGGAGAAGAATGCATTAGCGATGTCAATTGTAGCATACCACTTGGCTGCCTTTGACTCCAGCTGATATTGAAGTTCTAGCATGTCTGGCACGGCAGCACTCAGTGGTGGTGTGACTTCATTCAGGCCACGGTAGTCTATTGTCAGTCTCCACTCTCCAGTAGATTTACTCACTGGCCATATGGGACTATTAAAGGGTGAGCGAGTTTTGCTGATCAATCCTTGACTCTCCAGCTGGCGGATCAGCTGATGAATGGGGAGAAGGGAGTCTCGGTTGGTACGATACTGTCACCGGTGCACCGTTGTGGTTGCGATGGGTACCTGTTGTTCGTCAACCCTCAGCAACTCCACAACGGAAGGATCCTCCGAGAGACCAGGCAAAATGGACAGCTGTTTAATTTCTTCCGTCTCCACAGCAGCTATGCCAAAAGCCCACCGATACCCCTTTGGGTCCTTGAAATAGCCTCTCCTAAGATAGTCTATCCCAAGGATACACGGAGCCTCGGGGCCAGTTACAATGGGGTGCTTCTGCCAGTCCTGCCCAGTGAGGCTCACTTCAGCCTCCAGTACACTCAGCTCTTGGGACCCCCCCGTCACTCCTGAAATGCAAATGGACTCTGACCCTTTGAACTCTGATGGCATTAAAGTACACTGTGCACCAGTGTCCACTAGAGCTTTATACTCTTGTGGATCTGATGTGCCAGGCCACCGAATCCACACCGTCCAATAAACATGGTTGTCCCTTTCCTCCACCTGGCTGGAGGCAGGGCCCCTCTAATCCTCGTCAGAGAATTTGCTGCTCACCTGCTGTAAAAATGACTTGGATGTCCCCTCCAGAGGATCGGAATCAAGGTCAAACTGTCTACCTGGTCTGGAGAGCTGGCTGCTGGAAACTGGAGCGGCATTTTTCCTAACAGAATCCCCTTTTGTGATTGTTTTACCTCGCAACTCACGTACTCGTGCCCCTAGACTTGAGGTGGGTTTTCCATCCCACTTCCTCATGTCCTCTCCGTGGTCACGCAGGTAGAACCACAGGGTGCCCCGTGGTGTGTAGCCTCTGTATTCCCTCTCCTGAGCAGAGAAACGCCTGCCCCTAATAGCTGAGATGCGGGCCCGCACAGGTGGGGAGTAGGACATATCCTCTTTGAATTGCTGGAACTGCCGGGACAATTTATTCACAGCTGAGACAAGGGAGGAAGAGAGACTTTCCTCATATTGGCGGAGTCTGACAGCCACCTCATCCACCGTTGGTGCGTCTTTACCTTTCCAGTTTACAACTGCCAGTGAGTTGGCATGTGAGGAGGGTGCGCTCCGCACAAACTTCCTCCACATGGATTGTGAGCACTGGAGTTCATCTGGGTCTGTGGGTACCTACTCATCGTCTGTGTCACAGTAAACCAGCTCCCGCACAGCTAATTCCCTCAAGTACTGAATACCCCTTTCCATATTGGTCCACTTGCCAGCGTAGCATACAAAATCGTCACTGAAGGGGTACCTCTCCCTCACACCTGACAGAAGTCTCCTCCAGAGGCTGAGGACTTGTTCCTTTTTCCCAATGGCCTTGTCAATGCCCCCATCCCTGGCCAGGGATCCCAGCTGCTTGGCTTCCTTGCCCTCTAATTCCAAACTGCTGGCCCCGTTATCCCAGCACCGCAGCAGCCAGGTGGCAATGTGCTCTCCTGGGTGGCGGCTGAAGTCTTTCCGCATGTCTCGCAGCTCGCCCAGGGACAAGGACCGGGTGATGATCTCTGTCTCTATCTCCCGTGATGACCCTGGCTCATCGTCATCCCTCCCGGAGCGATCTGCTCTATTTGCGTCTTTCTTTAATTTTACGGGGACGACTGCAACCGGCACAGGTTGGTCATTGGGCTCAGTCACTGTGCCTGCTGCTGGAGCTGCAGCAGTTGCCGTGCCCGCCGGGGGAGCCGGGACCACACCAGTGGCTGCAGCAGCCGTGGTGCCGGTCGGGGGGGGGCTGTGACTGCCCGCTGGGCTGGAGGGGCTGCAGGGCCGGCTGGGGGGGCAGTGCCAGTCGCAGTGCCTGCCGCTTCGTTTCCCCCCCTTTCCCCTTTAGGGCACTGAACAGTGTTGAACAGGGCTCGGTAGGCGTGGGCCAGACCCCAGCATGTTGCTGTGATCTGTGTCTCTCTGGAGTTCCCAGGGTGGCAGCACACTTTTTGCAGATATTTTACTAGTTTTTCCGGATTCTGTACTTGCTCAGGGGTGAGTTTAAAAAACATCGGGGGTGTCCACTGCCCTAGGTACTTGCCCATGCTGTCCCACACACCCAGCCACTCACAGCTATCCGGCCCCGGGGCAGGTCTCTGCACGATGTTCTTAACGACTTGCTTAACCCTAAACAAAAGCTGAAACCCATTCAGGAGGCAAAACAAAAGGAGAGTGCTGGCCTGAGCATCCCACGGGTACTCGAAATTCTCAAAAGCCGTTAGGACCAGCCTGAGGGAAAGAGGGGGGGCGAAAGAGTGGGGGAAGGTATCCCCTTCGGTTTTGCCCACAGACTGGGTTTGATTATTCACAAATTCTAAGACATAGGACCCGAGGTACGGAAATGACCGCAGTGCCGCATGCAAATACAAGCCTAATTTCATGCACAGTGATGCTATCATGTCATAAGTCGACATCGTACAGTACAGTAAAATCATAATCCTGATCCTTTTCCCCGCGATGATGAACAGCACCACAGGGAACAAGTACAGCAAGTACGGATTCAAAAACCACAGCCATCTGATGAAAGACAGAAACATTTTTACCGGCGACTATTTTAACACAGAAAAATGCGTATAACAAAATCTAACAAAATGTAAGAAAGCAGTTTTAACACCCGCTGCTCAGCCCTGCCGTTATCCCTGCCCCACGCTTGGGCGCCAAATTAACTGTTTTGGTTTCGGCTGCCGCCGGCAACAAAAGTGCCACGCGGCCGCCCCTCCCCCCACCGGCGTGCGGAGGAGAATGAAAAGAAAGAGGCAGAAACCGGTGGGTCGGGATAAGGGCAGTTTAACAGAACAGCAAACAGAGGGAAACAGGTACAACAACGATACAGATAAGGAGAAAACACGACAGAAACAGACCCACTCTCTCGGACCGCACCGGCGCTGCACGCTCCCGAGCCGCGAGAGTGAGTTCCCCCCACCCTGCCCCCCCCCCCACCGAAACCCAGCGTGACGTCACATGGTATGGAATACCGGGCTCTGTTTGGCCAGGTGGGGTCAGCCCCCACCCCCTGGCTGTGCCCCTTCCTGGAGTCCGGTGAAAATTAACCCTGTCCTGGCCAAACCCAGGACACCCTGTCCAGCCTGCACCTGTTTGGCCTGGACGAAGAGAGACTGGCCCGGTGGCTGTGGCGTGTCCTGGGCAGCTACACGGGGAGATTTGTGCGGTGGCTGATCAATGCCGTGGTGACGCAGTGTGGCGGAGAGGCCCGACGGCGCTGGGCGTGGGGGTTGCCCGTGCTGCCAAGTAGCGAGAGAGCAGACCCGCTGTTGCCCCCGGCTCCACAGCCTCTCGAGGGGCCTCTGCAGCCCTCGGTGCAGCTCCTACAGCAGCCCTGACGGGTCGGACGCAGAAGAGCTCCCCAGCACCTCACTAGGTGCCCGTGCTGCCAAGGAGCGGGAGGGAAGCCCCACAGTTGCCCCGGGCCACGCTGCCTCCCGAGGGGGCTCTCCAGCCCCCATTGCAGCCTCCTCCAGCAGCCCTGAAGGGTCGCAGGCAGAAGAGCTCCCCGGCACCTCACCAGCTGCCCGTGCTGCCAAGCAGCTGGAGGGCAGCCCCGCAGTTGCCCCCGGCCCCACCGCCTCCCGAGGGGGCTCTCGAGCCGCCGGTGCAGCCCCCTACAGCAGCCCTGATGGGTCGGAGGCAGAAGAGCTCCCCGGCACCTCACCAGCCGCACGTGCTGCCGAGGAGCGGGAGGGCAGCCCTGCAGTTGCCCCCAGCCCCGCTGCATCCTGAGGGGGCTCTCCAGCCCCCGGTGCAGCCCCCTCCAGCAGCCCTGACAGATCGGAGGCAGAAGAGCTCCCTGGCACCTCACCAGCCGCCCTTGCTCGGGGTCCCGGCAGCCACCCCTCTGCTCCCACTGCCATTGCCGTGGAGCCACGAGAGCCCCAGGTGGAGCCAGGGGAGGCCCTGCCCAGGCCCTCGTCTCCTGGCGGGTGCAGGGATTGGTCCGCAGGGTTACCCTGGCGAGCCCCGAAGAGGAGGGCCCGCAGCCATAGGGCCAGTGCACCGCCAAACAAGAGGCCGTTCTGCAGGCGGCGGAAAGGAGCTGGCAAAAGCAGGGCCGGGCCAGCAGCCAGGGCACCTGCCAGGCCCCAAGGGGACCAGCAGAGCGAGCAGGCTCATTAGTCTCGCTGTAGTCCACAAATACTACAATTAAGGTCTGAAAGCAGCAGAAATAGCCTTGGCAGTTCTTATCAAGCAGTTGCTGTGGCTGTCCCCGCCTGCGCCGGTTTCTCAGGTGGCCAGAAATGGCGACCCAGCAGACTCGGTGCATCCTCTCCCAATGGGCGGAAGCGAGGATGACTCTGGTCATCCTCTTGTCTCTTTTAGCGATGGGCTGCAGCATTCGGCACTCGCTCGTCTTTGGTAGCTCCCCCAAGCTCCACAGCCTTGCCAAGATGACAGAGAGTGGCCTCGCAGTGACATCAGCCAGCTCGCTCAGCACCCGCATAGAAATCCCGTCAGGGTCGATGGACTTGTAGGGGGCAAGGTTTGCTTGGGAGATTTGTGCGGTGGCTGATCAATGCCGTGGTGCCGCAGTGCGTCGGGGAGGCCCGACGGCGGCTGAGCGTGGGGAGGCCCGTGCTGCCGAGGAGGGAGAGAGCAGCCCCGCAGCTGGCCCCCGTCCCAGGGCCTCCCGAGGGGGCTCTCCAGCCCCCAGTGCAGCCCCCTCCAGCAGCCCTGACGGGTCGGAATCAGAAGAGCTCCCCGGCACCTCACCAGCCGTCCGTGCTCCTGAGGAGCGGGAGGGCAGCCCCGCAGGTGCCTCCAGCTGGAAGGAGGCCAGCTACGTGATGCCGTGCCTCCACACATTGTGCTACGAGTACATCGTACACTGGGCTCAGAGCACGCCCAAGTGCCCGCTCTGCAAGAGGTAGGCCACCTCCATCTTGCACTCGCTGCGGGCAGATGACAACTTTACAGAGCACGTCATCCCACTGCCTGCAGCAGCGTCCACGGCCGTCCACCCGACCAGAAGATCTCCGGTCGCCCAGACGCCCACCATCTCCGTGGCCGTGCAGCATACCAGCCATCAGCTGCAGGGACGGTGCCCAGGGCTCCTGTGGGCAGCCTGCATCCCCACCTCTGGGCATGGCTTTTCCGACAGGACCCATCTCTGCTCCGTCCCCTGCTGCCACGGCTGCGACGAGGGCTGCAGTGGATCTTCAGCGACAACGGCTGGGAAGCCGTGCACAGCCGGGTCCTGTCCAGCCTGCACCTGTTTGGCCTGGATGAAGAGAGCCTGGCCCAGCGGCTGTGGCGTGTCCTGGGCAGCTGCATGGGGAGATTTGTGCGGTGGCTGATCAACGCCGTGGCGCCGCAGTGCAACGAGGAGGCCCGACGATGGCTGGACGTGGGGGAGACTCGTTCTCCCAAGGAGCGAGAGAGCAGCCCCGCAGTTGCCCCTGGCTCCACAGCCCCCGAGGGGGCTCTCCAGCCTCCGGTGCAGCTCCTCCAGCAGCCCCGACGGGTCGGAGGCAGAAGAGCTCCCCGGCATCTCACTAGGTACCCGTGCTGCCAAGGAGCGGGAGGGAAGCCCCGCAGTTGCCCCCGGCCACGCTGCATCCCGAGGGGGCTCTCTAGCCCCCCTTGCAGCCCCCTCCAGCAGCCCTGAAGGGTCGGACGCAGCACAGCTTCTCGGCACCTCACCAGTCGCCCGTGCTGCCGAGGAGCGGGAGGGCAGCCCCGCAGTTGCCCCCGGCTCCACCAGCTCTTCAGGGGGCTCTCTAGCCCCCGGTGCAGCCCCCTCCAGCAGCTCTGAAGAGTCAGAGCCAGAAGAGCTCCCCGGCACCTCACCAGGTACCCATGCTGCAAGGAGCGGGAGGGCAGCCCCGCAGTTGCCCCCGGATCCACCGCCTCCCGAGGGGGCTCTCCAGCCCCCGGTGCAGCCCTCTCCCGCAGGCCTGAAGGGTCGGAGGCAGAAGAGCTCCCCAGCACCTCACCAGCCGCCCGTGCTGCCAAGGAGCGGGAGGGCAGCCCCGCAGTTACCCCCGGGCTTGCTGCCTCCCGAGGGGACTCTCCAGCCCCCGGTGCAGCCCCCTCCAGCAGCCATGATGGGTCGGAGGCAGAAGAGCTCCCCGGCACCTCACCAGCCGCCCGTGCTGCCAAGGAGCGGGAGAGCAGACCCGCAGTTGCCCCCGGCTCCACTGCTCCCAAGGGGGCTCTCCAGCCCCCATTGCAGCCCCCTCCAGTATCCCTGAAGGGTCGGAGGCAGAACAGCTTCTCGGCACCTCTACAGCTGCCCATGCTGCCGAGGAGCGGGAGGGCACACGAGCAGTTGCCCTCGACCCCGCTGCCTCCCGAGGGGGCCCTCCAGCCCTCGGTGCAGCCTCGTCCAGCAGCCCTGACGGGTCGGAGGCAGAAGAGCTTCTCGGCACCTCACCAGCCACCCGTGCTGCCAAGGAGCGGGAGGGCAGCCCTGTAGCTAACCCCGGCCCCGCAGTTCCCAAGGGGGCACTCCATCCCCAGTGCAGCCCCCTCCAGCAGCCCTGATGGGTCGGAGGCAGAAGAGCTTCCTGGCACCTCAGGAGCCGCCCGTGCTGCCGAGGAGCGGGAGGGCAGCCCCGCAGTTGCCTCCGGCTCCACCGCCTCCCAAGGGGGCTCTCCAGCCCCCATTGCAGCCTCCTCGAGCAGCCCTGAAGGGTCGGAAGCAGAAGAGCTCCCCGGCACCTCACCAGACGCCCGTGCAGCCGAGGAGCCAGAGGGCAGCCCCGCAGTTGCCCCCGGCCCCGCTGCATCCTGAGGGGGCTCTCCAGCCCCCGGTAAAGCCCCCTCCAGCAGCTCTGACGGGTCGGAGGCAGAACAGCTTCCTGGCACCTCTCCAGCCGCCCATGCTGCCGAGGAGCGGGAGGGCAGACCCAAAGTTGCCCCTGGCCCCACCGCCTCCCGAGGGGACTCTCCAGCCCCATGCAGCCCCCTACAGCAGCCCTGACGGGTCTCAGGCAGAAGAGGTCTTTGGCACCTCAGCAGCCGTCCGTGCTGCTGAGGAGCGCAAGGGCAGCCCCGCAGTTGCCTCCAGCTGGGAGGAGGCCAGCTACGTGATGCCGTGCCTCCACAAATTCTGCTACCAGTGCATCGTGCACTGGGCTGAGAGCACGCCCAAGTGCCCCCTCTGCAAGAGGACGGTCACCTCCATCTTGCACTCGCTGCGGGCGGATGACAACTTTGCAGAGCACGTCATCCCACCGCCTGCAGCTGCGTCCACGTCCGTCCAACCGACCAGAAGAGCTCCCGGTCGCCCAGACGCCCACCATCTCCGTGGCCGTGCAGCATACCAGCCACCAGCTGTTGGGACGGTGCCCAGGGCTCCTGTGGGCAGCCTCCATCCCCACCTCTGGGCATGGCTCTTCCGACAGGACCCATATCTGCTCCGTCCCCTGCTGCCATGGCTGCGACGGGGGCTGCAGTGGATCTTCAGCAACAACCGCTGGGAAGCCGTGCACAGCCTGGTCCTGTCCGGCCTGCACCTGTTTGGCCTGGACGAAGAGAGCCTGGCCCAGCGGCTCCGGCGTGTCCTGGGCAGCTGCACGGGGAGATTTGTGTTGTGGCTGATCAAAGCCGTGGTGCCGCAGTGCGGCGGGGAGGCCCGACGGCGGCTGGGCGTGGGGGAGGCCCGTGCTGCCAAGGAGCGAGAGAGCAGCCCTGCAGTTGCCCCCGGCTCCACCGCCTCCCGAGGGGGCTCTCCAGCCCTCGGTGCAGCTCCTCCAGCAGCCCTGACGGGTCAGAGGCAGAACAGCTTCCTGGCACCTCAACAGCCGCACATGCTGCCGAGGAGCGGGAGGGCAGACCCGCAGTTGCCCCCGGCCCCACCGCCTCCCGAGGGGACTCTCCAGCCCCATGCAGCCCCCTCCAGCAGCCCTGACGGGTCGCAGGCAGAAGAGGTCTTTGGCACCTCACCAGCCGTCCATGCTGCTGAGGAGCGGGAGGGCAGCCCCGTAGCTGCCTCCAGCTGGGAGGAGGCCAGCTACGTGATGCCGTGCCTCCACACATTCTGCTACGAGTGCATCGTGCGCAGGGCTGAGACCACGCCCAAGTGCCCCCTCTGCAAGAGGACGGCCACCTCCATCTTGCACTCGCTGCAGACGGATGACAACTTTGCAGAGCACGTCATCCCACTGCCTGCAGCAGAGTCCACGGCCGTCCACCCAACCAGAAGAGCTCCCGGTCGCCCAGACGCCCACCATCTCCGTGGCCGTGCAGCATACCAGCCATCAGCTGTTGGGACGGTGCCCAGGGCTCCTGTGGGTAGCCTCCATCCCCACCTCTGGGCATGGCTCTTCCGACAGGACCCATCTCTGCTCCGTCCCCTGCTGCCACGGCTGCGACGAGGGCTATAGTGGATCTTCAGCGACAACCGCTGGGAAGCCGTGCACAGCCTGGCCCTGTCCGGCCTGCACCTGTTTGGCCTGGACGAAGAGAGCCTGGCCCAGCGGCTGTGGCGTGTCCTGGGCAGCTGCACGGGGAGATTTGTGCGGTGGCTGATCAACGCCGTGGTGCCGCAGTGCGGCGGGGAGGCCCGACGGCGGCTGGGCCTAGGGGAGGCCCGTGCTGCCGAGGAGCGGGAGGGCAGCTCCGCAGTTGCCCCCGGCCCCGCTGCCTCCCGAGGGGGCTCTCCAGGCCTAGGTGCAGCCCCCTCCAGCAGCTCTGATGGGTCGGAGGCAGAAGAGCTCCCTGGCACCTCACTAGCCGCCCTTGCTGGGGGTCCCGGTAACCACACCTCTGCTCCCACTCCCATCGCCGAGAGCCCCAGCAGGAGCCAGTAGAGGCCGTGCCCGGGCCCTCCTCTCCTGGCGGGGGCAGGGAATGTTCCCCGGGGGTGCTCCGACGAGCACCGAACAGGAGGGCCCGCAGCCATGGGGCCACTGCACCGCCAAACAAGAGGCCGTTCTGCAGGCGGCGGAAAGGAGCTGGCAAAAGCAGGGCCGGGCCAGCAGCCGGGGCGCCTGCCAGGCCCCAAGGGGACCAGCAGAGCCAGCGGGCTCATTAGTCTCGCTGTAGTCCACAAATACTACAATAAAGGTCTGAAAGCAGCAGAAATAGCCTTGGTAGTTCTTATTAAGCACTTGCTGTGGCTGTCCCCGCCTGCTCCGGTTTCTCAGGTGGCCAGAAATGGCGACCCAGCAGACTCGGTGCATCCTCTCCCAAAGGGCGGAAGCGAGGATGACTCTGGTCATCCTCTTGTCTCTTTTAGCGATGGGCTGCAGCATTCGGCACTTGCTCGTCTTTGGTAGCTCCCCCAAGCTCCACAGCCTTGCCAAGATGACAGAGAGTGGCCTCGCAGTGACATCAGCCAGCTCGCTCAGCACTCTCAGAGAAATCCCGTCAGGGTCGATGGACTTGTAGCGGGCAAGGTTTGCTTGGACACCCCCGAGCTGACCGTGCTCTGGTACTGCAGTTCCCCTGCCCGTGGGCTAAAACACCTGCGAGCAGTGTCAGTGGCAGCTCTGCTGAGAGCTGCCTCCCACCTAGCTCTTCCCGGAACAAGCCACCGCATTCTCTCCTGAGGTCCAGGGCCAAGTCCAGGGGGACGATCTGCTCCCTGCTCCTGCTTGCCACGCCATTTCTGAGACAAGCCAGAATGCTGTTGGCCTTCTTGGCCACCTGGGTGTCCCTGACACCCTCCAGAAATGCCCCTGATGGCCTTTCCCTCACAGCAGGTGCCATGGAGGTTGACGTTCCCCAGCAGAACCAGTGCCAGTGAGCAGAAACTCAGCCACGCCAGGAACACTGTAGTTCTGCGTCCTTGCATGATACTCTGGCTGAAATGCACAAACCAGGAGTACAAGACAGGGCCAGCGATTGAACATGACTCTCTGTTTCCTCCAAACATCTTACCACAAATCAAGGTTGCTTTCTTGTCATTTGGTTCAAGGCACTTTTTTGCCCTTAGGACTCTAGAAATGAAGACTGTTGGCTCAGAAACTGCCTCTTCGGAAAGAGTCAAGACTTTGAGCTCGTGATGGTGGTTAGGAGAGCTGTTAGTGGGGCAGACGTGTGGCAGGATTGCAGCAGGGCAGCACAGCCTGGAGACGAAATGTGACATCCCCAGAGACGGACTGTGACCAGGCGTCCCTTGCTGCTTATAAGGGGGCGCCCAGCCCCACTCAGCCAGCTTCTGCCCGGACTCCAGCTGAGCAGGTTGCGAGGTCTGGAGTGCTGAGCGAGGCCTTGGTGCTGGTGCCGTGCTCGGTGAGTTGTTTCTTGCAGCTCTCCGTGCCCGAGCCCAGAGCCCTTGGAGGATTGTCTGCGGCCCTGCCAGCTTCAGGCAGCCGCAGTACCCAGGAGCCGCGCTCACAGCAGCAGAGGTGAGTGGGCAGGGAAACCTCCTCACCCTGGGCAGCTCGGAGGGTTTCCTTCCGCAGGGACCTGGGCACTTCTTCCAGCCCTGCCCGGGCCAGCCACTGACTGTGGCCTCTCTTCCTCTTCTAGTGCAACACCCACTGCTGCTGCGCACGTGAGAGGGAGCAGTTTGTCATCCCCAGCTCCCCCCAGCACACAGCAGCGCGCAGGAGCACGGCCACAGAGCTGGACAACTGCTGTCCCATCTGCCTGGACAGCTGAGAGGAGGCCAGCTACGTGATGCCGTGCCTCCACACATTCTGCTAAGAGTGCACAGTGCGCTGGGCTGAGAGCACGCCCAAGTGCCCCCTCTGCAAGAGGACGGTCACCTCCATCTTGCACTCGCTGCGGGCGGATGACAACTTTGCAGAGCACGTCATCCCACCGCCTGCAGTAGCGTCCACGGCCGTCCACCCGACCAGAAGAGATCCCGGTCGCCCAGACGCCCACCATCTCCGTGGCCGTGCAGCATACCAGCCATCAGCTGCGGGGACGGTGCCCAGGGCTCCTGTGGGCAGCCTCCATCCCCACCTCTGGGCATGGCTTTTCCGACAGGACCCATCTCTGCTCCGTCGCCTGCTGCCACAGCTGCGACGAGGGCTGCAGTGGATCTTCAGCGACAACCACTGGGAAGACATGCACAGCCTGGCCCTGTCCAGACTGCACCTGTTTGGCCCGGATGAAGAGAGCCTGGCCCAGCGGCTGTGGCGTGTCCTGGGCAGCTACACGGGGAGTTTTGTGTTGTGGCTGATCAAAGCCGTGGTGACGCAGTGCAGCGGAGAGGCCCAACGGCGCCTGGGCGTGGGGGTGGCCCGTGCTCCCAAGGAGCGAGAGAGCAGCCCCGCTGTTGCCCCCGTCCTCACAGCCTCCCGAGGGGGCTCTCCAGCCCTCGGTGCAGCTCCTCCAGAAGCCCTGATGGGTCGGAGGCAGAAGAGCTCCCCGGCACCTCACTAGGTACCCGTGCTGCCAAGCAGCGGGAGGGAAGCCCCACAGTTGCCCCCGGCCACACTGCCTCCCGAGGGGGCTCTCCAGATCCCATTGCAGCCCCCTCCAGCAGCCCTGAAGGGTCGGACGAAGCACAACTTCTCTGCACCTCACCAGCTCCTCGTGCTGTCGAGGAGCGGGAGGGCAGCCCCACAGTTGCCCCCGGCCCCACCGCCTCCCGAGGGGGCTCTCCAGCCCCGGTGCAGCCTCCTCCAGCAGCCCTGAAGGGTCACAGGCAGAAGAGCTCCCCGGCACCTCACCAGCTGCCCGTGCTGCCAAGCAGCTGGAGGGGAGCCCCGCAGTTGCCCCCGGCCCCACCGCCTCCCGAGGGGGCTCTCGAGCCCCCGGTGCAGCCCCCTCCAGAAGCCCTGATGGGTCGGAAGCAGAAGAGCTCCCAGTCACCTCGCCACCCGCCCGTGCTGCCGAGGAGCAGGAGGGCAGCCCTGCAGTTGCCCCTGGCCCCGCTGCATCCTGAGGGGGCTCTCCAGCCCCCGGTGTAGCCCCCTCCAGCAGCCCTGACGAGACGGAGGCAGAAGAGCTTCCTGGCACCTCTCCAGCCGCCCATGCTGCCGAGGAGCGGGAGGGCAGACCCACAGTTGCCCCCAGCCCCACTGCCTCCCAAGGGGGCTCTCCAGCCCCATTGCAGCCCCCTCCAGCAGGCCTGACGGGTCGGAGGCAGAAGAGCTTTCCGGCACCTCAACAGCCGCCCATGCTACCAAGGAGAGAGAGAGCAGCCCCGCAGTTTCCCCCGGCCCCTCCGCCTCCCGAGAGAGCTCTCCAGCCACAAGTGCAGTCCCCTTCAGCAGCCCTGACGGGTCGGAGGCAGAAGATCTTCCTGGCACCTCACCAGCCGTCCATGCTGCCAAGGAGAGGGAGGGAGGCCCTGCAGTCGCCTCCAGTTGGGAGGAGGCCAGCTATGTGATGCCGTGCCTCCACACATTCTGCTACGAGTGCATCGTGCACTGGGCTGAGAGCACGCCCAAGTGCCCCCTCTGCAAGAGGACGGCCACCTCCATCTTGCACTTGCTGCGGGCGGATGACAACTTTACAGAGCACGTCATCCCACTGCCTGCAGCAGCGTCCATGGCTGTCCACCTGACCAGAAGAGCTCCCGGTCGCCCAGACGCCCACCATCTCCGTGGCTGTGCAGCATACCAGCCATCAGCTGCAGAGACCGTGCCCAGGGCTCCTGTGGGCAGCCTCCATCCCCACCTCTGGGCATGGCTCTTCCGACAGGACCCATCTCTGCTCCGTCCCCTGCTGCCACGGCTGCGACGAGGGATGCAGTGGATCTTCAGCGACAACCGCTGGGAAGCCGAGCACAGCCTGGCCCTGTGCGGCCTGCACCTGTTTGGCCTGGACGAAGAGAGCCTGGCCCAGCGGCTCTGGCGTGTCCTGGGCAGCTGCATGGGGAGATTTGTGCGGTGGCTAATCAACGCCGTGGTGCCGCAGTGCGGCGGTGAGGCCGGGACGGTGGCTGGGCGTGGAGGAGGCCCGTGCTCCCAAGGAGCGAGAGAGCAGCCCCGCAGTTGCCCCCCGCTCCACCGCCTCCCGAGGGGGCTCTCCAGCCCCAGTGCAGCCGCCTCCAGCAGCCCTGACAGTTCAGAGACAGAACAGCTCCCCGGCACCTCACCAGCCGCCCGTGCTGCCAAGGAGCGGGAGGGCAGCCCCGCAGTGGCCCCCGGCCTTGCTGCATCCCCAGGGGGCTCTCCAGCCCCCGGTGCAGCCCCCTCCAGCAGCCCTGACGAGACGGAGGCAGAAGAGCTTCCAGGCACCTCTCCAGCCGCCCATGCTGCCGACGAGCGGGAGGGCAGACCCACCGTTGCCCCCGGCCCCACTGCCTCCCGAGGGGCCTCTCCAGCCCCATTGCAGTCCCCTCCAGCAGCCCTGACGGGTCGGAGGCAGAACACCTACTCGCCACCTCAACAGCCGCCCATGCTGCCGAGGAGCGGGAGGGCAGCCCCGCAGTTGCCCCCGGCTCCACCGCCTCCAGAGGGGGCTCTCCAGACCCAGTGCAGCCCCCTCCAGCAGTCCTGATGGGTCTAAGGCAGAAGAGCTTCCTGGCACCTCAGCAGCCGTCCGTGCTGCTGAGGAGCGGGAGGGCAGCCCCGCAGTTGCCTCCAGCTGGGAGGAGGCCAGCTACGTGATGCCGTGCCTCCACAAATTCTGCTACAAGTGCATCATGCACTGGGATGAGAGCACGCCCAAGTGCCCCCTCTGCAAGAGGACGGCCACCTCCATCTTGCACTCGCTGCGGGCGAATGACAACTTTACAGAGCATGTCATCCCACTGCCTGTAGCAGAGTCCACGGCCCTCCACCCGACCAGAAGAGCTCCCGGTCGCCCAGACGCCCACCATCTCCGTGGCCGTGCAGCATACCAGCCATCAGCTGCGGGGACGGTGCCCAGGGCTCCTGTGGGCAGCCTCCATCCCCACCTCTGGGCATGGCTCTTCCGACAGGACCCATCTCTGCTCCGTCCCCTGCTGCCACGGCTGCGACGAGGGCTGCAGTGGATCTTCAGCGACAACCGCTGGGAAGCCGTGCACAGCCTGGTCCTGTCCGGCCTGCACCTGTTTGGCCTGGACGAAGAGAGCCTGGCCCATCGGCTGTGGTGTGTCCTGGGCAGGTGCACGGGGAGATTTGTGTGGTGGCTGATCAACGCCGTGGTGCCGCAGTGCAGTGGGGAGGCAAGACGGCGGCTGGGCGTGGGTGAGGCCCGTGCTGCCAAGGAGCGAGAGAGCAGCCCCGCAGTTGCCCCCGGCTCCACCGCCTCCCGAGGGGGCTCTCCAGGCCTCGGTGCAGCTCCTCCAGCAGCCCTGACGGGTCAGAGGCAGAATAGCTCCCTGGCACCTCACCAGCCGCCCATGCTGCCGAGGAGCAGGAGGGCAGCCCCGCAGTTGCCCCCGGCCCCGCTGCCTCCCGAGGGGGCTCTGCAGCCCCAGTGCAGCCCCCTACAGCAGCCCTGACGGTTCAGATGCAGAAAAGCTCCCCGGCACCTCACCAGCCGCCCGTGCTGCCAAAGAGCGGGAGGGGAGCCCCGCAGTTGCCCCCGACCCCGCTGCCTCCCGAGCGGGCTCTCCAGCCCCCATTGCAGCCCCCTCCAGCAGTCCTGAGGGGTTGGAGGCAGAAGAGCTCCCCGGCAACTCACAAGTTGCCCGTGCTGCCAAGGACCGGGAGGGCAGCCCTGCAGTTGCCCCCGGACTTGCTGCATCCCCAGGGGGCTCTCCAGCCCCCAGTGCAGCCCCCTCCAGCAGCCCTGACGGGTCGGAGGCAGAACAGCTTCCAGGCACCTCACCAGCCGTCCGTGCTGCTGAGGAGCGGGAGAACAGCCCCGCAGCTTCCCGCGGCTCCACCGCCTCCCAGGGTGGCTCTCCAGCCCACGGTGCAGCCTCCTCCAGCAGACCTGACGGGTCGGAGGCAGAAGAGCTCCCCGGCATCTCACCAGCTGCTCTTGCTCGGGGTCCCTGCAGCCACCCCTCTTCTCCCACTGCCATTGCCGCGGAGAAATGAGAGCCTCAGGTGGAGCCAGGGCAGGCCCTGCCCAGGCCCTCTTCTCCTGGCGGGGGCAGGGATTGGTCCCCGGGGGTACCCCGGCGAGCCCCGAAGAGGAGGGCCCGCAGCCATGGGGCCACTGCACCGCCAAACAAGAGGCCGTTCTGCAGGCGGCGGAAAGGAGCTGGCAAAAGCAGGGCCGGGCCAGCAGCCGGGGCGCCTGCCAGGCCCCAAGGGGACCAGCAGAGCCAGCGGGCTCATTAGTCTCGCTGTAGTCCACAAATACTACAATAAAGGTCTGAAAGCAGCAGAAATAGCCTTGGCAGTTCTTATCAAGCAGTTGCTGTGGCTGTCCCTGCCTGCGCCGGTTTCTCAGGTGGCCAGAAATGGCGACCCAGCAGACTCGGTGCATCCTCTCCCAAAGGGCGGTAGCGAGGATGATACTGGTCATCCTCTTGCCTCTTTTAGCGATGGGCTGCAGCATTCGGCACTCGCTCGTCTTTGGTAGCTACGCCAAGCTCCACAGCCTTGCCAAGATGACAGAGAGTGGCCTCGCAGTGACATCAGCCAGCTCGCTCAGCACCCTCAGAGAAATCCCGTCAGGGTCGATGGACTTGTAGCGGGCAAGGTTTGCTTGGACACCCCCGAGCCGACCGTGCTCTGGTACTGCAGTTCCCCTGCCCGTGGGCTAAAACACCTGCGAGCAGTGTCAGTGGCAGCTCTGCTGAGAGCTGCCTCCCACCTAGCTCTTCCCGGAACAAGCCACCGCATTCTCTCCTGAGGTCCAGGGCCAAGTCCAGGGGGACGATCTGCTCCCTGCTCCTGCTTGCCACGCCATTTCTGAGACAAGCCAGAATGCTGTTGGCCTTCTTGGCCACCTGGGTGTCCCTGACACCCTCCAGAAATCCTCCTGATGGCATTTCCCTCACAGCAGGTGCCACGGAGGTTGACGTTCCCCAGCAGAACCAGTGCCAGTGAGCAGAAACTCAGCCACGCCAGGAACACTGTAGTTCCGCGTCCTTGCATGATGCTCTGGCTGAAATGCACAAACCAGGAGTACAAGACAGGGCCAGCGATTGAACATGACTCTCTGTTTCCTCCAAACATCTTACCACAAATCAAGGTTGCTTTCTTGTCATTTGGTTCAAGGCGCTTTTTTGCCCTTAGGACTCTAGAAATGAAGACTGATGGCTCAGAAACTGCCTCTTCGGAAAGAGGCAAGACTTTGAGCTCGTGATGGTGGTTAGGAGAGCTGTTAGTGGGGCAGACGTGTGGCAGGATTGCAGCAGGGCAGCACAGCCTGGAGACGAAATGTGACATCCCCAGAGACGGACTGTGACCAGGCGTCCCTTGCTGCTTATAAGGGGGCGCCCAGCCCCACTCAGCCAGCTTCTGCCCGGACTCCAGCTGAGCAGGTTGCGAGGTCTGGAGTACTGAGCGAGGCCTTGGTGCTGGTGCCGTGCTCGGTGAGTTGTTTCTTGCAGCTCTCCGTGCCCGAGCCCAGAGCCCTTGGAGGACTGTCTGCGGCCCTGCCAGCTTCAGGCAGCCGCAGTACCCAGGAGCCGAGCTCACAGCAGCAGAGGTGAGTGGGCGGGGAAACCTCCTCACCCTGGGCAGCTGGGAGGGTTTCCTTCCGCAGGGACCTGGGCACTTCTTCCAGCCCTGCCCGGGCCAGCCATTGACCATGGCCTCTCTTCCTCTTCTAGCGCAACACCCACTGCTGCTGCGCCCGTGAGAGGGAGCAGTTTGTCATCCCCAGCTCCCCCCAGCACACAGCAGCGCGCAGGAGCACGGCCACAGAGCTGGACAACTGCTGTCCCATCTGCCTGGACAGCTGGGAGGAGGCCAGCTACGTGATGTTGTGCCTCAAACACATTCTGCTACGAGTGCACCGTGCGCTGGGCTGAGAGCACGCCCAAGTGCCCCCTCTGCAAGAGGACGGTCACCTCCATCTTGCACTCGCTGCGGGCGGATGACAACTTTGCAGAGCACGTCATCCGACCGCCTGCAGTAGCGTCCACGGCCGTCCACCCGACCAGAAGAGATCCCGGTCGCCCAGACGTCCACCATCTCCGTGGCCGTGCAGCATACCAGCCATCAGCTGTTGGGACGGTGCCCAGGGCTCCTGTGGGCAGCCTCCATCCCCACCTCTGGGCATGGCTCTTCCGACAGGACCCATCTCTGCTCCGTCCCCTGCTGCCATGGCTGCGACGGGGGCTGCAGTGGATCTTCAGCGACAACCGCTGGCAAGCCGTGCACAGCCTGGTCCTGTCCGGCCTGCACCTGTTTGGCCTGGACAAAGAGAGCCTGGCCCAGCGGCTCTGGCGTGTCCTGGGCAGCTACACAGGGAGATTTGTGCGGTGGCTGATCAAAGCCGTGGTGCCGCAGTGCGGCGGGGAGGCCCGACGGCAGCTGGGCCTAGGGGAGGCCCGTGCTGCCGAGGAGCGAGAGAGCAGCCCCGCAGCTGGCCCCGGCCGTGCCGCCTCCCGAGGAGGCTCTCCAGCCCTTGGTGCAGCCCCCTCCAGCAGCCCTGACGGGTCGAGGCAGAAGAGATACCTGGCACCTCACCAGCCGCCCTTGCTGGGGGTCCCGCCAGCCACCCCTCTGCTCCCACTGCAATTGCCATGGAGCCATGAGAGGCCCAGGTGGAGCCAGGGCAGGCCCTGTCCAGGCCCTCCTCTCCTGGCGGGGGCAGGGATTGGTCCCCGGGGTTACCCCGGCGAGCCCCGAAGAGGAGAGCCAGCAGCCATGGGGCCACTGCACCACCAAACATGAGGCCGTTCTGCAGGCGGCGGAAAGGAGCTGGCAAAAGCAGGGCCGGGCCAGCAGCCGGGGCGCCTGCCAGGCCCCAAGGGGACCAGCAGAGCCAGCGGGCTCATTAGTCTCGCTGTAGTCCACAAATACTACAATAAAGGTCTGAAAGCAGCAGAAATAGCCTTGGCAGTTATATCAAGCAGTTGCTGTGGCTGTCCCCGCCTGCGCCGGTTTCTCAGGTGGCCCGAAATGGCGACCCAGCAGACTCGGTGCATCCTCTCTCAAAGGGTGGAAGGGAGGATGACTCTGGTCATCCTCTTGTCTCTTTTAGCGATGGGCTGCAGCATTCGGCACTCGCTCGTCTTTGGTAGCTCCCCCAAGCTCCACAGCCTTGCCAAGATGACAGAGAGTGGCCTCGCAGTGACATCAGCCAGCTCGCTCAGCACCCTCAGAGAAATCCCGTCAGGGTTGATGGACTTGCAGCGGGCAAGGATGCTTGGGAGATTTGTGCAGTAGCTGATCAACGTCGTGGTGCCGCAGTGCGGCGGGGAGGCTTGACGGCGGCTTAGCGTGGGGGAGGCCCGTGATGCCGAGGAGGGAGAGAGCAGCCCCTCAGTTGCCCCCGGTCCCTCTGCCACCGAGGGGGCTCTCCAGCCCCCGGTGCAGCCCCCTCCAGCAGCCCTGACGGTTCGGAAGCAGAAGAGCTCCCCAGCACCTCACCAGCCGCCCATGCTGCCAAGGAGCGGGAGGGCATTCCCGCAGTTGCCCCCGGCTCGACCGCCTCTCGAGGGGGCTCTCCAGCACCCGGTGCAGCCCCCCCCAGCAGCCCTGAAGGGTCGGAGGCAGAAGAGCTCTCCGGCACCTCACCAGCTGCCCGTGCTGCCAAGGAGCAGGAGGGCAGCCCCGCAGTTGCCCCCGGCTTCGCTGCTCCCGAGGGGGCTCTCCAGCCAACGATGCAGTCCCTCCAGCAGCCCTGACGGGTCGGAGGCAGAAGAGCTTCGTGGCACCTCACCAGCCGCTCATGCTGCCAAGGAGTGGGAGGGCAGCCCCGCAGTTTCCCCCGGCCCCACTGCTCCCCAGGCGGATCTCCAGCCCCCACTGCAGTCCCCTCCAGCAGCCCTGAAGGGTCGAGGGCAGAAGAGCTTCCTGGCACCTCACCAGCCATCCGTGCTGCTGAGGAGCAGGAGGGCAGCCCCGCAGTTGCCTCCAGCTGGGAGGAGGCCAGCTACGTGATGCCGTGCCTCCGCACATTCTGCTACGAGTGCATCGTGCACTGGGCTGAGAGCACGCCCAAGTGCCCCCTCTGCAAGAGGACGGCCACCTCCATCTTGCACTTGCTGCGGGCGGATGACAACTTTACAGAGCACGTCATCCCACTGTCTGCAGCAGCGTCCACGGCCGTCCACCCGACCAGAAGAGATACCGGTCGCCCAGATGCCCACCATCTCCGTGGCCGTGCAGCATACCAGCCATCAGCTGCGGGGACGGTGCCCAGGGCTCCTGTGGGCAGCCTCCATCCCCACCTCTGGGCATGGCTTTTCCGACAGGACCCATCTCTGCTCCGTCCCCTGCTGCCACGGCTGCGACGAGGGATGCAGTGGATCTTCAGTGACAACCGCTGGGAAGCCGTGCACAGCCTGGTCCTGTCCGGCCTGCACCTGTTTGGCCTGGACGAAGAGAGCCTGGCCCAGCGACTCTGGCGTATCCTGGGCAGCTACATGGGGAGATTTGTGCGGTGGCTGATCAACGCTGTGGTGCCGCAGTGCGGCGGGGAAGCCCGACGGCGGCTGGGCCTAGGGGAGGCCCGTGCTGCCGAGGAGCGAGAGAGCAGCCCCGCAGCTGGCCCCGGCCGTGCCGCCTCCCGAGGGGGCTCTCCAGCCCTTGGTGCAGCCCCCTCCAGCAGCCCTGATGGGTCAGAGGCAGAAGAGCTCCCTGGCACCTCACCAGCCGCCCTTGCTGGGGGTCCCGGCAGCCACCCCTCTGCTCCCACTGCTATTGCCGTGGAGCCATGAGAGGCCCAGGTGGAGCCAGGGCAGGCCCTGTCCAGGCCCTCCTCTCCTGGCGGGGGCAGGGATTGGTCCCCGGGGTTACCCCGGCGAGCCCCGAAGAGGAGAGCCAGCAGCCATGGGGCCACTGCACCGCCAATCCAAAGGCCGTTCTGCAGGCGGTGGAAAGGAGTTGGCAAAAGCAGGGCCGGGCCAGCAGCCGGGGCGCCTGCCAGGCCCCAAGGGGACCAGCAGAGCCAGCGGGCTCATTAGTCTCGCTGTAGTCCACAAATACTACAATAAAGGTCTGAAAGCAGCAGAAATAGCCTTGGCAGTTCTTATCAAGCAGTTGCTGTGGCTGTCCCCGCCTGCGCTGGTTTCTCAGGTGGCCAGAAATGGCGACCCAGCAGACTCGGTGCATCCTCTCCCAAAGGGCGGAAGGGAGGATGACTCTGGTCATCCTCTTGTCTCTTTTAGCGATGGGCTGCAGCATTCGGCACTCGCTCGTCTTTGGTAGCTCCCCCAAGCTCCACAGCCTTGCCAAGATGACAGAGAGTGGCCTCGCAGTGACATCAGCCAGCTCGCTCAGCACCCTCAGAGAAATCCCGTCAGGGTCGATGGACTTGCAGCGGGCAAGGATGCTTGGGAGATTTGTGCAGTAGCTGATCAACGTCGTGGTGCCGCAGAGCGGCTGGGAGGCTTGACGGCGGCATAGCGTGGGGGAGGCCCGTGATGCCGAGGAGGGAGAGAGCAGCCCCTCAGTTGCCCCCGGTCCCTCTGCCACTGAGGGGGCTCTCCAGCCCCCGGTGCAGCCCCCTCCAGCAGCCCTGACGGTTCGGAAGCAGAAGAGCTCCCCAGCACCTCACCAGCCGCCCATGCTGCCGAGGAGCGGGAGGGCATTCCCGCAGTTGCCCCCGGCTCGACCGCCTCTCGAGGGGGCTCTCCAGCACCCGGTGCAGCCCCCCCCAGCAGCCCTGAAGGGTTGGAGGCAGAAGAGCTCTCCGGCACCTCACCAGCTGCCCGTGCTGCCAAGGAGCAGGAGGGCAGCCCCGCAGTTGCCCACGGCCCCGCTGCTCCCGAGGGGGCTCTCCAGCCAACGATGCAGTCCCTCCAGCAGCCCTGACGGGTCGGAGGCAGAAGAGCTTCGTGGCACCTCACCAGCCGCTCATGCTGCCAAGGAGTGGGAGGGCAGCCCCGCAGTTTCCCCCGGCCCCACTGCTCCCCAGGCGGATCTCCAGCCCCTATTGCAGCCCCCTCCAGCAGCCCTGAAGGGTCGGAGGCAGAAGAGCTTCCTGGCACCTCACCAGCCGTCCGTGCTGCTGAGGAGCGGGAGGGCATTCCCGCAGTTGCCCCAGGCCCCGCTGCTCCCGAGGGGGCTCTCCAGCCCCCGGTGCAGCCCCCTCCAGCAGCCCTGACGGGTCGGAATCAGAAGAGCTCCCCGGCACCTCACCAGCCGCTCATGTTGCCGAGGACTGGGAGGGCAGTCCCGCAGTTGCCCCAGGCCCCGCTGCATCCTGAGGGGGCTCTCCAGCTCCCGGTGTAGCCCCCTCCAGCAGCCCTGACGGGACGGAGGCAGAAGAGCTTCCTGACACCTCTCCAGCCGCCCATGCTGCCGAGGAGCGGGAGGGCAGACCCACAGTTGCCCCCAGCCCCACTGCCTCCCGACGGGGCTCTCCAGCCCCATTGCAGCCCCCTCCAGCTGTCCTGACGGGTCGGAGGCAGAAGAGCTTCCTGGCACGTCACCAGCCGTCCGTGCTGCTGAGGAGCGGGAGGGCAGCCCCGCAGTTGCCTCCAGCTGGGAGGAGGCCAGCTACGTGATGCCGTGCCTCCACAAATTCTGCTACGAGTGCACCGTGCGCAGGGCTGAGAGCACGCCCAAGTGCCCCCTCTGCAAGAGGACGGTCCTCTCCATCTTGCACTCGCTGCGGGCGGATGACAACTTTGCAGAGCACGTCATCCCACCGCCTACAGTAGCGTCCACGGCAGTCCACCCGACCAGAAGAGATACCGGTCGCCCAGACGTCCACCATCTCCGTGGCCGTGCAGCATACCAGCCATCAGCTGTTGGGACGGTGCCCAGGGCTCTTGTGGCCAGCCTCCATCCCCACCTCTGGGCATGGCTCTTCCGACAGGACCCATCTCTGCTCCGTCCCCTGCTGCCATGGCTGCGACGGGGGCTGCAGTGGAACTTCAGCGACAACCGCTGGGAAGCCGTGCACAGCCTGGTCCTGTCCGGCCTGCACCTGTTTGGCCTGGACGAAGAGAGCCTGGCCCAGCGGCTCTGGCGTGTCCTGGGCAGCTACACAGGTATATTTGTGCGGTGGCTGATCAAAGCCGTGGTGCCGCAGTGCGGCGGGGAGGCCCGACGGCAGCTGGGCCTAGGGGAGGCCCGTGCTGCCGAGGAGCGAGAGAGCAGCCCCGCAGCTGGCCCCGGCCGTGCCGCCTCCCGAGGGGGCTCTCCAGCCCTTGGTGCAGCCCCCTCCAGCAGCCCTGACGGGTCGGAGGCAGAAGAGCTCCCTGGCACCTCACCAGCCGCCCTTGCTGGGGGTCCCGCCAGCCACCCCTCTGCTCCCATTGCCATTGCCGCGGAGCCATGAGAGGCCCAGGAGGAGCCAGGGCAGGCCCTGTCCAGGCCCTCCTCTCCTGGCGGGGGCAGGGATTGGTCCCTGGGGTTACCCCGGCGAGCCCCGAAGAGGAGAGCCAGCAGCCATGGGGCCACTGCACCGCCAAACATGAGGCCGTTCTGCAGGCGGCGGAAAGGAGCTGGCAAAAGCAGGGCCGGGCCAGCAGCCGGGGCGCCTGCCAGGCCCCAAGGGGACCAGCAGAGCCAGCGGGCTCATTAGTCTCGCTGTAGTCCACAAATACTACAATAAAGGTCTGAAAGTAGCAGAAATAGCCTTGGCAGTTCTTATCAAGCAGTTGCTGTGGCTGTCCCCGCCTGCGCCGGTTTCTCAGGTGGCCAGAAATGGCGACCCAGCAGACTCGGTGCATCCTCTCTCAAAGGGCGGAAGGGAGGATGACTCTGGTCATCCTCTTGTCTCTTTTAGCGATGGGCTGCAGCATTCGGCACTCGCTCGTCTTTGGTAGCTCCCCCAAGCTCCACAGCCTTGCCAAGATGACAGAGAGTGGCCTCGCAGTGACATCAGCCAGCTCGCTCAGCACCCTCAGAGAAATCCCGTCAGGGTCGATGGACTTGTAGCGGGCAAGGATGCTTGGGAGATTTGTGCAGTAGCTGATCAACGTCGTGGTGCCGCAGTGCGGCGGGGAGGCTTGACGGCGGATGAGCGTGGGGGAGGCCCGTGCTGCCGAGGAGGGAGAGAGCAGCCCCTCAGTTGCCCCCGGTCCCTCTGCCACCGAGGGGGCTCTCCAGACCCCGGTGCAGCCCCCTCCAGCAGCCCTGACGGTTCGGAAGCAGAAGAGCTCCCCAGCACCTCACCAGCTGCCCGTGCTGCCAAGCAGCAGGAGGGCAGCCCCGCAGTTGCCCCCGGCCCCGCTGCTCCCCAGGGGTCTCTCCAGCCCACGATGCATTCCCTCCAGCAGCCCTGACGGGTCGGAGGCAGTAGAGATTCCTGGCACCTCACCAGCCGCCCGTGCTGCCTAGGAGCAGGGCAACCCCGCAGTTGCCCGCGGCCCCGCTGCCTCCCGAGGGGACTCTCCAGTCCCCATTGCAGCCCCCTCCAGCAGCCCTGACGGGTCGGAATCAGAAGAGCTCCCCGGCACCTCACCAGCCGCTCATGTTGCCGAGGACTGGGAGGGCAGTCCCGCAGTTTCCACCGGCCCCACTGCTCCCCAGGCGGATCTCCAGCCCCCATTGCAGCCCCCTCCAGCAGCCCTGAGGGGTCGGAGGCAGAAGAGCTTCCTGGCACCTCACCAGCCGTCCGTGCTGCTGAGGAGCGGGAGGGCATTCCCGCAGTTGCCCCAGGCCCCGCTGCTCCCGAGGGGGCTCTCCAGCCCCCGGTGCAGACCCCTCCAGCAGCCCTGACGGGTCGGAATCAGAAGAGCTCCCCGGCACCTCACCAGCCGCTCATGTTGCCGAGGACTGGGAGGGCAGTCCCGCAGTTGCCCCAGGCCCCGCTGCATCCTGAGGGGGCTCTCCAGCTCCCGGTGTAGCCCCCTCCAGCAGCCCTGACGGTTCGGAAGCAGAAGAGCTCCCCAGCACCTCACCAGCTGCCCGTGCTGCCAAGCAGCAGGAGGGCAGCCCCGCAGTTGCCCCCGGCCCCGCTGCTCCCCAGGGGTCTCTCCAGCCCACGATGCATTCCCTCCAGCAGCCCTGACGGGTCGGAGGCAGTAGAGATTCCTGGCACCTCACCAGCCGCCCGTGCTGCCTAGGAGCAGGGCAACCCCGCAGTTGCCCGCGGCCCCGCTGCCTCCCGAGGGGACTCTCCAGTCCCCATTGCAGCCCCCTCCAGCAGCCCTGACGGGTCGGAATCAGAAGAGCTCCCCGGCACCTCACCAGCCGCTCATGTTGCCGAGGACTGGGAGGGCAGTCCCGCAGTTTCCACCGGCCCCACTGCTCCCCAGGCGGATCTCCAGCCCCCATTGCAGCCCCCTCCAGCAGCCCTGAGGGGTCGGAGGCAGAAGAGCTTCCTGGCACCTCACCAGCCGTCCGTGCTGCTGAGGAGCGGGAGGGCATTCCCGCAGTTGCCCCAGGCCCCGCTGCTCCCGAGGGGGCTCTCCAGCCCCCGGTGCAGACCCCTCCAGCAGCCCTGACGGGTCGGAATCAGAAGAGCTCCCCGGCACCTCACCAGCCGCTCATGTTGCCGAGGACTGGGAGGGCAGTCCCGCAGTTGCCCCAGGCCCCGCTGCATCCTGAGGGGGCTCTCCAGCTCCCGGTGTAGCCCCCTCCAGCAGCCCTGACGGGACGGAGGCAGAAGAGCTTCCTGACACCTCTCCAGCCGCCCATGCTGCCGAGGAGCGGGAGGGCAGACCCACAGTTGCCCCCAGCCCCACTGCCTCCCGACGGGGCTCTCCAGCCCCATTGCAGCCCCCTCCAGCTGTCCTGACGGGTCGGAGGCAGAAGAGCTTCCTGGCACGTCACCAGCCGTCCGTGCTGCTGAGGAGCGGGAGGGCAGCCCCGCAGTTGCCTCCAGCTGGGAGGAGGCCAGCTACGTGATGCCGTGCCTCCACAAATTCTGCTACGAGTACATCGTACACTGGGCTCAGAGGACGCCCAAGTGCCCCCTCTGCAAGAGGACGGTCACCTCCATCTTGCACTCGCTGCGGGCAGATGACAACTTTACAGAGCACGTCATCCCACTGCCTGCAGCAGCGTCCACGGCCGTCCACCCGACCAGAAGATCTCCGGTCGCCCAGACGCCCACCATCTCCGTGGCCGTGCAGCATACCAGCCATCAGCTGTGGAGACGGTGCCCAGGGCTCCTGTGGGCAGCCTCCATCCCCACCTCTGGGCATGGCTCTTCCGACAGGACCCATCTCTGCTCCGTCCCCTGCTGCCACGGCTGCGACGGAGGATGCAGTGGATCTTCAGCGACAACCGCTGGGAAGCCGTGCACAGCCTGGTCCTGTCCGGCCTGCACCTGTTTGGCCTGGACGAAGAGAGCCTGGCCCAGCGGCTCTGGCGTCTCCTGGGCAGCTACACAGTGAGATTTGTGCGGTGGCTGATCAACGCCGTGGTGCCGCAGTGCGGCGGGGAGGCCCGACGGCAGCTGGGCCTAGGGGAGGCCCGTGCTGCCGAGGAGCGAGAGAGCAGCCCCGCAGCTGGCCCCGGCCGTGCCGCCTCCCGAGGGGGCTCTCCAGCCCTTGGTGCAGCCCCCTCCAGCAGCCCTGACGGGTCGGAGGCAGAAGAGCTCCCTGGCACCTCACCAGCCGCCCTTGCTGGGGGTCCCGCCAGCCACCCCTCTTCTCCCACGGCCATTGCCGCGGAGCCACGACAGCCCCAGGAGGAGCCAGGGCAGGCCCTGCCCAGGCCCTCCTCTCCTGGCGGGTGCAGGGATTGGTCCCCAGGGTTACCCCGGCGAGCCCCGAAGAGGAGAGCCAGCAGCCATGGGGCCACTGCACCGCCAATCCAAAGGCCGTTCTGCAGGCGGCAGAAAGGAGCTGGCAAAAGCAGGGCCGGGCCAGCAGCCGGGGCGCCTGCCAGGCCCCAAGGGGACCAGCAGAGCCAGCGGGCTCATTAGTCTCGCTGTAGTCCACAAATACTACAATAAAGGTCTGAAAGCAGCAGAAATAGCCTTGGCAGTTCTTATCAAGCAGTTGCTGTGGCTGTCCCCGCCTGCGCCGGTTTCTCAGGTGGCCAGAAATGGCGACCCAGCAGACTCGGTGCATCCTCTCCCAAAGGGCGGAAGGGAGGATGACTCTGGTCATCCTCTTGTCTCTTTTAGCGATGGGCTGCAGCATTCGGCACTCGCTCGTCTTTGGTAGCTCCCCCAAGCTCCACAGCCTTGCCAAGATGACAGAGAGTGGCCTCGCAGTGACATCAGCCAGCTCGCTCAGCACCCTCAGAGAAATCCCGTCAGGGTCGATGGACTTGCAGCGGGCAAGGATGCTTGGGAGATTTGTGCAGTAGCTGATCAACGTCGTGGTGCCGCAGAGCGGCTGGGAGGCTTGACGGCGGCATAGCGTGGGGGAGGCCCGTGATGCCGAGGAGGGAGAGAGCAGCCCCTCAGTTGCCCCCGGTCCCTCTGCCACTGAGGGGGCTCTCCAGCCCCCGGTGCAGCCCCCTCCAGCAGCCCTGACGGTTCGGAAGCAGAAGAGCTCCCCAGCACCTCACCAGCCGCCCATGCTGCCGAGGAGCGGGAGGGCATTCCCGCAGTTGCCCCCGGCTCGACCGCCTCTCGAGGGGGCTCTCCAGCACCCGGTGCAGCCCCCCCCAGCAGCCCTGAAGGGTTGGAGGCAGAAGAGCTCTCCGGCACCTCACCAGCTGCCCGTGCTGCCAAGGAGCAGGAGGGCAGCCCCGCAGTTGCCCACGGCCCCGCTGCTCCCGAGGGGGCTCTCCAGCCAACGATGCAGTCCCTCCAGCAGCCCTGACGGGTCGGAGGCAGAAGAGCTTCGTGGCACCTCACCAGCCGCTCATGCTGCCAAGGAGTGGGAGGGCAGCCCCGCAGTTTCCCCCGGCCCCACTGCTCCCCAGGCGGATCTCCAGCCCCTATTGCAGCCCCCTCCAGCAGCCCTGAAGGGTCGGAGGCAGAAGAGCTTCCTGGCACCTCACCAGCCGTCCGTGCTGCTGAGGAGCGGGAGGGCATTCCCGCAGTTGCCCCAGGCCCCGCTGCTCCCGAGGGGGCTCTCCAGCCCCCGGTGCAGCCCCCTCCAGCAGCCCTGACGGGTCGGAATCAGAAGAGCTCCCCGGCACCTCACCAGCCGCTCATGTTGCCGAGGACTGGGAGGGCAGTCCCGCAGTTGCCCCAGGCCCCGCTGCATCCTGAGGGGGCTCTCCAGCTCCCGGTGTAGCCCCCTCCAGCAGCCCTGACGGGACGGAGGCAGAAGAGCTTCCTGACACCTCTCCAGCCGCCCATGCTGCCGAGGAGCGGGAGGGCAGACCCACAGTTGCCCCCAGCCCCACTGCCTCCCGACGGGGCTCTCCAGCCCCATTGCAGCCCCCTCCAGCTGTCCTGACGGGTCGGAGGCAGAAGAGCTTCCTGGCACGTCACCAGCCGTCCGTGCTGCTGAGGAGCGGGAGGGCAGCCCCGCAGTTGCCTCCAGCTGGGAGGAGGCCAGCTACGTGATGCCGTGCCTCCACAAATTCTGCTACGAGTGCACCGTGCGCAGGGCTGAGAGCACGCCCAAGTGCCCCCTCTGCAAGAGGACGGTCCTCTCCATCTTGCACTCGCTGCGGGCGGATGACAACTTTGCAGAGCACGTCATCCCACCGCCTACAGTAGCGTCCACGGCAGTCCACCCGACCAGAAGAGATACCGGTCGCCCAGACGTCCACCATCTCCGTGGCCGTGCAGCATACCAGCCATCAGCTGTTGGGACGGTGCCCAGGGCTCTTGTGGCCAGCCTCCATCCCCACCTCTGGGCATGGCTCTTCCGACAGGACCCATCTCTGCTCCGTCCCCTGCTGCCATGGCTGCGACGGGGGCTGCAGTGGAACTTCAGCGACAACCGCTGGGAAGCCGTGCACAGCCTGGTCCTGTCCGGCCTGCACCTGTTTGGCCTGGACGAAGAGAGCCTGGCCCAGCGGCTCTGGCGTGTCCTGGGCAGCTACACAGGTATATTTGTGCGGTGGCTGATCAAAGCCGTGGTGCCGCAGTGCGGCGGGGAGGCCCGACGGCAGCTGGGCCTAGGGGAGGCCCGTGCTGCCGAGGAGCGAGAGAGCAGCCCCGCAGCTGGCCCCGGCCGTGCCGCCTCCCGAGGGGGCTCTCCAGCCCTTGGTGCAGCCCCCTCCAGCAGCCCTGACGGGTCGGAGGCAGAAGAGCTCCCTGGCACCTCACCAGCCGCCCTTGCTGGGGGTCCCGCCAGCCACCCCTCTGCTCCCATTGCCATTGCCGCGGAGCCATGAGAGGCCCAGGAGGAGCCAGGGCAGGCCCTGTCCAGGCCCTCCTCTCCTGGCGGGGGCAGGGATTGGTCCCTGGGGTTACCCCGGCGAGCCCCGAAGAGGAGAGCCAGCAGCCATGGGGCCACTGCACCGCCAAACATGAGGCCGTTCTGCAGGCGGCGGAAAGGAGCTGGCAAAAGCAGGGCCGGGCCAGCAGCCGGGGCGCCTGCCAGGCCCCAAGGGGACCAGCAGAGCCAGCGGGCTCATTAGTCTCGCTGTAGTCCACAAATACTACAATAAAGGTCTGAAAGTAGCAGAAATAGCCTTGGCAGTTCTTATCAAGCAGTTGCTGTGGCTGTCCCCGCCTGCGCCGGTTTCTCAGGTGGCCAGAAATGGCGACCCAGCAGACTCGGTGCATCCTCTCTCAAAGGGCGGAAGGGAGGATGACTCTGGTCATCCTCTTGTCTCTTTTAGCGATGGGCTGCAGCATTCGGCACTCGCTCGTCTTTGGTAGCTCCCCCAAGCTCCACAGCCTTGCCAAGATGACAGAGAGTGGCCTCGCAGTGACATCAGCCAGCTCGCTCAGCACCCTCAGAGAAATCCCGTCAGGGTCGATGGACTTGTAGCGGGCAAGGATGCTTGGGAGATTTGTGCAGTAGCTGATCAACGTCGTGGTGCCGCAGTGCGGCGGGGAGGCTTGACGGCGGATGAGCGTGGGGGAGGCCCGTGCTGCCGAGGAGGGAGAGAGCAGCCCCTCAGTTGCCCCCGGTCCCTCTGCCACCGAGGGGGCTCTCCAGACCCCGGTGCAGCCCCCTCCAGCAGCCCTGACGGTTCGGAAGCAGAAGAGCTCCCCAGCACCTCACCAGCTGCCCGTGCTGCCAAGCAGCAGGAGGGCAGCCCCGCAGTTGCCCCCGGCCCCGCTGCTCCCCAGGGGTCTCTCCAGCCCACGATGCATTCCCTCCAGCAGCCCTGACGGGTCGGAGGCAGTAGAGATTCCTGGCACCTCACCAGCCGCCCGTGCTGCCTAGGAGCAGGGCAACCCCGCAGTTGCCCGCGGCCCCGCTGCCTCCCGAGGGGACTCTCCAGTCCCCATTGCAGCCCCCTCCAGCAGCCCTGACGGGTCGGAATCAGAAGAGCTCCCCGGCACCTCACCAGCCGCTCATGTTGCCGAGGACTGGGAGGGCAGTCCCGCAGTTTCCACCGGCCCCACTGCTCCCCAGGCGGATCTCCAGCCCCCATTGCAGCCCCCTCCAGCAGCCCTGAGGGGTCGGAGGCAGAAGAGCTTCCTGGCACCTCACCAGCCGTCCGTGCTGCTGAGGAGCGGGAGGGCATTCCCGCAGTTGCCCCAGGCCCCGCTGCTCCCGAGGGGGCTCTCCAGCCCCCGGTGCAGACCCCTCCAGCAGCCCTGACGGGTCGGAATCAGAAGAGCTCCCCGGCACCTCACCAGCCGCTCATGTTGCCGAGGACTGGGAGGGCAGTCCCGCAGTTGCCCCAGGCCCCGCTGCATCCTGAGGGGGCTCTCCAGCTCCCGGTGTAGCCCCCTCCAGCAGCCCTGACGGTTCGGAAGCAGAAGAGCTCCCCAGCACCTCACCAGCTGCCCGTGCTGCCAAGCAGCAGGAGGGCAGCCCCGCAGTTGCCCCCGGCCCCGCTGCTCCCCAGGGGTCTCTCCAGCCCACGATGCATTCCCTCCAGCAGCCCTGACGGGTCGGAGGCAGTAGAGATTCCTGGCACCTCACCAGCCGCCCGTGCTGCCTAGGAGCAGGGCAACCCCGCAGTTGCCCGCGGCCCCGCTGCCTCCCGAGGGGACTCTCCAGTCCCCATTGCAGCCCCCTCCAGCAGCCCTGACGGGTCGGAATCAGAAGAGCTCCCCGGCACCTCACCAGCCGCTCATGTTGCCGAGGACTGGGAGGGCAGTCCCGCAGTTTCCACCGGCCCCACTGCTCCCCAGGCGGATCTCCAGCCCCCATTGCAGCCCCCTCCAGCAGCCCTGAGGGGTCGGAGGCAGAAGAGCTTCCTGGCACCTCACCAGCCGTCCGTGCTGCTGAGGAGCGGGAGGGCATTCCCGCAGTTGCCCCAGGCCCCGCTGCTCCCGAGGGGGCTCTCCAGCCCCCGGTGCAGACCCCTCCAGCAGCCCTGACGGGTCGGAATCAGAAGAGCTCCCCGGCACCTCACCAGCCGCTCATGTTGCCGAGGACTGGGAGGGCAGTCCCGCAGTTGCCCCAGGCCCCGCTGCATCCTGAGGGGGCTCTCCAGCTCCCGGTGTAGCCCCCTCCAGCAGCCCTGACGGGACGGAGGCAGAAGAGCTTCCTGACACCTCTCCAGCCGCCCATGCTGCCGAGGAGCGGGAGGGCAGACCCACAGTTGCCCCCAGCCCCACTGCCTCCCGACGGGGCTCTCCAGCCCCATTGCAGCCCCCTCCAGCTGTCCTGACGGGTCGGAGGCAGAAGAGCTTCCTGGCACGTCACCAGCCGTCCGTGCTGCTGAGGAGCGGGAGGGCAGCCCCGCAGTTGCCTCCAGCTGGGAGGAGGCCAGCTACGTGATGCCGTGCCTCCACAAATTCTGCTACGAGTACATCGTACACTGGGCTCAGAGGACGCCCAAGTGCCCCCTCTGCAAGAGGACGGTCACCTCCATCTTGCACTCGCTGCGGGCAGATGACAACTTTACAGAGCACGTCATCCCACTGCCTGCAGCAGCGTCCACGGCCGTCCACCCGACCAGAAGATCTCCGGTCGCCCAGACGCCCACCATCTCCGTGGCCGTGCAGCATACCAGCCATCAGCTGTGGAGACGGTGCCCAGGGCTCCTGTGGGCAGCCTCCATCCCCACCTCTGGGCATGGCTCTTCCGACAGGACCCATCTCTGCTCCGTCCCCTGCTGCCACGGCTGCGACGGGGGATGCAGTGGATCTTCAGCGACAACCGCTGGGAAGCCGTGCACAGCCTGGTCCTGTCCGGCCTGCACCTGTTTGGCCTGGACGAAGAGAGCCTGGCCCAGCGGCTCTGGCGTCTCCTGGGCAGCTACACAGTGAGATTTGTGCGGTGGCTGATCAACGCCGTGGTGCCGCAGTGCGGCGGGGAGGCCCGACGGCAGCTGGGCCTAGGGGAGGCCCGTGCTGCCGAGGAGCGAGAGAGCAGCCCCGCAGCTGGCCCCGGCCGTGCCGCCTCCCGAGGGGGCTCTCCAGCCCTTGGTGCAGCCCCCTCCAGCAGCCCTGACGGGTCGGAGGCAGAAGAGATCCCTGGCACCTCACCAGCCGCCCTTGCTGGGGGTCCCGCCAGCCACCCCTCTTCTCCCACGGCCATTGCCGCGGAGCCACGACAGCCCCAGGAGGAGCCAGGGCAGGCCCTGCCCAGGCCCTCCTCTCCTGGCGGGTGCAGGGATTGGTCCCCAGGGTTACCCCGGCGAGCCCCGAAGAGGAGAGCCAGCAGCCATGGGGCCACTGCACCGCCAATCCAAAGGCCGTTCTGCAGGCGGCAGAAAGGAGCTGGCAAAAGCAGGGCCGGGCCAGCAGCCGGGGCGCCTGCCAGGCCCCAAGGGGACCAGCAGAGCCAGCGGGCTCATTAGTCTCGCTGTAGTCCACAAATACTACAATAAAGGTCTGAAAGCAGCAGAAATAGCCTTGGCAGTTCTTATCAAGCAGTTGCTGTGGCTGTCCCCGCCTGCGCCGGTTTCTCAGGTGGCCAGAAATGGCGACCCAGCAGACTCGGTGCATCCTCTCCCAAAGGGCGGAAGGGAGGATGACTCTGGTCATCCTCTTGTCTCTTTTAGCGATGGGCTGCAGCATTCGGCACTCGCTCGTCTTTGGTAGCTCCCCCAAGCTCCACAGCCTTGCCAAGATGACAGAGAGTGGCCTCGCAGTGACATCAGCCAGCTCGCTCAGCACCCTCAGAGAAATCCCGTCAGGGTCGATGGACTTGTAGCGGGCAAGGTTTGCTTGGACACCCCCGAGCCGACCGTGCTCTGGTACTGCAGTTCCCCTGCCCGTGGGCTAAAACACCTGCGAGCAGTGTCAGTGGCAGCTCTGCTGAGAGCTGCCTCCCACCTAGCTCTTCCCGGAACAAGCCACCGCATTCTCTCCTGAGGTCCAGGGCCAAGTCCAGGGGGACGATCTGCTCCCTGCTCCTGCTTGCCATGCCATTTCTGAGACAAGCCAGAATGCTGTTGGCCTTCTTGGCCACCTGGGTGTCCCTGACACCCTCCAGAAATCCTCCTGATGGCCTGTCCCTCACAGCAGGTGCCACGGAGGTTGACGTTCCCCAGCAGAACCAGTGCCAGTGAGCAGAAACTCAGCCACGCCAGGAACACTGTAGTTCCGCGTCCTTGCATGATGCTCTGGCTGAAATGCACAAACCAGCAGTATAAGACAGGGCCAGCAGATTGAACATGACTCTCTGTTTCCTCCAAACATCTTACCACAAATCAAGGTTGCTTTCTTGTCATTTGGTTCAAGGCGCTTTTTTGCCCTTAGGACTCTAGAAATGAAGACTGATGGCTCAGAAACTGCCTCTTCGGAAAGAGGCAACACTTTGAGCTCGTGATGGTGGTTAGGAGAGCTGTTAGTGGGGCAGACGTGTGGCAGGATTGCAGCAGGGCAGCACAGCCTGGAGACGAAATGTGACATCCCCAGAGACGGACTGTGACCAGGCGTCCCTTGCTGCTTATAAGGGGGCGCCCAGCCCCACTCAGCCAGCTTCTGCCCGGACTCCAGCTGAGCAGGTTGCGAGGTCTGGAGTACTGAGCGAGGCCTTGGTGCTGGTGCCGTGCTCGGTGAGTTGTTTCTTGCAGCTCTCCGTGCCCGAGCCCAGAGCCCTTGGAGGACTGTCTGCGGACCTGCCAGCTTCAGGCAGCCACAGTACCCGGGAGCCGCGCTCACAGCAGCAGAGGTGAGTGGGCAGGGAAACCTCCTCACCCTGGGCAGCTCGGAGGGTTTCCTTCCGCAGGGACCTGGGCACTTTTTCCAGCCCTGCCCGGGCCAGCCACTGACTGTGGCCTCTCTTCCTCTAATAGCGCAACACCCGCTGCTGCTGCGCCCGTGAGAGGGAGCAGTTTGTCATCCCCAGCTCCCCCCAGCACACAGCAGCACGCAGGAGCACGGCCACAGAGCTGGACAACTGCTGTCCCATCTGCCTGGACAGCTGGGAGGAGGCCAGCTACGTGATGCCGTGCCTCCACACATTCTGCTACGAGTGCACCGTGCGCAGGGCTGAGACCACGCCCAAGTGCCCCCTCTGCAAGAGGATGGTCACCTCCATCTTGCACTCGCTGCGGGTGGATGACAACTTTGCAGAGCACGTCAACCCACCACCTGCAGCAGCGTCCACGGCCGTCCACCCGACCAGAAGAGATCCCGGTCGCCCAGACGCCCACTATCTCCGTGGCCGTGCAGCATACCAGCCATCAGCTGTTGGGACGGTGCCCAGGGCTCCTGTGGGCAGCCTCCATCCCCACCTCTGGGCATGGCTCTTCCGACAGGACCCATCTCTGCTCCGTCCCCTGCTGCCATGGCTGCGACGGGGGCTGCAGTGGATCTTCAGCGACAACCGCTGGCAAGCCGTGCACAGCCTGGTCCTGTCCGGCCTGCACCTGTTTGGCCTGGACGAAGAGAGCCTGGCCCAGTGGCTCTGGCGTATCCTGGGCAGCTACACAGGGATATTTGTGCGGTGGCTGATCAACGCCGTGGTGCCGCAGTGCGGCGGGGAAGCCCGACGGCAGCTGGGCCTAGGGGAGGCCCGTGCTGCCGAGGAGCGAGAGAGCAGCCCCGCAGCTGGCCCCGGCCGTGCCGCCTCCTGAGGGGGCTCTCCAGCCCTTGGTGCAGCCCCCTCCAGCAGCCCTGACGGGTCGGAGGCAGAAGAGCTCCCTGGCACCTCACCAGCCGCCCTTGCTGGGGGTCCCGCCAGCCACCCCTCTTCTCCCACGGCCATTGCCGCGGAGCCACGACAGCCCCAGGAGGAGCCAGGGCAGGCCCTGCCCAGGCCCTCCTCTCCTGGCGGGGGCAGGGATTGGTCCCTGGGTTACCCCGGCGAGCCCCGAAGAGGAGAGCCAGCAGCCATGGGGCCACTGCACCGCCAATCCAAACGCCGTTCTGCAGGCGGCAGAAAGGAGCTGGCAAAAGCAGGGCCGGGCCAGCAGCCGGGGCGCCTGCCAGGCCCCAAGGGGACCAGCAGAGCCAGCGGGCTCATTAGTCTCGCTGTAGTCCACAAATACTACAATAAAGGTCTGAAAGCAGCAGAAATAGCCTTGGCAGTTCTTATCAAGCAGTTGCTGTGGCTGTCCCCGCCTGCGCCAGTTTCTCAGGTGGCCAGAAATGGCGACCCAGCAGACTCGGTGCATCCTCTCCCAAAGGGCGGAAGGGAGGATGACTCTGGTCATCCTCTTGTCTCTTTTAGCGATGGGCTGCAGCATTCGGCACTCGCTCGTCTTTGGTAGCTCCCCCAAGCTCCACAGCCTTGCCAAGATGACAGAGAGTGGCCTCGCAGTGACATCAGCCAGCTCGCTCAGCACCCTCAGAGAAATCCCGTCAGGGTCGATGGACTTGTAGCGGGCAAGGTTTGCTTGGACACCCCCGAGCCGACCGTGCTCTGGTACTGCAGTTCCCCTGCCCGTGGGCTAAAACACCTGCGAGCAGTGTCAGTGGCAGCTCTGCTGAGAGCTGCCTCCCACCTAGCTCTTCCCGGAACAAGCCACCGCATTCTCTCCTGAGGTCCACGGCCAAGTCCAGGGGGACGATCTGCTCCCTGCTCCCTGCTCCTGCTTGCCATGCCATTTCTGAGACAAGCCAGAATGCTGTTGGCCTTCTTGGCCACCTGGGTGTCCCTGACACCCTCCAGAAATCCTCCTGATGGCCTGTCCCTCACAGCAGGTGCCACGGAGGTTGACGTTCCCCAGCAGAACCAGTGCCAGTGAGCAGAAACTCAGCCACGCCAGGAACACTGTAGTTCCGCATCCTTGCATGATGCTCTGGCTGAAATGCACAAACCAGCAGTACAAGACAGGGCCAGCAGATTGAACATGACTCTCTGTTTCCTCCAAACATCTTACCACAAATCAAGGTTGCTTTCTTGTCATTTGGTTCAAGGCGCTTTTTTGCCCTTAGGACTCTAGAAATGAAGACTGATGGCTCAGAAACTGCCTCTTCGGAAAGAGGCAACACTTTGAGCTCGTGATGGTGGTTAGGAGAGCTGTTAGTGGGGCAGACGTGTGGCAGGATTGCAGCAGGGCAGCACAGCCTGGAGACGAAATGTGACATCCCCAGAGACGGACTGTGACCAGGCGTCCCTTGCTGCTTATAAGGGGGCGCCCAGCCCCACTCAGCCAGCTTCTGCCCGGACTCCAGCTGAGCAGGTTGCGAGGTCTGGAGTACTGAGCGAGGCCTTGGTGCTGGTGCCGTGCTTGGTGAGTTGTTTCTTGCAGCTCTCCGTGCCCGAGCCCAGAGCCCTTGGAGGACTGTCTGCGGCCCTGCCAGCTTCAGGCAGCCACAGTACCCGGGAGCCGCGCTCACAGCAGCAGAGGTGAGTGGGCAGGGAAACCTCCTCACCCTGGGCAGCTCGGAGGGTTTCCTTCCGCAGGGACCTGGGCACTTCTTCCAGCCCTGCCCGGGCCAGCCACTGACTGTGGCCTCTCTTCCTCTAATAGCGCAACACCCGCTGCTGCTGCGCCCGTGAGAGGGAGCAGTTTGTCATCCCCAGCTCCCCCCAGCACACAGCAGCACGCAGGAGCACGGCCACAGAGCTGGACAACTGCTGTCCCAACTGCCTGGACAGCTGGGAGGAGGCCAGCTACGTGATGCCGTGCCTCCACACATTCTGCTACGAGTGCACCGTGCGCAGGGCTGAGAGCACGCCCAAGTGCCCCCTCTGCAAGAGCACGGTCACCTCCATCTTGCACTCGCTGCGGGTGGATGACAACTTTGCAGAGCACGTCATCCCACCACCTGCAGCAGCGTCCACGGCCGTCCACCCGACCAGAAGAGATCCCGGTCGCCCAGACGCCCACTATCTCCGTGGCCGTGCAGCATACCAGCCATCAGCTGTTGGGACGGTGCCCAGGGCTCCTGTGGGCAGCCTCCATCCCCACCTCTGGGCATGGCTCTTCCGACAGGACCCATCTCTGCTCCGTCCCCTGCTGCCACGGCTGCGACGAGGGCTGCAGTGGATCTTCAGCGACAACCGCTGGGAAGCCGTGCACAGCCTGGTCCTGTCCGGCCTGCACCTGTTTGGCCTGGACGAAGAGAACCTGGCCCAGCGGCTCTGGCGTGTCCTGGGCAGCTACACAGGGATATTTGTGCGGTGGCTGATCAACGCCGTGGTGCCGCAGTGCGGCGGGGAGGCCCGACGGCAGCTGGGCCTAGGGGAGGCCCGTGCTGCCGAGGAGCGAGAGAGCAGCCCCGCAGCTGGCCCCGGCCGTGCCGCCTCCTGAGGGGGCTCTCCAGCCCTTAGTGCAGCCCCCTCCAGCAGCCCTGACGGGTCGGAGGCAGAAGAGCTCCCTGGCACCTCACCAGCCGCCCTTGCTGGGGGTCCCGCCAGCCACCCCTCTGCTCCCACTGCCATTGCTGCGGAGCCACGACAGCCCCAGGAGGAGCCAGGGCAGGCCCTGCCCAGGCCCTCCTCTCCTGGCGGGTGCAGGGATTGGTCCCTGGGTTACCCCGGCGAGCCCCGGAGAGGAGGGCCCGCAGCCATGGGGCCACTGCACCGCCAATCCAAAGGCCGTTCTGCAGGCGGCGGAAAGGAGCTGGCAAAAGCAGGGCCGGGCCAGCAGCCGGGGCGCCTGCCAGGCCCCAAGGGGACCAGCAGAGCCAGCGGGCTCATTAGTCTCGCTGTAGTCCACAAATACTACAATAAAGGTCTGAAAGTAGCAGAAATAGCCTTGGCAGTTCTTATCAAGCAGTTGCTGTGGCTGTCCCCGCCTGCGCCGGTTTCTCAGGTGGCCAGAAATGGCGACCCAGCAGACTCGGTGCATCCTCTCCCAAAGGGCGGAAGGGAGGATGACTCTGGTCATCCTCTTGTCTCTTTTAGCGATGGGCTGCAGCATTCGGCACTCGCTCGTCTTTGGTAGCTCCCCCAAGCTCCACAGCCTTGCCAAGATGACAGAGAGTGGCCTCGCAGTGACATCAGCCAGCTCGCTCAGCACCCTCAGAGAAATCCTGTCAGGGTCGATGGACTTGTAGCGGGCAAGGTTTGCTTGGACACCCCCGAGCCGACCGTGCTCTGGTACTGCAGTTCCCCTGCCCGTGGGCTAAAACACCTGCGAGCAGTGTCAGTGGCAGCTCTGCTGAGAGCTGCCTCCCACCTAGCTCTTCCCGGAACAAGCCACCGCATTCTCTCCTGAGGTCCAGGGCCAAGTCCAGGGGGACGATCTGCTCCCTGCTCCTGCTTGCCACGCCATTTCTGAGACAAGCCAGAATGCTGTTGGCCTTCTTGGCCACCTGGGTGTCCCTGACACCCTCCAGAAATCCTCCTGATAGCCTTTCCCTCACAGCAGGTGCCACGGAGGTTGACGTTCCCCAGCAGAACCAGTGCCAGTGAGCAGAAACTCAGCCACGCCAGGAACACTGTAGTTCCGCGTCCTTGCATGATGCTCTGGCTGAAATGCACAAACCAGCAGTACAAGACAGGGCCAGCAGATTGAACATGACTCTCTGTTTCCTCCAAACATCTTACCACAAATCAAGGTTGCTTTCTTGTCATTTGGTTCAAGGCGCTTTTTTGCCCTTAGGACTCTAGAAATGAAGACTGATGGCTCAGAAACTGCCTCTTCGGAAAGAGGCAAGACTTTGAGCTCGTGATGGTGGTTAGGAGAGCTGTTAGTGGGGCAGACGTGTGGCAGGATTGCAGCAGGGCAGCACAGCCTGGAGACGAAATGTGACATCCCCAGAGACGGACTGTGACCAGGCGTCCCTTGCTGCTTATAAGGGGGCGCCCAGCCCCACTCAGCCAGCTTCTGCCCGGACTCCAGCTGAGCAGGTTGCGAGGTCTGGAGTACTGAGCGAGGCCTTGGTGCTGGTGCCGTGCTTGGTGAGTTGTTTCTTGCAGCTCTCCGTGCCCGAGCCCAGAGCCCTTGGAGGACTGTCTGCGGCCCTGCCAGATTCAGGCAGCCGCAGTAGCCGGGAGCCGCGCTCACAGCAGCAGAGGTGAGTGGGCAGGGAAACCTCCTCACTCTGGGCAGCTCGGAGGGTTTCCTTCCGCAGGGACCTGGGCACTTCTTCCAGCCCTGCCCGGGCCAGCCACTGACTGTGGCCTCTCTTCCTCTAATAGCGCAACACCCGCTGCTGCTGCGCCCGTGAGAGGGAGCAGTTTGTCATCCCCAGCTCCCCCCAGCACACAGCAGCACGCAGGAGCACGGCCACAGAGCTGGACAACTGCTGTCCCAACTGCCTGGACAGCTGGGAGGAGGCCAGCTACGTGATGCCGTGCCTCCACACATTCTGCTACGAGTGCACCGTGCGCAGGGCTGAGAGCACGCCCAAGTGCCCCCTCTGCAAGAGGACGGTCACCTCCATCTTGCACTCGCTGCGAATGGATGACAACTTTGCAGAGCACGTCAACCCACCACCTGCAGCAGCGTCCACGGCCGTCCACCCGACCAGAAGAGATCCCGGTCGCCCAGATGCCCACTATCTCCGTGGCCGTGCAGCATACCAGCCATCAGCTGTGGGGACGGTGCCCAGGGCTCTTGTGGCCAGCCTCCATCCCCACCTCTGGGCATGGCTCTTCCGACAGGACCCATCTCTGCTCCGTCCCCTGCTGCCATGGCTGCGACGGGGGCTGCAGTGGATCTTCAGCGACAACCGCTGGCAAGCCGTGCACAGCCTGGTCCTGTCCGGCCTGCACCTGTTTGGCCTGGACGAAGAGAGCCTGGCCCAGCGGCTCTGGCGTATCCTGGGCAGCTACACAGGGATATTTGTGCGGTGGCTGATCAACGCCGTGGTGCCGCAGTGCGGCGGGGAAGCCCGACGGCAGCTGGGCCTAGGGGAGGCCCGTGCTGCCGAGGAGCGAGAGAGCAGCCCCGCAGCTGGCCCCGGCCGTGCCGCCTCCCGAGGGGGCTCTCCAGCCCTTGGTGCAGCCCCCTCCTGCAGCCCTGACGGGTCGGAGGCAGAAGAGCTCCCTGGCACCTCACCAGCCGCCCTTGCTGGGGGTCCCGCCAGCCACCCCTCTTCTCCCACGGCCATTGCCGCGGAGCCACGACAGCCCCAGGAGGAGCCAGGGCAGGCCCTGCCCAGGCCCTCCTCTCCTGGCGGGGGCAGGGATTGGTCCCCAGGGTTACCCCGGCGAGCCCCGAAGAGGAGAGCCAGCAGCCATGGGGCCACTGCACCGCCAATCCAAACGCCGTTCTGCAGGCGGCAGAAAGGAGCTGGCAAAAGCAGGGCCGGGCCAGCAGCCGGGGCGCCTGCCAGGCCCCAAGGGGACCAGCAGAGCCAGCGGGCTCATTAGTCTCGCTGTAGTCCACAAATACTACAATAAAGGTCTGAAAGCAGCAGAAATAGCCTTGGCAGTTCTTATCAAGCAGTTGCTGTGGCTGTCCCCGCCTGCGCCGGTTTCTCAGGTGGCCAGAAATGGCGACCCAGCAGACTCGGTGCATCCTCTCCCAAAGGGCGGAAGGGAGGATGACTCTGGTCATCCTCTTGTCTCTTTTAGCGATGGGCTGCAGCATTTGGCACTCGCTCGTCTTTGGTAGCTCCCCCAAGCTCCACAGCCTTGCCAAGATGACAGAGAGTGGCCTCGCAGTGACATCAGCCAGCTCGCTCAGCACCCTCAGAGAAATCCCGTCAGGGTCGATGGACTTGTAGCGGGCAAGGTTTGCTTGGACACCCCCGAGCCGACCGTGCTCTGGTACTGCAGTTCCCCTGCCCGTGGGCTAAAACACCTGCGAGCAGTGTCAGTGGCAGCTCTGCTGAGAGCTGCCTCCCACCTAGCTCTTCCCGGAACAAGCCACCGCATTCTCTCCTGAGGTCCAGGGCCAAGTCCAGGGGGACGATCTGCTCCCTGCTCCTGCTTGCCACGCCATTTCTGAGACAAGCCAGAATGCTGTTGGCCTTCTTGGCCACCTGGGTGTCCCTGACACCCTCCAGAAATCCTCCTGATGGCCTGTCCCTCACAGCAGGTACCACGGAGGTTGACGTTCCCCAGCAGAACCAGTGCCAGTGAGCAGAAACTCAGCCACGCCAGGAACACTGTAGTTCCGCATCCTTGCATGATGCTCTGGCTGAAATGCACAAACCAGCAGCATAAGACAGGGCCAGCAGATTGAACATGACTCTCTGTTTCCTCCAAACATCTTACCACAAATCAAGGTTGCTTTCTTGTCATTTGGTTCAAGGCGCTTTTTTGCCCTTAGGACTCTAGAAATGAAGACTGATGGCTCAGAAACTGCCTCTTCGGAAAGAGGCAACACTTTGAGCTCGTGATGGTGGTTAGGAGAGCTGTTAGTGGGGCAGACGTGTGGCAGGATTGCAGCAGGGCAGCACAGCCTGGAGACGAAATGTGACATCCCCAGAGACGGACTGTGACCAGGCGTCCCTTGCTGCTTATAAGGGGGCGCCCAGCCCCACTCAGCCAGCTTCTGCCCGGACTCCAGCTGAGCAGGTTGCGAGGTCTGGAGTGCTGAGCGAGGCCTTGGTGCTGGTGCCGTGCTCGGTGAGTTGTTTCTTGCAGCTCTCCGTGCCCGAGCCCAGAGCCCTTGGAGGACTGTCTGCGGCCCTGCCAGCTTCAGGCAGCCGCAGTACCCAGGAGCCGCGCTCACAGCAGCAGAGGTGAGTGGGCAGGGAAACCTCCTCACCCTGGGCAGCTCGGAGGGTTTCCTTCCGCAGGGACCTGGGCACTTCTTCCAGCCCTGCCCGGGCCAGCCACTGACTGTGGCCTCTCTTCCTCTAATAGCGCAACACCCGCTGCTGCTGCGCCCGTGAGAGGGAGCAGTTTGTCATCCCCAGCTCCCCCCAGCACACAGCAGCACGCAGGAGCACGGCCACAGAGCTGGACAACTGCTGTCCCAACTGCCTGGACAGCTGGGAGGAGGCCAGCTACGTGATGCCGTGCCTCCACACATTCTGCTACGAGTGCATCGTGCGCAGGGCTGAGACCACGCCCAAGTGCCCCCTCTGCAAGAGGACGGTCACCTCCATCTTGCACTCGCTGCGGGTGGATGACAACTTTGCAGAGCACGTCATCCCACCGCCTGCAGCAGCGTCCACGGCCGTCCACCCGACCAGAAGAGATCCCGGTCGCCCAGACGCCCACTATCTCCGTGGCCGTGCAGCATACCAGCCATCAGCTGTTGGGACGGTGCCCAGGGCTCCTGTGGGCAGCCTCCATCCCCACCTCTGGGCATGGCTCTTCCGACAGGACCCATCTCTGCTCCGTCCCCTGCTGCCATGGCTGCGACGAGGGATGCAGTGGATCTTCAGCGACAACCGCTGGGAAGCCGTGCACAGCCTGGTCCTGTCCGGCCTGCACCTGTTTGGCCTGGACGAAGAGAGCCTGGCCCAGCGGCTCTGGCGTGTCCTGGGCAGCTACACAGGGAGATTTGTGCGGTGGCTGATCAACGCCGTGGTGCCGCAGTGCGGCGGGGAGGCCCGACGGCAGCTGGGCCTAGGGGAGGCCCGTGCTGCCGAGGAGCGAGAGAGCAGCCCCGCAGCTGGCCCCGGCCGTGCCGCCTCCTGAGGGGGCTCTCCAGCCCTTAGTGCAGCCCCCTCCAGCAGCCCTGACGGGTCGGAGGCAGAAGAGATCCCTGGCACCTCACCAGCCGCCCTTGCTGGGGGTCCCGCCAGCCACCCCTCTGCTCCCACTGCCATTGCCGCGGAGCCACGACAGCCCCAGGAGGAGCCAGGGCAGGCCCTGCCCAGGCCCTCCTCTCCTGGCGGGTGCAGGGATTGGTCCCTGGGTTACCCCGGCGAGCCCCGAAGAGGAGGGCCCGCAGCCATGGGGCCACTGCACCGCCAATCCAAAGGCCGTTCTGCAGGCGGTGGAAAGGAGCTGGCAAAAGCAGGGCCGGGCCAGCAGCCGGGGCGCCTGCCAGGCCCCAAGGGGACCAGCAGAGCCAGCGGGCTCATTAGTCTCGCTGTAGTCCACAAATACTACAATAAAGGTCTGAAAGCAGCAGAAATAGCCTTGGCAGTTCTTATCAAGCAGTTGCTGTGGCTGTCCCCGCCTGCGCCGGTTTCTCAGGTGGCCAGAAATGGCGACCCAGCAGACTCGGTGCATCCTCTCTCAAAGGGCGGAAGGGAGGATGACTCTGGTCATCCTCTTGTCTCTTTTAGCGATGGGCTGCAGCATTCGGCACTCGCTCGTCTTTGGTAGCTCCCCCAAGCTCCACAGCCTTGCCAAGATGACAGAGAGTGGCCTCGCAGTGACATCAGCCAGCTCGCTCAGCACCCTCAGAGAAATCCCGTCAGGGTCGATGGACTTGTAGCGGGCAAGGTTTGCTTGGACACCCCCGAGCCGACCGTGCTCTGGTACTGCAGTTCCCCTGCCCGTGGGCTAAAACACCTGCGAGCAGTGTCAGTGGCAGCTCTGCTGAGAGCTGCCTCCCACCTAGCTCTTCCCGGAACAAGCCACCGCATTCTCTCCTGAGGTCCAGGGCCAAGTCCAGGGGGACGATCTGCTCCCTGCTCCTGCTTGCCACGCCATTTCTGAGACAAGCCAGAATGCTGTTGGCCTTCTTGGCCACCTGGGTGTCCCTGACACCCTCCAGAAATCCTCCTGATGGCCTGTCCCTCACAGCAGGTGCCACGGAGGTTGACGTTCCCCAGCAGAACCAGTGCCAGTGAGCAGAAACTCAGCCACGCCAGGAACACTGTAGTTCCGCGTCCTTGCATGATGCTCTGGCTGAAATGCACAAACCAGCAGTACAAGACAGGGCCAGCAGATTGAACATGACTCTCTGTTTCCTCCAAACATCTTACCACAAATCAAGGTTGCTTTCTTGTCATTTGGTTCAAGACGCTTTTTTGCCCTTAGGACTCTAGAAATGAAGACTGATGGCTCAGAAACTGCCTCTTCGGAAAGAGGCAACACTTTGAGCTCGTGATGGTGGTTAGGAGAGCTGTTAGTGGGGCAGACGTGTGGCAGGATTGCAGCAGGGCAGCACAGCCTGGAGACGAAATGTGACATCCCCAGAGACGGACGGTGACCAGGCGTCCCTTGCTGCTTATAAGGGGGCGCCCAGCCCCACTCAGCCAGCTTCTGCCCGGACTCCACCTGAGCAGGTTGCGAGGTCTGGAGTACTGAGCGAGGCCTTGGTGCTGGTGCCGTGCTCGGTGAGTTGTTTCTTGCAGCTCTCCGTGCCCGAGCCCAGAGCCCTTGGAGGACTGTCTGCGGCCCTGCCAGCTTCAGGCAGCTGCAGTACCCGGGAGCCGCGCTCACAGCAGCAGAGGTGAGTGGGCAGGGAAACCTCCTCACCCTGGGCAGCTCGGAGGGTTTCCTTCCGCAGGGACCTGGGCACTTCTTCCAGCCCTGCCCGGGCCAGCCACTGACTGTGGCCTCTCTTCCTCTAATAGCGCAACACCCGCTGCTGCTGCGCCCGTGAGAGGGAGCAGTTTGTCATCCCCAGCTCCCCCCAGCACACAGCAGCACGCAGGAGCACGGCCACAGAGCTGGACAACTGCTGTCCCAACTGCCTGGACAGCTGGGAGGAGGCCAGCTACGTGATGCCGTGCCTCCACACATTCTGCTACGAGTGCATCGTGCGCAGGGCTGAGAGCACGCCCAAGTGCCCCCTCTGCAAGAGGACGGTCACCTCCATCTTGCACTCGCTGCGGGCAGATGACAACTTTGCAGAGCACGTCATCCCACCGCCTGCAGCAGCGTCCACGGCCGTCCACCCGACCAGAAGAGATCCCGGTCGCCCAGACGCCCACTATCTCCGTGGCCGTGCAGCACACCAGCCATCAGCTGTTGGGACGGTGCCCAGGGCTCCTGTGGGCAGCCTCCATCCCCACCTCTGGGCATGGCTCTTCCGACAGGACCCATCTCTGCTCCGTCCCCTGCTGCCATGGCTGCGACGGGGGCTGCAGTGGATCTTCAGCGACAACCGCTGGGAAGCCGTGCACAGCCTGGTCCTGTCCGGCCTGCACCTGTTTGGCCTGGACGAAGAGAGCCTGGCCCAGCGGCTCTGGCGTGTCCTGGGCAGCTACACAGGGATATTTGTGCGGTGGCTGATCAACGCCGTGGTGCCGCAGTGCGGCGGGGAAGCCCGACGGCAGCTGGGCCTAGGGGAGGCCCGTGCTGCCAAGGAGCGAGAGAGCAGCCCCGCAGCTGGCCCCGGCCGTGCCGCCTCCCGAGGGGGCTCTCCAGCCCTTGGTGCAGCCCCCTCCAGCAGCCCTGATGGGTCAGAGGCAGAAGAGCTTCCTGGCACCTCACCAGCCACCCTTGCTGGGGGTCCCGCCAGCCACCCCTCTTCTCCCACGGCCATTGCCGCGGAGCCACGACAGCCCCAGGAGGAGCCAGGGCAGGCCCTGCCCAGGCCCTCCTCTCCTGGCGGGTGCAGGGATTGGTCCCTGGGTTACCCCGGCGAGCCCCGAAGAGGAGGGCCCGCAGCCATGGGGCCACTGCACCGCCAATCCAAAGGCCGTTCTGCAGGCGGTGGAAAGGAGCTGGCAAAAGCAGGGCCGGGCCAGCAGCCGGGGCGCCTGCCAGGCCCCAAGGGGACCAGCAGAGCCAGCGGGCTCATTAGTCTCGCTGTAGTCCACAAATACTACAATAAAGGTCTGAAAGCAGCAGAAATAGCCTTGGCAGTTCTTATCAAGCAGTTGCTGTGGCTGTCCCCGCCTGCGCCGGTTTCTCAGGTGGCCAGAAATGGCGACCCAGCAGACTCGGTGCATCCTCTCCCAAAGGGCGGAAGGGAGGATGACTCTGGTCATCCTCTTGTCTCTTTTAGCGATGGGCTGCAGCATTCGGCACTCGCTCGTCTTTGGTAGCTCCCCCAAGCTCCACAGCCTTGCCAAGATGACAGAGAGTGGCCTCGCAGTGACATCAGCCAGCTCGCTCAGCACCCTCAGAGAAATCCCGTCAGGGTCGATGGACTTGTAGCGGGCAAGGTTTGCTTGGACACCCCCGAGCCGACCGTGCTCTGGTACTGCAGTTCCCCTGCCCGTGGGCTAAAACACCTGCGAGCAGTGTCAGTGGCAGCTCTGCTGAGAGCTGCCTCCCACCTAGCTCTTCCCGGAACAAGCCACCGCATTCTCTCCTGAGGTCCAGGGCCAAGTCCAGGGGGACGATCTGCTCCCTGCTCCTGCTTGCCACGCCATTTCTGAGACAAGCCAGAATGCTGTTGGCCTTCTTGGCCACCTGGGTGTCCCTGACACCCTCCAGAAATCCTCCTGATGGCCTGTCCCTCACAGCAGGTACCACGGAGGTTGACGTTCCCCAGCAGAACCAGTGCCAGTGAGCAGAAACTCAGCCACGCCAGGAACACTGTAGTTCCGCGTCCTTGCATGATGCTCTGGCTGAAATGCACAAACCAGCAGCATAAGACAGGGCCAGCAGATTGAACATGACTCTCTGTTTCCTCCAAACATCTTACCACAAATCAAGGTTGCTTTCTTGTCATTTGGTTCAAGGCGCTTTTTTGCCCTTAGGACTCTAGAAATGAAGACTGATGGCTCAGAAACTGCCTCTTCGGAAAGAGGCAAGACTTTGAGCTCGTGATGGTGGTTAGGAGAGCTGTTAGTGGGGCAGACGTGTGGCAGGATTGCAGCAGGGCAGCACAGCCTGGAGACGAAATGTGACATCCCCAGAGACGGACTGTGACCAGGCGTCCCTTGCTGCTTATAAGGGGGCGCCCAGCCCCACTCAGCCAGCTTCTGCCCGGACTCCAGCTGAGCAGGTTGCGAGGTCTGGAGTGCTGAGCGAGGCCTTGGTGCTGGTGCCGTGCTCGGTGAGTTGTTTCTTGCAGCTCTCCGTGCCCGAGCCCAGAGCCCTTGGAGGACTGTCTGCGGCCCTGCCAGCTTCAGGCAGCCGCAGTACCCAGGAGCCGCGCTCACAGCAGCAGAGGTGAGTGGGCAGGGAAACCTCCTCACCCTGGGCAGCTCGGAGGGTTTCCTTCCGCAGGGACCTGGGCACTTCTTCCAGCCCTGCCCGGGCCAGCCACTGACTGTGGCCTCTCTTCCTCTAATAGCGCAACACCCGCTGCTGCTGCGCCCGTGAGAGGGAGCAGTTTGTCATCCCCAGCTCCCCCCAGCACACAGCAGCACGCAGGAGCACGGCCACAGAGCTGGACAACTGCTGTCCCAACTGCCTGGACAGCTGGGAGGAGGCCAGCTACGTGATGCCGTGCCTCCACACATTCTGCTACGAGTGCATCGTGCGCAGGGCTGAGACCACGCCCAAGTGCCCCCTCTGCAAGAGGACGGTCACCTCCATCTTGCACTCGCTGCGGGTGGATGACAACTTTGCAGAGCACGTCATCCCACCGCCTGCAGCAGCGTCCACGGCCGTCCACCCGACCAGAAGAGATCCCGGTCGCCCAGACGCCCACTATCTCCGTGGCCGTGCAGCATACCAGCCATCAGCTGTTGGGACGGTGCCCAGGGCTCCTGTGGGCAGCCTCCATCCCCACCTCTGGGCATGGCTCTTCCGACAGGACCCATCTCTGCTCCGTCCCCTGCTGCCACGGCTGCGACGAGGGATGCAGTGGATCTTCAGCGACAACCGCTGGGAAGCCGTGCACAGCCTGGTCCTGTCCGGCCTGCACCTGTTTGGCCTGGACGAAGAGAACCTGGCCCAGCGGCTCTGGCGTGTCCTGGGCAGCTACACAGGGAGATTTGTGCGGTGGCTGATCAACGACGTGGTGCCGCAGTGCGGCGGGGAGGCCCGACGGCAGCTGGGCCTAGGGGAGGCCCGTGCTGCCGAGGAGCGAGAGAGCAGCCCCGCAGCTGGCCCCGGCCGTGCCGCCTCCCGAGGGGGCTCTCCAGCCCTTAGTGCAGCCCCCTCCAGCAGCCCTGACGGGTCGGAGGCAGAAGAGATCCCTGGCACCTCACCAGCCGCCCTTGCTGGGGGTCCCGCCAGCCACCCCTCTGCTCCCACTGCCATTGCTGCGGAGCCACGACAGCCCCAGGAGGAGCCAGGGCAGGCCCTGCCCAGGCCCTCCTCTCCTGGCGGGTGCAGGGATTGGTCCCTGGGTTACCCCGGCGAGCCCCGAAGAGGAGGGCCCGCAGCCATGGGGCCACTGCACCGCCAATCCAAAGGCCGTTCTGCAGGCGGTGGAAAGGAGCTGGCAAAAGCAGGGCCGGGCCAGCAGCCGGGGCGCCTGCCAGGCCCCAAGGGGACCAGCAGAGCCAGCAGGCTCATTAGTCTCGCTGTAGTCCACAAATACTACAATAAAGGTCTGAAAGCAGCAGAAATAGCCTTGGCAGTTCTTATCAAGCAGTTGCTGTGGCTGTCCCCGCCTGCGCCGGTTTCTCAGGTGGCCAGAAATGGCGACCCAGCAGACTCGGTGCATCCTCTCTCAAAGGGCGGAAGGGAGGATGACTCTGGTCATCCTCTTGTCTCTTTTAGCGATGGGCTGCAGCATTCGGCACTCGCTCGTCTTTGGTAGCTCCCCCAAGCTCCACAGCCTTGCCAAGATGACAGAGAGTGGCCTCGCAGTGACATCAGCCAGCTCGCTCAGCACCCTCAGAGAAATCCCGTCAAGGTCGATGGACTTGTAGCGGGCAAGGTTTGCTTGGACACCCCCGAGCCGACCGTGCTCTGGTACTGCAGTTCCCCTGCCCGTGGGCTAAAACACCTGCGAGCAGTGTCAGTGGCAGCTCTGCTGAGAGCTGCCTCCCACCTAGCTCTTCCCGGAACAAGCCACCGCATTCTCTCCTGAGGTCCAGGGCCAAGTCCAGGGGGACGATCTGCTCCCTGCTCCTGCTTGCCACGCCATTTCTGAGACAAGCCAGAATGCTGTTGGCCTTCTTGGCCACCTGGGTGTCCCTGACACCCTCCAGAAATCCTCCTGATGGCCTGTCCCTCACAGCAGGTGCCACGGAGGTTGACGTTCCCCAGCAGAACCAGTGCCAGTGAGCAGAAACTCAGCCACGCCAGGAACACTGTAGTTCCGCGTCCTTGCATGATGCTCTGGCTGAAATGCACAAACCAGCAGTACAAGACAGGGCCAGCAGATTGAACATGACTGTCTGTTTCCTCCAAACATCTTACCACAAATCAAGGTTGCTTTCTTGTCATTTGGTTCAAGGCGCTTTTTTGCCCTTAGGACTCTAGAAATGAAGACTGATGGCTCAGAAACTGCCTCTTCGGAAAGAGGCAACACTTTGAGCTCGTGATGGTGGTTAGGAGAGCTGTTAGTGGGGCAGACGTGTGGCAGGATTGCAGCAGGGCAGCACAGCCTGGAGACGAAATGTGACATCCCCAGAGACGGACTGTGACCAGGCGTCCCTTGCTGCTTATAAGGGGGCGCCCAGCCCCACTCAGCCAGCTTCTGCCCGGACTCCAGCTGAGCAGGTTGCGAGGTCTGGAGTACTGAGCGAGGCCTTGGTGCTGGTGCCGTGCTCGGTGAGTTGTTTCTTGCAGCTCTCCGTGCCCGAGCCCAGAGCCCTTGGAGGACTGTCTGCGGCCCTGCCAGCTTCAGGCAGCCGCAGTAGCCGGGAGCCGCGCTCACAGCAGCAGAGGTGAGTGGGCAGGGAAACCTCCTCACCCTGGGCAGCTCGGAGGGTTTCCTTCCGCAGGGACCTGGGCACTTCTTCCAGCCCTGCCCGGGCCAGCCACTGACTGTGGCCTCTCTTCCTCTAATAGCGCAACACCCGCTGCTGCTGCGCCCGTGAGAGGGAGAAGTTTGTCATCCCCAGCTCCCCCCAGCACACAGCAGCACGCAGGAGCACGGCCACAGAGCTGGACAACTGCTGTCCCATCTGCCTGGACAGCTGGGAGGAGGCCAGCTACGTGATGCCGTGCCTCCACACATTCTGCTACGAGTGCATCGTGCGCAGGGCTGAGACCACGCCCAAGTGCCCCCTCTGCAAGAGGACGGTCACCTCCATCTTGCACTCGCTGCGGGCGGATGACAACTTTGCAGAGCACGTCATCCCACCGCCTGCAGCAGCGTCCACGGCCGTCCACCCGACCAGAAGAGATCCCGGTCGCCCAGACGCCCACTATCTCCGTGGCCGTGCAGCATACCAGCCATCAGCTGTTGGGACGGTGCCCAGGGCTCCTGTGGGCAGCCTCCATCCCCACCTCTGGGCATGGCTCTTCCGACAGGACCCATCTCTGCTCCGTCCCCTGCTGCCATGGCTGCGACGGGGGCTGCAGTGGATCTTCAGCGACAACCGCTGGGAAGCCGTGCACAGCCTGGTCCTGTCCGGCCTGCACCTGTTTGGCCTGGACGAAGAGAGCCTGGCCCAGCGGCTCTGGCGTGTCCTGGGCAGCTACACAGGGATATTTGTGCGGTGGCTGATCAACGCCGTGGTGCCGCAGTGCGGCGGGGAAGCCCGACGGCAGCTGGGCCTAGGGGAGGCCCGTGCTGCCGAGGAGCGAGAGAGCAGCCCCGCAGCTGGCCCCGGCCGTGCCGCCTCTCGAGGGGGCTCTCCAGCCCTTGGTGCAGCCCCCTCCAGCAGCCCTGACGGGTCAGAGGCAGAAGAGCTTCCTGGCACCTCACCAGCCGCCCTTGCTGGGGGTCCCGCCAGCCACCCCTCTTCTCCCACTGCCATTGCCGCGGAGCCACGACAGCCCCAGGAGGAGCCAGGGCAGGCCCTGCCCAGGCCCTCCTCTCCTGGCGGGTGCAGGGATTGGTCCCCAGGGTTACCCCGGCGAGCCCCGAAGAGGAGAGCCAGCAGCCATGGGGCCACTGCACCGCCAAACAAGAGGCCGTTCTGCAGGCGGTGGAAAGGAGCTGGCAAAAGCAGGGCCGGGCCAGCAGCCGGGGCGCCTGCCAGGCCCCAAGGGGACCAGCAGAGCCAGCAGGCTCATTAGTCTCGCTGTAGTCCACAAATACTACAATAAAGGTCTGAAAGCAGCAGAAATAGCCTTGGCAGTTCTTATCAAGCAGTTGCTGTGGCTGTCCCCGCCTGCGCTGGTTTCTCAGGTGGCCAGAAATGGCGACCCAGCAGACTCGGTGCATCCTCTCTCAAAGGGCGGAAGGGAGGATGACTCTGGTCATCCTCTTGTCTCTTTTAGCGATGGGCTGCAGCATTCGGCACTCGCTCGTCTTTGGTAGCTCCCCCAAGCTCCACAGCCTTGCCAAGATGACAGAGAGTGGCCTCGCAGTGACATCAGCCAGCTCGCTCAGCACCCTCAGAGAAATCCCGTCAGGGTCGATGGACTTGTAGCGGGCAAGGTTTGCTTGGACACCCCCGAGCCGACCGTGCTCTGGTACTGCAGTTCCCCTGCCCGTGGGCTAAAACACCTGCGAGCAGTGTCAGTGGCAGCTCTGCTGAGAGCTGCCTCCCACCTAGCTCTTCCCGGAACAAGCCACCGCATTCTCTCCTGAGGTCCACGGCCAAGTCCAGGGGGACGATCTGCTCCCTGCTCCTGCTTGCCACGCCATTTCTGAGACAAGCCAGAATGCTGTTGGCCTTCTTGGCCACCTGGGTGTCCCTGACACCCTCCAGAAATCCTCCTGATGGCCTGTCCCTCACAGCAGGTACCACGGAGGTTGACGTTCCCCAGCAGAACCAGTGCCAGTGAGCAGAAACTCAGCCACGCCAGGAACACTGTAGTTCCGCGTCCTTGCATGATGCTCTGGCTGAAATGCACAAACCAGCAGTACAAGACAGGGCCAGCAGATTGAACATGACTCTCTGTTTCCTCCAAACATCTTACCACAAATCAAGGTTGCTTTCTTGTCATTTGGTTCAAGGCGCTTTTTTGCCCTTAGGACTCTAGAAATGAAGACTGATGGCTCAGAAACTGCCTCTTCGGAAAGAGGCAACACTTTGAGCTCGTGATGGTGGTTAGGAGAGCTGTTAGTGGGGCAGACGTGTGGCAGGATTGCAGCAGGGCAGCACAGCCTGGAGACGAAATGTGACATCCCCAGAGACGGACTGTGACCAGGCGTCCCTTGCTGCTTATAAGGGGGCGCCCAGCCCCACTCAGCCAGCTTCTGCCCGGACTCCACCTGAGCAGGTTGCGAGGTCTGGAGTACTGAGCGAGGCCTTGGTGCTGGTGCCGTGCTCGGTGAGTTGTTTCTTGCAGCTCTCCGTGCCCGAGCCCAGAGCCCTTGGAGGACTGTCTGCGGCCCTGCCAGCTTCAGGCAGCCACAGTACCCGGGAGCCGCGCTCACAGCAGCAGAGGTGAGTGGGCAGGGAAACCTCCTCACCCTGGGCAGCTCGGAGGGTTTCCTTCCGCAGGGACCTGGGCACTTCTTCCAGCCCTGCCCGGGCCAGCCACTGACTGTGGCCTCTCTTCCTCTAATAGCGCAACACCCGCTGCTGCTGCGCCCGTGAGAGGGAGCAGTTTGTCATCCCCAGCTCCCCCCAGCACACAGCAGCACGCAGGAGCACGGCCACAGAGCTGGACAACTGCTGTCCCAACTGCCTGGACAGCTGGGAGGAGGCCAGCTACGTGATGCCGTGCCTCCACACATTCTGCTACGAGTGCATCGTGCGCAGGGCTGAGACCACGCCCAAGTGCCCCCTCTGCAAGAGGACGGTCACCTCCATCTTGCACTCGCTGCGGGCAGATGACAACTTTGCAGAGCACGTCATCCCACCGCCTGCAGCAGCGTCCACGGCCGTCCACCCGACCAGAAGAGATCCCGGTCGCCCAGACGCCCACTATCTCCGTGGCCGTGCAGCATACCAGCCATCAGCTGTTGGGACGGTGCCCAGGGCTCCTGTGGGCAGCCTCCATCCCCACCTCTGGGCATGGCTCTTCCGACAGGACCCATCTCTGCTCCGTCCCCTGCTGCCATGGCTGCGACGGGGGCTGCAGTGGATCTTCAGCGACAACCGCTGGGAAGCCGTGCACAGCCTGGTCCTGTCCGGCCTGCACCTGTTTGGCCTGGACGAAGAGAGCCTGGCCCAGCGGCTCTGGCGTGTCCTGGGCAGCTACACACGGAGATTTGTGCGGTGGCTGATCAACGCCGTGGTGCCGCAGTGCGGCGGGGAAGCCCGACGGCAGCTGGGCCTAGGGGAGGCCCGTGCTGCCGAGGAGCGAGAGAGCAGCCCCGCAGCTGGCCCCGGCCGTGCCAACTCCCGAGGGGGCTCTCCAGCCCTTGGTGCAGCCCCCTCCAGCAGCCCTGACGGGTCGGAGGCAGAAGAGCTTCCTGGCACCTCACCAGCCGCCCTTGCTGGGGGTCCCGCCAGCCACCCCTCTTCTCCCACTGCCATTGCCGCGGAGCCACGACAGCCCCAGGAGGAGCCAGGGCAGGCCCTGCCCAGGCCCTCCTCTCCTGGCGGGTGCAGGGATTGGTCCCCAGGGTTACCCCGGCGAGCCCCGAAGAGGAGAGCCAGCAGCCATGGGGCCACTGCACCGCCAAACAAGAGGCCGTTCTGCAGGCGGTGGAAAGGAGCTGGCAAAAGCAGGGCCGGGCCAGCAGCCGGGGCGCCTGCCAGGCCCCAAGGGACCAGCAGAGCCAGCAGGCTCATTAGTCTCGCTGTAGTCCACAAATACTACAATAAAGGTCTGAAAGCAGCAGAAATAGCCTTGGCAGTTCTTATCAAGCAGTTGCTGTGGCTGTCCCCGCCTGCGCCGGTTTCTCAGGTGGCCAGAAATGGCGACCCAGCAGACTCGGTGCATCCTCTCTCAAAGGGCGGAAGGGAGGATGACTCTGGTCATCCTCTTGTCTCTTTTAGCGATGGGCTGCAGCATTCGGCACTCGCTCGTCTTTGGTAGCTCCCCCAAGCTCCACAGCCTTGCCAAGATGACAGAGAGTGGCCTCGCAGTGACATCAGCCAGCTCGCTCAGCACCCTCAGAGAAATCCCGTCAGGGTCGATGGACTTGTAGCGGGCATGGTTTGCTTGGACACCCCCGAGCCGACCGTGCTCTGGTACTGCAGTTCCCCTGCCCGTGGGCTAAAACACCTGCGAGCAGTGTCAGTGGCAGCTCTGCTGAGAGCTGCCTCCCACCTAGCTCTTCCCGGAACAAGCCACCGCATTCTCTCCTGAGGTCCAGGGCCAAGTCCAGGGGGACGATCTGCTCCCTGCTCCTGCTTGCCACGCCATTTCTGAGACAAGCCAGAATGCTGTTGGCCTTCTTGGCCACCTGGGTGTCCCTGACACCCTCCAGAAATCCTCCTGATGGCCTGTCCCTCACAGCAGGTACCACGGAGGTTGACGTTCCCCAGCAGAACCAGTGCCAGTGAGCAGAAACTCAGCCACGCCAGGAACACTGTAGTTCCGCGTCCTTGCATGATGCTCTGGCTGAAATGCACAAACCAGCAGTACAAGACAGGGCCAGCAGATTGAACATGACTCTCTGTTTCCTCCAAACATCTTACCACAAATCAAGGTTGCTTTCTTGTCATTTGGTTCAAGGCGCTTTTTTGCCCTTAGGACTCTAGAAATGAAGACTGATGGCTCAGAAACTGCCTCTTCGGAAAGAGGCAACACTTTGAGCTCGTGATGGTGGTTAGGAGAGCTGTTAGTGGGGCAGACGTGTGGCAGGATTGCAGCAGGGCAGCACAGCCTGGAGACGAAATGTGACATCCCCAGAGACGGACTGTGACCAGGCGTCCCTTGCTGCTTATAAGGGGGCGCCCAGCCCCACTCAGCCAGCTTCTGCCCGGACTCCAGCTGAGCAGGTTGCGAGGTCTGGAGTACTGAGCGAGGCCTTGGTGCTGGTGCCGTGCTCGGTGAGTTGTTTCTTGCAGCTCTCCGTGCCCGAGCCCAGAGCCCTTGGAGGACTGTCTGCGGCCCTGCCAGCTTCAGGCAGCTGCAGTACCCGGGAGCCGCGCTCACAGCAGCAGAGGTGAGTGGGCAGGGAAACCTCCTCACCCTGGGCAGCTCGGAGGGTTTCCTTCCGCAGGGACCTGGGCACTTCTTCCAGCCCTGCCCGGGCCAGCCACTGACTGTGGCCTCTCTTCCTCTAATAGCGCAACACCCGCTGCTGCTGCGCCCGTGAGAGGGAGCAGTTTGTCATCCCCAGCTCCCCCCAGCACACAGCAGCACGCAGGAGCACGGCCACAGAGCTGGACAACTGCTGTCCCAACTGCCTGGACAGCTGGGAGGAGGCCAGCTACGTGATGCCGTGCCTCCACACATTCTGCTACGAGTGCATCGTGCGCAGGGCTGAGACCACGCCCAAGTGCCCCCTCTGCAAGAGGACGGTCACCTCCATCTTGCACTCGCTGCGGGCAGATGACAACTTTGCAGAGCACGTCATCCCACCGCCTGCAGCAGCGTCCACGGCCGTCCACCCGACCAGAAGAGATCCCGGTCGCCCAGACGCCCACTATCTCCGTGGCCGTGCAGCATACCAGCCATCAGCTGTTGGGACGGTGCCCAGGGCTCCTGTGGGCAGCCTCCATCCCCACCTCTGGGCATGGCTCTTCCGACAGGACCCATCTCTGCTCCGTCCCCTGCTGCCATGGCTGCGACGGGGGCTGCAGTGGATCTTCAGCGACAACCGCTGGGAAGCCGTGCACAGCCTGGTCCTGTCCGGCCTGCACCTGTTTGGCCTGGACGAAGAGAGCCTGGCCCAGCGGCTCTGGCGTGTCCTGGGCAGCTACACACGGAGATTTGTGCGGTGGCTGATCAACGCCGTGGTGCCGCAGTGCGGCGGGGAAGCCCGACGGCAGCTGGGCCTAGGGGAGGCCCGTGCTGCCGAGGAGCGAGAGAGCAGCCCCGCAGCTGGCCCCGGCCGTGCCGCCTCCCGAGGGGGCTCTCCAGCCCTTGGTGCAGCCCCCTCCAGCAGCCCTGACGGGTCGGAGGCAGAAGAGCTTCCTGGCACCTCACCAGCCGCCCTTGCTGGGGGTCCCGCCAGCCACCCCTCTTCTCCCACTGCCATTGCCGCGGAGCCACGACAGCCCCAGGAGGAGCCAGGGCAGGCCCTGCCCAGGCCCTCCTCTCCTGGCGGGTGCAGGGATTGGTCCCCAGGGTTACCCCGGCGAGCCCCGAAGAGGAGAGCCAGCAGCCATGGGGCCACTGCACCGCCAAACAAGAGGCCGTTCTGCAGGCGGTGGAAAGGAGCTGGCAAAAGCAGGGCCGGGCCAGCAGCCGGGGCGCCTGCCAGGCCCCAAGGGGACCAGCAGAGCCAGCAGGCTCATTAGTCTCGCTGTAGTCCACAAATACTACAATAAAGGTCTGAAAGCAGCAGAAATAGCCTTGGCAGTTCTTATCAAGCAGTTGCTGTGGCTGTCCCCGCCTGCGCTGGTTTCTCAGGTGGCCAGAAATGGCGACCCAGCAGACTCGGTGCATCCTCTCTCAAAGGGCAGAAGGGAGGATGACTCTGGTCATCCTCTTGTCTCTTTTAGCGATGGGCTGCAGCATTCGGCACTCGCTCGTCTTTGGTAGCTCCCCCAAGCTCCACAGCCTTGCCAAGATGACAGAGAGTGGCCTCGCAGTGACATCAGCCAGCTCGCTCAGCACCCTCAGAGAAATCCCGTCAGGGTCGATGGACTTGTAGCGGGCAAGGTTTGCTTGGACACCCCCGAGCCGACCGTGCTCTGGTACTGCAGTTCCCCTGCCCGTGGGCTAAAACACCTGCGAGCAGTGTCAGTGGCAGCTCTGCTGAGAGCTGCCTCCCACCTAGCTCTTCCCGGAACAAGCCACCGCATTCTCTCCTGAGGTCCACGGCCAAGTCCAGGGGGACGATCTGCTCCCTGCTCCTGCTTGCCACGCCATTTCTGAGACAAGCCAGAATGCTGTTGGCCTTCTTGGCCACCTGGGTGTCCCTGACACCCTCCAGAAATCCTCCTGATGGCCTGTCCCTCACAGCAGGTACCACGGAGGTTGACGTTCCCCAGCAGAACCAGTGCCAGTGAGCAGAAACTCAGCCACGCCAGGAACACTGTAGTTCCGCGTCCTTGCATGATGCTCTGGCTGAAATGCACAAACCAGCAGTACAAGACAGGGCCAGCAGATTGAACATGACTCTCTGTTTCCTCCAAACATCTTACCACAAATCAAGGTTGCTTTCTTGTCATTTGGTTCAAGGCGCTTTTTTGCCCTTAGGACTCTAGAAATGAAGACTGATGGCTCAGAAACTGCCTCTTCGGAAAGAGGCAACACTTTGAGCTCGTGATGGTGGTTAGGAGAGCTGTTAGTGGGGCAGACGTGTGGCAGGATTGCAGCAGGGCAGCACAGCCTGGAGACGAAATGTGACATCCCCAGAGACGGACTGTGACCAGGCGTCCCTTGCTGCTTATAAGGGGGCGCCCAGCCCCACTCAGCCAGCTTCTGCCCGGACTCCAGCTGAGCAGGTTGCGAGGTCTGGAGTACTGAGCGAGGCCTTGGTGCTGGTGCCGTGCTCGGTGAGTTGTTTCTTGCAGCTCTCCGTGCCCGAGCCCAGAGCCCTTGGAGGACTGTCTGCGGCCACGCCAGCTTCAGGCAGCCGCAGTACCCAGGAGCCGCGCTCACAGCAGCAGAGGTGAGTGGGCAGGGAAACCTCCTCACCCTGGGCAGCTCGGAGGGTTTCCTTCCGCAGGGACCTGGGCACTTCTTCCAGCCCTGCCCGGGCCAGCCACTGACTGTGGCCTCTCTTCCTCTAATAGCGCAACACCCGCTGCTGCTGCGCCCGTGAGAGGGAGCAGTTTGTCATCCCCAGCTCCCCCCAGCACACAGCAGCACGCAGGAGCACGGCCACAGAGCTGGACAACTGCTGTCCCATCTGCCTGGACAGCTGGGAGGAGGCCAGCTACGTGATGCCGTGCCTCCACACATTCTGCTACGAGTGCATCGTGCGCAGGGCTGAGACCACGCCCAAGTGCCCCCTCTGCAAGAGGACGGTCACCTCCATCTTGCACTCGCTGCGGGCAGATGACAACTTTGCAGAGCACGTCATCCCACCGCCTGCAGCAGCGTCCACGGCCGTCCACCCGACCAGAAGAGATCCCGGTCGCCCAGATGCCCACTATCTCCGTGGCCGTGCAGCATACCAGCTATCAGCTGTGGGGACGGTGCCCAGGGCTCCTGTGGGCAGCCTCCATCCCCACCTCTGGGCATGGCTCTTCCGACAGGACCCATCTCTGCTCCGTCCCCTGCTGCCATGGCTGCGACGGGGGCTGCAGTGGATCTTCAGTGACAACCGCTGGGAAGCCGTGCACAGCCTGGTCCTGTCCGGCCTGCACCTGTTTGGCCTGGACGAAGAGAGCCTGGCCCAGCGGCTCTGGCGTGTCCTGGGCAGCTACACAGGGATATTTGTGCGGTGGCTGATCAACGCCGTGGTGCCGCAGTGCGGCGGGGAAGCCCGACGGCAGCTGGGCCTAGGGGAGGCCCGTGCTGCCGAGGAGCGAGAGAGCAGCCCCGCAGCTGGCCCCGGCCGTGCCGCCTCCCGAGGGGGCTCTCCAGCCCTTGGTGCAGCCCCCTCCAGCAGCCCTGATGGGTCAGAGGCAGAAGAGCTTCCTGGCACCTCACCAGCCGCCCTTGCTGGGGGTCCCGCCAGCCACCCCTCTTCTCCCACTGCCATTGCCGCGGAGCCACGACAGCCCCAGGAGGAGCCAGGGCAGGCCCTGCCCAGGCCCTCCTCTCCTGGTGGGTGCAGGGATTGGTCCCTGGGTTACCCCGGCGAGCCCCGAAGAGGAGGGCCCGCAGCCATGGGGCCACTGCACCGCCAATCCAAAGGCCGTTCTGCAGGCGGTGGAAAGGAGCTGGCAAAAGCAGGGCTGGGCCAGCAGCCGGGGCGCCTGCCAGGCCCCAAGGGGACCAGCAGAGCCAGCGGGCTCATTAGTCTCGCTGTAGTCCACAAATACTACAATAAAGGTCTGAAAGCAGCAGAAATAGCCTTGGCAGTTCTTATCAAGCAGTTGCTGTGGCTGTCCCCGCCTGCGCCGGTTTCTCAGGTGGCCAGAAATGGCGACCCAGCAGACTCGGTGCATCCTCTCCCAAAGGGCGGAAGGGAGGATGACTCTGGTCATCCTCTTGTCTCTTTTAGCGATGGGCTGCAGCATTCGGCACTCGCTCGTCTTTGGTAGCTCCCCCAAGCTCCACAGCCTTGCCAAGATGACAGAGAGTGGCCTCGCAGTGACATCAGCCAGCTCGCTCAGCACCCTCAGAGAAATCCCGTCAGGGTCGATGGACTTGTAGCGGGCAAGGTTTGCTTGGACACCCCCGAGCCGACCGTGCTCTGGTACTGCAGTTCCCCTGCCCGTGGGCTAAAACACCTGCGAGCAGTGTCAGTGGCAGCTCTGCTGAGAGCTGCCTCCCACCTAGCTCTTCCCGGAACAAGCCACCGCATTCTCTCCTGAGGTCCACGGCCAAGTCCAGGGGGACGATCTGCTCCCTGCTCCTGCTTGCCACGCCATTTCTGAGACAAGCCAGAATGCTGTTGGCCTTCTTGGCCACCTGGGTGTCCCTGACACCCTCCAGAAATCCTCCTGATGGCCTGTCCCTCACAGCAGGTGCCACGGAGGTTGACGTTCCCCAGCAGAACCAGTGCCAGTGAGCAGAAACTCAGCCACGCCAGGAACACTGTAGTTCCGCGTCCTTGCATGATGCTCTGGCTGAAATGCACAAACCAGCAGTACAAGACAGGGCCAGCAGATTGAACATGACTCTCTGTTTCCTCCAAACATCTTACCACAAATCAAGGTTGCTTTCTTGTCATTTGGTTCAAGACGCTTTTTTGCCCTTAGGACTCTAGAAATGAAGACTGATGGCTCAGAAACTGCCTCTTCGGAAAGAGGCAACACTTTGAGCTCGTGATGGTGGTTAGGAGAGCTGTTAGTGGGGCAGACGTGTGGCAGGATTGCAGCAGGGCAGCACAGCCTGGAGACGAAATGTGACATCCCCAGAGACGGACTGTGACCAGGCGTCCCTTGCTGCTTATAAGGGGGCGCCCAGCCCCACTCAGCCAGCTTCTGCCCGGACTCCACCTGAGCAGGTTGCGAGGTCTGGAGTACTGAGCGAGGCCTTGGTGCTGGTGCCGTGCTCGGTGAGTTGTTTCTTGCAGCTCTCCGTGCCCGAGCCCAGAGCCCTTGGAGGACTGTCTGCGGCCCTGCCAGCTTCAGGCAGCTGCAGTACCCGGGAGCCGCGCTCACAGCAGCAGAGGTGAGTGGGCAGGGAAACCTCCTCACCCTGGGCAGCTCGGAGGGTTTCCTTCCGCAGGGACCTGGGCACTTCTTCCAGCCCTGCCCGGGCCAGCCACTGACTGTGGCCTCTCTTCCTCTAATAGCGCAACACCCGCTGCTGCTGCGCCCGTGAGAGGGAGCAGTTTGTCATCCCCAGCTCCCCCCAGCACACAGCAGCACGCAGGAGCACGGCCACAGAGCTGGACAACTGCTGTCCCAACTGCCTGGACAGCTGGGAGGAGGCCAGCTACATGATGCCGTGCCTCCACACATTCTGCTACGAGTGCATCGTGCGCAGGGCTGAGACCACGCCCAAGTGCCCCCTCTGCAAGAGGACGGTCACCTCCATCTTGCACTCGCTGCGGGCAGATGACAACTTTGCAGAGCACGTCATCCCACCGCCTGCAGCAGCGTCCACGGCCGTCCACCCGACCAGAACAGATCCCGGTCGCCCAGATGCCCACTATCTCCGTGGCCGTGCAGCATACCAGCCATCAGCTGTTGGGACGGTGCCCAGGGCTCCTGTGGGCAGCCTCCATCCCCACCTCTGGGCATGGCTCTTCCGACAGGACCCATCTCTGCTCCGTCCCCTGCTGCCATGGCTGCGACGGGGGCTGCAGTGGATCTTCAGCGACAACCGCTGGGAACCCGTGCACAGCCTGGTCCTGTCCGGCCTGCACCTGTTTGGCCTGGACGAAGAGAGCCTGGCCCAGCGGCTCTGGCGTGTCCTGGGCAGCTACACACGGAGATTTGTGCGGTGGCTGATCAACGCCGTGGTGCCGCAGTGCGGCGGGGAAGCCCGACGGCAGCTGGGCCTAGGGGAGGCCCGTGCTGCCGAGGAGCGAGAGAGCAGCCCCGCAGCTGGCCCCGGCCGTGCCGCCTCCCGAGGGGGCTCTCCAGCCCTTGGTGCAGCCCCCTCCAGCAGCCCTGACGGGTCGGAGGCAGAAGAGCTTCCTGGCACCTCACCAGCCGCCCTTGCTGGGGGTCCCGCCAGCCACCCCTCTTCTCCCACTGCCATTGCCGCGGAGCCACGACAGCCCCAGGAGGAGCCAGGGCAGGCCCTGCCCAGGCCCTCCTCTCCTGGCGGGTGCAGGGATTGGTCCCCAGGGTTACCCCGGCGAGCCCCGAAGAGGAGAGCCAGCAGCCATGGGGCCACTGCACCGCCAAACAAGAGGCCGTTCTGCAGGCGGTGGAAAGGAGCTGGCAAAAGCAGGGCCGGGCCAGCAGCCGGGGCGCCTGCCAGGCCCCAAGGGGACCAGCAGAGCCAGCAGGCTCATTAGTCTCGCTGTAGTCCACAAATACTACAATAAAGGTCTGAAAGCAGCAGAAATAGCCTTGGCAGTTCTTATCAAGCAGTTGCTGTGGCTGTCCCCGCCTGCGCCGGTTTCTCAGGTGGCCAGAAATGGCGACCCAGCAGACTCGGTGCATCCTCTCCCAAAGGGCGGAAGGGAGGATGACTCTGGTCATCCTCTTGTCTCTTTTAGCGATGGGCTGCAGCATTCGGCACTCGCTCGTCTTTGGTAGCTCCCCCAAGCTCCACAGCCTTGCCAAGATGACAGAGAGTGGCCTCGCAGTGACATCAGCCAGCTCGCTCAGCACCCTCAGAGAAATCCCGTCAGGGTCGATGGACTTGTAGCGGGCAAGGTTTGCTTGGACACCCCCGAGCCGACCGTGCTCTGGTACTGCAGTTCCCCTGCCCGTGGGCTAAAACACCTGCGAGCAGTGTCAGTGGCAGCTCTGCTGAGAGCTGCCTCCCACCTAGCTCTTCCCGGAACAAGCCACCGCATTCTCTCCTGAGGTCCAGGGCCAAGTCCAGGGGGACGATCTGCTCCCTGCTCCTGCTTGCCACGCCATTTCTGAGACAAGCCAGAATGCTGTTGGCCTTCTTGGCCACCTGGGTGTCCCTGACACCCTCCAGAAATCCTCCTGATGGCCTGTCCCTCACAGCAGGTACCACGGAGGTTGACGTTCCCCAGCAGAACCAGTGCCAGTGAGCAGAAACTCAGCCACGCCAGGAACACTGTAGTTCCGCGTCCTTGCATGATGCTCTGGCTGAAATGCACAAACCAGCAGTACAAGACAGGGCCAGCAGATTGAACATGACTCTCTGTTTCCTCCAAACATCTTACCACAAATCAAGGTTGCTTTCTTGTCATTTGGTTCAAGGCGCTTTTTTGCCCTTAGGACTCTAGAAATGAAGACTGATGGCTCAGAAACTGCCTCTTCGGAAAGAGGCAACACTTTGAGCTCGTGATGGTGGTTAGGAGAGCTGTTAGTGGGGCAGACGTGTGGCAGGATTGCAGCAGGGCAGCACAGCCTGGAGACGAAATGTGACATCCCCAGAGACGGACTGTGACCAGGCGTCCCTTGCTGCTTATAAGGGGGCGCCCAGCCCCACTCAGCCAGCTTCTGCCCGGACTCCAGCTGAGCAGGTTGCGAGGTCTGGAGTACTGAGCGAGGCCTTGGTGCTGGTGCCGTGCTCAGTGAGTTGTTTCTTGCAGCTCTCCGTGCCCGAGCCCAGAGCCCTTGGAGGACTGTCTGCGGCCCTGCCAGCTTCAGGCAGCCGCAGTACCCAGGAGCCGCGCTCACAGCAGCAGAGGTGAGTGGGCAGGGAAACCTCCTCACCCTGGGCAGCTCGGAGGGTTTCCTTCCGCAGGGACCTGGGCACTTCTTCCAGCCCTGCCCGGGCCAGCCACTGACTGTGGCCTCTCTTCCTCTAATAGCGCAACACCCGCTGCTGCTGCGCCCGTGAGAGGGAGCAGTTTGTCATCCCCAGCTCCCCCCAGCACACAGCAGCACGCAGGAGCACGGCCACAGAGCTGGACAACTGCTGTCCCATCTGCCTGGACAGCTGGGAGGAGGCCAGCTACGTGATGCCGTGCCTCCACACATTCTGCTACGAGTGCATCGTGCGCAGGGCTGAGACCACGCCCAAGTGCCCCCTCTGCAAGAGGACGGTCACCTCCATCTTGCACTCGCTGCGCGTGGATGACAACTTTGCAGAGCACGTCATCCCACCACCTGCAGCAGCGTCCACGGCCGTCCACCCGACCAGAAGAGATCCCGGTCGCCCAGATGCCCACTATCTCCGTGGCCGTGCAGCATACCAGCTATCAGCTGTGGGGACGGTGCCCAGGGCTCCTGTGGGCAGCCTCCATCCCCACCTCTGGGCATGGCTCTTCCGACAGGACCCATCTCTGCTCCGTCCCCTGCTGCCATGGCTGCGACGGGGGCTGCAGTGGATCTTCAGTGACAACCGCTGGGAAGCCGTGCACAGCCTGGTCCTGTCCGGCCTGCACCTGTTTGGCCTGGACGAAGAGAGCCTGGCCCAGCGGCTCTGGCGTGTCCTGGGCAGCTACACACGGAGATTTGTGCGGTGGCTGATCAACGCCGTGGTGCCGCAGTGCGGCGGGGAAGCCCGACGGCAGCTGGGCCTAGGGGAGGCCCGTGCTGCCGAGGAGCGAGAGAGCAGCCCCGCAGCTGGCCCCGGCCGTGCCGCCTCCCGAGGGGGCTCTCCAGCCCTTGGTGCAGCCCCCTCCAGCAGCCCTGACGGGTCAGAGGCAGAAGAGCTTCCTGGCACCTCACCAGCCGCCCTTGCTGGGGGTCCCGCCAGCCACTCCTCTTCTCCCACTGCCATTGCCGCGGAGCCACGACAGCCCCAGGAGGAGCCAGGGCAGGCCCTGCCCAGGCCCTCCTCTCCTGGCGGGTGCAGGGATTGGTCCCTGGGTTACCCCGGCGAGCCCCGAAGAGGAGGGCCCGCAGCCATGGGGCCACTGCACCGCCAATCCAAAGGCCGTTCTGCAGGCGGCGGAAAGGAGCTGGCAAAAGCAGGGCCGGGCCAGCAGCCGGGGCGCCTGCCAGGCCCAAATGGGACCAGCAGAGCCACCGGGCTCATTATTCTCGCTGTAGTCCACAAATACTACAATAAAGGTCTGAAAGTAGCAGAAATAGCCTTGGCAGTTCTTATCAAGCAGTTGCTGTGGCTGTCCCCGCCTGCGCCGGTTTCTCAGGTGGCCAGAAATGGCGACCCAGCAGACTCCGTGCATCCTCTCCCAAAGGGCGGAAGCGAGGATGACTCTGGTCATCCTCTTGTCTCTTTTAGCGATGGGCTGCAGCATTCGGCACTCGCTCGTCTTTGGTAGCTCCCCCAAGCTCCACAGCCTTGCCAAGATGACAGAGAGTGGCCTCGCAGTGACATCAGCCAGCTCGCTCAGCACCCTCAGAGAAATCCCGTCAGGGTCGATGGACTTGTAGCGGGCAAGGTTTGCTTGGACACCCCCGAGCCGACCGTGCTCTGGTACTGCAGTTCCCCTGCCCGTGGGCTAAAACACCTGCGAGCAGTGTCAGTGGCAGCTCTGCTGAGAGCTGCCTCCCACCTAGCTCTTCCCGGAACAAGCCACCGCATTCTCTCCTGAGGTCCAGGGCCAAGTCCAGGGGGACGATCTGCTCCCTGCTCCTGCTTGCCATGCCATTTCTGAGACAAGCCAGAATGCTGTTGGCCTTCTTGGCCACCTGGGTGTCCCTGACACCCTCCAGAAATCCTCCTGATGGCCTGTCCCTCACAGCAGGTACCACGGAGGTTGACATTCCCCAGCAGAACCAGTGCCAGTGAGCAGAAACTCAGCCACGCCAGGAACACTGTAGTTCCGCGTCCTTGCATGATGCTCTGGCTGAAATGCACAAACCAGCAGTACAAGACAGGGCCAGCAGATTGAACATGACTCTCTGTTTCCTCCAAACATCTTACCACAAATCAAGGTTGCTTTCTTGTCATTTGGTTCAAGGCGCTTTTTTGCCCTTAGGACTCTAGAAATGAAGACTGATGGCTCAGAAACTGCCTCTTCGGAAAGAGGCAACACTTTGAGCTCGTGATGGTGGTTAGGAGAGCTGTTAGTGGGGCAGACGTGTGGCAGGATTGCAGCAGGGCAGCACAGCCTGGAGACGAAATGTGACATCCCCAGAGACGGACTGTGACCAGGCGTCCCTTGCTGCTTATAAGGGGGCGCCCAGCCCCACTCAGCCAGCTTCTGCCCGGACTCCAGCTGAGCAGGTTGCGAGGTCTGGAGTGCTGAGCGAGGCCTTGGTGCTGGTGCCGTGCTCGGTGAGTTGTTTCTTGCAGCTCTCCGTGCCCGAGCCCAGAGCCCTTGGAGGACTGTCTGCGGCCCTGCCAGCTTCAGGCAGCCACAGTACCCAGGAGCCGCGCTCACAGCAGCAGAGGTGAGTGGGCAGGGAAACCTCCTCACCCTGGGCAGCTCGGAGGGTTTCCTTCCGCAGGGACCTGGGCACTTCTTCCAGCCCTGCCCGGGCCAGCCACTGACTGTGGCCTCTCTTCCTCTAATAGCGCAACACCCGCTGCTGCTGCGCCCGTGAGAGGGAGCAGTTTGTCATCCCCAGCTCCCCCCAGCACACAGCAGCACGCAGGAGCACGGCCACAGAGCTGGACAACTGCTGTCCCATCTGCCTGGACAGCTGGGAGGAGGCCAGCTACGTGATGCCGTGCCTCCACACATTCTGCTACGAGTGCATCGTGCGCAGGGCTGAGACCACGCCCAAGTGCCCCCTCTGCAAGAGGACGGTCACCTCCATCTTGCACTCGCTGCGGGTGGATGACAACTTTGCAGAGCACGTCATCCCACCGCCTGCAGCAGCGTCCACGGCCGTCCACCCGACCAGAAGAGATCCCGGTCGCCCAGATGCCCACTATCTCCGTGGCCGTGCAGCATACCAGCTATCAGCTGTGGGGACGGTGCCCAGGGCTCCTGTGGGCAGCCTCCATCCCCACCTCTGGGCATGGCTCTTCCGACAGGACCCATCTCTGCTCCGTCCCCTGATGCCATGGCTGCGACGGGGGCTGCAGTGGATCTTCAGCGACAACCGCTGGGAAGCCGTGCACAGCCTGGTCCTGTCCGGCCTGCACCTGTTTGGCCTGGACGAAGAGAGCCTGGCCCAGTGGCTCTGGCGTGTCCTGGGCAGCTACACAGGGATATTTGTGCGGTGGCTGATCAACGCCGTGGTGCCGCAGTGCGGCGGGGAGGCCCGACGGCAGCTGGGCCTAGGGGAGGCCCGTGCTGCCGAGGAGCGAGAGAGCAGCCCCGCAGCTGGCCCCGGCCGTGCCGCCTCCCGAGGGGGCTCTCCAGCCCTTGGTGCAGCCCCCTCCAGCAGCCCTGACGGGTCAGAGGCAGAAGAGCTTCCTGGCACCTCACCAGCCGCCCTTGCTGGGGGTCCCGCCAGCCACTCCTCTTCACCCACTGCCATTGCCGCGGAGCCACGACAGCCCCAGGAGGAGCCAGGGCAGGCCCTGCCCAGGCCCTCCTCTCCTGGCGGGTGCAGGGATTGGTCCCTGGGTTACCCCGGCGAGCCCCGAAGAGGAGGGCCCGCAGCCATGGGGCCACTGCACCGCCAATCCAAAGGCCGTTCTGCAGGCGGCGGAAAGGAGCTGGCAAAAGCAGGGCCGGGCCAGCAGCCGGGGCGCCTGCCAGGCCCAAATGGGACCAGCAGAGCCAGCGGGCTCATTATTCTCGCTGTAGTCCACAAATACTACAATAAAGGTCTGAAAGTAGCAGAAATAGCCTTGGCAGTTCTTATCAAGCAGTTGCTGTGGCTGTCCCCGCCTGCGCCGGTTTCTCAGGTGGCCAGAAATGGCGACCCAGCAGACTCGGTGCATCCTCTCCCAAAGGGCGGAAGGGAGGATGACTCTGGTCATCCTCTTGTCTCTTTTAGCGATGGGCTGCAGCACTCGGCACTCGCTTGTCTTTGGTAGCTCCCCCAAGCTCCACAGCCTTGCCAAGATGACAGAGAGTGGCCTCGCAGTGACATCAGCCAGCTCGCTCAGCACCCTCAGAGAAATCCCGTCAGGGTCGATGGACTTGTAGCGGGCAAGGTTTGCTTGGACACCCCCGAGCCGACCGTGCTCTGGTACTGCAGTTCCCCTGCCCGTGGGCTAAAACACCTGCGAGCAGTGTCAGTGGCAGCTCTGCTGAGAGCTGCCTCCCACCTAGCTCTTCCCGGAACAAGCCACCGCATTCTCTCCTGAGGTCCACGGCCAAGTCCAGGGGGACGATCTGCTCCCTGCTCCTGCTTGCCACGCCATTTCTGAGACAAGCCAGAATGCTGTTGGCCTTCTTGGCCACCTGGGTGTCCCTGACACCCTCCAGAAATCCTCCTGATGGCCTGTCCCTCACAGCAGGTGCCACGGAGGTTGACGTTCCCCAGCAGAACCAGTGCCAGTGAGCAGAAACTCAGCCACGCCAGGAACACTGTAGTTCCGCGTCCTTGCATGATGCTCTGGCTGAAATGCACAAACCAGCAGTACAAGACAGGGCCAGCAGATTGAACATGACTCTCTGTTTCCTCCAAACATCTTACCACAAATCAAGGTTGCTTTCTTGTCATTTGGTTCAAGGCGCTTTTTTGCCCTTAGGACTCTAGAAATGAAGACTGATGGCTCAGAAACTGCCTCTTCGGAAAGAGGCAACACTTTGAGCTCGTGATGGTGGTTAGGAGAGCTGTTAGTGGGGCAGACGTGTGGCAGGATTGCAGCAGGGCAGCACAGCCTGGAGACGAAATGTGACATCCCCAGAGACGGACTGTGACCAGGCGTCCCTTGCTGCTTATAAGGGGGCGCCCAGCCCCACTCAGCCAGCTTCTGCCCGGACTCCAGCTGAGCAGGTTGCGAGGTCTGGAGTACTGAGCGAGGCCTTGGTGCTGGTGCCGTGCTCGGTGAGTTGTTTCTTGCAGCTCTCCGTGCCCGAGCCCAGAGCCCTTGGAGGACTGTCTGCGGCCCTGCCAGCTTCAGGCAGCCACAGTACCCAGGAGCCGCGCTCACAGCAGCAGAGGTGAATGGGCAGGGAAACCTCCTCACCCTGGGCAGCTCGGAGGGTTTCCTTCCGCAGGGACCTGGGCACTTCTTCCAGCCCTGCCCGGGCCAGCCACTGACTGTGGCCTCTCTTCCTCTAATAGCGCAACACCCGCTGCTGCTGCGCCCGTGAGAGGGAGCAGTTTGTCATCCCCAGCTCCTCCCAGCACACAGCAGCACGCAGGAGCACGGCCACAGAGCTGGACAACTGCTGTCCCATCTGCCTGGACAGCTGGGAGGAGGCCAGCTACGTGATGCCGTGCCTCCACACATTCTGCTACGAGTGCATCGTGCGCAGGGCTGAGACCACGCCCAAGTGCCCCCTCTGCAAGAGGACGGTCACCTCCATCTTGCACTCGCTGCGGGTGGATGACAACTTTGCAGAGCACGTCATCCCACCGCCTGCAGCAGCGTCCACGGCCGTCCACCCGACCAGAAGAGATCCCGGTCGCCCAGATGCCCACTATCTCCGTGGCCGTGCAGCATACCAGCTATCAGCTGTGGGGACGGTGCCCAGGGCTCCTGTGGGCAGCCTCCATCCCCACCTCTGGGCATGGCTCTTCCGACAGGACCCATCTCTGCTCCGTCCCCTGCTGCCATGGCTGCGACGGGGGCTGCAGTGCATCTTCAGTGACAACCGCTGGGAAGCCGTGCACAGCCTGGTCCTGTCCGGCCTGCACCTGTTTGGCCTGGACGAAGAGAGCCTGGCCCAGCGGCTCTGGCGTGTCCTGGGCAGCTACACAGGGATATTTGTGCGGTGGCTGATCAACGCCGTGGTGCCGCAGTGCGGCGGGGAAGCCCGACGGCAGCTGGGCCTAGGGGAGGCCCGTGCTGCCGAGGAGCGAGAGAGCAGCCCCGCAGCTGGCCCCGGCCGTGCCGCCTCCCGAGGGGGCTCTCCAGCCCTTGGTGCAGCCCCCTCCAGCAGCCCTGATGGGTCAGAGGCAGAAGAGCTTCCTGGCACCTCACCAGCCGCCCTTGCTGGGGGTCCCGCCAGCCACTCCTCTTCTCCCACTGCCATTGCCGCGGAGCCACGACAGCCCCAGGAGGAGCCAGGGCAGGCCCTGCCCAGGCCCTCCTCTCCTGGCGGGTGCAGGGATTGGTCCCTGGGTTACCCCGGCGAGCCCCGAAGAGGAGGGCCCGCAGCCATGGGGCCACTGCACCGCCAATCCAAAGGCCGTTCTGCAGGCGGCGGAAAGGAGCTGGCAAAAGCAGGGCCGGGCCAGCAGCCGGGGCGCCTGCCAGGCCCAAATGGGACCAGCAGAGCCAGCAGGCTCATTAGTCTCGCTGTAGTCCACAAATACTACAATAAAGGTCTGAAAGCAGCAGAAATAGCCTTGGCAGTTCTTATCAAGCAGTTGCTGTGGCTGTCCCCGCCTGCGCCGGTTTCTCAGGTGGCCAGAAATGGCGACCCAGCAGACTCGGTGCATCCTCTCCCAAAGGGCGGAAGCGAGGATGACTCTGGTCATCCTCTTGTCTCTTTTAGCGATGGGCTGCAGCATTCGGCACTCGCTCGTCTTTGGTAGCTCCCCCAAGCTCCACAGCCTTGCCAAGATGACAGAGAGTGGCCTCGCAGTGACATCAGCCAGCTCGCTCAGCACCCTCAGAGAAATCCCGTCAGGGTCGATGGACTTGTAGCGGGCAAGGTTTGCTTGGACACCCCCGAGCCGACCGTGCTCTGGTACTGCAGTTCCCCTGCCCGTGGGCTAAAACACCTGCGAGCAGTGTCAGTGGCAGCTCTGCTGAGAGCTGCCTCCCACCTAGCTCTTCCCGGAACAAGCCACCGCATTCTCTCCTGAGGTCCACGGCCAAGTCCAGGGGGACGATCTGCTCCCTGCTCCTGCTTGCCACGCCATTTCTGAGACAAGCCAGAATGCTGTTGGCCTTCTTGGCCACCTGGGTGTCCCTGACACCCTCCAGAAATCCTCCTGATGGCCTGTCCCTCACAGCAGGTGCCACGGAGGTTGACGTTCCCCAGCAGAACCAGTGCCAGTGAGCAGAAACTCAGCCACGCCAGGAACACTGTAGTTCCGCGTCCTTGCATGATGCTCTGGCTGAAATGCACAAACCAGCAGTACAAGACAGGGCCAGCAGATTGAACATGACTCTCTGTTTCCTCCAAACATCTTACCACAAATCAAGGTTGCTTTCTTGTCATTTGGTTCAAGGCGCTTTTTTGCCCTTAGGACTCTAGAAATGAAGACTGATGGCTCAGAAACTGCCTCTTCGGAAAGAGGCAACACTTTGAGCTCGTGATGGTGGTTAGGAGAGCTGTTAGTGGGGCAGACGTGTGGCAGGATTGCAGCAGGGCAGCACAGCCTGGAGACGAAATGTGACATCCCCAGAGACGGACTGTGACCAGGCGTCCCTTGCTGCTTATAAGGGGGCGCCCAGCCCCACTCAGCCAGCTTCTGCCCGGACTCCAGCTGAGCAGGTTGCGAGGTCTGGAGTACTGAGCGAGGCCTTGGTGCTGGTGCCGTGCTCGGTGAGTTGTTTCTTGCAGCTCTCCGTGCCCGAGCCCAGAGCCCTTGGAGGACTGTCTGCGGCCCTGCCAGCTTCAGGCAGCCACAGTACCCAGGAGCCGCGCTCACAGCAGCAGAGGTGAATGGGCAGGGAAACCTCCTCACCCTGGGCAGCTCGGAGGGTTTCCTTCCGCAGGGACCTGGGCACTTCTTCCAGCCCTGCCCGGGCCAGCCACTGACTGTGGCCTCTCTTCCTCTAATAGCGCAACACCCGCTGCTGCTGCGCCCGTGAGAGGGAGCAGTTTGTCATCCCCAGCTCCTCCCAGCACACAGCAGCACGCAGGAGCACGGCCACAGAGCTGGACAACTGCTGTCCCATCTGCCTGGACAGCTGGGAGGAGGCCAGCTACGTGATGCCGTGCCTCCACACATTCTGCTACGAGTGCATCGTGCGCAGGGCTGAGACCACGCCCAAGTGCCCCCTCTGCAAGAGGACGGTCACCTCCATCTTGCACTCGCTGCGGGTGGATGACAACTTTGCAGAGCACGTCATCCCACCGCCTGCAGCAGCGTCCACGGCCGTCCACCCGACCAGAAGAGATCCCGGTCGCCCAGATGCCCACTATCTCCGTGGCCGTGCAGCATACCAGCTATCAGCTGTGGGGACGGTGCCCAGGGCTCCTGTGGGCAGCCTCCATCCCCACCTCTGGGCATGGCTCTTCCGACAGGACCCATCTCTGCTCCGTCCCCTGCTGCCATGGCTGCGACGGGGGCTGCAGTGCATCTTCAGTGACAACCGCTGGGAAGCCGTGCACAGCCTGGTCCTGTCCGGCCTGCACCTGTTTGGCCTGGACGAAGAGAGCCTGGCCCAGCGGCTCTGGCGTGTCCTGGGCAGCTACACAGGGATATTTGTGCGGTGGCTGATCAACGCCGTGGTGCCGCAGTGCGGCGGGGAAGCCCGACGGCAGCTGGGCCTAGGGGAGGCCCGTGCTGCCGAGGAGCGAGAGAGCAGCCCCGCAGCTGGCCCCGGCCGTGCCGCCTCCCGAGGGGGCTCTCCAGCCCTTGGTGCAGCCCCCTCCAGCAGCCCTGATGGGTCAGAGGCAGAAGAGCTTCCTGGCACCTCACCAGCCGCCCTTGCTGGGGGTCCCGCCAGCCACTCCTCTTCTCCCACTGCCATTGCCGTGGAGCCACGACAGCCCCAGGAGGAGCCAGGGCAGGCCCTGCCCAGGCCCTCCTCTCCTGGCGGGTGCAGGGATTGGTCCCTGGGTTACCCCGGCGAGCCCCGAAGAGGAGGGCCCGCAGCCATGGGGCCACTGCACCGCCAATCCAAAGGCCGTTCTGCAGGCGGCGGAAAGGAGCTGGCAAAAGCAGGGCCGGGCCAGCAGCCGGGGCGCCTGCCAGGCCCAAATGGGACCAGCAGAGCCAGCAGGCTCATTAGTCTCGCTGTAGTCCACAAATACTACAATAAAGGTCTGAAAGCAGCAGAAATAGCCTTGGCAGTTCTTATCAAGCAGTTGCTGTGGCTGTCCCCGCCTGCGCCGGTTTCTCAGGTGGCCAGAAATGGCGACCCAGCAGACTCGGTGCATCCTCTCCCAAAGGGCGGAAGCGAGGATGACTCTGGTCATCCTCTTGTCTCTTTTAGCGATGGGCTGCAGCATTCGGCACTCGCTCGTCTTTGGTAGCTCCCCCAAGCTCCACAGCCTTGCCAAGATGACAGAGAGTGGCCTCGCAGTGACATCAGCCAGCTCGCTCAGCACCCTCAGAGAAATCCCGTCAGGGTCGATGGACTTGTAGCGGGCATGGTTTGCTTGGACACCCCCGAGCTGACCGTGCTCTGGTACTGCAGTTCCCCTGCCCGTGGGCTAAAACACCTGCGAGCAGTGTCAGTGGCAGCTCTGCTGAGAGCTGCCTCCCACCTAGCTCTTCCCGGAACAAGCCACCGCATTCTCTCCTGAGGTCCAGGGCCAAGTCCAGGGGGACGATCTGCTCCCTGCTCCTGCTTGCCACGCCATTTCTGAGACAAGCCAGAATGCTGTTGGCCTTCTTGGCCACCTGGGTGTCCCTGACACCCTCCAGAAATCCTCCTGATGGCCTTTCCCTCACAGCAGGTACCACGGAGGTTGACGTTCCCCAGCAGAACCAGTGCCAGTGAGCAGAAACTCAGCCACGCCAGGAACACTGTCGTTCCGCGTCCTTGCATGATGCTCTGGCTGAAATGCACAAACCAGCAGTACAAGACAGGGCCAGCAGATTGAACATGACTCTCTGTTTCCTCCAAACATCTTACCACAAATTGCACAAGGTTGCTTTCTTGTCATTTGGTTCAAGGCGCTTTTTTGCCCTTAGGACTCTAGAAATGAAGACTGATGGCTCAGAAACTGCCTCTTCGGAAAGAGGCAAGACTTTGAGCTCGTGATGGTGGTTAGGAGAGCTGTTAGTGGGGCAGACGTGTGGCAGGATTGCAGCAGGGCAGCACAGCCTGGAGACGAAATGTGACATCCCCAGAGACGGACTGTGACCAGGCGTCCCTTGCTGCTTATAAGGGGGCGCCCAGCCCCACTCAGCCAGCTTCTGCCCGGACTCCAGCTGAGCAGGTTGCGAGGTCTGGAGTACTGAGCGAGGCCTTGGTGCTGGTGCCGTGCTCGGTGAGTTGTTTCTTGCAGCTCTCCGTGCCCGAGCCCAGAGCCCTTGGAGGACTGTCTGCGGCCCTGCCAGCTTCAGGCAGCCGCAGTACCCAGGAGCCGCGCTCACAGCAGCAGAGGTGAGTGGGCAGGGAAACCTCCTCACCCTGGGCAGCTCGGAGGGTTTCCTTCCGCAGGGACCTGGGCACTTCTTCCAGCCCTGCCCGGGCCAGCCACTGACTGTGGCCTCTCTTCCTCTAATAGCGCAACACCCGCTGCTGCTGCGCCCGTGAGAGGGAGCAGTTTGTCATCCCCAGCTCCCCCCAGCACACAGCAGCACGCAGGAGCACGGCCACAGAGCTGGACAACTGCTGTCCCATCTGCCTGGACAGCTGGGAGGAGGCCAGCTACGTGATGCCGTGCCTCCACACATTCTGCTACGAGTGCATCGTGCGCAGGGCTGAGACCACGCCCAAGTGCCCCCTCTGCAAGAGCACGGTCACCTCCATCTTGCACTCGCTGCGGGTGGATGACAACTTTGCAGAGCACGTCATCCCACCGCCTGCAGCAGCGTCCACGGCCGTCCACCCGACCAGAAGGGATCCCGGTCGCCCAGACGCCCACTATCGCTATCAGCTGTGGGGACGGTGCCCAGGGCTCCTGTGGGCAGCCTCCATCCCCACCTCTGGGCATGGCTCTTCCGACAGGACCCATCTCTGCTCCGTCCCCTGCTGGCATGGCTGCGACGGGGGCTGCAGTGGATCTTCAGTGACAACCGCTGGGAAGCCGTGCACAGCCTGGTCCTGTCCGGCCTGCACCTGTTTGGCCTGGACGAAGAGAGCCTGGCCCAGCGGCTCTGGCGTGTCCTGGGCAGCTACACAGGGATATTTGTGCGGTGGCTGATCAACGCCGTGGTGCCGCAGTGCGGCGGGGAAGCCCGACGGCAGCTGGGCCTAGGGGAGGCCCGTGCTGCCGAGGAGCGAGAGAGCAGCCCCGCAGCTGGCCCCGGCCGTGCCGCCTCCCGAGGGGGCTCTCCAGCCCTTGGTGCAGCCCCCTCCAGCAGCCCTGATGGGTCAGAGGCAGAAGAGCTTCCTGGCACCTCACCAGCCGCCCTTGCTGGGGGTCCCGCCAGCCACTCCTCTTCTCCCACTGCCATTGCCGCGGAGCCACGACAGCCCCAGGAGGAGCCAGGGCAGGCCCTGCCCAGGCCCTCCTCTCCTGGCGGGTGCAGGGATTGGTCCCTGGGTTACCCCGGCGAGCCCCGAAGAGGAGGGCCCGCAGCCATGGGGCCACTGCACCGCCAATCCAAAGGCCGTTCTGCAGGCGGCGGAAAGGAGCTGGCAAAAGCAGGGCCGGGCCAGCAGCCGGGGCGCCTGCCAGGCCCCAAGGGGACCAGCAGAGCCAGCGGGCTCATTAGTCTCGCTGTAGTCCACAAATACTACAATAAAGGTCTGAAAGCAGCAGAAATAGCCTTGGCAGTTCTTATCAAGCAGTTGCTGTGGCTGTCCCCGCCTGCGCCGGTTTCTCAGGTGGCCAGAAATGGCGACCCAGCAGACTCGGTGCATCCTCTCTCAAAGGGCGGAAGGGAGGATGACTCTGGTCATCCTCTTGTCTCTTTTAGCGATGGGCTGCAGCATTCGGCACTCGCTCGTCTTTGGTAGCTCCCCCAAGCTCCACAGCCTTGCCAAGATGACAGAGAGTGGCCTCGCAGTGACATCAGCCAGCTCGCTCAGCACCCTCAGAGAAATCCCGTCAGGGTCGATGGACTTGTAGCGGGCAAGGTTTGCTTGGACACCCCCGAGCCGACCGTGCTCTGGTACTGCAGTTCCCCTGCCCGTGGGCTAAAACACCTGCGAGCAGTGTCAGTGGCAGCTCTGCTGAGAGCTGCCTCCCACCTAGCTCTTCCCGGAACAAGCCACCGCATTCTCTCCTGAGGTCCAGGGTCAAGTCCAGGGGGACGATCTGCTCCCTGCTCCTGCTTGCCACGCCATTTCTGAGACAAGCCAGAATGCTGTTGGCCTTCTTGGCCACCTGGGTGTCCCTGACACCCTCCAGAAATCCTCCTGATGGCCTTTCCCTCACAGCAGGTACCACGGAGGTTGACGTTCCCCAGCAGAACCAGTGCCAGTGAGCAGAAACTCAGCCACGCCAGGAACACTGTCGTTCCGCGTCCTTGCATGATGCTCTGGCTGAAATGCACAAACCAGCAGTACAAGACAGGGCCAGCAGATTGAACATGACTCTCTGTTTCCTCCAAACATCTTACCACAAATTGCACAAGGTTGCTTTCTTGTCATTTGGTTCAAGGCGCTTTTTTGCCCTTAGGACTCTAGAAATGAAGACTGATGGCTCAGAAACTGCCTCTTCGGAAAGAGGCAAGACTTTGAGCTCGTGATGGTGGTTAGGAGAGCTGTTAGTGGGGCAGACGTGTGGCAGGATTGCAGCAGGGCAGCACAGCCTGGAGACGAAATGTGACATCCCCAGAGACGGACTGTGACCAGGCGTCCCTTGCTGCTTATAAGGGGGCGCCCAGCCCCACTCAGCCAGCTTCTGCCCGGACTCCAGCTGAGCAGGTTGCGAGGTCTGGAGTACTGAGCGAGGCCTTGGTGCTGGTGCCGTGCTCGGTGAGTTGTTTCTTGCAGCTCTCCGTGCCCGAGCCCAGAGCCCTTGGAGGACTGTCTGCGGCCCTGCCAGCTTCAGGCAGCCGCAGTACCCAGGAGCCGCGCTCACAGCAGCAGAGGTGAGTGGGCAGGGAAACCTCCTCACCCTGGGCAGCTCGGAGGGTTTCCTTCCGCAGGGACCTGGGCACTTCTTCCAGCCCTGCCCGGGCCAGCCACTGACTGTGGCCTCTCTTCCTCTAATAGCGCAACACCCGCTGCTGCTGCGCCCGTGAGAGGGAGCAGTTTGTCATCCCCAGCTCCCCCCAGCACACAGCAGCACGCAGGAGCACGGCCACAGAGCTGGACAACTGCTGTCCCATCTGCCTGGACAGCTGGGAGGAGGCCAGCTACGTGATGCCGTGCCTCCACACATTCTGCTACGAGTGCATCGTGCGCAGGGCTGAGACCACGCCCAAGTGCCCCCTCTGCAAGAGCACGGTCACCTCCATCTTGCACTCGCTGCGGGTGGATGACAACTTTGCAGAGCACGTCATCCCACCGCCTGCAGCAGCGTCCACGGCCGTCCACCCGACCAGAAGGGATCCCGGTCGCCCAGACGCCCACTATCGCTATCAGCTGTGGGGACGGTGCCCAGGGCTCCTGTGGGCAGCCTCCATCCCCACCTCTGGGCATGGCTCTTCCGACAGGACCCATCTCTGCTCCGTCCCCTGCTGGCATGGCTGCGACGGGGGCTGCAGTGGATCTTCAGTGACAACCGCTGGGAAGCCGTGCACAGCCTGGTCCTGTCCGGCCTGCACCTGTTTGGCCTGGACGAAGAGAGCCTGGCCCAGCGGCTCTGGCGTGTCCTGGGCAGCTACACAGGGATATTTGTGCGGTGGCTGATCAACGCCGTGGTGCCGCAGTGCGGCGGGGAAGCCCGACGGCAGCTGGGCCTAGGGGAGGCCCGTGCTGCCGAGGAGCGAGAGAGCAGCCCCGCAGCTGGCCCCGGCCGTGCCGCCTCCCGAGGGGGCTCTCCAGCCCTTGGTGCAGCCCCCTCCAGCAGCCCTGATGGGTCAGAGGCAGAAGAGCTTCCTGGCACCTCACCAGCCGCCCTTGCTGGGGGTCCCGCCAGCCACTCCTCTTCTCCCACTGCCATTGCCGCGGAGCCACGACAGCCCCAGGAGGAGCCAGGGCAGGCCCTGCCCAGGCCCTCCTCTCCTGGCGGGTGCAGGGATTGGTCCCTGGGTTACCCCGGCGAGCCCCGAAGAGGAGGGCCCGCAGCCATGGGGCCACTGCACCGCCAATCCAAAGGCCGTTCTGCAGGCGGCGGAAAGGAGCTGGCAAAAGCAGGGCCGGGCCAGCAGCCGGGGCGCCTGCCAGGCCCCAAGGGGACCAGCAGAGCCAGCGGGCTCATTAGTCTCGCTGTAGTCCACAAATACTACAATAAAGGTCTGAAAGCAGCAGAAATAGCCTTGGCAGTTCTTATCAAGCAGTTGCTGTGGCTGTCCCCGCCTGCGCCGGTTTCTCAGGTGGCCAGAAATGGCGACCCAGCAGACTCGGTGCATCCTCTCTCAAAGGGCGGAAGGGAGGATGACTCTGGTCATCCTCTTGTCTCTTTTAGCGATGGGCTGCAGCATTCGGCACTCGCTCGTCTTTGGTAGCTCCCCCAAGCTCCACAGCCTTGCCAAGATGACAGAGAGTGGCCTCGCAGTGACATCAGCCAGCTCGCTCAGCACCCTCAGAGAAATCCCGTCAGGGTCGATGGACTTGTAGCGGGCAAGGTTTGCTTGGACACCCCCGAGCCGACCGTGCTCTGGTACTGCAGTTCCCCTGCCCGTGGGCTAAAACACCTGCGAGCAGTGTCAGTGGCAGCTCTGCTGAGAGCTGCCTCCCACCTAGCTCTTCCCGGAACAAGCCACCGCATTCTCTCCTGAGGTCCAGGGTCAAGTCCAGGGGGACGATCTGCTCCCTGCTCCTGCTTGCCACGCCATTTCTGAGACAAGCCAGAATGCTGTTGGCCTTCTTGGCCACCTGGGTGTCCCTGACACCCTCCAGAAATCCTCCTGATGGCCTTTCCCTCACAGCAGGTACCACGGAGGTTGACGTTCCCCAGCAGAACCAGTGCCAGTGAGCAGAAACTCAGCCACGCCAGGAACACTGTAGTTCCGCGTCCTTGCATGATGCTCTGGCTGAAATGCACAAACCAGCAGTACAAGACAGGGCCAGCAGATTGAACATGACTCTCTGTTTCCTCCAAACATCTTACCACAAATCAAGGTTGCTTTCTTGTCATTTGGTTCAAGGTGCTTTTTTGCCCTTAGGACTCTAGAAATGAAGACTGATGGCTCAGAAACTGCCTCTTCGGAAAGAGGCAAGACTTTGAGCTCGTGATGGTGGTTAGGAGAGCTGTTAGTGGGGCAGACGTGTGGCAGGATTGCAGCAGGGCAGCACAGCCTGGAGACGAAATGTGACATCCCCAGAGACGGACTGTGACCAGGCGTCCCTTGCTGCTTATAAGGGGGCGCCCAGCCCCACTCAGCCAGCTTCTGCCCGGACTCCAGCTGAGCAGGTTGCGAGGTCTGGAGTACTGAGCGAGGCCTTGGTGCTGGTGCTGTGCTCGGTGAGTTGTTTCTTGCAGCTCTCCGTGCCCGAGCCCAGAGCCCTTGGAGGACTGTCTGCGGCCCTGCCAGCTTCAGGCAGCCACAGTACCCAGGAGCCGCGCTCACAGCAGCAGAGGTGAGTGGGCAGGGAAACCTCCTCACCCTGGGCAGCTCGGAGGGTTTCCTTCCGCAGGGACCTGGGCACTTCTTCCAGCCCTGCCCGGGCCAGCCACTGACTGTGGCCTCTCTTCCTCTAATAGCGCAACACCCGCTGCTGCTGCGCCCGTGAGAGGGAGCAGTTTGTCATCCCCAGCTCCCCCCAGCACACAGCAGCACGCAGGAGCACGGCCACAGAGCTGGACAACTGCTGTCCCAACTGCCTGGACAGCTGGGAGGAGGCCAGCTACGTGATGCCGTGCCTCCACACATTCTGCTACGAGTGCACCGTGCGCAGGGCTGAGACCACGCCCAAGTGCCCCCTCTGCAAGAGGACGGTCACCTCCATCTTGCACTCGCTGCGGGTGGATGACAACTTTGCAGAGCACGTCATCCCACCGCCTGCAGCAGCGTCCACGGCCGTCCACCCGACCAGAAGAGATCCCGGTCGCCCAGATGCCCACTATCTCCGTGGCCGTGCAGCATACCAGCTATCAGCTGTGGGGACGGTGCCCAGGGCTCCTGTGGGCAGCCTCCATCCCCACCTCTGGGCATGGCTCTTCCGACAGGACCCATCTCTGCTCCGTCCCCTGCTGGCATGGCTGCGACGGGGGCTGCAGTGGATCTTCAGTGACAACCGCTGGGAAGCCGTGCACAGCCTGGTCCTGTCCGGCCTGCACCTGTTTGGCCTGGACGAAGAGAGCCTGGCCCAGCGGCTCTGGCGTGTCCTGGGCAGCTACACACGGAGATTTGTGCGGTGGCTGATCAACGCCGTGGTGCCGCAGTGCGGCGGGGAAGCCCGACGGCAGCTGGGCCTAGGGGAGGCCCGTGCTGCCGAGGAGCGAGAGAGCAGCCCCGCAGCTGGCCCCGGCCGTGCCGCCTCCCGAGGGGGCTCTCCAGCCCTTGGTGCAGCCCCCTCCAGCAGCCCTGATGGGTCAGAGGCAGAAGAGCTTCCTGGCACCTCACCAGCCGCCCTTGCTGGGGGTCCCGCCAGCCACCCCTCTTCTCCCACTGCCATTGCCGCAGAGCCACGACAGCCCCAGGAGGAGCCAGGGCAGGCCCTGCCCAGGCCCTCCTCTCCTGGCGGGTGCAGGGATTGGTCCCTGGGTTACCCCGGCGAGCCCCGAAGAGGAGGGCCCGCAGCCATGGGGCCACTGCACCGCCAATCCAAAGGCCGTTCTGCAGGCGGTGGAAAGGAGCTGGCAAAAGCAGGGCTGGGCCAGCAGCCGGGGCGCCTGCCAGGCCCCAAGGGGACCAGCAGAGCCAGCGGGCTCATTAGTCTCGCTGTAGTCCACAAATACTACAATAAAGGTCTGAAAGCAGCAGAAATAGCCTTGGCAGTTCTTATCAAGCAGTTGCTGTGGCTGTCCCCGCCTGCGCCGGTTTCTCAGGTGGCCAGAAATGGCGACCCAGCACACTCAGTGCATCCTCTCCCAAAGGGCGGAAGGGAGGATGACTCTGGTCATCCTCTTGTCTCTTTTAGCGATGGGCTGCAGCATTTGGCACTCGCTCGTCTTTGGTAGCTCCCCCAAGCTCCACTGCCTTGCCAAGATGACAGAGAGTGGCCTCGCAGTGACATCAGCCAGCTCGCTCAGCACCCTCAGAGAAATCCCGTCAGGGTCGATGGACTTGTAGCGGGCAAGGTTTGCTTGTACACCCCCGAGCCGACCGTGCTCTGGTACTGCAGTTCCCCTGCCCGTGGGCTAAAACACCTGCGAGCAGTGTCAGTGGCAGCTCTGCTGAGAGCTGCCTCCCACCTAGCTCTTCCCGGAACAAGCCACCGCATTCTCTCCTGAGGTCCAGGGCCAAGTCCAGGGGGACGATCTGCTCCCTGCTCCTGCTTGCCACGCCATTTCTGAGACAAGCCAGAATGCTGTTGGCCTTCTTGGCCACCTGGGTGTCCCTGACACCCTCCAGAAATCCTCCTGATGGCCTGTCCCTCACAGCAGGTACCACGGAGATTGACGTTCCCCAGCAGAACCAGTGCCAGTGAGCAGAAACTCAGCCACGCCAGGAACACTGTAGTTCCGCGTCCTTGCATGATGCTCTGGCTGAAATGCACAAACCAGCAGTATAAGACAGGGCCAGCAGATTGAACATGACTCTCTGTTTCCTCCAAACATCTTACCACAAATTGCACAAGGTTGCTTTCTTGTCATTTGGTTCAAGGCGCTTTTTTGCCCTTAGGACTCTAGAAATGAAGACTGATGGCTCAGAAACTGCCTCTTCGGAAAGAGGCAAGACTTTGAGCTCTTGATGGTGGTTAGGAGAGCTGTTAGTGGGGCAGACGTGTGGCAGGATTGCAGCAGGGCAGCACAGCCTGGAGACGAAATGTGACATCCCCAGAGACGGACTGTGACCAGGCGTCCCTTGCTGCTTATAAGGGGGCGCCCAGCCCCACTCAGCCAGCTTCTGCCCGGACTCCAGCTGAGCAGGTTGCGAGGTCTGGAGTACTGAGCGAGGCCTTGGTGCTGGTGCCGTGCTCGGTGAGTTGTTTCTTGCAGCTCTCCGTGCCCGAGCCCAGAGCCCTTGGAGGACTGTCTGCGGCCCTGCCAGCTTCAGGCAGCTGCAGTACCCGGGAGCCACGCTCACAGCAGCAGAGGTGAGTGGGCAGGGAAACCTCCTCACCCTGGGCAGCTCGGAGGGTTTCCTTCCGCAGGGACCTGGGCACTTCTTCCAGCCCTGCCCGGGCCAGCCACTGACTGTGGCCTCTCTTCCTCTAATAGCGCAACACCCGCTGCTGCTGCGCCCGTGAGAGGGAGCAGTTTGTCATCCCCAGCTCCCCCCAGCACACAGCAGCACGCAGGAGCACGGCCACAGAGCTGGACAACTGCTGTCCCAACTGCCTGGACAGCTGGGAGGAGGCCAGCTACGTGATGCCGTGCCTCCACACATTCTGCTACGAGTGCATCGTGCGCAGGGCTGAGACCACGCCCAAGTGCCCCCTCTGCAAGAGGACGGTCACCTCCATCTTGCACTCGCTGCGGGCAGATGACAACTTTGCAGAGCACGTCATCCCACCACCTGCAGCAGCGTCCACGGCCGTCCACCCGACCAGAAGAGATCCCGGTCGCCCAGACGCCCACTATCTCCGTGGCCGTGCAGCATACCAGCCATCAGCTGTTGGGACGGTGCCCAGGGCTCCTGTGGGCAGCCTCCATCCCCACCTCTGGGCATGGCTCTTCCGACAGGACCCATCTCTGCTCCGTCCCCTGCTGGCATGGCTGCGACGGGGGCTGCAGTGGATCTTCAGTGACAACCGCTGGGAAGCCGTGCACAGCCTGGTCCTGTCCGGCCTGCACCTGTTTGGCCTGGACGAAGAGAGCCTGGCCCAGCGGCTCTGGCGTGTCCTGGGCAGCTACACAGGGATATTTGTGCGGTGGCTAATCAACGCCGTGGTGCCGCAGTGCGGCGGGGAAGCCCGACGGCAGCTGGGCCTAGGGGAGGCCCGTGCTGCCGAGGAGCGAGAGAGCAGCCCCGCAGCTGGCCCCGGCCGTGCCGCCTCCCGAGGGGGCTCTCCAGCCCTTGGTGCAGCCCCCTCCAGCAGCCCTGATGGGTCAGAGGCAGAAGAGCTTCCTGGCACCTCACCAGCCGCCCTTGCTGGGGGTCCCGCCAGCCACCCCTCTTCTCCCACTGCCATTGCCGCGGAGCCACGACAGCCCCAGGAGGAGCCAGGGCAGGCCCTGCCCAGGCCCTCCTCTCCTGGCGGGTGCAGGGATTGGTCCCTGGGTTACCCCGGCGAGCCCCGAAGAGGAGGGCCCGCAGCCATGGGGCCACTGCACCGCCAATCCAAAGGCCGTTCTGCAGGCGGTGGAAAGGAGCTGGCAAAAGCAGGGCTGGGCCAGCAGCCGGGGCGCCTGCCAGGCCCCAAGGGGACCAGCAGAGCCAGCGGGCTCATTATTCTCGCTGTAGTCCACAAATACTACAATAAAGGTCTGAAAGCAGCAGAAATAGCCTTGGCAGTTCTTATCAAGCAGTTGCTGTGGCTGTCCCCGCCTGCGCCGGTTTCTCAGGTGGCCAGAAATGGCGACCCAGCACACTCAGTGCATCCTCTCCCAAAGGGCGGAAGGGAGGATGACTCTGGTCATCCTCTTGTCTCTTTTAGCGATGGGCTGCAGCATTTGGCACTCGCTCGTCTTTGGTAGCTCCCCCAAGCTCCACTGCCTTGCCAAGATGACAGAGAGTGGCCTCGCAGTGACATCAGCCAGCTCGCTCAGCACCCTCAGAGAAATCCCGTCAGGGTCGATGGACTTGTAGCGGGCAAGGTTTGCTTGGACACCCCCGAGCCGACCGTGCTCTGGTACTGCAGTTCCCCTGCCCGTGGGCTAAAACACCTGCGAGCAGTGTCAGTGGCAGCTCTGCTGAGAGCTGCCTCCCACCTAGCTCTTCCCGGAACAAGCCACCGCATTCTCTCCTGAGGTCCAGGGCCAAGTCCAGGGGGACGATCTGCTCCCTGCTCCTGCTTGCCACGCCATTTCTGAGACAAGCCAGAATGCTGTTGGCCTTCTTGGCCACCTGGGTGTCCCTGACACCCTCCAGAAATCCTCCTGATGGCCTGTCCCTCACAGCAGGTACCACGGAGATTGACGTTCCCCAGTAGAACCAGTGCCAGTGAGCAGAAACTCAGCCACGCCAGGAACACTGTAGTTCCGCGTCCTTGCATGATGCTCTGGCTGAAATGCACAAACCAGCAGTATAAGACAGGGCCAGCAGATTGAACATGACTCTCTGTTTCCTCCAAACATCTTACCACAAATTGCACAAGGTTGCTTTCTTGTCATTTGGTTCAAGGCGCTTTTTTGCCCTTAGGACTCTAGAAATGAAGACTGATGGCTCAGAAACTGCCTCTTCGGAAAGAGGCAACACTTTGAGCTCGTGATGGTGGTTAGGAGAGCTGTTAGTGGGGCAGACGTGTGGCAGGATTGCAGCAGGGCAGCACAGCCTGGAGACGAAATGTGACATCCCCAGAGACGGACTGTGACCAGGCGTCCCTTGCTGCTTATAAGGGGGCGCCCAGCCCCACTCAGCCAGCTTCTGCCCGGACTCCAGCTGAGCAGGTTGCGAGGTCTGGAGTACTGAGTGAGGCCTTGGTGCTGGTGCCGTGCTCGGTGAGTTGTTTCTTGCAGCTCTCCGTGCCCGAGCCCAGAGCCCTTGGAGGACTGTCTGCGGCCCTGCCAGCTTCAGGCAGCTGCAGTACCCGGGAGCCGCGCTCACAGCAGCAGAGGTGAGTGGGCAGGGAAACCTCCTCACCCTGGGCAGCTCGGAGGGTTTCCTTCCGCAGGGACCTGGGCACTTCTTCCAGCCCTGCCCGGGCCAGCCACTGACTGTGGCCTCTCTTCCTCTAATAGCGCAACACCCGCTGCTGCTGCGCCCGTGAGAGGGAGCAGTTTGTCATCCCCAGCTCCCCCCAGCACACAGCAGCACGCAGGAGCACGGCCACAGAGCTGGACAACTGCTGTCCCAACTGCCTGGACAGCTGGGAGGAGGCCAGCTACGTGATGCCGTGCCTCCACACATTCTGCTACGAGTGCATCGTGCGCAGGGCTGAGACCACGCCCAAGTGCCCCCTCTGCAAGAGGACGGTCACCTCCATCTTGCACTCGCTGCGGGCAGATGACAACTTTGCAGAGCACGTCATCCCACCACCTGCAGCAGCGTCCACGGCCGTCCACCCGACCAGAAGAGATCCCGGTCGCCCAGACGCCCACTATCTCCGTGGCCGTGCAGCATACCAGCCATCAGCTGTTGGGACGGTGCCCAGGGCTCCTGTGGGCAGCCTCCATCCCCACCTCTGGGCATGGCTCTTCCGACAGGACCCATCTCTGCTCCGTCCCCTGATGCCATGGCTGCGACGGGGGCTGCAGTGGATCTTCAGCGACAACCACTGGCAAGCCGTGCACAGCCTGGTCCTGTCCGGCCTGCACCTGTTTGGCCTGGACGAAGAGAACCTGGCCCAGCGGCTCTGGCGTGTCCTGGGCAGCTACACAGGGAGATTTGTGCGGTGGCTGATCAACGCCGTGGTGCCGCAGTGCGGCGGGGAGGCCCGACGGCAGCTGGGCCTAGGGGAGGCCCGTGCTGCCGAGGAGCGAGAGAGCAGCCCCGCAGCTGGCCCCGGCCGTGCCGCCTCCCGAGGGGGCTCTCCAGCCCTTAGTGCAGCCCCCTCCAGCAGCCCTGACGGGTCGGAGGCAGAAGAGCTCCCTGGCACCTCACCAGCCGCCCTTGCTGGGGGTCCCGCCAGCCACCCCTCTGCTCCCACTGCCATTGCTGCGGAGCCACGACAGCCCCAGGAGGAGCCAGGGCAGGCCCTGCCCAGGCCCTCCTCTCTTGGCGGGTGCAGGGATTGGTCCCTGGGTTACCCCGGCGAGCCCCGAAGAGGAGGGCCCGCAGCCATGGGGCCACTGCACCGCCAATCCAAAGGCCGTTCTGCAGGCGGCGGAAAGGAGCTGGCAAAAGCAGGGCCAGGCCAGCAGCCGGGGCGCCTGCCAGGCCCCAAGGGGACCAGCAGAGCCAGCGGGCTCATTAGTCTCGCTGTAGTCCACAAATACTACAATAAAGGTCTGAAAGCAGCAGAAATAGACTTGGCAGTTCTTATCAAGCAGTTGCTGTGGCTGTCCCCGCCTGCGCCGGTTTCTCAGGTGGCCAGAAATGGCGACCCAGCAGACTCGGTGCATCCTCTCTCAAAGGGCGGAAGGGAGGATGACTCTGGTCATCCTCTTGTCTCTTTTAGCGATGGGCTGCAGTATTCGGCACTCGCTCGTCTTTGGTAGCTCCCCCAAGCTCCACAGCCTTGCCAAGATGACAGAGAGTGGCCTCGCAGTGACATCAGCCAGCTCGCTCAGCACCCTCAGAGAAATCCCGTCAGGGTCGATGGACTTGTAGCGGGCAAGGTTTGCTTGGACACCCCCGAGCCGACCGTGCTCTGGTACTGCAGTTCCCCTGCCCGTGGGCTAAAACACCTGCGAGCAGTGTCAGTGGCAGCTCTGCTGAGAGCTGCCTCCCACCTAGCTCTTCCCGGAACAAGCCACCGCATTCTCTCCTGAGGTCCAGGGCCAAGTCCAGGGGGACGATCTGCTCCCTGCTCCTGCTTGCCACGCCATTTCTGAGACAAGCCAGAATGCTGTTGGCCTTCTTGGCCACCTGGGTGTCCCTGACACCCTCCAGAAATCCTCCTGATGGCCTGTCCCTCACAGCAGGTGCCACGGAGGTTGACGTTCCCCAGCAGAACCAGTGCCAGTGAGCAGAAACTCAGCCACGCCAGGAACACTGTAGTTCCGCGTCCTTGCATGATGCTCTGGCTGAAATGCACAAACCAGCAGTATAAGACAGGGCCAGCAGATTGAACATGACTCTCTGTTTCCTCCAAACATCTTACCACAAATTGCACAAGGTTGCTTTCTTGTCATTTGGTTCAAGGCGCTTTTTTGCCCTTAGGACTCTAGAAATGAAGACTGATGGCTCAGAAACTGCCTCTTCGGAAAGAGGCAAGACTTTGAGCTCTTGATGGTGGTTAGGAGAGCTGTTAGTGGGGCAGACGTGTGGCAGGATTGCAGCAGGGCAGCACAGCCTGGAGACGAAATGTGACATCCCCAGAGACGGACTGTGACCAGGCGTCCCTTGCTGCTTATAAGGGGGCGCCCAGCCCCACTCAGCCAGCTTCTGCCCGGACTCCAGCTGAGCAGGTTGCGAGGTCTGGAGTACTGAGCGAGGCCTTGGTGCTGGTGCCGTGCTCGGTGAGTTGTTTCTTGCAGCTCTCCGTGCCCGAGCCCAGAGCCCTTGGAGGACTGTCTGCGGCCCTGCCAGCTTCAGGCAGCTGCAGTACCCGGGAGCCGCGCTCACAGCAGCAGAGGTGAGTGGGCAGGGAAACCTCCTCACCCTGGGCAGCTCGGAGGGTTTCCTTCCGCAGGGACCTGGGCACTTCTTCCAGCCCTGCCCGGGCCAGCCACTGACTGTGGCCTCTCTTCCTCTAATAGCGCAACACCCGCTGCTGCTGCGCCCGTGAGAGGGAGCAGTTTGTCATCCCCAGCTCCCCCCAGCACACAGCAGCACGCAGGAGCACGGCCACAGAGCTGGACAACTGCTGTCCCAACTGCCTGGACAGCTGGGAGGAGGCCAGCTACGTGATGCCGTGCCTCCACACATTCTGCTACGAGTGCATCGTGCGCAGGGCTGAGACCATGCCCAAGTGCCCCCTCTGCAAGAGGACGGTCACCTCCATCTTGCACTCGCTGCGGGCAGATGACAACTTTGCAGAGCACGTCATCCCACCACCTGCAGCAGCGTCCACGGCCGTCCACCCGACCAGAAGAGATCCCGGTCGCCCAGACGCCCACTATCTCCGTGGCCGTGCAGCATACCAGCCATCAGCTGTTGGGACGGTGCCCAGGGCTCCTGTGGGCAGCCTCCATCCCCACCTCTGGGCATGGCTCTTCCGACAGGACCCATCTCTGCTCCGTCCCCTGATGCCATGGCTGCGACGGGGGCTGCAGTGGATCTTCAGCGACAACCGCTGGGAAGCCGTGCACAGCCTTGCCCTGTCCGGCCTGCACCTGTTTGGCCTGGACGAAGAGAGCCTGGCCCAGTGGCTCTGGCGTGTCCTGGGCAGCTACACAGGGATATTTGTGCGGTGGCTGATCAACGCCGTGGTGCCGCAGTGCGGCAGGGAAGCCCGACGGCAGCTGGGCCTAGGGGAGGCCCGTGCTGCCGAGGAGCGAGAGAGCAGCCCCGCAGCTGGCCCCGGCCGTGCCGCCTCCCGAGGGGGCTCTCCAGCCCTTGGTGCAGCCCCCTCCAGCAGCCCTGATGGGTCAGAGGCAGAAGAGCTTCCTGGCACCTCACCAGCCGCCCTTGCTGGGGGTCCCGCCAGCCACTCCTCTTCTCCCACTGCCATTGCCGCGGAGCCACGACAGCCCCAGGAGGAGCCAGGGCAGGCCCTGCCCAGGCCCTCCTCTCCTGGTGGGTGCAGGGATTGGTCCCTGGGTTACCCCGGCGAGCCCCGAAGAGGAGGGCCCGCAGCCATGGGGCCACTGCACCGCCAATCCAAAGGCCGTTCTGCAGGCGGCGGAAAGGAGCTGGCAAAAGCAGGGCCGGGCCAGCAGCCGGGGCGCCTGCCAGGCCCAAATGGGACCAGCAGAGCCAGCGGGCTCATTATTCTCGCTGTAGTCCACAAATACTACAATAAAGGTATGAAAGCAGCAGACATAGACTTGGCAGTTCTTATCAAGCAGTTGCTGTGGCTGTCCCCACCTGCGCCGGTTTCTCAGGTGGCCAGAAATGGCGACCCAGCAGATTCGGTGCATCCTCTCCCAAAGGGCGGAAGGGAGGATGACTCTGGTCATCCTCTTGTCTCTTTTAGCGATGGGCTGCAGTATTCGGCACTCGCTCGTCTTTGGTAGCTCCCCCAAGCTCCACAGCCTTGCCAAGATGACAGAGAGTGGCCTCGCAGTGACATCAGCCAGCTCGCTCAGCACCCTCAGAGAAATCCCGTCAGGGTCGATGGACTTGTAGCGGGCAAGGTTTGCTTGGACACCCCCGAGCCGACCGTGCTCTGGTACTGCAGTTCCCCTGCCCGTGGGCTAAAACACCTGCGAGCAGTGTCAGTGGCAGCTCTGCTGAGAGCTGCCTCCCACCTAGCTCTTCCCGGAACAAGCCACCGCATTCTCTCCTGAGGTCCAGGGCCAAGTCCAGGGGGACGATCTGCTCCCTGCTCCTGCTTGCCACGCCATTTCTGAGACAAGCCAGAATGCTGTTGGCCTTCTTGGCCACCTGGGTGTCCCTGACACCCTCCAGAAATCCTCCTGATGGCCTGTCCCTCACAGCAGGTACCACGGAGATTGACGTTCCCCAGCAGAACCAGTGCCAGTGAGCAGAAACTCAGCCACGCCAGGAACACTGTAGTTCCGCGTCCTTGCATGATGCTCTGGCTGAAATGCACAAACCAGCAGTATAAGACAGGGCCAGCAGATTGAACATGACTCTCTGTTTCCTCCAAACATCTTACCACAAATTGCACAAGGTTGCTTTCTTGTCATTTGGTTCAAGGCGCTTTTTTGCCCTTAGGACTCTAGAAATGAAGACTGATGGCTCAGAAACTGCCTCTTCGGAAAGAGGCAAGACTTTGAGCTCTTGATGGTGGTTAGGAGAGCTGTTAGTGGGGCAGACGTGTGGCAGGATTGCAGCAGGGCAGCACAGCCTGGAGACGAAATGTGACATCCCCAGAGACGGACTGTGACCAGGCGTCCCTTGCTGCTTATAAGGGGGCGCCCAGCCCCACTCAGCCAGCTTCTGCCCGGACTCCAGCTGAGCAGGTTGCGAGGTCTGGAGTACTGAGCGAGGCCTTGGTGCTGGTGCCGTGCTCGGTGAGTTGTTTCTTGCAGCTCTCCGTGCCCGAGCCCAGAGCCCTTGGAGGACTGTCTGCGGCCCTGCCAGCTTCAGGCAGCTGCAGTACCCGGGAGCCGCGCTCACAGCAGCAGAGGTGAGTGGGCAGGGAAACCTCCTCACCCTGGGCAGCTCGGAGGGTTTCCTTCCGCAGGGACCTGGGCACTTCTTCCAGCCCTGCCCGGGCCAGCCACTGACTGTGGCCTCTCTTCCTCTAATAGCGCAACACCCGCTGCTGCTGCGCCCGTGAGAGGGAGCAGTTTGTCATCCCCAGCTCCCCCCAGCACACAGCAGCACGCAGGAGCACGGCCACAGAGCTGGACAACTGCTGTCCCAACTGCCTGGACAGCTGGGAGGAGGCCAGCTACGTGATGCCGTGCCTCCACACATTCTGCTACGAGTGCATCGTGCGCAGGGCTGAGACCACGCCCAAGTGCCCCCTCTGCAAGAGGACGGTCACCTCCATCTTGCACTCGCTGCGGGCAGATGACAACTTTGCAGAGCACGTCATCCCACCACCTGCAGCAGCGTCCACGGCCGTCCACCCGACCAGAAGAGATCCCGGTCGCCCAGACGCCCACTATCTCCGTGGCCGTGCAGCATACCAGCCATCAGCTGTTGGGACGGTGCCCAGGGCTCCTGTGGGCAGCCTCCATCCCCACCTCTGGGCATGGCTCTTCCGACAGGACCCATCTCTGCTCCGTCCCCTGATGCCATGGCTGCGACGGGGGCTGCAGTGGATCTTCAGCGACAACCACTGGCAAGCCGTGCACAGCCTGGTCCTGTCCGGCCTGCACCTGTTTGGCCTGGACGAAGAGAGCCTGGCCCAGTGGCTCTGGCGTGTCCTGGGCAGCTACACAGGGATATTTGTGCGGTGGCTGATCAACGCCGTGGTGCCGCAGTGCGGCAGGGAAGCCCGACGGCAGCTGGGCCTAGGGGAGGCCCGTGCTGCCGAGGAGCGAGAGAGCAGCCCCGCAGCTGGCCCCGGCCGTGCCGCCTCCCGAGGGGGCTCTCCAGCCCTTGGTGCAGCCCCCTCCAGCAGCCCTGATGGGTCAGAGGCAGAAGAGCTTCCTGGCACCTCACCAGCCGCCCTTGCTGGGGGTCCCGCCAGCCACTCCTCTTCTCCCACTGCCATTGCCGCGGAGCCACGACAGCCCCAGGAGGAGCCAGGGCAGGCCCTGCCCAGGCCCTCCTCTCCTGGTGGGTGCAGGGATTGGTCCCTGGGTTACCCCGGCGAGCCCCGAAGAGGAGGGCCCGCAGCCATGGGGCCACTGCACCGCCAATCCAAAGGCCGTTCTGCAGGCGGCGGAAAGGAGCTGGCAAAAGCAGGGCCGGGCCAGCAGCCGGGGCGCCTGCCAGGCCCAAATGGGACCAGCAGAGCCAGCGGGCTCATTATTCTCGCTGTAGTCCACAAATACTACAATAAAGGTCTGAAAGCAGCAGAAATAGACTTGGCAGTTCTTATCAAGCAGTTGCTGTGGCTGTCCCCGCCTGCGCCGGTTTCTCAGGTGGCCAGAAATGGCGACCCAGCAGATTCGGTGCATCCTCTCCCAAAGGGCGGAAGGGAGGATGACTCTGGTCATCCTCTTGTCTCTTTTAGCGATGGGCTGCAGTATTCGGCACTCGCTCATCTTTGGTAGCTCCCCCAAGCTCCACAGCCTTGCCAAGATGACAGAGAGTGGCCTCGCAGTGACATCAGCCAGCTCGCTCAGCACCCTCAGAGAAATCCCGTCAGGGTCGATGGACTTGTAGCGGGCAAGGTTTGCTTGGACACCCCCGAGCCGACCGTGCTCTGGTACTGCAGTTCCCCTGCCCGTGGGCTAAAACACCTGCGAGCAGTGTCAGTGGCAGCTCTGCTGAGAGCTGCCTCCCACCTAGCTCTTCCCGGAACAAGCCACCGCATTCTCTCCTGAGGTCCAGGGCCAAGTCCAGGGGGACGATCTGCTCCCTGCTCCTGCTTGCCACGCCATTTCTGAGACAAGCCAGAATGCTGTTGGCCTTCTTGGCCACCTGGGTGTCCCTGACACCCTCCAGAAATCCTCCTGATGGCCTGTCCCTCACAGCAGGTACCACGGAGATTGACGTTCCCCAGCAGAACCAGTGCCAGTGAGCAGAAACTCAGCCACGCCAGGAACACTGTAGTTCCGCGTCCTTGCATGATGCTCTGGCTGAAATGCACAAACCAGCAGTATAAGACAGGGCCAGCAGATTGAACATGACTCTCTGTTTCCTCCAAACATCTTACCACAAATTGCACAAGGTTGCTTTCTTGTCATTTGGTTCAAGGCGCTTTTTTGCCCTTAGGACTCTAGAAATGAAGACTGATGGCTCAGAAACTGCCTCTTCGGAAAGAGGCAAGACTTTGAGCTCTTGATGGTGGTTAGGAGAGCTGTTAGTGGGGCAGACGTGTGGCAGGATTGCAGCAGGGCAGCACAGCCTGGAGACGAAATGTGACATCCCCAGAGACGGACTGTGACCAGGCGTCCCTTGCTGCTTATAAGGGGGCGCCCAGCCCCACTCAGCCAGCTTCTGCCCGGACTCCAGCTGAGCAGGTTGCGAGGTCTGGAGTACTGAGCGAGGCCTTGGTGCTGGTGCCGTGCTCGGTGAGTTGTTTCTTGCAGCTCTCCGTGCCCGAGCCCAGAGCCCTTGGAGGACTGTCTGCGGCCCTGCCAGCTTCAGGCAGCTGCAGTACCCGGGAGCCGCGCTCACAGCAGCAGAGGTGAGTGGGCAGGGAAACCTCCTCACCCTGGGCAGCTCGGAGGGTTTCCTTCCGCAGGGACCTGGGCACTTCTTCCAGCCCTGCCCGGGCCAGCCACTGACTGTGGCCTCTCTTCCTCTAATAGCGCAACACCCGCTGCTGCTGCGCCCGTGAGAGGGAGCAGTTTGTCATCCCCAGCTCCCCCCAGCACACAGCAGCACGCAGGAGCACGGCCACAGAGCTGGACAACTGCTGTCCCAACTGCCTGGACAGCTGGGAGGAGGCCAGCTACGTGATGCCGTGCCTCCACACATTCTGCTACGAGTGCATCGTGCGCAGGGCTGAGACCACGCCCAAGTGCCCCCTCTGCAAGAGGACGGTCACCTCCATCTTGCACTCGCTGCGGGCAGATGACAACTTTGCAGAGCACGTCATCCCACCACCTGCAGCAGCGTCCACGGCCGTCCACCCGACCAGAAGAGATCCCGGTCGCCCAGACGCCCACTATCTCCGTGGCCGTGCAGCATACCAGCCATCAGCTGTTGGGACGGTGCCCAGGGCTCCTGTGGGCAGCCTCCATCCCCACCTCTGGGCATGGCTCTTCCGACAGGACCCATCTCTGCTCCGTCCCCTGATGCCATGGCTGCGACGGGGGCTGCAGTGGATCTTCAGCGACAACCACTGGCAAGCCGTGCACAGCCTGGTCCTGTCCGGCCTGCACCTGTTTGGCCTGGACGAAGAGAGCCTGGCCCAGCGGCTCTGGCGTGTCCTGGGCAGCTACACAGGGATATTTGTGCGGTGGCTGATCAACGCCGTGGTGCCGCAGTGCGGCAGGGAAGCCCGACGGCAGCTGGGCCTAGGGGAGGCCCGTGCTGCCGAGGAGCGAGAGAGCAGCCCCGCAGCTGGCCCCGGCCGTGCCGCCTCCCGAGGGGGCTCTCCAGCCCTTGGTGCAGCCCCCTCCAGCAGCCCTGATGGGTCAGAGGCAGAAGAGCTTCCTGGCACCTCACCAGCCGCCCTTGCTGGGGGTCCCGCCAGCCACTCCTCTTCTCCCACTGCCATTGCCGCGGAGCCACGACAGCCCCAGGAGGAGCCAGGGCAGGCCCTGCCCAGGCCCTCCTCTCCTGGCGGGTGCAGGGATTGGTCCCTGGGTTACCCCGGCGAGCCCCGAAGAGGAGGGCCCGCAGCCATGGGGCCACTGCACCGCCAATCCAAAGGCCGTTCTGCAGGCGGCGGAAAGGAGCTGGCAAAAGCAGGGCCGGGCCAGCAGCCGGGGCGCCTGCCAGGCCCCAAGGGGACCAGCAGAGCCAGCGGGCTCATTAGTCTCGCTGTAGTCCACAAATACTACAATAAAGGTCTGAAAGCAGCAGAAATAGCCTTGGCAGTTCTTATCAAGCAGTTGCTGTGGCTGTCCCCACCTGCGCCGGTTTCTCAGGTGGCCAGAAATGGCGACCCAGCAGACTCGGTGCATCCTCTCCCAAAGGGCGGAAGCGAGGATGACTCTGGTCATCCTCTTGTCTCTTTTAGCGATGGGCTGCAGCATTCGGCACTCGCTCGTCTTTGGTAGCTCCCCCAAGCTCCACAGCCTTGCCAAGATGACAGAGAGTGGCCTCGCAGTGACATCAGCCAGCTCGCTCAGCACCCTCAGAGAAATCCCGTCAGGGTCGATGGACTTGTAGCGGGCAAGGTTTGCTTGGACACCCCCGAGCCGACCGTGCTCTGGTACTGCAGTTCCCCTGCCCGTGGGCTAAAACACCTGCGAGCAGTGTCAGTGGCAGCTCTGCTGAGAGCTGCCTCCCACCTAGCTCTTCCCGGAACAAGCCACCGCATTCTCTCCTGAGGTCCAGGGCCAAGTCCAGGGGGACGATCTGCTCCCTGCTCCTGCTTGCCACGCCATTTCTGAGACAAGCCAGAATGCTGTTGGCCTTCTTGGCCACCTGGGTGTCCCTGACACCCTCCAGAAATCCTCCTGATGGCCTGTCCCTCACAGCAGGTGCCACGGAGGTTGACGTTCCCCAGCAGAACCAGTGCCAGTGAGCAGAAACTCAGCCACGCCAGGAACACTGTAGTTCCGCGTCCTTGCATGATGCTCTGGCTGAAATGCACAAACCAGCAGTATAAGACAGGGCCAGCAGATTGAACATGACTCTCTGTTTCCTCCAAACATCTTACCACAAATTGCACAAGGTTGCTTTCTTGTCATTTGGTTCAAGGCGCTTTTTTGCCCTTAGGACTCTAGAAATGAAGACTGATGGCTCAGAAACTGCCTCTTCGGAAAGAGGCAAGACTTTGAGCTCTTGATGGTGGTTAGGAGAGCTGTTAGTGGGGCAGACGTGTGGCAGGATTGCAGCAGGGCAGCACAGCCTGGAGACGAAATGTGACATCCCCAGAGACGGACTGTGACCAGGCGTCCCTTGCTGCTTATAAGGGGGCACCCAGCCCCACTCAGCCAGCTTCTGCCCGGACTCCAGCTGAGCAGGTTGCGAGGTCTGGAGTACTGAGCGAGGCCTTGGTGCTGGTGCCGTGCTCGGTGAGTTGTTTCTTGCAGCTCTCCGTGCCCGAGCCCAGAGCCCTTGGAGGACTGTCTGCGGCCCTGCCAGCTTCAGGCAGCTGCAGTACCCGGGAGCCGCGCTCACAGCAGCAGAGGTGAGTGGGCAGGGAAACCTCCTCACCCTGGGCAGCTCGGAGGGTTTCCTTCCGCAGGGACCTGGGCACTTCTTCCAGCCCTGCCCGGGCCAGCCACTGACTGTGGCCTCTCTTCCTCTAATAGCGCAACACCCGCTGCTGCTGCGCCCGTGAGAGGGAGCAGTTTGTCATCCCCAGCTCCCCCCAGCACACAGCAGCACGCAGGAGCACGGCCACAGAGCTGGACAACTGCTGTCCCAACTGCCTGGACAGCTGGGAGGAGGCCAGCTACGTGATGCCGTGCCTCCACACATTCTGCTACGAGTGCATCGTGCGCAGGGCTGAGACCATGCCCAAGTGCCCCCTCTGCAAGAGGACGGTCACCTCCATCTTGCACTCGCTGCGGGCAGATGACAACTTTGCAGAGCACGTCATCCCACCACCTGCAGCAGCGTCCACGGCCGTCCACCCGACCAGAAGAGATCCCGGTCGCCCAGACGCCCACTATCTCCGTGGCCGTGCAGCATACCAGCCATCAGCTGTTGGGACGGTGCCCAGGGCTCCTGTGGGCAGCCTCCATCCCCACCTCTGGGCATGGCTCTTCCGACAGGACCCATCTCTGCTCCGTCCCCTGATGCCATGGCTGCGACGGGGGCTGCAGTGGATCTTCAGCGACAACCACTGGCAAGCCGTGCACAGCCTGGTCCTGTCCGGCCTGCACCTGTTTGGCCTGGACGAAGAGAGCCTGGCCCAGTGGCTCTGGCGTGTCCTGGGCAGCTACACAGGGATATTTGTGCGGTGGCTGATCAACGCCGTGGTGCCGCAGTGCGGCAGGGAAGCCCGACGGCAGCTGGGCCTAGGGGAGGCCCGTGCTGCCGAGGAGCGAGAGAGCAGCCCCGCAGCTGGCCCCGGCCGTGCCGCCTCCCGAGGGGGCTCTCCAGCCCTTAGTGCAGCCCCCTCCAGCAGCCCTGATGGGTCAGAGGCAGAAGAGCTTCCTGGCACCTCACCAGCCGCCCTTGCTGGGGGTCCCGCCAGCCACTCCTCTTCTCCCACTGCCATTGCCGCGGAGCCACGACAGCCCCAGGAGGAGCCAGGGCAGGCCCTGCCCAGGCCCTCCTCTCCTGGCGGGTGCAGGGATTGGTCCCTGGGTTACCCCGGCGAGCCCCGAAGAGGAGGGCCCGCAGCCATGGGGCCACTGCACCGCCAATCCAAAGGCCGTTCTGCAGGCGGCGGAAAGGAGCTGGCAAAAGCAGGGCCGGGCCAGCAGCCGGGGCGCCTGCCAGGCCCAAATGGGACCAGCAGAGCCAGCGGGCTCATTATTCTCGCTGTAGTCCACAAATACTACAATAAAGGTCTGAAAGCAGCAGAAATAGACTTGGCAGTTCTTATCAAGCAGTTGCTGTGGCTGTCCCCGCCTGCGCCGGTTTCTCAGGTGGCCAGAAATGGCGACCCAGCAGATTCGGTGCATCCTCTCCCAAAGGGCGGAAGGGAGGATGACTCTGGTCATCCTCTTGTCTCTTTTAGCGATGGGCTGCAGTATTCGGCACTCGCTCGTCTTTGGTAGCTCCCCCAAGCTCCACAGCCTTGCCAAGATGACAGAGAGTGGCCTCGCAGTGACATCAGCCAGCTCGCTCAGCACCCTCAGAGAAATCCCGTCAGGGTCGATGGACTTGTAGCGGGCAAGGTTTGCTTGGACACCCCCGAGCCGACCGTGCTCTGGTACTGCAGTTCCCCTGCCCGTGGGCTAAAACACCTGCGAGCAGTGTCAGTGGCAGCTCTGCTGAGAGCTGCCTCCCACCTAGCTCTTCCCGGAACAAGCCACCGCATTCTCTCCTGAGGTCCAGGGCCAAGTCCAGGGGGACGATCTGCTCCCTGCTCCTGCTTGCCACGCCATTTCTGAGACAAGCCAGAATGCTGTTGGCCTTCTTGGCCACCTGGGTGTCCCTGACACCCTCCAGAAATCCTCCTGATGGCCTGTCCCTCACAGCAGGTACCACGGAGATTGACGTTCCCCAGCAGAACCAGTGCCAGTGAGCAGAAACTCAGCCACGCCAGGAACACTGTAGTTCCGCGTCCTTGCATGATGCTCTGGCTGAAATGCACAAACCAGCAGTATAAGACAGGGCCAGCAGATTGAACATGACTCTCTGTTTCCTCCAAACATCTTACCACAAATTGCACAAGGTTGCTTTCTTGTCATTTGGTTCAAGGCGCTTTTTTGCCCTTAGGACTCTAGAAATGAAGACTGATGGCTCAGAAACTGCCTCTTCGGAAAGAGGCAAGACTTTGAGCTCTTGATGGTGGTTAGGAGAGCTGTTAGTGGGGCAGACGTGTGGCAGGATTGCAGCAGGGCAGCACAGCCTGGAGACGAAATGTGACATCCCCAGAGACGGACTGTGACCAGGCGTCCCTTGCTGCTTATAAGGGGGCGCCCAGCCCCACTCAGCCAGCTTCTGCCCGGACTCCAGCTGAGCAGGTTGCGAGGTCTGGAGTACTGAGCGAGGCCTTGGTGCTGGTGCCGTGCTCGGTGAGTTGTTTCTTGCAGCTCTCCGTGCCCGAGCCCAGAGCCCTTGGAGGACTGTCTGCGGCCCTGCCAGCTTCAGGCAGCTGCAGTACCCGGGAGCCGCGCTCACAGCAGCAGAGGTGAGTGGGCAGGGAAACCTCCTCACCCTGGGCAGCTCGGAGGGTTTCCTTCCGCAGGGACCTGGGCACTTCTTCCAGCCCTGCCCGGGCCAGCCACTGACTGTGGCCTCTCTTCCTCTAATAGCGCAACACCCGCTGCTGCTGCGCCCGTGAGAGGGAGCAGTTTGTCATCCCCAGCTCCCCCCAGCACACAGCAGCACGCAGGAGCACGGCCACAGAGCTGGACAACTGCTGTCCCAACTGCCTGGACAGCTGGGAGGAGGCCAGCTACGTGATGCCGTGCCTCCACACATTCTGCTACGAGTGCATCGTGCGCAGGGCTGAGACCATGCCCAAGTGCCCCCTCTGCAAGAGGACGGTCACCTCCATCTTGCACTCGCTGCGGGCAGATGACAACTTTGCAGAGCACGTCATCCCACCACCTGCAGCAGCGTCCACGGCCGTCCACCCGACCAGAAGAGATCCCGGTCGCCCAGACGCCCACTATCTCCGTGGCCGTGCAGCATACCAGCCATCAGCTGTTGGGACGGTGCCCAGGGCTCCTGTGGGCAGCCTCCATCCCCACCTCTGGGCATGGCTCTTCCGACAGGACCCATCTCTGCTCCGTCCCCTGATGCCATGGCTGCGACGGGGGCTGCAGTGGATCTTCAGCGACAACCACTGGCAAGCCGTGCACAGCCTGGTCCTGTCCGGCCTGCACCTGTTTGGCCTGGACGAAGAGAGCCTGGCCCAGTGGCTCTGGCGTGTCCTGGGCAGCTACACAGGGATATTTGTGCGGTGGCTGATCAACGCCGTGGTGCCGCAGTGCGGCAGGGAAGCCCGACGGCAGCTGGGCCTAGGGGAGGCCCGTGCTGCCGAGGAGCGAGAGAGCAGCCCCGCAGCTGGCCCCGGCCGTGCCGCCTCCCGAGGGGGCTCTCCAGCCCTTGGTGCAGCCCCCTCCAGCAGCCCTGATGGGTCAGAGGCAGAAGAGCTTCCTGGCACCTCACCAGCCGCCCTTGCTGGGGGTCCCGCCAGCCACTCCTCTTCTCCCACTGCCATTGCCGCGGAGCCACGACAGCCCCAGGAGGAGCCAGGGCAGGCCCTGCCCAGGCCCTCCTCTCCTGGCGGGTGCAGGGATTGGTCCCTGGGTTACCCCGGCGAGCCCCGAAGAGGAGGGCCCGCAGCCATGGGGCCACTGCACCGCCAATCCAAAGGCCGTTCTGCAGGCGGCGGAAAGGAGCTGGCAAAAGCAGGGCCGGGCCAGCAGCCGGGGCGCCTGCCAGGCCCCAAGGGGACCAGCAGAGCCAGCGGGCTCATTAGTCTCGCTGTAGTCCACAAATACTACAATAAAGGTCTGAAAGCAGCAGAAATAGCCTTGGCAGTTCTTATCAAGCAGTTGCTGTGGCTGTCCCCACCTGCGCCGGTTTCTCAGGTGGCCAGAAATGGCGACCCAGCAGACTCGGTGCATCCTCTCCCAAAGGGCGGAAGCGAGGATGACTCTGGTCATCCTCTTGTCTCTTTTAGCGATGGGCTGCAGCATTCGGCACTCGCTCGTCTTTGGTAGCTCCCCCAAGCTCCACAGCCTTGCCAAGATGACAGAGAGTGGCCTCGCAGTGACATCAGCCAGCTCGCTCAGCACCCTCAGAGAAATCCCGTCAGGGTCGATGGACTTGTAGCGGGCAAGGTTTGCTTGGACACCCCCGAGCCGACCGTGCTCTGGTACTGCAGTTCCCCTGCCCGTGGGCTAAAACACCTGCGAGCAGTGTCAGTGGCAGCTCTGCTGAGAGCTGCCTCCCACCTAGCTCTTCCCGGAACAAGCCACCGCATTCTCTCCTGAGGTCCAGGGCCAAGTCCAGGGGGACGATCTGCTCCCTGCTCCTGCTTGCCACGCCATTTCTGAGACAAGCCAGAATGCTGTTGGCCTTCTTGGCCACCTGGGTGTCCCTGACACCCTCCAGAAATCCTCCTGATGGCCTGTCCCTCACAGCAGGTGCCACGGAGGTTGACGTTCCCCAGCAGAACCAGTGCCAGTGAGCAGAAACTCAGCCACGCCAGGAACACTGTAGTTCCGCGTCCTTGCATGATGCTCTGGCTGAAATGCACAAACCAGCAGTATAAGACAGGGCCAGCAGATTGAACATGACTCTCTGTTTCCTCCAAACATCTTACCACAAATCAAGGTTGCTTTCTTGTCATTTGGTTCAAGGCGCTTTTTTGCCCTTAGGACTCTAGAAATGAAGACTGATGGCTCAGAAACTGCCTCTTCGGAAAGAGGCAACACTTTGAGCTCGTGATGGTGGTTAGGAGAGCTGTTAGTGGGGCAGACGTGTGGCAGGATTGCAGCAGGGCAGCACAGCCTGGAGACGAAATGTGACATCCCCAGAGACGGACTGTGACCAGGCGTCCCTTGCTGCTTATAAGGGGGCGCCCAGCCCCACTCAGCCAGCTTCTGCCCGGACTCCAGCTGAGCAGGTTGCGAGGTCTGGAGTACTGAGCGAGGCCTTGGTGCTGGTGCCGTGCTCGGTGAGTTGTTTCTTGCAGCTCTCCGTGCCCGAGCCCAGAGCCCTTGGAGGACTGTCTGCGGCCCTGCCAGCTTCAGGCAGCCACAGTACCCAGGAGCCGCGCTCACAGCAGCAGAGGTGAGTGGGCAGGGAAACCTCCTCACCCTGGGCAGCTCGGAGGGTTTCCTTCCGCAGGGACCTGGGCACTTCTTCCAGCCCTGCCCGGGCCAGCCACTGACTGTGGCCTCTCTTCCTCTAATAGCGCAACACCCGCTGCTGCTGCGCCCGTGAGAGGGAGCAGTTTGTCATCCCCAGCTCCCCCCAGCACACAGCAGCACGCAGGAGCACGGCCACAGAGCTGGACAACTGCTGTCCCAACTGCCTGGACAGCTGGGAGGAGGCCAGCTACGTGATGCCGTGCCTCCACACATTCTGCTACGAGTGCATCGTGCGCAGGGCTGAGACCACGCCCAAGTGCCCCCTCTGCAAGAGGACGGTCACCTCCATCTTGCACTCGCTGCGGGCAGATGACAACTTTGCAGAGCACGTCATCCCACCACCTGCAGCAGCGTCCACGGCCGTCCACCCGACCAGAAGAGATCCCGGTCGCCCAGACGCCCACTATCTCCGTGGCCGTGCAGCATACCAGCCATCAGCTGTTGGGACGGTGCCCAGGGCTCCTGTGGGCAGCCTCCATCCCCACCTCTGGGCATGGCTCTTCCGACAGGACCCATCTCTGCTCCGTCCCCTGATGCCATGGCTGCGACGGGGGCTGCAGTGGATCTTCAGCGACAACCACTGGCAAGCCGTGCACAGCCTGGTCCTGTCCGGCCTGCACCTGTTTGGCCTGGACGAAGAGAGCCTGGCCCAGCGGCTCTGGCGTGTCCTGGGCAGCTACACAGGGATATTTGTGCGGTGGCTGATCAACGCCGTGGTGCCGCAGTGCGGCAGGGAAGCCCGACGGCAGCTGGGCCTAGGGGAGGCCCGTGCTGCCGAGGAGCGAGAGAGCAGCCCCGCAGCTGGCCCCGGCCGTGCCGCCTCCCGAGGGGGCTCTCCAGCCCTTGGTGCAGCCCCCTCCAGCAGCCCTGATGGGTCAGAGGCAGAAGAGCTTCCTGGCACCTCACCAGCCGCCCTTGCTGGGGGTCCCGCCAGCCACTCCTCTTCTCCCACTGCCATTGCCGCGGAGCCACGACAGCCCCAGGAGGAGCCAGGGCAGGCCCTGCCCAGGCCCTCCTCTCCTGGCGGGTGCAGGGATTGGTCCCTGGGTTACCCCGGCGAGCCCCGAAGAGGAGGGCCCGCAGCCATGGGGCCACTGCACCGCCAATCCAAAGGCCGTTCTGCAGGCGGCGGAAAGGAGCTGGCAAAAGCAGGGCCGGGCCAGCAGCCGGGGCGCCTGCCAGGCCCCAAGGGGACCAGCAGAGCCAGCGGGCTCATTAGTCTCGCTGTAGTCCACAAATACTACAATAAAGGTCTGAAAGCAGCAGAAATAGCCTTGGCAGTTCTTATCAAGCAGTTGCTGTGGCTGTCCCCGCCTGCGCCGGTTTCTCAGGTGGCCAGAAATGGCGACCCAGCAGACTCGGTGCATCCTCTCCCAAAGGGCGGAAGCGAGGATGACTCTGGTCATCCTCTTGTCTCTTTTAGCGATGGGCTGCAGCATTCGGCACTCGCTCGTCTTTGGTAGCTCCCCCAAGCTCCACAGCCTTGCCAAGATGACAGAGAGTGGCCTCGCAGTGACATCAGCCAGCTCGCTCAGCACCCTCAGAGAAATCCCGTCAGGGTCGATGGACTTGTAGCGGGCAAGGTTTGCTTGGACACCCCCGAGCCGACCGTGCTCTGGTACTGCAGTTCCCCTGCCCGTGGGCTAAAACACCTGCGAGCAGTGTCAGTGGCAGCTCTGCTGAGAGCTGCCTCCCACCTAGCTCTTCCCGGAACAAGCCACCGCATTCTCTCCTGAGGTCCAGGGCCAAGTCCAGGGGGACGATCTGCTCCCTGCTCCTGCTTGCCACGCCATTTCTGAGACAAGCCAGAATGCTGTTGGCCTTCTTGGCCACCTGGGTGTCCCTGACACCCTCCAGAAATCCTCCTGATGGCCTGTCCCTCACAGCAGGTGCCACGGAGGTTGACGTTCCCCAGCAGAACCAGTGCCAGTGAGCAGAAACTCAGCCACGCCAGGAACACTGTAGTTCCGCGTCCTTGCATGATGCTCTGGCTGAAATGCACAAACCAGCAGTATAAGACAGGGCCAGCAGATTGAACATGACTCTCTGTTTCCTCCAAACATCTTACCACAAATCAAGGTTGCTTTCTTGTCATTTGGTTCAAGGCGCTTTTTTGCCCTTAGGACTCTAGAAATGAAGACTGATGGCTCAGAAACTGCCTCTTCGGAAAGAGGCAACACTTTGAGCTCGTGATGGTGGTTAGGAGAGCTGTTAGTGGGGCAGACGTGTGGCAGGATTGCAGCAGGGCAGCACAGCCTGGAGACGAAATGTGACATCCCCAGAGACGGACTGTGACCAGGCGTCCCTTGCTGCTTATAAGGGGGCGCCCAGCCCCACTCAGCCAGCTTCTGCCCGGACTCCAGCTGAGCAGGTTGCGAGGTCTGGAGTACTGAGCGAGGCCTTGGTGCTGGTGCCGTGCTCGGTGAGTTGTTTCTTGCAGCTCTCCGTGCCCGAGCCCAGAGCCCTTGGAGGACTGTCTGCGGCCCTGCCAGCTTCAGGCAGCCACAGTACCCAGGAGCCGCGCTCACAGCAGCAGAGGTGAGTGGGCAGGGAAACCTCCTCACCCTGGGCAGCTCGGAGGGTTTCCTTCCGCAGGGACCTGGGCACTTCTTCCAGCCCTGCCCGGGCCAGCCACTGACTGTGGCCTCTCTTCCTCTAATAGCGCAACACCCGCTGCTGCTGCGCCCGTGAGAGGGAGCAGTTTGTCATCCCCAGCTCCTCCCAGCACACAGCAGCACGCAGGAGCACGGCCACAGAGCTGGACAACTGCTGTCCCAACTGCCTGGACAGCTGGGAGGAGGCCAGCTACGTGATGCCGTGCCTCCACACATTCTGCTACGAGTGCACCGTGCGCAGGGCTGAGACCACGCCCAAGTGCCCCCTCTGCAAGAGGACGGTCACCTCCATCTTGCACTCGCTGCGGGTGGATGACAACTTTGCAGAGCACGTCATCCCACCGCCTGCAGCAGCGTCCACGGCCGTCCACCCGACCAGAAGAGATCCCGGTCGCCCAGACGCCCACTATCTCCGTGGCCGTGCAGCATACCAGCCATCAGCTGTTGGGACGGTGCCCAGGGCTCCTGTGGGCAGCCTCCATCCCCACCTCTGGGCATGGCTCTTCCGACAGGACCCATCTCTGCTCCGTCCCCTGCTGCCACGGCTGCGACGGGGGCTACAGTGGATCTTCAGCGACAACCGCTGGCAAGCCGTGCACAGCCTGGCCCTGTCTGGCCTGCACCTGTTTGGCCTGGACGAAGAGAGCCTGGCCCAGCGGCTCTGGCGTGTCCTGGGCAGCTACACAGGGATATTTGTGCGGTGGCTGATCAACGCCGTGGTGCCGCAGTGCGGCGGGGAGGCCCGACGGCAGCTGGGCCTAGGGGAGGCCCGTGCTGCCGAGGAGCGAGAGAGCAGCCCCGCAGCTGGCCCCGGCCGTGCCGCCTCCCGAGGGGGCTCTCCAGCCCTTAGTGCAGCCCCCTCCAGCAGCCCTGACGGGTCAGAGGCAGAAGAGCTCCCTGGCACCTCACCAGCCGCCCTTGCTGGGGGTCCTGCCAGCCACCCCTCTTCTCCCACTGCCATTGCCGCGGAGCCACGACAGCCCCAGGAGGAGCCAGGGCAGGCCCTGCCCAGGCCCTCCTCTCCTGGCGGGTGCAGGGATTGGTCCCTGGGTTACCCCGGCGAGCCCCGAAGAGGAGGGCCCGCAGCCATGGGGCCACTGCACCGCCAATCCAAAGGCCGTTCTGCAGGCGGCGGAAAGGAGCTGGCAAAAGCAGGGCCGGGCCAGCAGCCGGGGCGCCTGCCAGGCCCCAAGGGGACCAGCAGAGCCAGCGGGCTCATTAGTCTCGCTGTAGTCCACAAATACTACAATAAAGGTCTGAAAGCAGCAGAAATAGCCTTGGCAGTTCTTATCAAGCAGTTGCTGTGGCTGTCCCCGCCTGCGCCGGTTTCTCAGGTGGCCAGAAATGGCGACCCAGCAGACTCGGTGCATCCTCTCCCAAAGGGCGTAAGCGAGGATGACTCTGGTCATCCTCTTGTCTCTTTTAGCGATGGGCTGCAGCATTCGGCACTCGCTCGTCTTTGGTAGCTCCCCCAAGCTCCACAGCCTTGCCAAGATGACAGAGAGTGGCCTCGCAGTGACATCAGCCAGCTCGCTCAGCACCCTCAGAGAAATCCCGTCAGGGTCGATGGACTTGTAGCGGGCAAGGTTTGCTTGGACACCCCCGAGCCGACCGTGCTCTGGTACTGCAGTTCCCCTGCCCGTGGGCTAAAACACCTGCGAGCAGTGTCAGTGGCAGCTCTGCTGAGAGCTGCCTCCCACCTAGCTCTTCCCGGAACAAGCCACCGCATTCTCTCCTGAGGTCCAGGGCCAAGTCCAGGGGGACGATCTGCTCCCTGCTCCTGCTTGCCACGCCATTTCTGAGACAAGCCAGAATGCTGTTGGCCTTCTTGGCCACCTGGGTGTCCCTGACACCCTCCAGAAATCCTCCTGATGGCCTGTCCCTCACAGCAGGTGCCACGGAGGTTGACGTTCCCCAGCAGAACCAGTGCCAGTGAGCAGAAACTCAGCCACGCCAGGAACACTGTAGTTCCGCGTCCTTGCATGATGCTCTGGCTGAAATGCACAAACCAGCAGTATAAGACAGGGCCAGCAGATTGAACATGACTCTCTGTTTCCTCCAAACATCTTACCACAAATTGCACAAGGTTGCTTTCTTGTCATTTGGTTCAAGGCGCTTTTTTGCCCTTAGGACTCTAGAAATGAAGACTGATGGCTCAGAAACTGCCTCTTCGGAAAGAGGCAAGACTTTGAGCTCTTGATGGTGGTTAGGAGAGCTGTTAGTGGGGCAGACGTGTGGCAGGATTGCAGCAGGGCAGCACAGCCTGGAGACGAAATGTGACATCCCCAGAGACGGACTGTGACCAGGCGTCCCTTGCTGCTTATAAGGGGGCGCCCAGCCCCACTCAGCCAGCTTCTGCCCGGACTCCAGCTGAGCAGGTTGCGAGGTCTGGAGTACTGAGCGAGGCCTTGGTGCTGGTGCCGTGCTCGGTGAGTTGTTTCTTGCAGCTCTCCGTGCCCGAGCCCAGAGCCCTTGGAGGACTGTCTGCGGCCCTGCCAGCTTCAGGCAGCTGCAGTACCCGGGAGCCGCGCTCACAGCAGCAGAGGTGAGTGGGCAGGGAAACCTCCTCACCCTGGGCAGCTCGGAGGGTTTCCTTCCGCAGGGACCTGGGCACTTCTTCCAGCCCTGCCCGGGCCAGCCACTGACTGTGGCCTCTCTTCCTCTAATAGCGCAACACCCGCTGCTGCTGCGCCCGTGAGAGGGAGCAGTTTGTCATCCCCAGCTCCCCCCAGCACACAGCAGCACGCAGGAGCACGGCCACAGAGCTGGACAACTGCTGTCCCAACTGCCTGGACAGCTGGGAGGAGGCCAGCTACGTGATGCCGTGCCTCCACACATTCTGCTACGAGTGCATCGTGCGCAGGGCTGAGACCACGCCCAAGTGCCCCCTCTGCAAGAGGACGGTCACCTCCATCTTGCACTCGCTGCGGGCAGATGACAACTTTGCAGAGCACGTCATCCCACCACCTGCAGCAGCGTCCACGGCCGTCCACCCGACCAGAAGAGATCCCGGTCGCCCAGACGCCCACTGTCTCCGTGGCCGTGCAGCATACCAGCCATCAGCTGTTGGGACGGTGCCCAGGGCTCCTGTGGGCAGCCTCCATCCCCACCTCTGGGCATGGCTCTTCCGACAGGACCCATCTCTGCTCCGTCCCCTGATGCCATGGCTGCGACGGGGGCTGCAGTGGATCTTCAGCGACAACCACTGGCAAGCCGTGCACAGCCTGGTCCTGTCCGGCCTGCACCTGTTTGGCCTGGACGAAGAGAGCCTGGCCCAGTGGCTCTGGCGTGTCCTGGGCAGCTACACAGGGATATTTGTGCGGTGGCTGATCAACGCCGTGGTGCCGCAGTGCGGCAGGGAAGCCCGACGGCAGCTGGGCCTAGGGGAGGCCCGTGCTGCCGAGGAGCGAGAGAGCAGCCCCGCAGCTGGCCCCGGCCGTGCCGCCTCCCGAGGGGGCTCTCCAGCCCTTAGTGCAGCCCCCTCCAGCAGCCCTGATGGGTCAGAGGCAGAAGAGCTTCCTGGCACCTCACCAGCCGCCCTTGCTGGGGGTCCCGCCAGCCACTCCTCTTCTCCCACTGCCATTGCCGCGGAGCCACGACAGCCCCAGGAGGAGCCAGGGCAGGCCCTGCCCAGGCCCTCCTCTCCTGGCGGGTGCAGGGATTGGTCCCTGGGTTACCCCGGCGAGCCCCGAAGAGGAGGGCCCGCAGCCATGGGGCCACTGCACCGCCAATCCAAAGGCCGTTCTGCAGGCGGCGGAAAGGAGCTGGCAAAAGCAGGGCTGGGCCAGCAGCCGGGGCGCCTGCCAGGCCCAAATGGGACCAGCAGAGCCAGCGGGCTCATTATTCTCGCTGTAGTCCACAAATACTACAATAAAGGTCTGAAAGCAGCAGAAATAGACTTGGCAGTTCTTATCAAGCAGTTGCTGTGGCTGTCCCCGCCTGCGCCGGTTTCTCAGGTGGCCAGAAATGGCGACCCAGCAGATTTGGTGCATCCTCTCCCAAAGGGCGGAAGGGAGGATGACTCTGGTCATCCTCTTGTCTCTTTTAGCGATGGGCTGCAGTATTCGGCACTCGCTCGTCTTTGGTAGCTCCCCCAAGCTCCACAGCCTTGCCAAGATGACAGAGAGTGGCCTCGCAGTGACATCAGCCAGCTCGCTCAGCACCCTCAGAGAAATCCCGTCAGGGTCGATGGACTTGTAGCGGGCAAGGTTTGCTTGGACACCCCCGAGCCGACCGTGCTCTGGTACTGCAGTTCCCCTGCCCGTGGGCTAAAACACCTGCGAGCAGTGTCAGTGGCAGCTCTGCTGAGAGCTGCCTCCCACCTAGCTCTTCCCGGAACAAGCCACCGCATTCTCTCCTGAGGTCCAGGGCCAAGTCCAGGGGGACGATCTGCTCCCTGCTCCTGCTTGCCACGCCATTTCTGAGACAAGCCAGAATGCTGTTGGCCTTCTTGGCCACCTGGGTGTCCCTGACACCCTCCAGAAATCCTCCTGATGGCCTGTCCCTCACAGCAGGTACCACGGAGATTGACGTTCCCCAGCAGAACCAGTGCCAGTGAGCAGAAACTCAGCCACGCCAGGAACACTGTAGTTCCGCGTCCTTGCATGATGCTCTGGCTGAAATGCACAAACCAGCAGTATAAGACAGGGCCAGCAGATTGAACATGACTCTCTGTTTCCTCCAAACATCTTACCACAAATTGCACAAGGTTGCTTTCTTGTCATTTGGTTCAAGGCGCTTTTTTGCCCTTAGGACTCTAGAAATGAAGACTGATGGCTCAGAAACTGCCTCTTCGGAAAGAGGCAAGACTTTGAGCTCTTGATGGTGGTTAGGAGAGCTGTTAGTGGGGCAGACGTGTGGCAGGATTGCAGCAGGGCAGCACAGCCTGGAGACGAAATGTGACATCCCCAGAGACGGACTGTGACCAGGCGTCCCTTGCTGCTTATAAGGGGGCGCCCAGCCCCACTCAGCCAGCTTCTGCCCGGACTCCAGCTGAGCAGGTTGCGAGGTCTGGAGTACTGAGCGAGGCCTTGGTGCTGGTGCCGTGCTCGGTGAATTGTTTCTTGCAGCTCTCCGTGCCCGAGCCCAGAGCCCTTGGAGGACTGTCTGCGGCCCTGCCAGCTTCAGGCAGCTGCAGTACCCGGGAGCCGCGCTCACAGCAGCAGAGGTGAGTGGGCAGGGAAACCTCCTCACCCTGGGCAGCTCGGAGGGTTTCCTTCCGCAGGGACCTGGGCACTTCTTCCAGCCCTGCCCGGGCCAGCCACTGACTGTGGCCTCTCTTCCTCTAATAGCGCAACACCCGCTGCTGCTGCGCCCGTGAGAGGGAGCAGTTTGTCATCCCCAGCTCCCCCCAGCACACAGCAGCACGCAGGAGCACGGCCACAGAGCTGGACAACTGCTGTCCCAACTGCCTGGACAGCTGGGAGGAGGCCAGCTACGTGATGCCGTGCCTCCACACATTCTGCTACGAGTGCATCGTGCGCAGGGCTGAGACCACGCCCAAGTGCCCCCTCTGCAAGAGGACGGTCACCTCCATCTTGCACTCGCTGCGGGCAGATGACAACTTTGCAGAGCACGTCATCCCACCACCTGCAGCAGCGTCCACGGCCGTCCACCCGACCAGAAGAGATCCCGGTCGCCCAGACGCCCACTATCTCCGTGGCCGTGCAGCATACCAGCCATCAGCTGTTGGGACGGTGCCCAGGGCTCCTGTGGGGAGCCTCCATCCCCACCTCTGGGCATGGCTCTTCCGACAGGACCCATCTCTGCTCCGTCCCCTGATGCCATGGCTGCGACGGGGGCTGCAGTGGATCTTCAGCGACAACCACTGGCAAGCCGTGCACAGCCTGGTCCTGTCCGGCCTGCACCTGTTTGGCCTGGACGAAGAGAGCCTGGCCCAGCGGCTCTGGCGTGTCCTGGGCAGCTACACAGGGATATTTGTGCGGTGGCTGATCAACGCCGTGGTGCCGCAGTGCGGCAGGGAAGCCCGACGGCAGCTGGGCCTAGGGGAGGCCCGTGCTGCCGAGGAGCGAGAGAGCAGCCCCGCAGCTGGCCCCGGCCGTGCCGCCTCCCGAGGGGGCTCTCCAGCCCTTGGTGCAGCCCCCTCCAGCAGCCCTGATGGGTCAGAGGCAGAAGAGCTTCCTGGCACCTCACCAGCCGCCCTTGCTGGGGGTCCCGCCAGCCACTCCTCTTCTCCCACTGCCATTGCCGCGGAGCCACGACAGCCCCAGGAGGAGCCAGGGCAGGCCCTGCCCAGGCCCTCCTCTCCTGGCGGGTGCAGGGATTGGTCCCTGGGTTACCCCGGCGAGCCCCGAAGAGGAGGGCCCGCAGCCATGGGGCCACTGCACCGCCAATCCAAAGGCCGTTCTGCAGGCGGCGGAAAGGAGCTGGCAAAAGCAGGGCCGGGCCAGCAGCCGGGGCGCCTGCCAGGCCCCAAGGGGACCAGCAGAGCCAGCGGGCTCATTAGTCTCGCTGTAGTCCACAAATACTACAATAAAGGTCTGAAAGCAGCAGAAATAGCCTTGGCAGTTCTTATCAAGCAGTTGCTGTGGCTGTCCCCGCCTGCGCCGGTTTCTCAGGTGGCCAGAAATGGCGACCCAGCAGACTCGGTGCATCCTCTCCCAAAGGGCGGAAGCGAGGATGACTCTGGTCATCCTCTTGTCTCTTTTAGCGATGGGCTGCAGCATTCGGCACTCGCTCGTCTTTGGTAGCTCCCCCAAGCTCCACAGCCTTGCCAAGATGACAGAGAGTGGCCTCGCAGTGACATCAGCCAGCTCGCTCAGCACCCTCAGAGAAATCCCGTCAGGGTCGATGGACTTGTAGCGGGCAAGGTTTGCTTGGACACCCCCGAGCCGACCGTGCTCTGGTACTGCAGTTCCCCTGCCCGTGGGCTAAAACACCTGCGAGCAGTGTCAGTGGCAGCTCTGCTGAGAGCTGCCTCCCACCTAGCTCTTCCCGGAACAAGCCACCGCATTCTCTCCTGAGGTCCAGGGCCAAGTCCAGGGGGACGATCTGCTCCCTGCTCCTGCTTGCCACGCCATTTCTGAGACAAGCCAGAATGCTGTTGGCCTTCTTGGCCACCTGGGTGTCCCTGACACCCTCCAGAAATCCTCCTGATGGCCTGTCCCTCACAGCAGGTGCCACGGAGGTTGACGTTCCCCAGCAGAACCAGTGCCAGTGAGCAGAAACTCAGCCACGCCAGGAACACTGTAGTTCCGCGTCCTTGCATGATGCTCTGGCTGAAATGCACAAACCAGCAGTATAAGACAGGGCCAGCAGATTGAACATGACTCTCTGTTTCCTCCAAACATCTTACCACAAATCAAGGTTGCTTTCTTGTCATTTGGTTCAAGGCGCTTTTTTGCCCTTAGGACTCTAGAAATGAAGACTGATGGCTCAGAAACTGCCTCTTCGGAAAGAGGCAACACTTTGAGCTCGTGATGGTGGTTAGGAGACCTGTTAGTGGGGCAGACGTGTGGCAGGATTGCAGCAGGGCAGCACAGCCTGGAGACGAAATGTGACATCCCCAGAGACGGACTGTGACCAGGCGTCCCTTGCTGCTTATAAGGGGGCGCCCAGCCCCACTCAGCCAGCTTCTGCCCGGACTCCAGCTGAGCAGGTTGCGAGGTCTGGAGTACTGAGCGAGGCCTTGGTGCTGGTGCCGTGCTCGGTGAGTTGTTTCTTGCAGCTCTCCGTGCCCGAGCCCAGAGCCCTTGGAGGACTGTCTGCGGCCCTGCCAGCTTCAGGCAGCCGCAGTACCCGGGAGCCGCGCTCACAGCAGCAGAGGTGAGTGGGCAGGGAAACCTCCTCACCCTGGGCAGCTCGGAGGGTTTCCTTCCGCAGGGACCTGGGCACTTCTTCCAGCCCTGCCCGGGCCAGCCACTGACTGTGGCCTCTCTTCCTCTAATAGCGCAACACCCGCTGCTGCTGCGCCCGTGAGAGGGAGCAGTTTGTCATCCCCAGCTCCTCCCAGCACACAGCAGCACGCAGGAGCACGGCCACAGAGCTGGACAACTGCTGTCCCAACTGCCTGGACAGCTGGGAGGAGGCCAGCTACGTGATGCCGTGCCTCCACACATTCTGCTACGAGTGCACCGTGCGCAGGGCTGAGACCACGCCCAAGTGCCCCCTCTGCAAGAGGACGGTCACCTCCATCTTGCACTCGCTGCGGGTGGATGACAACTTTGCAGAGCACGTCATCCCACCGCCTGCAGCAGCGTCCACGGCCGTCCACCCGACCAGAAGAGATCCCGGTCGCCCAGACGCCCACTATCTCCGTGGCCGTGCAGCATACCAGCTATCAGCTGTGGGGACGGTGCCCAGGGCTCCTGTGGGCAGCCTCCATCCCCACCTCTGGGCATGGCTCTTCCGACAGGACCCATCTCTGCTCCGTCCCCTGCTGCCATGGCTGCGACGGGGGCTGCAGTGGATCTTCAGTGACAACCGCTGGGAAGCCGTGCACAGCCTGGCCCTGTCTGGCCTGCACCTGTTTGGCCTGGACGAAGAGAGCCTGGCCCAGCGGCTCTGGCGTGTCCTGGGCAGCTACACAGGGATATTTGTGCGGTGGCTGATCAACGCCGTGGTGCCGCAGTGCGGCGGGGAGGCCCGACGGCAGCTGGGCCTAGGGGAGGCCCGTGCTGCCGAGGAGCGAGAGAGCAGCCCCGCAGCTGGCCCCGGCCGTGCCGCCTCCCGAGGGGGCTCTCCAGCCCTTAGTGCAGCCCCCTCCAGCAGCCCTGACGGGTCAGAGGCAGAAGAGCTCCCTGGCACCTCACCAGCCGCCCTTGCTGGGGGTCCTGCCAGCCACCCCTCTTCTCCCACTGCCATTGCCGCGGAGCCACGACAGCCCCAGGAGGAGCCAGGGCAGGCCCTGCCCAGGCCCTCCTCTCCTGGCGGGTGCAGGGATTGGTCCCTGGGTTACCCCGGCGAGCCCCGAAGAGGAGGGCCCGCAGCCATGGGGCCACTGCACCGCCAATCCAAAGGCCGTTCTGCAGGCGGCGGAAAGGAGCTGGCAAAAGCAGGGCCGGGCCAGCAGCCGGGGTGCCTGCCAGGCCCCAAGGGGACCAGCAGAGCCAGCGGGCTCATTAGTCTCGCTGTAGTCCACAAATACTACAATAAAGGTCTGAAAGCAGCAGAAATAGCCTTGGCAGTTCTTATCAAGCAGTTGCTGTGGCTGTCCCCGCCTGCGCCGGTTTCTCAGGTGGCCAGAAATGGCGACCCAGCAGACTCGGTGCATCCTCTCCCAAAGGGCGGAAGCGAGGATGACTCTGGTCATCCTCTTGTCTCTTTTAGCGATGGGCTGCAGCATTCGGCACTCGCTCGTCTTTGGTAGCTCCCCCAAGCTCCACAGCCTTGCCAAGATGACAGAGAGTGGCCTCGCAGTGACATCAGCCAGCTCGCTCAGCACCCTCAGAGAAATCCCGTCAGGGTCGATGGACTTGTAGCGGGCAAGGTTTGCTTGGACACCCCCGAGCCGACCGTGCTCTGGTACTGCAGTTCCCCTGCCCGTGGGCTAAAACACCTGCGAGCAGTGTCAGTGGCAGCTCTGCTGAGAGCTGCCTCCCACCTAGCTCTTCCCGGAACAAGCCACCGCATTCTCTCCTGAGGTCCAGGGCCAAGTCCAGGGGGACGATCTGCTCCCTGCTCCTGCTTGCCACGCCATTTCTGAGACAAGCCAGAATGCTGTTGGCCTTCTTGGCCACCTGGGTGTCCCTGACACCCTCCAGAAATCCTCCTGATGGCCTGTCCCTCACAGCAGGTGCCACGGAGGTTGACGTTCCCCAGCAGAACCAGTGCCAGTGAGCAGAAACTCAGCCACGCCAGGAACACTGTAGTTCCGCGTCCTTGCATGATGCTCTGGCTGAAATGCACAAACCAGCAGTATAAGACAGGGCCAGCAGATTGAACATGACTCTCTGTTTCCTCCAAACATCTTACCACAAATCAAGGTTGCTTTCTTGTCATTTGGTTCAAGGCGCTTTTTTGCCCTTAGGACTCTAGAAATGAAGACTGATGGCTCAGAAACTGCCTCTTCGGAAAGAGGCAAGACTTTGAGCTCGTGATGGTGGTTAGGAGAGCTGTTAGTGGGGCAGACGTGTGGCAGGATTGCAGCAGGGCAGCACAGCCTGGAGACGAAATGTGACATCCCCAGAGACGGACTGTGACCAGGCGTCCCTTGCTGCTTATAAGGGGACGCCCAGCCCCACTCAGCCAGCTTCTGCCCGGACTCCAGCTGAGCAGGTTGCGAGGTCTGGAGTACTGAGCGAGGCCTTGGTGCTGGTGCCGTGCTCGGTGAGTTGTTTCTTGCAGCTCTCCGTGCCCGAGCCCAGAGCCCTTGGAGGACTGTCTGCGGCCCTGCCAGCTTCAGGCAGCCGCAGTACCCGGGAGCCGCGCTCACAGCAGCAGAGGTGAGTGGGCAGGGAAACCTCCTCACCCTGGGCAGCTCGGAGGGTTTCCTTCCGCAGGGACCTGGGCACTTCTTCCAGCCCTGCCCGGGCCAGCCACTGACTGTGGCCTCTCTTCCTCTAATAGCGCAACACCCGCTGCTGCTGCGCCCGTGAGAGGGAGAAGTTTGTCATCCCCAGCTCCTCCCAGCACACAGCAGCACGCAGGAGCACGGCCACAGAGCTGGACAACTGCTGTCCCAACTGCCTGGACAGCTGGGAGGAGGCCAGCTACGTGATGCCGTGCCTCCACACATTCTGCTACGAGTGCACCGTGCGCAGGGCTGAGAGCACGCCCAAGTGCCCCCTCTGCAAGAGGACGGTCACCTCCATCTTGCACTCGCTGCGGGTGGATGACAACTTTGCAGAGCACGTCATCCCACCGCCTGCAGCAGCGTCCACGGCCGTCCACCCGACCAGAAGAGATCCCGGTCGCCCAGACGCCCACTATCTCCGTGGCCGTGCAGCATACCAGCTATCAGCTGTGGGGACGGTGCCCAGGGCTCCTGTGGGCAGCCTCCATCCCCACCTCTGGGCATGGCTCTTCCGACAGGACCCATCTCTGCTCCGTCCCCTGCTGCCATGGCTGCGACGGGGGCTGCAGTGGATCTTCAGTGACAACCGCTGGGAAGCCGTGCACAGCCTGGTCCTGTCTGGCCTGCACCTGTTTGGCCTGGACGAAGAGAGCCTGGCCCAGCGGCTCTGGCGTGTCCTGGGCAGCTACACAGGGATATTTGTGCGGTGGCTGATCAACGCCGTGGTGCCGCAGTGCGGCGGGGAGGCCCGACGGCAGCTGGGCCTAGGGGAGGCCCGTGCTGCCGAGGAGCGAGAGAGCAGCCCCGCAGCTGGCCCCGGCCGTGCCGCCTCCCGAGGGGGCTCTCCAGCCCTTAGTGCAGCCCCCTCCAGCAGCCCTGACGGGTCAGAGGCAGAAGAGCTCCCTGGCACCTCACCAGCCGCCCTTGCTGGGGGTCCTGCCAGCCACCCCTCTTCTCCCACTGCCATTGCCGCGGAGCCACGACAGCCCCAGGAGGAGCCAGGGCAGGCCCTGCCCAGGCCCTCCTCTCCTGGCGGGTGCAGGGATTGGTCCCTGGGTTACCCCGGCGAGCCCCGAAGAGGAGGGCCCGCAGCCATGGGGCCACTGCACCGCCAATCCAAAGGCCGTTCTGCAGGCGGCGGAAAGGAGCTGGCAAAAGCAGGGCCGGGCCAGCAGCCGGGGTGCCTGCCAGGCCCCAAGGGGACCAGCAGAGCCAGCGGGCTCATTAGTCTCGCTGTAGTCCACAAATACTACAATAAAGGTCTGAAAGCAGCAGAAATAGCCTTGGCAGTTCTTATCAAGCAGTTGCTGTGGCTGTCCCCGCCTGCGCCGGTTTCTCAGGTGGCCAGAAATGGCGACCCAGCAGACTCGGTGCATCCTCTCCCAAAGGGCGGAAGCGAGGATGACTCTGGTCATCCTCTTGTCTCTTTTAGCGATGGGCTGCAGCATTCGGCACTCGCTCGTCTTTGGTAGCTCCCCCAAGCTTCACAGCCTTGCCAAGATGACAGAGAGTGGCCTCGCAGTGACATCAGCCAGCTCGCTCAGCACCCTCAGAGAAATCCCGTCAGGGTCGATGGACTTGTAGCGGGCAAGGTTTGCTTGGACACCCCCGAGCCGACCGTGCTCTGGTACTGCAGTTCCCCTGCCCGTGGGCTAAAACACCTGCGAGCAGTGTCAGTGGCAGCTCTGCTGAGAGCTGCCTCCCACCTAGCTCTTCCCGGAACAAGCCACCGCATTCTCTCCTGAGGTCCAGGGCCAAGTCCAGGGGGACGATCTGCTCCCTGCTCCTGCTTGCCACGCCATTTCTGAGACAAGCCAGAATGCTGTTGGCCTTCTTGGCCACCTGGGTGTCCCTGACACCCTCCAGAAATCCTCCTGATGGCCTGTCCCTCACAGCAGGTGCCACGGAGGTTGACGTTCCCCAGCAGAACCAGTGCCAGTGAGCAGAAACTCAGCCACGCCAGGAACACTGTAGTTCCGCGTCCTTGCATGATGCTCTGGCTGAAATGCACAAACCAGCAGTATAAGACAGGGCCAGCAGATTGAACATGACTCTCTGTTTCCTCCAAACATCTTACCACAAATCAAGGTTGCTTTCTTGTCATTTGGTTCAAGGCGCTTTTTTGCCCTTAGGACTCTAGAAATGAAGACTGATGGCTCAGAAACTGCCTCTTCGGAAAGAGGCAAGACTTTGAGCTCGTGATGGTGGTTAGGAGAGCTGTTAGTGGGGCAGACGTGTGGCAGGATTGCAGCAGGGCAGCACAGCCTGGAGACGAAATGTGACATCCCCAGAGACGGACTGTGACCAGGCGTCCCTTGCTGCTTATAAGGGGACGCCCAGCCCCACTCAGCCAGCTTCTGCCCGGACTCCAGCTGAGCAGGTTGCGAGGTCTGGAGTACTGAGCGAGGCCTTGGTGCTGGTGCCGTGCTCGGTGAGTTGTTTCTTGCAGCTCTCCGTGCCCGAGCCCAGAGCCCTTGGAGGACTGTCTGCGGCCCTGCCAGCTTCAGGCAGCCGCAGTACCCGGGAGCCGCGCTCACAGCAGCAGAGGTGAGTGGGCAGGGAAACCTCCTCACCCTGGGCAGCTCGGAGGGTTTCCTTCCGCAGGGACCTGGGCACTTCTTCCAGCCCTGCCCGGGCCAGCCACTGACTGTGGCCTCTCTTCCTCTAATAGCGCAACACCCGCTGCTGCTGCGCCCGTGAGAGGGAGAAGTTTGTCATCCCCAGCTCCTCCCAGCACACAGCAGCACGCAGGAGCACGGCCACAGAGCTGGACAACTGCTGTCCCAACTGCCTGGACAGCTGGGAGGAGGCCAGCTACGTGATGCCGTGCCTCCACACATTCTGCTACGAGTGCACCGTGCGCAGGGCTGAGAGCACGCCCAAGTGCCCCCTCTGCAAGAGGACGGTCACCTCCATCTTGCACTCGCTGCGGGTGGATGACAACTTTGCAGAGCACGTCATCCCACCGCCTGCAGCAGCGTCCACGGCCGTCCACCCGACCAGAAGAGATCCCGGTCGCCCAGACGCCCACTATCTCCGTGGCCGTGCAGCATACCAGCTATCAGCTGTGGGGACGGTGCCCAGGGCTCCTGTGGGCAGCCTCCATCCCCACCTCTGGGCATGGCTCTTCCGACAGGACCCATCTCTGCTCCGTCCCCTGCTGCCATGGCTGCGACGGGGGCTGCAGTGGATCTTCAGTGACAACCGCTGGGAAGCCGTGCACAGCCTGGTCCTGTCTGGCCTGCACCTGTTTGGCCTGGACGAAGAGAGCCTGGCCCAGCGGCTCTGGCGTGTCCTGGGCAGCTACACAGGGATATTTGTGCGGTGGCTGATCAACGCCGTGGTGCCGCAGTGCGGCGGGGAGGCCCGACGGCAGCTGGGCCTAGGGGAGGCCCGTGCTGCCGAGGAGCGAGAGAGCAGCCCCGCAGCTGGCCCCGGCCGTGCCGCCTCCCGAGGGGGCTCTCCAGCCCTTAGTGCAGCCCCCTCCAGCAGCCCTGATGGGTCAGAGGCAGAAGAGCTTCCTGGCACCTCACCAGCCGCCCTTGCTGGGGGTCCCGCCAGCCACTCCTCTTCTCCCACTGCCATTGCCGCGGAGCCACGACAGCCCCAGGAGGAGCCAGGGCAGGCCCTGCCCAGGCCCTCCTCTCCTGGCGGGTGCAGGGATTGGTCCCTGGGTTACCCCGGCGAGCCCCGAAGAGGAGGGCCCGCAGCCATGGGGCCACTGCACCGCCAATCCAAAGGCCGTTCTGCAGGCGGCGGAAAGGAGCTGGCAAAAGCAGGGCTGGGCCAGCAGCCGGGGCGCCTGCCAGGCCCAAATGGGACCAGCAGAGCCAGCGGGCTCATTATTCTCGCTGTAGTCCACAAATACTACAATAAAGGTCTGAAAGCAGCAGAAATAGACTTGGCAGTTCTTATCAAGCAGTTGCTGTGGCTGTCCCCGCCTGCGCCGGTTTCTCAGGTGGCCAGAAATGGCGACCCAGCAGATTTGGTGCATCCTCTCCCAAAGGGCGGAAGGGAGGATGACTCTGGTCATCCTCTTGTCTCTTTTAGCGATGGGCTGCAGTATTCGGCACTCGCTCGTCTTTGGTAGCTCCCCCAAGCTCCACAGCCTTGCCAAGATGACAGAGAGTGGCCTCGCAGTGACATCAGCCAGCTCGCTCAGCACCCTCAGAGAAATCCCGTCAGGGTCGATGGACTTGTAGCGGGCAAGGTTTGCTTGGACACCCCCGAGCCGACCGTGCTCTGGTACTGCAGTTCCCCTGCCCGTGGGCTAAAACACCTGCGAGCAGTGTCAGTGGCAGCTCTGCTGAGAGCTGCCTCCCACCTAGCTCTTCCCGGAACAAGCCACCGCATTCTCTCCTGAGGTCCAGGGCCAAGTCCAGGGGGACGATCTGCTCCCTGCTCCTGCTTGCCACGCCATTTCTGAGACAAGCCAGAATGCTGTTGGCCTTCTTGGCCACCTGGGTGTCCCTGACACCCTCCAGAAATCCTCCTGATGGCCTGTCCCTCACAGCAGGTACCACGGAGATTGACGTTCCCCAGCAGAACCAGTGCCAGTGAGCAGAAACTCAGCCACGCCAGGAACACTGTAGTTCCGCGTCCTTGCATGATGCTCTGGCTGAAATGCACAAACCAGCAGTATAAGACAGGGCCAGCAGATTGAACATGACTCTCTGTTTCCTCCAAACATCTTACCACAAATTGCACAAGGTTGCTTTCTTGTCATTTGGTTCAAGGCGCTTTTTTGCCCTTAGGACTCTAGAAATGAAGACTGATGGCTCAGAAACTGCCTCTTTGGAAAGAGGCAAGACTTTGAGCTCTTGATGGTGGTTAGGAGAGCTGTTAGTGGGGCAGACGTGTGGCAGGATTGCAGCAGGGCAGCACAGCCTGGAGACGAAATGTGACATCCCCAGAGACGGACTGTGACCAGGCGTCCCTTGCTGCTTATAAGGGGGCGCCCAGCCCCACTCAGCCAGCTTCTGCCCGGACTCCAGCTGAGCAGGTTGCGAGGTCTGGAGTACTGAGCGAGGCCTTGGTGCTGGTGCCGTGCTCGGTGAATTGTTTCTTGCAGCTCTCCGTGCCCGAGCCCAGAGCCCTTGGAGGACTGTCTGCGGCCCTGCCAGCTTCAGGCAGCTGCAGTACCCGGGAGCCGCGCTCACAGCAGCAGAGGTGAGTGGGCAGGGAAACCTCCTCACCCTGGGCAGCTCGGAGGGTTTCCTTCCGCAGGGACCTGGGCACTTCTTCCAGCCCTGCCCGGGCCAGCCACTGACTGTGGCCTCTCTTCCTCTAATAGCGCAACACCCGCTGCTGCTGCGCCCGTGAGAGGGAGCAGTTTGTCATCCCCAGCTCCCCCCAGCACACAGCAGCACGCAGGAGCACGGCCACAGAGCTGGACAACTGCTGTCCCAACTGCCTGGACAGCTGGGAGGAGGCCAGCTACGTGATGCCGTGCCTCCACACATTCTGCTACGAGTGCATCGTGCGCAGGGCTGAGACCACGCCCAAGTGCCCCCTCTGCAAGAGGACGGTCACCTCCATCTTGCACTCGCTGCGGGCAGATGACAACTTTGCAGAGCACGTCATCCCACCACCTGCAGCAGCGTCCACGGCCGTCCACCCGACCAGAAGAGATCCCGGTCGCCCAGACGCCCACTATCTCCGTGGCCGTGCAGCATACCAGCCATCAGCTGTTGGGACGGTGCCCAGGGCTCCTGTGGGGAGCCTCCATCCCCACCTCTGGGCATGGCTCTTCCGACAGGACCCATCTCTGCTCCGTCCCCTGATGCCATGGCTGCGACGGGGGCTGCAGTGGATCTTCAGCGACAACCACTGGCAAGCCGTGCACAGCCTGGTCCTGTCCGGCCTGCACCTGTTTGGCCTGGACGAAGAGAGCCTGGCCCAGCGGCTCTGGCGTGTCCTGGGCAGCTACACAGGGATATTTGTGCGGTGGCTGATCAACGCCGTGGTGCCGCAGTGCGGCAGGGAAGCCCGACGGCAGCTGGGCCTAGGGGAGGCCCGTGCTGCCGAGGAGCGAGAGAGCAGCCCCGCAGCTGGCCCCGGCCGTGCCGCCTCCCGAGGGGGCTCTCCAGCCCTTGGTGCAGCCCCCTCCAGCAGCCCTGATGGGTCAGAGGCAGAAGAGCTTCCTGGCACCTCACCAGCCGCCCTTGCTGGGGGTCCCGCCAGCCACTCCTCTTCTCCCACTGCCATTGCCGCGGAGCCACGACAGCCCCAGGAGGAGCCAGGGCAGGCCCTGCCCAGGCCCTCCTCTCCTGGCGGGTGCAGGGATTGGTCCCTGGGTTACCCCGGCGAGCCCCGAAGAGGAGGGCCCGCAGCCATGGGGCCACTGCACCGCCAATCCAAAGGCCGTTCTGCAGGCGGCGGAAAGGAGCTGGCAAAAGCAGGGCCGGGCCAGCAGCCGGGGCGCCTGCCAGGCCCCAAGGGGACCAGCAGAGCCAGCGGGCTCATTAGTCTCGCTGTAGTCCACAAATACTACAATAAAGGTCTGAAAGCAGCAGAAATAGCCTTGGCAGTTCTTATCAAGCAGTTGCTGTGGCTGTCCCCGCCTGCGCCGGTTTCTCAGGTGGCCAGAAATGGCGACCCAGCAGACTCGGTGCATCCTCTCCCAAAGGGCGGAAGCGAGGATGACTCTGGTCATCCTCTTGTCTCTTTTAGCGATGGGCTGCAGCATTCGGCACTCGCTCGTCTTTGGTAGCTCCCCCAAGCTCCACAGCCTTGCCAAGATGACAGAGAGTGGCCTCGCAGTGACATCAGCCAGCTCGCTCAGCACCCTCAGAGAAATCCCGTCAGGGTCGATGGACTTGTAGCGGGCAAGGTTTGCTTGGACACCCCCGAGCCGACCGTGCTCTGGTACTGCAGTTCCCCTGCCCGTGGGCTAAAACACCTGCGAGCAGTGTCAGTGGCAGCTCTGCTGAGAGCTGCCTCCCACCTAGCTCTTCCCGGAACAAGCCACCGCATTCTCTCCTGAGGTCCAGGGCCAAGTCCAGGGGGACGATCTGCTCCCTGCTCCTGCTTGCCACGCCATTTCTGAGACAAGCCAGAATGCTGTTGGCCTTCTTGGCCACCTGGGTGTCCCTGACACCCTCCAGAAATCCTCCTGATGGCCTGTCCCTCACAGCAGGTGCCACGGAGGTTGACGTTCCCCAGCAGAACCAGTGCCAGTGAGCAGAAACTCAGCCACGCCAGGAACACTGTAGTTCCGCGTCCTTGCATGATGCTCTGGCTGAAATGCACAAACCAGCAGTATAAGACAGGGCCAGCAGATTGAACATGACTCTCTGTTTCCTCCAAACATCTTACCACAAATCAAGGTTGCTTTCTTGTCATTTGGTTCAAGGCGCTTTTTTGCCCTTAGGACTCTAGAAATGAAGACTGATGGCTCAGAAACTGCCTCTTCGGAAAGAGGCAACACTTTGAGCTCGTGATGGTGGTTAGGAGAGCTGTTAGTGGGGCAGACGTGTGGCAGGATTGCAGCAGGGCAGCACAGCCTGGAGACGAAATGTGACATCCCCAGAGACGGACTGTGACCAGGCGTCCCTTGCTGCTTATAAGGGGGCGCCCAGCCCCACTCAGCCAGCTTCTGCCCGGACTCCAGCTGAGCAGGTTGCGAGGTCTGGAGTACTGAGCGAGGCCTTGGTGCTGGTGCCGTGCTCGGTGAGTTGTTTCTTGCAGCTCTCCGTGCCCGAGCCCAGAGCCCTTGGAGGACTGTCTGCGGCCCTGCCAGCTTCAGGCAGCCGCAGTACCCGGGAGCCGCGCTCACAGCAGCAGAGGTGAGTGGGCAGGGAAACCTCCTCACCCTGGGCAGCTCGGAGGGTTTCCTTCCGCAGGGACCTGGGCACTTCTTCCAGCCCTGCCCGGGCCAGCCACTGACTGTGGCCTCTCTTCCTCTAATAGCGCAACACCCGCTGCTGCTGCGCCCGTGAGAGGGAGCAGTTTGTCATCCCCAGCTCCTCCCAGCACACAGCAGCACGCAGGAGCACGGCCACAGAGCTGGACAACTGCTGTCCCAACTGCCTGGACAGCTGGGAGGAGGCCAGCTACGTGATGCCGTGCCTCCACACATTCTGCTACGAGTGCACCGTGCGCAGGGCTGAGACCACGCCCAAGTGCCCCCTCTGCAAGAGGACGGTCACCTCCATCTTGCACTCGCTGCGGGTGGATGACAACTTTGCAGAGCACGTCATCCCACCGCCTGCAGCAGCGTCCACGGCCGTCCACCCGACCAGAAGAGATCCCGGTCGCCCAGACGCCCACTATCTCCGTGGCCGTGCAGCATACCAGCTATCAGCTGTGGGGACGGTGCCCAGGGCTCCTGTGGGCAGCCTCCATCCCCACCTCTGGGCATGGCTCTTCCGACAGGACCCATCTCTGCTCCGTCCCCTGCTGCCATGGCTGCGACGGGGGCTGCAGTGGATCTTCAGTGACAACCGCTGGGAAGCCGTGCACAGCCTGGCCCTGTCTGGCCTGCACCTGTTTGGCCTGGACGAAGAGAGCCTGGCCCAGCGGCTCTGGCGTGTCCTGGGCAGCTACACAGGGATATTTGTGCGGTGGCTGATCAACGCCGTGGTGCCGCAGTGCGGCGGGGAGGCCCGACGGCAGCTGGGCCTAGGGGAGGCCCGTGCTGCCGAGGAGCGAGAGAGCAGCCCCGCAGCTGGCCCCGGCCGTGCCGCCTCCCGAGGGGGCTCTCCAGCCCTTAGTGCAGCCCCCTCCAGCAGCCCTGACGGGTCAGAGGCAGAAGAGCTCCCTGGCACCTCACCAGCCGCCCTTGCTGGGGGTCCTGCCAGCCACCCCTCTTCTCCCACTGCCATTGCCGCGGAGCCACGACAGCCCCAGGAGGAGCCAGGGCAGGCCCTGCCCAGGCCCTCCTCTCCTGGCGGGTGCAGGGATTGGTCCCTGGGTTACCCCGGCGAGCCCCGAAGAGGAGGGCCCGCAGCCATGGGGCCACTGCACCGCCAATCCAAAGGCCGTTCTGCAGGCGGCGGAAAGGAGCTGGCAAAAGCAGGGCCGGGCCAGCAGCCGGGGTGCCTGCCAGGCCCCAAGGGGACCAGCAGAGCCAGCGGGCTCATTAGTCTCGCTGTAGTCCACAAATACTACAATAAAGGTCTGAAAGCAGCAGAAATAGCCTTGGCAGTTCTTATCAAGCAGTTGCTGTGGCTGTCCCCGCCTGCGCCGGTTTCTCAGGTGGCCAGAAATGGCGACCCAGCAGACTCGGTGCATCCTCTCCCAAAGGGCGGAAGCGAGGATGACTCTGGTCATCCTCTTGTCTCTTTTAGCGATGGGCTGCAGCATTCGGCACTCGCTCGTCTTTGGTAGCTCCCCCAAGCTCCACAGCCTTGCCAAGATGACAGAGAGTGGCCTCGCAGTGACATCAGCCAGCTCGCTCAGCACCCTCAGAGAAATCCCGTCAGGGTCGATGGACTTGTAGCGGGCAAGGTTTGCTTGGACACCCCCGAGCCGACCGTGCTCTGGTACTGCAGTTCCCCTGCCCGTGGGCTAAAACACCTGCGAGCAGTGTCAGTGGCAGCTCTGCTGAGAGCTGCCTCCCACCTAGCTCTTCCCGGAACAAGCCACCGCATTCTCTCCTGAGGTCCAGGGCCAAGTCCAGGGGGACGATCTGCTCCCTGCTCCTGCTTGCCACGCCATTTCTGAGACAAGCCAGAATGCTGTTGGCCTTCTTGGCCACCTGGGTGTCCCTGACACCCTCCAGAAATCCTCCTGATGGCCTGTCCCTCACAGCAGGTGCCACGGAGGTTGACGTTCCCCAGCAGAACCAGTGCCAGTGAGCAGAAACTCAGCCACGCCAGGAACACTGTAGTTCCGCGTCCTTGCATGATGCTCTGGCTGAAATGCACAAACCAGCAGTATAAGACAGGGCCAGCAGATTGAACATGACTCTCTGTTTCCTCCAAACATCTTACCACAAATCAAGGTTGCTTTCTTGTCATTTGGTTCAAGGCGCTTTTTTGCCCTTAGGACTCTAGAAATGAAGACTGATGGCTCAGAAACTGCCTCTTCGGAAAGAGGCAAGACTTTGAGCTCGTGATGGTGGTTAGGAGAGCTGTTAGTGGGGCAGACGTGTGGCAGGATTGCAGCAGGGCAGCACAGCCTGGAGACGAAATGTGACATCCCCAGAGACGGACTGTGACCAGGCGTCCCTTGCTGCTTATAAGGGGACGCCCAGCCCCACTCAGCCAGCTTCTGCCCGGACTCCAGCTGAGCAGGTTGCGAGGTCTGGAGTACTGAGCGAGGCCTTGGTGCTGGTGCCGTGCTCGGTGAGTTGTTTCTTGCAGCTCTCCGTGCCCGAGCCCAGAGCCCTTGGAGGACTGTCTGCGGCCCTGCCAGCTTCAGGCAGCCGCAGTACCCGGGAGCCGCGCTCACAGCAGCAGAGGTGAGTGGGCAGGGAAACCTCCTCACCCTGGGCAGCTCGGAGGGTTTCCTTCCGCAGGGACCTGGGCACTTCTTCCAGCCCTGCCCGGGCCAGCCACTGACTGTGGCCTCTCTTCCTCTAATAGCGCAACACCCGCTGCTGCTGCGCCCGTGAGAGGGAGAAGTTTGTCATCCCCAGCTCCTCCCAGCACACAGCAGCACGCAGGAGCACGGCCACAGAGCTGGACAACTGCTGTCCCAACTGCCTGGACAGCTGGGAGGAGGCCAGCTACGTGATGCCGTGCCTCCACACATTCTGCTACGAGTGCACCGTGCGCAGGGCTGAGAGCACGCCCAAGTGCCCCCTCTGCAAGAGGACGGTCACCTCCATCTTGCACTCGCTGCGGGTGGATGACAACTTTGCAGAGCACGTCATCCCACCGCCTGCAGCAGCGTCCACGGCCGTCCACCCGACCAGAAGAGATCCCGGTCGCCCAGACGCCCACTATCTCCGTGGCCGTGCAGCATACCAGCTATCAGCTGTGGGGACGGTGCCCAGGGCTCCTGTGGGCAGCCTCCATCCCCACCTCTGGGCATGGCTCTTCCGACAGGACCCATCTCTGCTCCGTCCCCTGCTGCCATGGCTGCGACGGGGGCTGCAGTGGATCTTCAGTGACAACCGCTGGGAAGCCGTGCACAGCCTGGTCCTGTCTGGCCTGCACCTGTTTGGCCTGGACGAAGAGAGCCTGGCCCAGCGGCTCTGGCGTGTCCTGGGCAGCTACACAGGGATATTTGTGCGGTGGCTGATCAACGCCGTGGTGCCGCAGTGCGGCGGGGAGGCCCGACGGCAGCTGGGCCTAGGGGAGGCCCGTGCTGCCGAGGAGCGAGAGAGCAGCCCCGCAGCTGGCCCCGGCCGTGCCGCCTCCCGAGGGGGCTCTCCAGCCCTTAGTGCAGCCCCCTCCAGCAGCCCTGACGGGTCAGAGGCAGAAGAGCTCCCTGGCACCTCACCAGCCGCCCTTGCTGGGGGTCCTGCCAGCCACCCCTCTTCTCCCACTGCCATTGCCGCGGAGCCACGACAGCCCCAGGAGGAGCCAGGGCAGGCCCTGCCCAGGCCCTCCTCTCCTGGCGGGTGCAGGGATTGGTCCCTGGGTTACCCCGGCGAGCCCCGAAGAGGAGGGCCCGCAGCCATGGGGCCACTGCACCGCCAATCCAAAGGCCGTTCTGCAGGCGGCGGAAAGGAGCTGGCAAAAGCAGGGCCGGGCCAGCAGCCGGGGTGCCTGCCAGGCCCCAAGGGGACCAGCAGAGCCAGCGGGCTCATTAGTCTCGCTGTAGTCCACAAATACTACAATAAAGGTCTGAAAGCAGCAGAAATAGCCTTGGCAGTTCTTATCAAGCAGTTGCTGTGGCTGTCCCCGCCTGCGCCGGTTTCTCAGGTGGCCAGAAATGGCGACCCAGCAGACTCGGTGCATCCTCTCCCAAAGGGCGGAAGCGAGGATGACTCTGGTCATCCTCTTGTCTCTTTTAGCGATGGGCTGCAGCATTCGGCACTCGCTCGTCTTTGGTAGCTCCCCCAAGCTTCACAGCCTTGCCAAGATGACAGAGAGTGGCCTCGCAGTGACATCAGCCAGCTCGCTCAGCACCCTCAGAGAAATCCCGTCAGGGTCGATGGACTTGTAGCGGGCAAGGTTTGCTTGGACACCCCCGAGCCGACCGTGCTCTGGTACTGCAGTTCCCCTGCCCGTGGGCTAAAACACCTGCGAGCAGTGTCAGTGGCAGCTCTGCTGAGAGCTGCCTCCCACCTAGCTCTTCCCGGAACAAGCCACCGCATTCTCTCCTGAGGTCCAGGGCCAAGTCCAGGGGGACGATCTGCTCCCTGCTCCTGCTTGCCACGCCATTTCTGAGACAAGCCAGAATGCTGTTGGCCTTCTTGGCCACCTGGGTGTCCCTGACACCCTCCAGAAATCCTCCTGATGGCCTGTCCCTCACAGCAGGTGCCACGGAGGTTGACGTTCCCCAGCAGAACCAGTGCCAGTGAGCAGAAACTCAGCCACGCCAGGAACACTGTAGTTCCGCGTCCTTGCATGATGCTCTGGCTGAAATGCACAAACCAGCAGTATAAGACAGGGCCAGCAGATTGAACATGACTCTCTGTTTCCTCCAAACATCTTACCACAAATCAAGGTTGCTTTCTTGTCATTTGGTTCAAGGCGCTTTTTTGCCCTTAGGACTCTAGAAATGAAGACTGATGGCTCAGAAACTGCCTCTTCGGAAAGAGGCAAGACTTTGAGCTCGTGATGGTGGTTAGGAGAGCTGTTAGTGGGGCAGACGTGTGGCAGGATTGCAGCAGGGCAGCACAGCCTGGAGACGAAATGTGACATCCCCAGAGACGGACTGTGACCAGGCGTCCCTTGCTGCTTATAAGGGGACGCCCAGCCCCACTCAGCCAGCTTCTGCCCGGACTCCAGCTGAGCAGGTTGCGAGGTCTGGAGTACTGAGCGAGGCCTTGGTGCTGGTGCCGTGCTCGGTGAGTTGTTTCTTGCAGCTCTCCGTGCCCGAGCCCAGAGCCCTTGGAGGACTGTCTGCGGCCCTGCCAGCTTCAGGCAGCCGCAGTACCCGGGAGCCGCGCTCACAGCAGCAGAGGTGAGTGGGCAGGGAAACCTCCTCACCCTGGGCAGCTCGGAGGGTTTCCTTCCGCAGGGACCTGGGCACTTCTTCCAGCCCTGCCCGGGCCAGCCACTGACTGTGGCCTCTCTTCCTCTAATAGCGCAACACCCGCTGCTGCTGCGCCCGTGAGAGGGAGAAGTTTGTCATCCCCAGCTCCTCCCAGCACACAGCAGCACGCAGGAGCACGGCCACAGAGCTGGACAACTGCTGTCCCAACTGCCTGGACAGCTGGGAGGAGGCCAGCTACGTGATGCCGTGCCTCCACACATTCTGCTACGAGTGCACCGTGCGCAGGGCTGAGAGCACGCCCAAGTGCCCCCTCTGCAAGAGGACGGTCACCTCCATCTTGCACTCGCTGCGGGTGGATGACAACTTTGCAGAGCACGTCATCCCACCGCCTGCAGCAGCGTCCACGGCCGTCCACCCGACCAGAAGAGATCCCGGTCGCCCAGACGCCCACTATCTCCGTGGCCGTGCAGCATACCAGCTATCAGCTGTGGGGACGGTGCCCAGGGCTCCTGTGGGCAGCCTCCATCCCCACCTCTGGGCATGGCTCTTCCGACAGGACCCATCTCTGCTCCGTCCCCTGCTGCCATGGCTGCGACGGGGGCTGCAGTGGATCTTCAGTGACAACCGCTGGGAAGCCGTGCACAGCCTGGTCCTGTCTGGCCTGCACCTGTTTGGCCTGGACGAAGAGAGCCTGGCCCAGCGGCTCTGGCGTGTCCTGGGCAGCTACACAGGGATATTTGTGCGGTGGCTGATCAACGCCGTGGTGCCGCAGTGCGGCGGGGAGGCCCGACGGCAGCTGGGCCTAGGGGAGGCCCGTGCTGCCGAGGAGCGAGAGAGCAGCCCCGCAGCTGGCCCCGGCCGTGCCGCCTCCTGAGGGGGCTCTCCAGCCCTTAGTGCAGCCCCCTCCAGCATCCCTGACGGGTCGGAGGCAGAAGAGCTCCCTGGCACCTCACCAGCCGCCCTTGCTGGGGGTCCCGCCAGCCACCCCTCTGCTCCCACTGCCATTGCTGCGGAGCCACGACAGCCCCAGGAGGACCCAGGGCAGGCCCTGCCCAGGCCCTCCTCTCCTGGCGGGTGCAGGGATTGGTCCCTGGGTTACCCCGGCGAGCCCCGAAGAGGAGGGCCCGCAGCCATGGGGCCACTGCACCGCCAATCCAAAGGCCGTTCTGCAGGCGGCGGAAAGGAGCTGGCAAAAGCAGGGCCGGGCCAGCAGCCGGGGCGCCTGCCAGGCCCAAATGGGACCAGCAGAGCCAGCGGGCTCATTATTCTCGCTGTAGTCCACAAATACTACAATAAAGGTCTGAAAGCAGCAGAAATAGCCTTGGCAGTTCTTATCAAGCAGTTGCTGTGGCTGTCCCCGCCTGCGCCGGTTTCTCAGGTGGCCAGAAATGGCGACCCAGCAGACTCGGTGCATCCTCTCCCAAAGGGCGGAAGGGAGGATGACTCTGGTCATCCTCTTGTCTCTTTTAGCGATGGGCTGCAGCATTCGGCACTCGCTCGTCTTTGGTAGCTCCCCCAAGCTCCACAGCCTTGCCAAGATGACAGAGAGTGGCCTCGCAGTGACATCAGCCAGCTCGCTCAGCACCCTCAGAGAAATCCCGTCAGGGTCGATGGACTTGTAGCGGGCAAGGTTTGCTTGGACACCCCCGAGCCAACCGTGCTCTGGTACTGCAGTTCCCCTGCCCGTGGGCTAAAACACCTGCGAGCAGTGTCAGTGGCAGCTCTGCTGAGAGCTGCCTCCCACCTAGCTCTTCCCGGAACAAGCCACCGCATTCTCTCCTGAGGTCCAGGGCCAAGTCCAGGGGGACGATCTGCTCCCTGCTCCTGCTTGCCACGCCATTTCTGAGACAAGCCAGAATGCTGTTGGCCTTCTTGGCCACCTGGGTGTCCCTGACACCCTCCAGAAATCCTCCTGATGGCCTGTCCCTCACAGCAGGTGCCACGGAGGTTGACGTTCCCCAGCAGAACCAGTGCCAGTGAGCAGAAACTCAGCCACGCCAGGAACACTGTAGTTCCGCGTCCTTGCATGATGCTCTGGCTGAAATGCACAAACCAGCAGTATAAGACAGGGCCAGCAGATTGAACATGACTCTCTGTTTCCTCCAAACATCTTACCACAAATTGCACAAGGTTGCTTTCTTGTCATTTGGTTCAAGGCGCTTTTTTGCCCTTAGGACTCTAGAAATGAAGACTGATGGCTCAGAAACTGCCTCTTCGGAAAGAGGCAACACTTTGAGCTCGTGATGGTGGTTAGGAGAGCTGTTAGTGGGGCAGACGTGTGGCAGGATTGCAGCAGGGCAGCACAGCCTGGAGACGAAATGTGACATCCCCAGAGACGGACTGTGACCAGGCGTCCCTTGCTGCTTATAAGGGGGCGCCCAGCCCCACTCAGCCAGCTTCTGCCCGGACTCCAGCTGAGCAGGTTGCGAGGTCTGGAGTACTGAGCGAGGCCTTGGTGCTGGTGCCGTGCTCGGTGAGTTGTTTCTTGCAGCTCTCCGTGCCCGAGCCCAGAGCCCTTGGAGGACTGTCTGCGGCCCTGCCAGCTTCAGGCAGCCACAGTACCCAGGAGCCGCGCTCACAGCAGCAGAGGTGAGTGGGCAGGGAAACCTCCTCACCCTGGGCAGCTCGGAGGCTTTCCTTCCGCAGGGACCTGGGCACTTCTTCCAGCCCTGCCCGGGCCAGCCACTGACTGTGGCCTCTCTTCCTCTAATAGCGCAACACCCGCTGCTGCTGCGCCCGTGAGAGGGAGCAGTTTGTCATCCCCAGCTCCTCCCAGCACACAGCAGCACGCAGGAGCACGGCCACAGAGCTGGACAACTGCTGTCCCAACTGCCTGGACAGCTGGGAGGAGGCCAGCTACGTGATGCCATGCCTCCACACATTCTGCTACGAGTGCACCGTGCGCAGGGCTGAGACCACGCCCAAGTGCCCCCTCTGCAAGAGGACGGTCACCTCCATCTTGCACTCGCTGCGGGTGGATGACAACTTTGCAGAGCACGTCATCCCACCGCCTGCAGCAGCGTCCACGGCCGTCCACCCGACCAGAAGAGATCCCGGTCGCCCAGACGCCCACTATCTCCGTGGCCGTGCAGCATACCAGCCATCAGCTGTTGGGACGGTGCCCAGGGCTCCTGTGGGCAGCCTCCATCCCCACCTCTGGGCATGGCTCTTCCGACAGGACCCATCTCTGCTCCGTCCCCTGCTGCCACGGCTGCGACGAGGGCTGCAGTGGATCTTCAGCGACAACCGCTGGCAAGCCGTGCACAGCCTGGTCCTGTCTGGCCTGCACCTGTTTGGCCTGGACGAAGAGAGCCTGGCCCAGCGGCTCTGGCGTGTCCTGGGCAGCTACACAGGGAGATTTGTGCGGTGGCTGATCAACGCCGTGGTGCCGCAGTGCGGCGGGGAGGCCCGACGGCAGCTGGGCCTAGGGGAGGCCCGTGCTGCCGAGGAGCGAGAGAGCAGCCCCGCAGCTGGCCCCGGCCGTGCCGCCTCCCGAGGGGGCTCTCCAGCCCTTAGTGCAGCCCCCTCCAGCAGCCCTGACGGGTCGGAGGCAGAAGAGCTCCCTGGCACCTCACCAGCCGCCCTTGCTGGGGGTCCCGCCAGCCACCCCTCTGCTCCCACTGCCATTGCTGCGGAGCCACGACAGCCCCAGAAGGACCCAGGGCAGGCCCTGCCCAGGCCCTCCTCTCCTGGCGGGTGCAGGGATTGGTCCCTGGGTTACCCCGGCGAGCCCCGAAGAGGAGGGCCCGCAGCCATGGGGCCACTGCACCGCCAATCCAAAGGCCGTTCTGCAGGCGGCGGAAAGGAGCTGGCAAAAGCAGGGCCGGGCCAGCAGCCAGGGTGCCTGCCAGGCCCCAAGGGCACCAGCAGAGCCAGCGGGCTCATTAGTCTCGCTGTAGTCCACAAATACTACAATAAAGGTCTGAAAGCAGCAGAAATAGCCTTGGCAGTTCTTATCAAGCAGTTGCTGTGGCTGTCCCCGCCTGCGCCGGTTTCTCAGGTGGCCAGAAATGGCGACCCAGCAGACTCGGTGCATCCTCTCCCAAAGGGCGGAAGCGAGGATGACTCTGGTCATCCTCTTGTCTCTTTTAGCGATGGGCTGCAGCATTCGGCACTCGCTCGTCTTTGGTAGCTCCCCCAAGCTCCACAGCCTTGCCAAGATGACAGAGAGTGGCCTCGCAGTGACATCAGCCAGCTCGCTCAGCACCCTCAGAGAAATCCCGTCAGGGTCGATGGACTTGTAGCGGGCAAGGTTTGCTTGGACACCCCCGAGCCGACCGTGCTCTGGTACTGCAGTTCCCCTGCCCGTGGGCTAAAACACCTGCGAGCAGTGTCAGTGGCAGCTCTGCTGAGAGCTGCCTCCCACCTAGCTCTTCCCGGAACAAGCCACCGCATTCTCTCCTGAGGTCCAGGGCCAAGTCCAGGGGGACGATCTGCTCCCTGCTCCTGCTTGCCACGCCATTTCTGAGACAAGCCAGAATGCTGTTGGCCTTCTTGGCCACCTGGGTGTCCCTGACACCCTCCAGAAATCCTCCTGATGGCCTGTCCCTCACAGCAGGTGCCACGGAGGTTGACGTTCCCCAGCAGAACCAGTGCCAGTGAGCAGAAACTCAGCCACGCCAGGAACACTGTAGTTCCGCGTCCTTGCATGATGCTCTGGCTGAAATGCACAAACCAGCAGTACAAGACAGGGCCAGCAGATTGAACATGACTCTCTGTTTCCTCCAAACATCTTACCACAAATCAAGGTTGCTTTCTTGTCATTTGGTTCAAGGCGCTTTTTTGCCCTTAGGACTCTAGAAATGAAGACTGATGGCTCAGAAACTGCCTCTTCGGAAAGAGGCAACACTTTGAGCTCGTGATGGTGGTTAGGAGAGCTGTTAGTGGGGCAGACGTGTGGCAGGATTGCAGCAGAGCAGCACAGCCTGGAGACGAAATGTGACATCCCCAGAGACGGACTGTGACCAGGCGTCCCTTGCTGCTTATAAGGGGGCGCCCAGCCCCACTCAGCCAGCTTCTGCCCGGACTCCAGCTGAGCAGGTTGCGAGGTCTGGAGTACTGAGCGAGGCCTTGGTGCTGGTGCCGTGCTCGGTGAGTTGTTTCTTGCAGCTCTCCGTGCCCGAGCCCAGAGCCCTTGGAGGACTGTCTGCGGCCCTGCCAGCTTCAGGCAGCTGCAGTACCCGGGAGCCGCGCTCACAGCAGCAGAGGTGAGTGGGCAGGGAAACCTCCTCACCCTGGGCAGCTCGGAGGGTTTCCTTCCGCAGGGACCTGGGCACTTCTTCCAGCCCTGCCCAGGCCAGCCACTGACTGTGGCCTCTCTTCCTCTAATAGCGCAACACCCGCTGCTGCTGCGCCCGTGAGAGGGAGCAGTTTGTCATCCCCAGCTCCCCCCAGCACACAGCAGCACGCAGGAGCACGGCCACAGAGCTGGACAACTGCTGTCCCAACTGCCTGGACAGCTGGGAGGAGGCCAGCTACGTGATGCCGTGCCTCCACACATTCTGCTACGAGTGCATCGTGCGCAGGGCTGAGACCACGCCCAAGTGCCCCCTCTGCAAGAGGACGGTCACCTCCATCTTGCACTCGCTGCGGGCAGATGACAACTTTGCAGAGCACGTCATCCCACCGCCTGCAGCAGCGTCCACGGCCGTCCACCCGACCAGAAGAGATCCCGGTCGCCCAGACGCCCACTATCTCCGTGGCCGTGCAGCATACCAGCTATCAGCTGTGGGGACGGTGCCCAGGGCTCCTGTGGGCAGCCTCCATCCCCACCTCTGGGCATGGCTCTTCCGACAGGACCCATCTCTGCTCCGTCCCCTGCTGCCATGGCTGCGACGGGGGCTGCAGTGGATCTTCAGCGACAACCGCTGGGAAGCCGTGCACAGCCTGGTCCTGTCCGGCCTGCACCTGTTTGGCCTGGACGAAGAGAGCCTGGCCCAGCGGCTCTGGCGTGTCCTGGGCAGCTACACAGGGATAATTGTGCGGTGGCTGATCAACGCCGTGGTGCCGCAGTGCGGCGGGGAAGCCCGACGGCAGCTGGGCCTAGGGGAGGCCCGTGCTGCCGAGGAGCGAGAGAGCAGCCCCGCAGCTGGCCCCGGCCGTGCCGCCTCCCGAGGGGGCTCTCCAGCCCTTGGTGCAGCCCCCTCCAGCAGCCCTGACGGGTCGGAGACAGAAGTGCTTCCTGGCACCTCACCAGTCGCCCTTGCTGGGGGTCCCGCCAGCCACCCCTCTTCTCCCACTGCCATTGCCGCGGAGCCACGACAGCCCCAGGAGGAGCCAGGGCAGGCCCTGCCCAGGCCCTCCTCTCCTGGTGGGTGCAGGGATTGGTCCCTGGGTTACCCCGGCGAGCCCCGAAGAGGAGGGCCCGCAGCCATGGGGCCACTGCACCGCCAATCAAAAGGCCGTTCTGCAGGCGGTGGAAAGGAGCTGGCAAAAGCAGGGCCGGGCCAGCAGCCGGGGCGCCTGCCAGGCCCCAAGGGGACCAGCAGAGCCAGCAGTCTCATTAGTCTCGCTGTAGTCCACAAATACTACAATAAAGGTCTGAAAGCAGCAGAAATAGCCTTGGCAGTTCTTATCAAGCAGTTGCTGTGGCTGTCCCCGCCTGCGCCGGTTTCTCAGGTGGCCAGAAATGGCGACCCAGCAGACTCGGTGCATCCTCTCCCAAAGGGCGGAAGGGAGGATGACTCTGGTCATCCTCTTGTCTCTTTTAGCGATGGGCTGCAGCATTCGGCACTCGCTCGTCTTTGGTAGCTCCCCCAAGCTCCACAGCCTTGCCAAGATGACAGAGAGTGGCCTCGCAGTGACATCAGCCAGCTCGCTCAGCACCCTCAGAGAAATCCCGTCAGGGTCGATGGACTTGTAGCGGGCATGGTTTGCTTGGACACCCCCGAGCTGACCGTGCTCTGGTACTGCAGTTCCCCTGCCCGTGGGCTAAAACACCTGCGAGCAGTGTCAGTGGCAGCTCTGCTGAGAGCTGCCTCCCACCTAGCTCTTCCCGGAACAAGCCACCGCATTCTCTCCTGAGGTCCACGGCCAAGTCCAGGGGGACGATCTGCTCCCTGCTCCTGCTTGCCACGCCATTTCTGAGACAAGCCAGAATGCTGTTGGCCTTCTTGGCCACCTGGGTGTCCCTGACACCCTCCAGAAATCCTCCTGATGGCCTTTCCCTCACAGCAGGTACCACGGAGGTTGACGTTCCCCAGCAGAACCAGTGCCAGTGAGCAGAAACTCAGCCACGCCAGGAACACTGTAGTTCCGCGTCCTTGCATGATGCTCTGGCTGAAATGCACAAACCAGCAGTACAAGACAGGGCCAGCAGATTGAACATGACTCTCTGTTTCCTCCAAACATCTTACCACAAATCAAGGTTGCTTTCTTGTCATTTGGTTCAAGGCGCTTTTTTGCCCTTAGGACTCTAGAAATGAAGACTGATGGCTCAGAAACTGCCTCTTCGGAAAGAGGCAAGACTTTGAGCTCGTGATGGTGGTTAGGAGAGCTGTTAGTGGGGCAGACGTGTGGCAGGATTGCAGCAGGGCAGCACAGCCTGGAGACGAAATGTGACATCCCCAGAGACGGACTGTGACCAGGCGTCCCTTGCTGCTTATAAGGGGGCGCCCAGCCCCACTCAGCCAGCTTCTGCCCGGACTCCAGCTGAGCAGGTTGCGAGGTCTGGAGTACTGAGCGAGGCCTTGGTGCTGGTGCCGTGCTCGGTGAGTTGTTTCTTGCAGCTCTCCGTGCCCGAGCCCAGAGCCCTTGGAGGACTGTCTGCGGCCCTGCCAGCTTCAGGCAGCCGCAGTACACAGGAGCCGCGCTCACAGCAGCGGAGGTAGTGGGCAGGGAAACCTCCTCACCCTGGGCAGCTCGGAGGGTTTCCTTCCGCAGGGACCTGGGCACTTCTTCCAGCCCTGCCCGGGCCAGCCACTGACTGTGGCCTCTCTTCCTCTAATAGCGCAACACCCGCTGCTGCTGCGCCCGTGAGAGGGAGCAGTTTGTCATCCCCAGCTCCCCCCAGCACACAGCAGCACGCAGGAGCACGGCCACAGAGCTGGACAACTGCTGTCCCATCTGCCTGGACAGCTGGGAGGAGGCCAGCTACGTGATGCCGTGCCTCCACACATTCTGCTACGAGTGCATCGTGCGCAGGGCTGAGACCACGCCCAAGTGCCCCCTCTGCAAGAGGACGGTCACCTCCATCTTGCACTCGCTGCGGGTGGATGACAACTTTGCAGAGCACGTCATCCCACCGCCTGCAGCAGCGTCCACGGCCGTCCACCCGACCAGAAGAGATTCCGGTCGCCCAGACGCCCACTATCTCCGTGGCCGTGCAGCATACCAGCTATCAGCTGTGGGGACGGTGCCCAGGGCTCCTGTGGGCAGCCTCCATCCCCACCTCTGGGCATGGCTCTTCCGACAGGACCCATCTCTGCTCCATCCCCTGCTGCCATGGCTGCGACGGGGGTTGCAGTGGATCTTCAGCGACAACCGCTGGGAAGCCGTGCACAGCCTGGTCCTGTCCGGCCTGCACCTGTTTGGCCTGGACGAAGAGAGCCTGGCCCAGCGGCTCTGGCGTGTCCTGGGCAGCTACACAGGGAGATTTGTGCGGTGGCTGATCAACGCCGTGGTGCCGCAGTGCGGCGGGGAAGCCCGACGGCAGCTGGGCCTAGGGGAGGCCCGTGCTGCCGAGGAGCGAGAGAGCAGCCCCGCAGCTGGCCCCGGCCGTGCCGCCTCCCGAGGGGGCTCTCCAGCCCTTAGTGCAGCCCCCTCCAGCAGCCCTGATGGGTCAGAGGCAGAAGAGCTTCCTGGCACCTCACCAGCCGCCCTTGCTGGGGGTTCCGCCAGCCACCCCTCTTCTCCCACTGCCATTGCCGCGGAGCCACGACAGCCCCAGGAGGAGCCAGGGCAGGCCCTGCCCAGGCCCTCCTCTCCTGGCGGGTGCAGGGATTGGTCCCTGGGTTACCCCGGCGAGCCCCGAAGAGGAGGGCCCGCAGCCATGGGGCCACTGCACCGCCAATCCAAAGGCCGTTCTGCAGGCGGCGGAAAGGAGCTGGCAAAAGCAGGGCCGGGCCAGCAGCCGGGGCGCCTGCCAGGCCCCAAGGGGACCAGCAGAGCCAGCAGGCTCATTAGTCTCGCTGTAGTCCACAAATACTACAATAAAGGTCTGAAAGCAGCAGAAATAGCCTTGGCAGTTCTTATCAAGCAGTTGCTGTGGCTGTCCCCGCCTGCGCCGGTTTCTCAGGTGGCCAGAAATGGCGACCCAGCAGACTCGGTGCATCCTCTCCCAAAGGGCGGAAGCGAGGATGACTCTGGTCATCCTCTTGTCTCTTTTAGCGATGGGCTGCAGCATTCGGCACTCGCTCGTCTTTGGTAGCTCCCCCAAGCTTCACAGCCTTGCCAAGATGACAGAGAGTGGCCTCGCAGTGACATCAGCCAGCTCACTCAGCACCCTCAGAGAAATCCCGTCAGGGTCGATGGACTTGTAGCGGGCAAGGTTTGCTTGGACACCCCCGAGCCGACCGTGCTCTGGTACTGCAGTTCCCCTGCCCGTGGGCTAAAACACCTGCGAGCAGTGTCAGTGGCAGCTCTGCTGAGAGCTGCCTCCCACCTAGCTCTTCCCGGAACAAGCCACCGCATTCTCTCCTGAGGTCCACGGCCAAGTCCAGGGGGACGATCTGCTCCCTGCTCCTGCTTGCCACGCCATTTCTGAGACAAGCCAGAATGCTGTTGGCCTTCTTGGCCACCTGGGTGTCCCTGACACCCTCCAGAAATCCTCCTGATGGCCTTTCCCTCACAGCAGGTACCACGGAGGTTGACGTTCCCCAGCAGAACCAGTGCCAGTGAGCAGAAACTCAGCCACGCCAGGAACACTGTAGTTCCGCGTCCTTGCATGATGCTCTGGCTGAAATGCACAAACCAGCAGTACAAGACAGGGCCAGCAGATTGAACATGACTCTCTGTTTCCTCCAAACATCTTACCACAAATCAAGGTTGCTTTCTTGTCATTTGGTTCAAGGCGCTTTTTTGCCCTTAGGACTCTAGAAATGAAGACTGATGGCTCAGAAACTGCCTCTTCGGAAAGAGGCAAGACTTTGAGCTCGTGATGGTGGTTAGGAGAGCTGTTAGTGGGGCAGACGTGTGGCAGGATTGCAGCAGGGCAGCACAGCCTGGAGACGAAATGTGACATCCCCAGAGACGGACTGTGACCAGGCGTCCCTTGCTGCTTATAAGGGGGCGCCCAGCCCCACTCAGCCAGCTTCTGCCCGGACTCCAGCTGAGCAGGTTGCGAGGTCTGGAGTGCTGAGCGAGGCCTTGGTGCTGGTGCCGTGCTCGGTGAGTTGTTTCTTGCAGCTCTCCGTGCCCGAGCCCAGAGCCCTTAAAGGACTGTCTGCGGCCCTGCCAGCTTCAGGCAGCCGCAGTACACAGGAGCCGCGCTCACAGCAGCAGAGGTAGTGGGCAGGGAAACCTCCTCACCCTGGGCAGCTCGGAGGGTTTCCTTCCGCAGGGACCTGGGCACTTCTTCCAGCCCTGCCCGGGCCAGCCACTGACTGTGGCCTCTCTTCCTCTAATAGCGCAACACCCGCTGCTGCTGCGCCCGTGAGAGGGAGCAGTTTGTCATCCCCAGCTCCCCCCAGCACACAGCAGCACGCAGGAGCACGGCCACAGAGCTGGACAACTGCTGTCCCATCTGCCTGGACAGCTGGGAGGAGGCCAGCTACGTGATGCCGTGCCTCCACACATTCTGCTACGAGTGCATCGTGCGCAGGGCTGAGACCACGCCCAAGTGCCCCCTCTGCAAGAGGACGGTCACCTCCATCTTGCACTCGCTGCGGGCAGATGACAACTTTGCAGAGCACGTCATCCCACCGCCTGCAGCAGCGTCCACGGCCGTCCACCCGACCAGAAGAGATCACGGTCGCCCAGATGCCCACTATCTCCGTGGCCGTGCAGCATACCAGCCATCAGCTGTTGGGACGGTGCCCAGGGCTCCTGTGGACAGCCTCCATCCCCACCTCTGGGCATGGCTCTTCCGACAGGACCCATCTCTGCTCTGTCCCCTGATGCCATGGCTGCGACGGGGGCTGCAGTGGATCTTCAGCGACAACCGCTGGCAAGCCGTGCACAGCCTTGCCCTGTCCGGCCTGCACCTGTTTGGCCTGGACGAAGAGAACCTGGCCCAGCGGCTCTGGCGTGTCCTGGGCAGCTACACAGGGAGATTTGTGCGGTGGCTGATCAACGCCGTGGTGCCGCAGTGCGGCGGGGAGGCCCGACGGCAGCTGGGCCTAGGGGAGGCCCGTGCTGCCGAGGAGCGAGAGAGCAGCCCCGCAGCTGGCCCCGGCTGTGCCGCCTCCCGAGGGGGCTCTCCAGCCCTTAGTGCAGCCCCCTCCAGCAGCCCTGACGGGTCGGAGGCAGAAGAGCTCCCTGGCACCTCACCAGCCGCCCTTGCTGGGGGTCCCGCCAGCCACCCCTCTGCTCCCACTGCCATTGCTGTGGAGCCACGACAGCCCCAGGAGGAGCCAGGGCAGGCCCTGCCCAGGCCCTCCTCTCCTGGCGGGTGCAGAGATTGGTCCCTGGGTTACCCCGGCGAGCCCCGAAGAGGAGGGCCCGCAGCCATGGGGCCACTGCACCGCCAATCAAGAGGCCGTTCTGCAGGCGGCGGAAAGGAGCTGGCAAAAGCAGGGCCGGGCCAGCAGCCGGGGCGCCTGCCAGGCCCCAAGGGGACCAGCAGAGCCAGCGGGCTCATTAGTCTCGCTGTAGTCCACAAATACTACAATAAAGGTCTGAAAGCAGCAGAAATAGCCTTGGCAGTTCTTATCAAGCAGTTGCTGTGGCTGTCCCCGCCTGCGCCGGTTTCTCAGGTGGCCAGAAATGGCGACCCAGCAGACTCGGTGCATCCTCTCCCAAAGGGCGGAAGGGAGGATGACTCTGGTCATCCTCTTGTCTCTTTTAGCGATGGGCTGCAGCATTCGGCACTCGCTCATCTTTGGTAGCTCCCCCAAGCTCCACAGCCTTGCCAAGATGACAGAGAGTGGCCTCGCAGTGACATCAGCCAGCTCGCTCAGCACCCTCAGAGAAATCCCGTCAGGGTCGATGGACTTGTAGCGGGCAAGGTTTGCTTGGACACCCCCGAGCTGACCGTGCTCTGGTACTGCAGTTCCCCTGCCCGTGGGCTAAAACACCTGCGAGCAGTGTCAGTGGCAGCTCTGCTGAGAGCTGCCTCCCACCTAGCTCTTCCCGGAACAAGCCACCGCATTCTCTCCTGAGGTCCAGGGCCAAGTCCAGGGGGACGATCTGCTCCCTGCTCCTGCTTGCCACGCCATTTCTGAGACAAGCCAGAATGCTGTTGGCCTTCTTGGCCACCTGGGTGTCCCTGACACCCTCCAGAAATCCTCCTGATGGCCTTTCCCTCACAGCAGGTGCCACGCAGATTGACGTTCCCCAGCAGAACCAGTGCCAGTGAGCAGAAACTCAGCCACGCCAGGAACACTGTAGTTCCGCGTCCTTGCATGATGCTCTGGCTGAAATGCACAAACCAGCAGTACAAGACAGGGCCAGCAGATTGAACATGACTCTCTGTTTCCTCCAAACATCTTACCACAAATCAAGGTTGCTTTCTTGTCATTTGGTTCAAGGCGCTTTTTTGCCCTTAGGACTCTAGAAATGAAGACTGATGGCTCAGAAACTGCCTCTTCGGAAAGAGGCAAGTCTTTGAGCTCGTGATGGTGGTTAGGAGAGCTGTTAGTGGGGCAGACGTGTGGCAGGATTGCAGCAGGGCAGCACAGCCTGGAGACGAAATGTGACATCCCCAGAGACGGACTGTGACCAGGCGTCCCTTGCTGCTTATAAGGGGGCGCCCAGCCCCACTCAGCCAGCTTCTGCCCGGACTCCAGCTGAGCAGGTTGCGAGGTCTGGAGTACTGAGCGAGGCCTTGGTGCTGGTGCCGTGCTCGGTGAGTTGTTTCTTGCAGCTCTCCGTGCCCGAGCCCAGAGCCCTTGGAGGACTGTCTGCGGCCCTGCCAGCTTCAGGCAGCTGCAGTACCCGGGAGCCGCGCTCACAGCAGCAGAGGTGAGTGGGCAGGGAAACCTCCTCACCCTGGGCAGCTCGGAGGGTTTCCTTCCGCAGGGACCTGGGCACTTCTTCCAGCCCTGCCCGGGCCAGCCACTGACTGTGGCCTCTCTTCCTCTAATAGCGCAACACCCGCTGCTGCTGCGCCCGTGAGAGGGAGCAGTTTGTCATCCCCAGCTCCCCCCAGCACACAGCAGCACGCAGGAGCACGGCCACAGAGCTGGACAACTGCTGTCCCAACTGCCTGGACAGCTGGGAGGAGGCCAGCTACGTGATGCCGTGCCTCCACACATTCTGCTACGAGTGCATCGTGCGCAGGGCTGAGACCACGCCCAAGTGCCCCCTCTGCAAGAGGACGGTCACCTCCATCTTGCACTCGCTGCGGGCAGATGACAACTTTGCAGAGCACGTCATCCCACCGCCTGCAGCAGCGTCCACGGCCATCCACCCGACCAGAAGAGATCCCGGTCGCCCAGACGCCCACTATCTCCGTGGCCGTGCAGCATACCAGCCATCAGCTGTTGGGACGGTGCCCAGGGCTCCTGTGGGCAGCCTCCATCCCCACCTCTGGGCATGGCTCTTCCAACAGGACCCATCTCTGCTCCGTCCCCTGCTGCCATGGCTGCGACGGGGGCTGCAGTGGATCTTCAGCGACAACCGCTGGCAAGCCGTGCACAGCCTGGCCCTGTCCGGCCTGCACCTGTTTGGCCTGGACGAAGAGAACCTGGCCCAGCGGCTCTGGCGTGTCCTGGGCAGCTACACAGGGAGATTTGTGCGGTGGCTGATCAACGCCGTGGTGCCGCAGTGCGGCGGGGAGGCCCGACGGCAGCTGGGCCTAGGGGAGGCCCGTGCTGCCGAGGAGCGAGAGAGCAGCCCCGCAGCTGGCCCCGGCCGTGCCGCCTCCCGAGGGGGCTCTCCAGCCCTTAGTGCAGCCCCCTCCAGCAGCCCTGACGGGTCGGAGGCAGAAGAGCTCCCTGGCACCTCACCAGCCGCCCTTGCTGGGGGTCCTGCCAGCCACCCCTCTGCTCCCACTGCCATTGCTGCGGAGCCACGACAGCCCCAGGAGGAGCCAGGGCAGGCCCTGCCCAGGCCCTCCTCTCCTGGTGGGTGCAGGGATTGGTCCCTGGGTTACCCCGGCGAGCCCCGAAGAGGAGGGCCCGCAGCCATGGGGCCACTGCACCGCCAATCAAAAGGCCGTTCTGCAGGCGGCGGAAAGGAGCTGGCAAAAGCAGGGCCGGGCCAGCAGCCGGGGCGCCTGCCAGGCCCCAAGGGGACCAGCAGAGCCAGCGGGCTCATTAGTCTCGCTGTAGTCCACAAATACTACAATAAAGGTCTGAAAGCAGCAGAAATAGCCTTGGCAGTTCTTATCAAGCAGTTGCTGTGGCTGTCCCCGCCTGCGCCGGTTTCTCAGGTGGCCAGAAATGGCGACCCAGCAGACTCGGTGCATCCTCTCCCAAAGGGCGGAAGGGAGGATGACTCTGGTCATCCTCTTGTCTCTTTTAGCGATGGGCTGCAGCATTCGGCACTCGCTCGTCTTTGGTAGCTCCCCCAAGCTCCACAGCCTTGCCAAGATGACAGAGAGTGGCCTCGCAGTGACATCAGCCAGCTCGCTCAGCACCCTCAGAGAAATCCCGTCAGGGTCGATGGACTTGTAGCGGGCAAGGTTTGCTTGGACACCCCCGAGCTGACCGTGCTCTGGTACTGCAGTTCCCCTGCCCGTGGGCTAAAACACCTGCGAGCAGTGTCAGTGGCAGCTCTGCTGAGAGCTGCCTCCCACCTAGCTCTTCCCTGAAAAAGCCACCGCATTCTCTCCTGAGGTCCAGGGCCAAGTCCAGGGGGACGATCTGCTCCCTGCTCCTGCTTGCCACGCCATTTCTGAGACAAGCCAGAATGCTGTTGGCCTTCTTGGCCACCTGGGTGTCCCTGACACCCTCCAGAAATCCTCCTGATGGCCTTTCCCTCACAGCAGGTGCCACGGAGTTTGACGTTCCCCAGCAGAACCAGTGCCAGTGAGCAGAAACTCAGCCACGCCAGGAACACTGTAGTTCCGCGTCCTTGCATGATGCTCTGGCTGAAATGCACAAACCAGCAGTACAAGACAGGGCCAGCAGATTGAACATGACTCTCTGTTTCCTCCAAACATCTTACCACAAATCAAGGTTGCTTTCTTGTCATTTGGTTCAAGGCGCTTTTTTGCCCTTAGGACTCTAGAAATGAAGACTGATGGCTCAGAAACTGCCTCTTCGGAAAGAGGCAAGACTTTGAGCTCGTGATGGTGGTTAGGAGAGCTGTTAGTGGGGCAGACGTGTGGCAGGATTGCAGCAGGGCAGCACAGCCTGGAGACGAAATGTGACATCCCCAGAGATGGACTGTGACCAGGCATCCCTTGCTGCTTATAAGGGGGCGCCCAGCCCCACTCAGCCAGCTTCTGCCCGGACTCCAGCTGAGCAGGTTGCGAGGTCTGGAGTACTGAGCGAGGCCTTGGTGCTGGTGCCGTGCTCGGTGAGTTGTTTCTTGCAGCTCTCCATGCCCGAGCCCAGAGCCCTTGGAGGACTGTCTGCGGCCCTGCCAGCTTCAGGCAGCTGCAGTACCCGGGAGCCGCGCTCACAGCAGCAGAGGTGAGTGGGCAGGGAAACCTCCTCACCCTGGGCAGCTCGGAGGGTTTCCTTCCGCAGGGACCTGGGCACTTCTTCCAGCCCTGCCCGGGCCAGCCACTGACTGTGGCCTCTCTTCCTCTAATAGCGCAACACCCGCTGCTGCTGCGCCCGTGAGAGGGAGCAGTTTGTCATCCCCAGCTCCCCCCAGCACACAGCAGCACGCAGGAGCACGGCCACAGAGCTGGACAACTGCTGTCCCAACTGCCTGGACAGCTGGGAGGAGGCCAGCTACGTGATGCCGTGCCTCCACACATTCTGCTACGAGTGCATCGTGCGCAGGGCTGAGACCACGCCCAAGTGCCCCCTCTGCAAGAGGACGGTCACCTCCATCTTGCACTCGCTGCGGGCAGATGACAACTTTGCAGAGCACGTCATCCCACCGCCTGCAGCAGCGTCCACGGCCGTCCACCCGACCAGAAGAGATCACGGTCGCCCAGATGCCCACTATCTCCGTGGCCGTGCAGCATACCAGCCATCAGCTGTTGGGACGGTGCCCAGGGCTCCTGTGGACAGCCTCCATCCCCACCTCTGGGCATGGCTCTTCCGACAGGACCCATCTCTGCTCTGTCCCCTGATGCCATGGCTGCGACGGGGGCTGCAGTGGATCTTCAGCGACAACCGCTGGCAAGCCGTGCACAGCCTTGCCCTGTCCGGCCTGCACCTGTTTGGCCTGGACGAAGAGAACCTGGCCCAGCGGCTCTGGCGTGTCCTGGGCAGCTACACAGGGAGATTTGTGCGGTGGCTGATCAACGCCGTGGTGCCGCAGTGCGGCGGGGAGGCCCGACGGCAGCTGGGCCTAGGGGAGGCCCGTGCTGCCGAGGAGCGAGAGAGCAGCCCCGCAGCTGGCCCCGGCCGTGCCGCCTCCCGAGGGGGCTCTCCAGCCCTTAGTGCAGCCCCCTCCAGCAGCCCTGACGGGTCGGAGGCAGAAGAGCTCCCTGGCACCTCACCAGCCGCCCTTGCTGGGGGTCCCGCCAGCCACCCCTCTGCTCCCACTGCCATTGCTGCGGAGCCACGACAGCCCCAGGAGGAGCCAGGGCAGGCCCTGCCCAGGCCCTCCTCTCCTGGCGGGTGCAGAGATTGGTCCCTGGGTTACCCCGGCGAGCCCCGAAGAGGAGGGCCCGCAGCCATGGGGCCACTGCACCGCCAATCAAGAGGCCGTTCTGCAGGCGGCGGAAAGGAGCTGGCAAAAGCAGGGCCGGGCCAGCAGCCGGGGCGCCTGCCAGGCCCCAAGGGGACCAGCAGAGCCAGCGGGCTCATTAGTCTCGCTGTAGTCCACAAATACTACAATAAAGGTCTGAAAGCAGCAGAAATAGCCTTGGCAGTTCTTATCAAGCAGTTGCTGTGGCTGTCCCCGCCTGCGCCGGTTTCTCAGGTGGCCAGAAATGGCGACCCAGCAGACTCGGTGCATCCTCTCCCAAAGGGCGGAAGGGAGGATGACTCTGGTCATCCTCTTGTCTCTTTTAGCGATGGGCTGCAGCATTCGGCACTCGCTCGTCTTTGGTAGCTCCCCCAAGCTCCACAGCCTTGCCAAGATGACAGAGAGTGGCCTCGCAGTGACATCAGCCAGCTCGCTCAGCACCCTCAGAGAAATCCCGTCAGGGTCGATGGACTTGTAGCGGGCAAGGTTTGCTTGGACACCCCCGAGCTGACCGTGCTCTGGTACTGCAGTTCCCCTGCCCGTGGGCTAAAACACCTGCGAGCAGTGTCAGTGGCAGCTCTGCTGAGAGCTGCCTCCCACCTAGCTCTTCCCGGAACAAGCCACCGCATTCTCTCCTGAGGTCCAGGGCCAAGTCCAGGGGGACGATCTGCTCCCTGCTCCTGCTTGCCACGCCATTTCTGAGACAAGCCAGAATGCTGTTGGCCTTCTTGGCCACCTGGGTGTCCCTGACACCCTCCAGAAATCCTCCTGATGGCCTTTCCCTCACAGCAGGTGCCACGGAGATTGACGTTCCCCAGCAGAACCAGTGCCAGTGAGCAGAAACTCAGCCACGCCAGGAACACTGTAGTTCCGCGTCCTTGCATGATGCTCTGGCTGAAATGCACAAACCAGCAGTACAAGACAGGGCCAGCAGATTGAACATGACTCTCTGTTTCCTCCAAACATCTTACCACAAATCAAGGTTGCTTTCTTGTCATTTGGTTCAAGGCGCTTTTTTGCCCTTAGGACTCTAGAAATGAAGACTGATGGCTCAGAAACTGCCTCTTCGGAAAGAGGCAAGTCTTTGAGCTCGTGATGGTGGTTAGGAGAGCTGTTAGTGGGGCAGACATGTGGCAGGATTGCAGCAGGGCAGCACAGCCTGGAGACGAAATGTGACATCCCCAGAGACGGATTGTGACCAGGCGTCCCTTGCTGCTTATAAGGGGGCGCCCAGCCCCACTCAGCCAGCTTCTGCCCGGACTCCAGCTGAGCAGGTTGCGAGGTCTGGAGTACTGAGCGAGGCCTTGGTGCTGGTGCCGTGCTCGGTGAGTAGTTTCTTGCAGCTCTCCGTGCCCGAGCCCAGAGCCCTTGGAGGACTGTCTGCGGCCCTGCCAGCTTCAGGCAGCTGCAGTACCCGGGAGCCGCGCTCACAGCAGCAGAGGTGAGTGGGCAGGGAAACCTCCTCACCCTGGGCAGCTCGGAGGGTTTCCTTCCGCAGGGACCTGGGCACTTCTTCCAGCCCTGCCCGGGCCAGCCACTGACTGTGGCCTCTCTTCCTCTAATAGCGCAACACCCGCTGCTGCTGCGCCCGTGAGAGGGAGCAGTTTGTCATCCCCAGCTCCCCCCAGCACACAGCAGCACGCAGGAGCACGGCCACAGAGCTGGACAACTGCTGTCCCAACTGCCTGGACAGCTGGGAGGAGGCCAGCTACGTGATGCCGTGCCTCCACACATTCTGCTAAGAGTGCATCGTGCGCAGGGCTGAGACCACGCCCAAGTGCCCCCTCTGCAAGAGGACGGTCACCTCCATCTTGCACTCGCTGCGGGCAGATGACAACTTTGCAGAGCACGTCATCCCACCGCCTGCAGCAGCGTCCACGGCCATCCACCCGACCAGAAGAGATCCCGGTCGCCCAGACGCCCACTATCTCCGTGGCCGTGCAGCATACCAGCCATCAGCTGTTGGGACGGTGCCCAGGGCTCCTGTGGGCAGCCTCCATCCCCACCTCTGGGCATGGCTCTTCCAACAGGACCCATCTCTGCTCCGTCCCCTGCTGCCATGGCTGCGACGGGGGCTGCAGTGGATCTTCAGCGACAACCGCTGGGAAGCCGTGCACAGCCTGGCCCTGTCCGGCCTGCACCTGTTTGGCCTGGACGAAGAGAACCTGGCCCAGCGGCTCTGGCATGTCCTGGGCAGCTACACAGGGAGATTTGTGCGGTGGCTGATCAACGCCGTGGTGCCGCAGTGCGGCGGGGAGGCCCGACGGCAGCTGGGCCTAGGGGAGGCCCGTGCTGCCGAGGAGCGAGAGAGCAGCCCCACAGCTGGCCCCGGCCGTGCCGCCTCCCGAGGGGGCTCTCCAGCCCTTAGTGCAGCCCCCTCCAGCAGCCCTGACGGGTCGGAGGCAGAAGAGCTCCCTGGCACCTCACCAGCCGCCCTTGCTGGGGGTCCCGCCAGCCACCCCTCTGCTCCCACTGCCATTGCTGCGGAGCCACGACAGCCCCAGGAGGAGCCAGGGCAGGCCCTGCCCAGGCCCTCCTCTCCTGGTGGGTGCAGGGATTGGTCCCTGGGTTACCCCGGCGAGCCCCGAAGAGGAGGGCCCGCAGCCATGGGGCCACTGCACCGCCAATCAAAAGGCCGTTCTGCAGGCGGCGGAAAGGAGCTGGCAAAAGCAGGGCCGGGCCAGCAGCCGGGGCGCCTGCCAGGCCCCAAGGGGACCAGCAGAGCCAGCGGGCTCATTAGTCTCGCTGTAGTCCACAAATACTACAATAAAGGTCTGAAAGCAGCAGAAATAGCCTTGGCAGTTCTTATCAAGCAGTTGCTGTGGCTGTCCCCGCCTGCGCCGGTTTCTCAGGTGGCCAGAAATGGCGACCCAGCAGACTCGGTGGATCCTCTCCCAAAGGGCGGAAGGGAGGATGACTCTGGTCATCCTCTTGTCTCTTTTAGCGATGGGCTGCAGCATTCGGCACTCGCTCGTCTTTGGTAGCTCCCCCAAGCTCCACAGCCTTGCCAAGATGACAGAGAGTGGCCTCGCAGTGACATCAGCCAGCTCGCTCAGCACCCTCAGAGAAATCCCGTCAGGGTCGATGGACTTGTAGCGGGCAAGGTTTGCTTGGACACCCCCGAGCTGACCGTGCTCTGGTACTGCAGTTCCCCTGCCCGTGGGCTAAAACACCTGCGAGCAGTGTCAGTGGCAGCTCTGCTGAGAGCTGCCTCCCACCTAGCTCTTCCCTGAAAAAGCCACCGCATTCTCTCCTGAGGTCCAGGGCCAAGTCCAGGGGGACGATCTGCTCCCTGCTCCTGCTTGCCACGCCATTTCTGAGACAAGCCAGAATGCTGTTGGCCTTCTTGGCCACCTGGGTGTCCCTGACACCCTCCAGAAATCCTCCTGATGGCCTTTCCCTCACAGCAGGTGCCACGGAGGTTGACGTTCCCCAGCAGAACCAGTGCCAGTGAGCAGAAACTCAGCCACGCCAGGAACACTGTAGTTCCGCGTCCTTGCATGATGCTCTGGCTGAAATGCACAAACCAGCAGTACAAGACAGGGCCAGCAGATTGAACATGACTCTCTGTTTCCTCCAAACATCTTACCACAAATCAAGGTTGCTTTCTTGTCATTTGGTTCAAGGCGCTTTTTTGCCCTTAGGACTCTAGAAATGAAGACTGATGGCTCAGAAACTGCCTCTTCGGAAAGAGGCAAGACTTTGAGCTCGTGATGGTGGTTAGGAGAGCTGTTAGTGGGGCAGACGTGTGGCAGGATTGCAGCAGGGCAGCACAGCCTGGAGACGAAATGTGACATCCCCAGAGATGGACTGTGACCAGGCATCCCTTGCTGCTTATAAGGGGGCGCCCAGCCCCACTCAGCCAGCTTCTGCCCGGACTCCAGCTGAGCAGGTTGCGAGGTCTGGAGTACTGAGCGAGGCCTTGGTGCTGGTGCCGTGCTCGGTGAGTAGTTTCTTGCAGCTCTCCGTGCCCGAGCCCAGAGCCCTTGGAGGACTGTCTGCGGCCCTGCCAGCTTCAGGCAGCTGCAGTACCCGGGAGCCGCGCTCACAGCAGCAGAGGTGAGTGGGCAGGGAAACCTCCTCACCCTGGGCAGCTCGGAGGGTTTCCTTCCGCAGGGACCTGGGCACTTCTTCCAGCCCTGCCCGGGCCAGCCACTGACTGTGGCCTCTCTTCCTCTAATAGCGCAACACCCGCTGCTGCTGCGCCCGTGAGAGGGAGCAGTTTGTCATCCCCAGCTCCCCCCAGCACACAGCAGCACGCAGGAGCACGGCCACAGAGCTGGACAACTGCTGTCCCAACTGCCTGGACAGCTGGGAGGAGGCCAGCTACGTGATGCCGTGCCTCCACACATTCTGCTACGAGTGCATCGTGCGCAGGGCTGAGACCACGCCCAAGTGCCCCCTCTGCAAGAGGACGGTCACCTCCATCTTGCACTCGCTGCGGGCAGATGACAACTTTGCAGAGCACGTCATCCCACCGCCTGCAGCAGCGTCCACGGCCGTCCACCCGACCAGAAGAGATCCCGGTCGCCCAGACGCCCACTATCTCCGTGGCCGTGCAGCATACCAGCCATCAGCTGTTGGGATGGTGCCCAGGGCTCCTGTGGACAGCCTCCATCCCCACCTCTGGGCATGGCTCTTCCGACAGGACCCATCTCTGCTCTGTCCCCTGATGCCATGGCTGCGACGGGGGCTGCAGTGGATCTTCAGCGACAACCGCTGGCAAGCCGTGCACAGCCTTGCCCTGTCCGGCCTGCACCTGTTTGGCCTGGACGAAGAGAACCTGGCCCAGCGGCTCTGGCGTGTCCTGGGCAGCTACACAGGGAGATTTGTGCGGTGGCTGATCAACGCCGTGGTGCCGCAGTGCGGCGGGGAGGCCCGACGGCAGCTGGGCCTAGGGGAGGCCCGTGCTGCCGAGGAGCGAGAGAGCAGCCCCGCAGCTGGCCCCGGCCGTGCCACCTCCCGAGGGGGCTCTCCAGCCCTTAGTGCAGCCCCCTCCAGCAGCCCTGACGGGTCGGAGGCAGAAGAGCTCCCTGGCACCTCACCAGCCGCCCTTGCTGGGGGTCCCGCCAGCCACCCCTCTGCTCCCACTGCCATTGCTGCGGAGCCACGACAGCCCCAGGAGGAGCCAGGGCAGGCCCTGCCCAGGCCCTCCTCTCCTGGCGGGTGCAGAGATTGGTCCCTGGGTTACCCCGGCGAGCCCCGAAGAGGAGGGCCCGCAGCCATGGGGCCACTGCACCGCCAATCAAGAGGCCGTTCTGCAGGCGGCGGAAAGGAGCTGGCAAAAGCAGGGCCGGGCCAGCAGCCGGGGCGCCTGCCAGGCCCCAAGGGGACCAGCAGAGCCAGCGGGCTCATTAGTCTCGCTGTAGTCCACAAATACTACAATAAAGGTCTGAAAGCAGCAGAAATAGCCTTGGCAGTTCTTATCAAGCAGTTGCTGTGGCTGTCCCCGCCTGCGCCGGTTTCTCAGGTGGCCAGAAATGGCGACCCAGCAGACTCGGTGCATCCTCTCCCAAAGGGCGGAAGGGAGGATGACTCTGGTCATCCTCTTGTCTCTTTTAGCGATGGGCTGCAGCATTCGGCACTCGCTCATCTTTGGTAGCTCCCCCAAGCTCCACAGCCTTGCCAAGATGACAGAGAGTGGCCTCGCAGTGACATCAGCCAGCTCGCTCAGCACCCTCAGAGAAATCCCGTCAGGGTCGATGGACTTGTAGCGGGCAAGGTTTGCTTGGACACCCCCGAGCTGACCGTGCTCTGGTACTGCAGTTCCCCTGCCCGTGGGCTAAAACACCTGCGAGCAGTGTCAGTGGCAGCTCTGCTGAGAGCTGCCTCCCACCTAGCTCTTCCCGGAACAAGCCACCGCATTCTCTCCTGAGGTCCAGGGCCAAGTCCAGGGGGACGATCTGCTCCCTGCTCCTGCTTGCCACGCCATTTCTGAGACAAGCCAGAATGCTGTTGGCCTTCTTGGCCACCTGGGTGTCCCTGACACCCTCCAGAAATCCTCCTGATGGCCTTTCCCTCACAGCAGGTGCCACGGAGATTGACGTTCCCCAGCAGAACCAGTGCCAGTGAGCAGAAACTCAGCCACGCCAGGAACACTGTAGTTCCGCGTCCTTGCATGATGCTCTGGCTGAAATGCACAAACCAGCAGTACAAGACAGGGCCAGCAGATTGAACATGACTCTCTGTTTCCTCCAAACATCTTACCACAAATCAAGGTTGCTTTCTTGTCATTTGGTTCAAGGCGCTTTTTTGCCCTTAGGACTCTAGAAATGAAGACTGATGGCTCAGAAACTGCCTCTTCGGAAAGAGGCAAGTCTTTGAGCTCGTGATGGTGGTTAGGAGAGCTGTTAGTGGGGCAGACATGTGGCAGGATTGCAGCAGGGCAGCACAGCCTGGAGACGAAATGTGACATCCCCAGAGACGGACTGTGACCAGGCGTCCCTTGCTGCTTATAAGGGGGCGCCCAGCCCCACTCAGCCAGCTTCTGCCCGGACTCCAGCTGAGCAGGTTGCGAGGTCTGGAGTACTGAGCGAGGCCTTGGTGCTGGTGCCGTGCTCGGTGAGTTGTTTCTTGCAGCTCTCCGTGCCCGAGCCCAGAGCCCTTGGAGGACTGTCTGCGGCCCTGCCAGCTTCAGGCAGCTGCAGTACCCGGGAGCCGCGCTCACAGCAGCAGAGGTGAGTGGGCAGGGAAACCTCCTCACCCTGGGCAGCTCGGAGGGTTTCCTTCCGCAGGGACCTGGGCACTTCTTCCAGCCCTGCCCGGGCCAGCCACTGACTGTGGCCTCTCTTCCTCTAATAGCGCAACACCCGCTGCTGCTGCGCCCGTGAGAGGGAGCAGTTTGTCATCCCCAGCTCCCCCCAGCACACAGCAGCACGCAGGAGCACGGCCACAGAGCTGGACAACTGCTGTCCCAACTGCCTGGACAGCTGGGAGGAGGCCAGCTACGTGATGCCGTGCCTCCACACATTCTGCTACGAGTGCATCGTGCGCAGGGCTGAGACCACGCCCAAGTGCCCCCTCTGCAAGAGGACGGTCACCTCCATCTTGCACTCGCTGCGGGCAGATGACAACTTTGCAGAGCACGTCATCCCACCGCCTGCAGCAGCGTCCACGGCCGTCCACCCGACCAGAAGAGATCCCGGTCGCCCAGACGCCCACTATCTCCGTGGCCGTGCAGCATACCAGCCATCAGCTGTTGGGACGGTGCCCAGGGCTCCTGTGGACAGCCTCCATCCCCACCTCTGGGCATGGCTCTTCCGACAGGACCCATCTCTGCTCCGTCCCCTGCTGCCATGGCTGCGACGGGGGCTGCAGTGGATCTTCAGCGACAACCGCTGGCAAGCCGTGCACAGCCTTGCCCTGTCCGGCCTGCACCTGTTTGGCCTGGACGAAGAGAACCTGGCCCAGCGGCTCTGGCGTGTCCTGGGCAGCTACACAGGGAGATTTGTGCGGTGGCTGATCAACGCCGTGGTGCCGCAGTGCGGCGGGGAGGCCCGACGGCAGCTGGGCCTAGGGGAGGCCCGTGCTGCCGAGGAGCGAGAGAGCAGCCCCACAGCTGGCCCCGGCCGTGCCGCCTCCCGAGGGGGCTCTCCAGCCCTTAGTGCAGCCCCCTCCAGCAGCCCTGACGGGTCGGAGGCAGAAGAGCTCCCTGGCACCTCACCAGCCGCCCTTGCTGGGGGTCCCGCCAGCCACCCCTCTGCTCCCACTGCCATTGCTGCGGAGCCACGACAGCCCCAGGAGGAGCCAGGGCAGGCCCTGCCCAGGCCCTCCTCTCCTGGCGGGTGCAGAGATTGGTCCCTGGGTTACCCCGGCGAGCCCCGAAGAGGAGGGCCCGCAGCCATGGGGCCACTGCACCGCCAATCAAGAGGCCGTTCTGCAGGCGGCGGAAAGGAGCTGGCAAAAGCAGGGCCGGGCCAGCAGCCGGGGCGCCTGCCAGGCCCCAAGGGGACCAGCAGAGCCAGCGGGCTCATTAGTCTCGCTGTAGTCCACAAATACTACAATAAAGGTCTGAAAGCAGCAGAAATAGCCTTGGCAGTTCTTATCAAGCAGTTGCTGTGGCTGTCCCCGCCTGCGCCGGTTTCTCAGGTGGCCAGAAATGGCGACCCAGCAGACTCGGTGCATCCTCTCCCAAAGGGCGGAAGGGAGGATGACTCTGGTCATCCTCTTGTCTCTTTTAGCGATGGGCTGCAGCATTCGGCACTCGCTCATCTTTGGTAGCTCCCCCAAGCTCCACAGCCTTGCCAAGATGACAGAGAGTGGCCTCGCAGTGACATCAGCCAGCTCGCTCAGCACCCTCAGAGAAATCCCGTCAGGGTCGATGGACTTGTAGCGGGCAAGGTTTGCTTGGACACCCCCGAGCTGACCGTGCTCTGGTACTGCAGTTCCCCTGCCCGTGGGCTAAAACACCTGCGAGCAGTGTCAGTGGCAGCTCTGCTGAGAGCTGCCTCCCACCTAGCTCTTCCCGGAACAAGCCACCGCATTCTCTCCTGAGGTCCAGGGCCAAGTCCAGGGGGACGATCTGCTCCCTGCTCCTGCTTGCCATGCCATTTCTGAGACAAGCCAGAATGCTGTTGGCCTTCTTGGCCACCTGGGTGTCCCTGACACCCTCCAGAAATCCTCCTGATGGCATTTCCCTCACAGCAGGTACCACGGAGGTTGACGTTCCCCAGCAGAACCAGTGCCAGTGAGCAGAAACTCAGCCACGCCAGGAACACTGTAGTTCCGCGTCCTTGCATGATGCTCTGGCTGAAATGCACAAACCAGCAGTACAAGACAGGGCCAGCAGATTGAACATGACTCTCTGTTTCCTCCAAACATCTTACCACAAATCAAGGTTGCTTTCTTGTCATTTGGTTCAAGGCGCTTTTTTGCCCTTAGGACTCTAGAAATGAAGACTGATGGCTCAGAAACTGCCTCTTCGGAAAGAGGCAAGTCTTTGAGCTCGTGATGGTGGTTAGGAGAGCTGTTAGTGGGGCAGACATGTGGCAGGATTGCAGCAGGGCAGCACAGCCTGGAGACGAAATGTGACATCCCCAGAGACGGACTGTGACCAGGCGTCCCTTGCTGCTTATAAGGGGGCGCCCAGCCCCACTCAGCCAGCTTCTGCCCGGACTCCAGCTGAGCAGGTTGCGAGGTCTGGAGTACTGAGCGAGGCCTTGGTGCTGGTGCCGTGCTCGGTGAGTAGTTTCTTGCAGCTCTCCGTGCCCGAGCCCAGAGCCCTTGGAGGACTGTCTGCGGCCCTGCCAGCTTCAGGCAGCTGCAGTACCCGGGAGCCGCGCTCACAGCAGCAGAGGTGAGTGGGCAGGGAAACCTCCTCACCCTGGGCAGCTCGGAGGGTTTCCTTCCGCAGGGACCTGGGCACTTCTTCCAGCCCTGCCCGGGCCAGCCACTGACTGTGGCCTCTCTTCCTCTAATAGCGCAACACCCGCTGCTGCTGCGCCCGTGAGAGGGAGCAGTTTGTCATCCCCAGCTCCCCCCAGCACACAGCAGCACGCAGGAGCACGGCCACAGAGCTGGACAACTGCTGTCCCAACTGCCTGGACAGCTGGGAGGAGGCCAGCTACGTGATGCCGTGCCTCCACACATTCTGCTACGAGTGCATCGTGCGCAGGGCTGAGACCACGCCCAAGTGCCCCCTCTGCAAGAGGACGGTCACCTCCATCTTGCACTCGCTGCGGGCAGATGACAACTTTGCAGAGCACGTCATCCCACCGCCTGCAGCAGCGTCCACGGCCGTCCACCCGACCAGAAGAGATCCCGGTCGCCCAGACGCCCACTATCTCCGTGGCCGTGCAGCATACCAGCCATCAGCTGTTGGGACGGTGCCCAGGGCTCCTGTGGACAGCCTCCATTCCCACCTCTGGGCATGGCTCTTCCGACAGGACCCATCTCTGCTCCGTCCCCTGCTGCCATGGCTGCGACGGGGGCTGCAGTGGATCTTCAGCGACAACCGCTGGCAAGCCGTGCACAGCCTTGCCCTGTCCGGCCTGCACCTGTTTGGCCTGGACGAAGAGAACCTGGCCCAGCGGCTCTGGCGTGTCCTGGGCAGCTACACAGGGAGATTTGTGCGGTGGCTGATCAACGCCGTGGTGCCGCAGTGCGGCGGGGAGGCCCGACGGCAGCTGGGCCTAGGGGAGGCCCGTGCTGCCGAGGAGCGAGAGAGCAGCCCCACAGCTGGCCCCGGCCGTGCCGCCTCCCGAGGGGGCTCTCCAGCCCTTAGTGCAGCCCCCTCCAGCAGCCCTGACGGGTCGGAGGCAGAAGAGCTCCCTGGCACCTCACCAGCCGCCCTTGCTGGGGGTCCCGCCAGCCACCCCTCTGCTCCCACTGCCATTGCTGCGGAGCCACGACAGCCCCAGGAGGAGCCAGGGCAGGCCCTGCCCAGGCCCTCCTCTCCTGGCGGGTGCAGAGATTGGTCCCTGGGTTACCCCGGCGAGCCCCGAAGAGGAGGGCCCGCAGCCATGGGGCCACTGCACCGCCAATCAAGAGGCCGTTCTGCAGGCGGCGGAAAGGAGCTGGCAAAAGCAGGGCCGGGCCAGCAGCCGGGGCGCCTGCCAGGCCCCAAGGGGACCAGCAGAGCCAGCGGGCTCATTAGTCTCGCTGTAGTCCACAAATACTACAATAAAGGTCTGAAAGCAGCAGAAATAGCCTTGGCAGTTCTTATCAAGCAGTTGCTGTGGCTGTCCCCGCCTGCGCCGGTTTCTCAGGTGGCCAGAAATGGCGACCCAGCAGACTCGGTGCATCCTCTCCCAAAGGGCGGAAGGGAGGATGACTCTGGTCATCCTCTTGTCTCTTTTAGCGATGGGCTGCAGCATTCGGCACTCGCTCATCTTTGGTAGCTCCCCCAAGCTCCACAGCCTTGCCAAGATGACAGAGAGTGGCCTCGCAGTGACATCAGCCAGCTCGCTCAGCACCCTCAGAGAAATCCCGTCAGGGTCGATGGACTTGTAGCGGGCAAGGTTTGCTTGGACACCCCCGAGCTGACCGTGCTCTGGTACTGCAGTTCCCCTGCCCGTGGGCTAAAACACCTGCGAGCAGTGTCAATGGCAGCTCTGCTGAGAGCTGCCTCCCACCTAGCTCTTCCCGGAACAAGCCACCGCATTCTCTCCTGAGGTCCAGGGCCAAGTCCAGGGGGACGATCTGCTCCCTGCTCCTGCTTGCCATGCCATTTCTGAGACAAGCCAGAATGCTGTTGGCCTTCTTGGCCACCTGGGTGTCCCTGACACCCTCCAGAAATCCTCCTGATGGCATTTCCCTCACAGCAGGTACCACGGAGGTTGACGTTCCCCAGCAGAACCAGTGCCAGTGAGCAGAAACTCAGCCACGCCAGGAACACTGTAGTTCCGCGTCCTTGCATGATGCTCTGGCTGAAATGCACAAACCAGCAGTACAAGACAGGGCCAGCAGATTGAACATGACTCTCTGTTTCCTCCAAACATCTTACCACAAATCAAGGTTGCTTTCTTGTCATTTGGTTCAAGGCGCTTTTTTGCCCTTAGGACTCTAGAAATGAAGACTGATGGCTCAGAAACTGCCTCTTCGGAAAGAGGCAAGTCTTTGAGCTCGTGATGGTGGTTAGGAGAGCTGTTAGTGGGGCAGACATGTGGCAGGATTGCAGCAGGGCAGCACAGCCTGGAGACGAAATGTGACATCCCCAGAGACGGACTGTGACCAGGCGTCCCTTGCTGCTTATAAGGGGGCGCCCAGCCCCACTCAGCCAGCTTCTGCCCGGACTCCAGCTGAGCAGGTTGCGAGGTCTGGAGTACTGAGCGAGGCCTTGGTGCTGGTGCCGTGCTCGGTGAGTAGTTTCTTGCAGCTCTCCGTGCCCGAGCCCAGAGCCCTTGGAGGACTGTCTGCGGCCCTGCCAGCTTCAGGCAGCTGCAGTACCCGGGAGCCGCGCTCACAGCAGCAGAGGTGAGTGGGCAGGGAAACCTCCTCACCCTGGGCAGCTCGGAGGGTTTCCTTCCGCAGGGACCTGGGCACTTCTTCCAGCCCTGCCCGGGCCAGCCACTGACTGTGGCCTCTCTTCCTCTAATAGCGCAACACCCGCTGCTGCTGCGCCCGTGAGAGGGAGCAGTTTGTCATCCCCAGCTCCCCCCAGCACACAGCAGCACGCAGGAGCACGGCCACAGAGCTGGACAACTGCTGTCCCAACTGCCTGGACAGCTGGGAGGAGGCCAGCTACGTGATGCCGTGCCTCCACACATTCTGCTACGAGTGCATCGTGCGCAGGGCTGAGACCACGCCCAAGTGCCCCCTCTGCAAGAGGACGGTCACCTCCATCTTGCACTCGCTGCGGGCAGATGACAACTTTGCAGAGCACGTCATCCCACCGCCTGCAGCAGCGTCCACGGCCGTCCACCCGACCAGAAGAGATCCCGGTCGCCCAGACGCCCACTATCTCCGTGGCCGTGCAGCATACCAGCCATCAGCTGTTGGGACGGTGCCCAGGGCTCCTGTGGACAGCCTCCATCCCCACCTCTGGGCATGGCTCTTCCGACAGGACCCATCTCTGCTCCGTCCCCTGCTGCCATGGCTGCGACGGGGGCTGCAGTGGATCTTCAGCGACAACCGCTGGCAAGCCGTGCACAGCCTTGCCCTGTCCGGCCTGCACCTGTTTGGCCTGGACGAAGAGAACCTGGCCCAGCGGCTCTGGCGTGTCCTGGGCAGCTACACAGGGAGATTTGTGCGGTGGCTGATCAACGCCGTGGTGCCGCAGTGCGGCGGGGAGGCCCGACGGCAGCTGGGCCTAGGGGAGGCCCGTGCTGCCGAGGAGCGAGAGAGCAGCCCCACAGCTGGCCCCGGCCGTGCCGCCTCCCGAGGGGGCTCTCCAGCCCTTAGTGCAGCCCCCTCCAGCAGCCCTGACGGGTCGGAGGCAGAAGAGCTCCCTGGCACCTCACCAGCCGCCCTTGCTGGGGGTCCCGCCAGCCACCCCTCTGCTCCCACTGCCATTGCTGCGGAGCCACGACAGCCCCAGGAGGAGCCAGGGCAGGCCCTGCCCAGGCCCTCCTCTCCTGGCGGGTGCAGAGATTGGTCCCTGGGTTACCCCGGCGAGCCCCGAAGAGGAGGGCCCGCAGCCATGGGGCCACTGCACCGCCAATCAAGAGGCCGTTCTGCAGGCGGCGGAAAGGAGCTGGCAAAAGCAGGGCCGGGCCAGCAGCCGGGGCGCCTGCCAGGCCCCAAGGGGACCAGCAGAGCCAGCGGGCTCATTAGTCTCGCTGTAGTCCACAAATACTACAATAAAGGTCTGAAAGCAGCAGAAATAGCCTTGGCAGTTCTTATCAAGCAGTTGCTGTGGCTGTCCCCGCCTGCGCCGGTTTCTCAGGTGGCCAGAAATGGCGACCCAGCAGACTCGGTGCATCCTCTCCCAAAGGGCGGAAGGGAGGATGACTCTGGTCATCCTCTTGTCTCTTTTAGCGATGGGCTGCAGCATTCGGCACTCGCTCATCTTTGGTAGCTCCCCCAAGCTCCACAGCCTTGCCAAGATGACAGAGAGTGGCCTCGCAGTGACATCAGCCAGCTCGCTCAGCACCCTCAGAGAAATCCCGTCAGGGTCGATGGACTTGTAGCGGGCAAGGTTTGCTTGGACACCCCCGAGCTGACCGTGCTCTGGTACTGCAGTTCCCCTGCCCGTGGGCTAAAACACCTGCGAGCAGTGTCAATGGCAGCTCTGCTGAGAGCTGCCTCCCACCTAGCTCTTCCCGGAACAAGCCACCGCATTCTCTCCTGAGGTCCAGGGCCAAGTCCAGGGGGACGATCTGCTCCCTGCTCCTGCTTGCCATGCCATTTCTGAGACAAGCCAGAATGCTGTTGGCCTTCTTGGCCACCTGGGTGTCCCTGACACCCTCCAGAAATCCTCCTGATGGCATTTCCCTCACAGCAGGTACCACGGAGGTTGACGTTCCCCAGCAGAACCAGTGCCAGTGAGCAGAAACTCAGCCACGCCAGGAACACTGTAGTTCCGCGTCCTTGCATGATGCTCTGGCTGAAATGCACAAACCAGCAGTACAAGACAGGGCCAGCAGATTGAACATGACTCTCTGTTTCCTCCAAACATCTTACCACAAATCAAGGTTGCTTTCTTGTCATTTGGTTCAAGGCGCTTTTTTGCCCTTAGGACTCTAGAAATGAAGACTGATGGCTCAGAAACTGCCTCTTCGGAAAGAGGCAAGTCTTTGAGCTCGTGATGGTGGTTAGGAGAGCTGTTAGTGGGGCAGACATGTGGCAGGATTGCAGCAGGGCAGCACAGCCTGGAGACGAAATGTGACATCCCCAGAGACGGACTGTGACCAGGCGTCCCTTGCTGCTTATAAGGGGGCGCCCAGCCCCACTCAGCCAGCTTCTGCCCGGACTCCAGCTGAGCAGGTTGCGAGGTCTGGAGTACTGAGCGAGGCCTTGGTGCTGGTGCCGTGCTCGGTGAGTAGTTTCTTGCAGCTCTCCGTGCCCGAGCCCAGAGCCCTTGGAGGACTGTCTGCGGCCCTGCCAGCTTCAGGCAGCTGCAGTACCCGGGAGCCGCGCTCACAGCAGCAGAGGTGAGTGGGCAGGGAAACCTCCTCACCCTGGGCAGCTCGGAGGGTTTCCTTCCGCAGGGACCTGGGCACTTCTTCCAGCCCTGCCCGGGCCAGCCACTGACTGTGGCCTCTCTTCCTCTAATAGCGCAACACCCGCTGCTGCTGCGCCCGTGAGAGGGAGCAGTTTGTCATCCCCAGCTCCCCCCAGCACACAGCAGCACGCAGGAGCACGGCCACAGAGCTGGACAACTGCTGTCCCAACTGCCTGGACAGCTGGGAGGAGGCCAGCTACGTGATGCCGTGCCTCCACACATTCTGCTACGAGTGCATCGTGCGCAGGGCTGAGACCACGCCCAAGTGCCCCCTCTGCAAGAGGACGGTCACCTCCATCTTGCACTCGCTGCGGGCAGATGACAACTTTGCAGAGCACGTCATCCCACCGCCTGCAGCAGCGTCCACGGCCGTCCACCCGACCAGAAGAGATCCCGGTCGCCCAGACGCCCACTATCTCCGTGGCCGTGCAGCATACCAGCCATCAGCTGTTGGGACGGTGCCCAGGGCTCCTGTGGACAGCCTCCATCCCCACCTCTGGGCATGGCTCTTCCGACAGGACCCATCTCTGCTCCGTCCCCTGCTGCCATGGCTGCGACGGGGGCTGCAGTGGATCTTCAGCGACAACCGCTGGCAAGCCGTGCACAGCCTTGCCCTGTCCGGCCTGCACCTGTTTGGCCTGGACGAAGAGAACCTGGCCCAGCGGCTCTGGCGTGTCCTGGGCAGCTACACAGGGAGATTTGTGCGGTGGCTGATCAACGCCGTGGTGCCGCAGTGCGGCGGGGAGGCCCGACGGCAGCTGGGCCTAGGGGAGGCCCGTGCTGCCGAGGAGCGAGAGAGCAGCCCCACAGCTGGCCCCGGCCGTGCCGCCTCCCGAGGGGGCTCTCCAGCCCTTAGTGCAGCCCCCTCCAGCAGCCCTGACGGGTCGGAGGCAGAAGAGCTCCCTGGCACCTCACCAGCCGCCCTTGCTGGGGGTCCCGCCAGCCACCCCTCTGCTCCCACTGCCATTGCTGCGGAGCCACGACAGCCCCAGGAGGAGCCAGGGCAGGCCCTGCCCAGGCCCTCCTCTCCTGGCGGGTGCAGAGATTGGTCCCTGGGTTACCCCGGCGAGCCCCGAAGAGGAGGGCCCGCAGCCATGGGGCCACTGCACCGCCAATCAAGAGGCCGTTCTGCAGGCGGCGGAAAGGAGCTGGCAAAAGCAGGGCCGGGCCAGCAGCCGGGGCGCCTGCCAGGCCCCAAGGGGACCAGCAGAGCCAGCGGGCTCATTAGTCTCGCTGTAGTCCACAAATACTACAATAAAGGTCTGAAAGCAGCAGAAATAGCCTTGGCAGTTCTTATCAAGCAGTTGCTGTGGCTGTCCCCGCCTGCGCCGGTTTCTCAGGTGGCCAGAAATGGCGACCCAGCAGACTCGGTGCATCCTCTCCCAAAGGGCGGAAGGGAGGATGACTCTGGTCATCCTCTTGTCTCTTTTAGCGATGGGCTGCAGCATTCGGCACTCGCTCATCTTTGGTAGCTCCCCCAAGCTCCACAGCCTTGCCAAGATGACAGAGAGTGGCCTCGCAGTGACATCAGCCAGCTCGCTCAGCACCCTCAGAGAAATCCCGTCAGGGTCGATGGACTTGTAGCGGGCAAGGTTTGCTTGGACACCCCCGAGCTGACCGTGCTCTGGTACTGCAGTTCCCCTGCCCGTGGGCTAAAACACCTGCGAGCAGTGTCAATGGCAGCTCTGCTGAGAGCTGCCTCCCACCTAGCTCTTCCCGGAACAAGCCACCGCATTCTCTCCTGAGGTCCAGGGCCAAGTCCAGGGGGACGATCTGCTCCCTGCTCCTGCTTGCCATGCCATTTCTGAGACAAGCCAGAATGCTGTTGGCCTTCTTGGCCACCTGGGTGTCCCTGACACCCTCCAGAAATCCTCCTGATGGCATTTCCCTCACAGCAGGTACCACGGAGATTGACGTTCCCCAGCAGAACCAGTGCCAGTGAGCAGAAACTCAGCCACGCCAGGAACACTGTAGTTCCGCGTCCTTGCATGATGCTCTGGCTGAAATGCACAAACCAGCAGTACAAGACAGGGCCAGCAGATTGAACATGACTCTCTGTTTCCTCCAAACATCTTACCACAAATCAAGGTTGCTTTCTTGTCATTTGGTTCAAGGCGCTTTTTTGCCCTTAGGACTCTAGAAATGAAGACTGATGGCTCAGAAACTGCCTCTTCGGAAAGAGGCAAGTCTTTGAGCTCGTGATGGTGGTTAGGAGAGCTGTTAGTGGGGCAGACATGTGGCAGGATTGCAGCAGGGCAGCACAGCCTGGAGACGAAATGTGACATCCCCAGAGACGGACTGTGACCAGGCGTCCCTTGCTGCTTATAAGGGGGCGCCCAGCCCCACTCAGCCAGCTTCTGCCCGGACTCCAGCTGAGCAGGTTGCGAGGTCTGGAGTACTGAGCGAGGCCTTGGTGCTGGTGCCGTGCTCGGTGAGTAGTTTCTTGCAGCTCTCCGTGCCCGAGCCCAGAGCCCTTGGAGGACTGTCTGCGGCCCTGCCAGCTTCAGGCAGCTGCAGTACCCGGGAGCCGCGCTCACAGCAGCAGAGGTGAGTGGGCAGGGAAACCTCCTCACCCTGGGCAGCTCGGAGGGTTTCCTTCCGCAGGGACCTGGGCACTTCTTCCAGCCCTGCCCGGGCCAGCCACTGACTGTGGCCTCTCTTCCTCTAATAGCGCAACACCCGCTGCTGCTGCGCCCGTGAGAGGGAGCAGTTTGTCATCCCCAGCTCCCCCCAGCACACAGCAGCACGCAGGAGCACGGCCACAGAGCTGGACAACTGCTGTCCCAACTGCCTGGACAGCTGGGAGGAGGCCAGCTACGTGATGCCGTGCCTCCACACATTCTGCTACGAGTGCATCGTGCGCAGGGCTGAGACCACGCCCAAGTGCCCCCTCTGCAAGAGGACGGTCACCTCCATCTTGCACTCGCTGCGGGCAGATGACAACTTTGCAGAGCACGTCATCCCACCGCCTGCAGCAGCGTCCACGGCCGTCCACCCGACCAGAAGAGATCCCGGTCGCCCAGACGCCCACTATCTCCGTGGCCGTGCAGCATACCAGCCATCAGCTGTTGGGACGGTGCCCAGGGCTCCTGTGGACAGCCTCCATCCCCACCTCTGGGCATGGCTCTTCCGACAGGACCCATCTCTGCTCCGTCCCCTGCTGCCATGGCTGCGACGGGGGCTGCAGTGGATCTTCAGCGACAACCGCTGGCAAGCCGTGCACAGCCTTGCCCTGTCCGGCCTGCACCTGTTTGGCCTGGACGAAGAGAACCTGGCCCAGCGGCTCTGGCGTGTCCTGGGCAGCTACACAGGGAGATTTGTGCGGTGGCTGATCAACGCCGTGGTGCCGCAGTGCGGCGGGGAGGCCCGACGGCAGCTGGGCCTAGGGGAGGCCCGTGCTGCCGAGGAGCGAGAGAGCAGCCCCACAGCTGGCCCCGGCCGTGCCGCCTCCCGAGGGGGCTCTCCAGCCCTTAGTGCAGCCCCCTCCAGCAGCCCTGACGGGTCGGAGGCAGAAGAGCTCCCTGGCACCTCACCAGCCGCCCTTGCTGGGGGTCCCGCCAGCCACCCCTCTGCTCCCACTGCCATTGCTGCGGAGCCACGACAGCCCCAGGAGGAGCCAGGGCAGGCCCTGCCCAGGCCCTCCTCTCCTGGCGGGTGCAGAGATTGGTCCCTGGGTTACCCCGGCGAGCCCCGAAGAGGAGGGCCCGCAGCCATGGGGCCACTGCACCGCCAATCAAGAGGCCGTTCTGCAGGCAGCGGAAAGGAGCTGGCAAAAGCAGGGCCGGGCCAGCAGCCGGGGCGCCTGCCAGGCCCCAAGGGGACCAGCAGAGCCAGCGGGCTCATTAGTCTCGCTGTAGTCCACAAATACTACAATAAAGGTCTGAAAGCAGCAGAAATAGCCTTGGCAGTTCTTATCAAGCAGTTGCTGTGGCTGTCCCCGCCTGCGCCGGTTTCTCAGGTGGCCAGAAATGGCGACCCAGCAGACTCGGTGCATCCTCTCCCAAAGGGCGGAAGGGAGGATGACTCTGGTCATCCTCTTGTCTCTTTTAGCGATGGGCTGCAGCATTCGGCACTCGCTCATCTTTGGTAGCTCCCCCAAGCTCCACAGCCTTGCCAAGATGACAGAGAGTGGCCTCGCAGTGACATCAGCCAGCTCGCTCAGCACCCTCAGAGAAATCCCGTCAGGGTCGATGGACTTGTAGCGGGCAAGGTTTGCTTGGACACCCCCGAGCTGACCGTGCTCTGGTACTGCAGTTCCCCTGCCCGTGGGCTAAAACACCTGCGAGCAGTGTCAATGGCAGCTCTGCTGAGAGCTGCCTCCCAACTAGCTCTTCCCGGAACAAGCCACCGCATTCTCTCCTGAGGTCCAGGGCCAAGTCCAGGGGGACGATCTGCTCCCTGCTCCTGCTTGCCATGCCATTTCTGAGACAAGCCAGAATGCTGTTGGCCTTCTTGGCCACCTGGGTGTCCCTGACACCCTCCAGAAATCCTCCTGATGGCATTTCCCTCACAGCAGGTACCACGGAGGTTGACGTTCCCCAGCAGAACCAGTGCCAGTGAGCAGAAACTCAGCCACGCCAGGAACACTGTAGTTCCGCGTCCTTGCATGATGCTCTGGCTGAAATGCACAAACCAGCAGTACAAGACAGGGCCAGCAGATTGAACATGACTCTCTGTTTCCTCCAAACATCTTACCACAAATCAAGGTTGCTTTCTTGTCATTTGGTTCAAGGCGCTTTTTTGCCCTTAGGACTCTAGAAATGAAGACTGATGGCTCAGAAACTGCCTCTTCGGAAAGAGGCAAGTCTTTGAGCTCGTGATGGTGGTTAGGAGAGCTGTTAGTGGGGCAGACATGTGGCAGGATTGCAGCAGGGCAGCACAGCCTGGAGACGAAATGTGACATCCCCAGAGACGGACTGTGACCAGGCGTCCCTTGCTGCTTATAAGGGGGCGCCCAGCCCCACTCAGCCAGCTTCTGCCCGGACTCCAGCTGAGCAGGTTGCGAGGTCTGGAGTACTGAGCGAGGCCTTGGTGCTGGTGCCGTGCTCGGTGAGTAGTTTCTTGCAGCTCTCCGTGCCCGAGCCCAGAGCCCTTGGAGGACTGTCTGCGGCCCTGCCAGCTTCAGGCAGCTGCAGTACCCGGGAGCCGCGCTCACAGCAGCAGAGGTGAGTGGGCAGGGAAACCTCCTCACCCTGGGCAGCTCGGAGGGTTTCCTTCCGCAGGGACCTGGGCACTTCTTCCAGCCCTGCCCGGGCCAGCCACTGACTGTGGCCTCTCTTCCTCTAATAGCGCAACACCCGCTGCTGCTGCGCCCGTGAGAGGGAGCAGTTTGTCATCCCCAGCTCCCCCCAGCACACAGCAGCACGCAGGAGCACGGCCACAGAGCTGGACAACTGCTGTCCCAACTGCCTGGACAGCTGGGAGGAGGCCAGCTACGTGATGCCGTGCCTCCACACATTCTGCTACGAGTGCATCGTGCGCAGGGCTGAGACCACGCCCAAGTGCCCCCTCTGCAAGAGGACGGTCACCTCCATCTTGCACTCGCTGCGGGCAGATGACAACTTTGCAGAGCACGTCATCCCACTGCCTGCAGCAGCGTCCACGGCCATCCACCCGACCAGAAGAGATCCCGGTCGCCCAGACGCCCACTATCTCCGTGGCCGTGCAGCATACCAGCCATCAGCTGTTGGGACGGTGCCCAGGGCTCCTGTGGGCAGCCTCCATCCCCACCTCTGGGCATGGCTCTTCCAACAGGACCCATCTCTGCTCCGTCCCCTGCTGCCATGGCTGCGACGGGGGCTGCAGTGGATCTTCAGCGACAACCGCTGGCAAGCCGTGCACAGCCTGGCCCTGTCCGGCCTGCACCTGTTTGGCCTGGACGAAGAGAACCTGGCCCAGCGGCTCTGGCGTGTCCTGGGCAGCTACACAGGGAGATTTGTGCAGTGGCTGATCAACGCCGTGGTGCCGCAGTGTGGCGGGGAGGCCCGACGGCAGCTGGGCCTAGGGGAGGCCCGTGCTGCCGAGGAGCGAGAGAGCAGCCCCACAGCTGGCCCCGGCCGTGCCGCCTCCCGAGGGGGCTCTCCAGCCCTTAGTGCAGCCCCCTCCAGCAGCCCTGACGGGTCGGAGGCAGAAGAGCTCCCTGGCACCTCACCAGCCGCCCTTGCTGGGGGTCCCGCCAGCCACCCCTCTGCTCCCACTGCCATTGCTGCGGAGCCACGACAGCCCCAGGAGGAGCCAGGGCAGGCCCTGCCCAGGCCCTCCTCTCCTGGCGGGTGCAGAGATTGGTCCCTGGGTTACCCCGGCGAGCCCCGAAGAGGAGGGCCCGCAGCCATGGGGCCACTGCACCGCCAATCAAGAGGCCGTTCTGCAGGCGGCGGAAAGGAGCTGGCAAAAGCAGGGCCGGGCCAGCAGCCGGGGCGCCTGCCAGGCCCCAAGGGGACCAGCAGAGCCAGCGGGCTCATTAGTCTCGCTGTAGTCCACAAATACTACAATAAAGGTCTGAAAGCAGCAGAAATAGCCTTGGCAGTTCTTATCAAGCAGTTGCTGTGGCTGTCCCCGCCTGCGCCGGTTTCTCAGGTGGCCAGAAATGGCGACCCAGCAGACTCGGTGCATCCTCTCCCAAAGGGCGGAAGGGAGGATGACTCTGGTCATCCTCTTGTCTCTTTTAGCGATGGGCTGCAGCATTCGGCACTCGCTCATCTTTGGTAGCTCCCCCAAGCTCCACAGCCTTGCCAAGATGACAGAGAGTGGCCTCGCAGTGACATCAGCCAGCTCGCTCAGCACCCTCAGAGAAATCCCGTCAGGGTCGATGGACTTGTAGCGGGCAAGGTTTGCTTGGACACCCCCGAGCTGACCGTGCTCTGGTACTGCAGTTCCCCTGCCCGTGGGCTAAAACACCTGCGAGCAGTGTCAGTGGCAGCTCTGCTGAGAGCTGCCTCCCACCTAGCTCTTCCCGGAACAAGCCACCGCATTCTCTCCTGAGGTCCAGGGCCAAGTCCAGGGGGACGATCTGCTCCCTGCTCCTGCTTGCCACGCCATTTCTGAGACAAGCCAGAATGCTGTTGGCCTTCTTGGCCACCTGGGTGTCCCTGACACCCTCCAGAAATCCTCCTGATGGCCTTTCCCTCACAGCAGGTGCCACGGAGATTGACGTTCCCCAGCAGAACCAGTGCCAGTGAGCAGAAACTCAGCCACGCCAGGAACACTGTAGTTCCGCGTCCTTGCATGATGCTCTGGCTGAAATGCACAAACCAGCAGTACAAGACAGGGCCAGCAGATTGAACATGACTCTCTGTTTCCTCCAAACATCTTACCACAAATCAAGGTTGCTTTCTTGTCATTTGGTTCAAGGCGCTTTTTTGCCCTTAGGACTCTAGAAATGAAGACTGATGGCTCAGAAACTGCCTCTTCGGAAAGAGGCAAGTCTTTGAGCTCGTGATGGTGGTTAGGAGAGCTGTTAGTGGGGCAGACATGTGGCAGGATTGCAGCAGGGCAGCACAGCCTGGAGACGAAATGTGACATCCCCAGAGACGGACTGTGACCAGGCGTCCCTTGCTGCTTATAAGGGGGCGCCCAGCCCCACTCAGCCAGCTTCTGCCCGGACTCCAGCTGAGCAGGTTGCGAGGTCTGGAGTACTGAGCGAGGCCTTGGTGCTGGTGCCGTGCTCGGTGAGTAGTTTCTTGCAGCTCTCCGTGCCCGAGCCCAGAGCCCTTGGAGGACTGTCTGCGGCCCTGCCAGCTTCAGGCAGCTGCAGTACCCGGGAGCCGCGCTCACAGCAGCAGAGGTGAGTGGGCAGGGAAACCTCCTCACCCTGGGCAGCTCGGAGGGTTTCCTTCCGCAGGGACCTGGGCACTTCTTCCAGCCCTGCCCGGGCCAGCCACTGACTGTGGCCTCTCTTCCTCTAATAGCGCAACACCCGCTGCTGCTGCGCCCGTGAGAGGGAGCAGTTTGTCATCCCCAGCTCCCCCCAGCACACAGCAGCACGCAGGAGCACGGCCACAGAGCTGGACAACTGCTGTCCCAACTGCCTGGACAGCTGGGAGGAGGCCAGCTACGTGATGCCGTGCCTCCACACATTCTGCTACGAGTGCATCGTGCGCAGGGCTGAGACCACGCCCAAGTGCCCCCTCTGCAAGAGGACGGTCACCTCCATCTTGCACTCGCTGCGGGCAGATGACAACTTTGCAGAGCACGTCATCCCACCGCCTGCAGCAGCGTCCACGGCCGTCCACCCGACCAGAAGAGATCCCGGTCGCCCAGACGCCCACTATCTCCGTGGCCGTGCAGCATACCAGCCATCAGCTGTTGGGACGGTGCCCAGGGCTCCTGTGGACAGCCTCCATCCCCACCTCTGGGCATGGCTCTTCCAACAGGACCCATCTCTGCTCCGTCCCCTGCTGCCATGGCTGCGACGGGGGCTGCAGTGGATCTTCAGCGACAACCGCTGGCAAGCCGTGCACAGCCTTGCCCTGTCCGGCCTGCACCTGTTTGGCCTGGACGAAGAGAACCTGGCCCAGCGGCTCTGGCGTGTCCTGGGCAGCTACACAGGGAGATTTGTGCGGTGGCTGATCAACGCCGTGGTGCCGCAGTGCGGCGGGGAGGCCCGACGGCAGCTGGGCCTAGGGGAGGCCCGTGCTGCCGAGGAGCGAGAGAGCAGCCCCACAGCTGGCCCCGGCCGTGCCGCCTCCCGAGGGGGCTCTCCAGCCCTTAGTGCAGCCCCCTCCAGCAGCCCTGACGGGTCGGAGGCAGAAGAGCTCCCTGGCACCTCACCAGCCGCCCTTGCTGGGGGTCCCGCCAGCCACCCCTCTGCTCCCACTGCCATTGCTGCGGAGCCACGACAGCCCCAGGAGGAGCCAGGGCAGGCCCTGCCCAGGCCCTCCTCTCCTGGCGGGTGCAGAGATTGGTCCCTGGGTTATCCCGGCGAGCCCCGAAGAGGAGGGCCCGCAGCCATGGGGCCACTGCACCGCCAATCAAGAGGCCGTTCTGCAGGCGGCGGAAAGGAGCTGGCAAAAGCAGGGCCGGGCCAGCAGCCGGGGCGCCTGCCAGGCCCCAAGGGGACCAGCAGAGCCAGCGGGCTCATTAGTCTCGCTGTAGTCCACAAATACTACAATAAAGGTCTGAAAGCAGCAGAAATAGCCTTGGCAGTTCTTATCAAGCAGTTGCTGTGGCTGTCCCCGCCTGCGCCGGTTTCTCAGGTGGCCAGAAATGGCGACCCAGCAGACTCGGTGCATCCTCTCCCAAAGGGCGGAAGGGAGGATGACTCTGGTCATCCTCTTGTCTCTTTTAGCGATGGGCTGCAGCATTCGGCACTCGCTCATCTTTGGTAGCTCCCCCAAGCTCCACAGCCTTGCCAAGATGACAGAGAGTGGCCTCGCAGTGACATCAGCCAGCTCGCTCAGCACCCTCAGAGAAATCCCGTCAGGGTCGATGGACTTGTAGCGGGCAAGGTTTGCTTGGACACCCCCGAGCTGACCGTGCTCTGGTACTGCAGTTCCCCTGCCCGTGGGCTAAAACACCTGCGAGCAGTGTCAGTGGCAGCTCTGCTGAGAGCTGCCTCCCACCTAGCTCTTCCCGGAACAAGCCACCGCATTCTCTCCTGAGGTCCAGGGCCAAGTCCAGGGGGACGATCTGCTCCCTGCTCCTGCTTGCCACGCCATTTCTGAGACAAGCCAGAATGCTGTTGGCCTTCTTGGCCACCTGGGTGTCCCTGACACCCTCCAGAAATCCTCCTGATGGCCTTTCCCTCACAGCAGGTGCCACGGAGATTGACGTTCCCCAGCAGAACCAGTGCCAGTGAGCAGAAACTCAGCCACGCCAGGAACACTGTAGTTCCGCGTCCTTGCATGATGCTCTGGCTGAAATGCACAAACCAGCAGTACAAGACAGGGCCAGCAGATTGAACATGACTCTCTGTTTCCTCCAAACATCTTACCACAAATCAAGGTTGCTTTCTTGTCATTTGGTTCAAGGCGCTTTTTTGCCCTTAGGACTCTAGAAATGAAGACTGATGGCTCAGAAACTGCCTCTTCGGAAAGAGGCAAGTCTTTGAGCTCGTGATGGTGGTTAGGAGAGCTGTTAGTGGGGCAGACATGTGGCAGGATTGCAGCAGGGCAGCACAGCCTGGAGACGAAATGTGACATCCCCAGAGACGGACTGTGACCAGGCGTCCCTTGCTGCTTATAAGGGGGCGCCCAGCCCCACTCAGCCAGCTTCTGCCCGGACTCCAGCTGAGCAGGTTGCGAGGTCTGGAGTACTGAGCGAGGCCTTGGTGCTGGTGCCGTGCTCGGTGAGTAGTTTCTTGCAGCTCTCCGTGCCCGAGCCCAGAGCCCTTGGAGGACTGTCTGCGGCCCTGCCAGCTTCAGGCAGCTGCAGTACCCGGGAGCCGCGCTCACAGCAGCAGAGGTGAGTGGGCAGGGAAACCTCCTCACCCTGGGCAGCTCGGAGGGTTTCCTTCCGCAGGGACCTGGGCACTTCTTCCAGCCCTGCCCGGGCCAGCCACTGACTGTGGCCTCTCTTCCTCTAATAGCGCAACACCCGCTGCTGCTGCGCCCGTGAGAGGGAGCAGTTTGTCATCCCCAGCTCCCCCCAGCACACAGCAGCACGCAGGAGCACGGCCACAGAGCTGGACAACTGCTGTCCCAACTGCCTGGACAGCTGGGAGGAGGCCAGCTACGTGATGCCGTGCCTCCACACATTCTGCTACGAGTGCATCGTGCGCAGGGCTGAGACCACGCCCAAGTGCCCCCTCTGCAAGAGGACGGTCACCTCCATCTTGCACTCGCTGCGGGCAGATGACAACTTTGCAGAGCACGTCATCCCACCGCCTGCAGCAGCGTCCACGGCCGTCCACCCGACCAGAAGAGATCCCGGTCGCCCAGACGCCCACTATCTCCGTGGCCGTGCAGCATACCAGCCATCAGCTGTTGGGACGGTGCCCAGGGCTCCTGTGGACAGCCTCCATCCCCACCTCTGGGCATGGCTCTTCCGACAGGACCCATCTCTGCTCCGTCCCCTGCTGCCATGGCTGCGACGGGGGCTGCAGTGGATCTTCAGCGACAACCGCTGGCAAGCCGTGCACAGCCTTGCCCTGTCCGGCCTGCACCTGTTTGGCCTGGACGAAGAGAACCTGGCCCAGCGGCTCTGGCGTGTCCTGGGCAGCTACACAGGGAGATTTGTGCGGTGGCTGATCAACGCCGTGGTGCCGCAGTGCGGCGCGGAGGCCCGACGGCAGCTGGGCCTAGGGGAGGCCCGTGCTGCCGAGGAGCGAGAGAGCAGCCCCACAGCTGGCCCCGGCCGTGCCGCCTCCCGAGGGGGCTCTCCAGCCCTTAGTGCAGCCCCCTCCAGCAGCCCTGACGGGTCGGAGGCAGAAGAGCTCCCTGGCACCTCACCAGCCGCCCTTGCTGGGGGTCCCGCCAGCCACCCCTCTGCTCCCACTGCCATTGCTGCGGAGCCACGACAGCCCCAGGAGGAGCCAGGGCAGGCCCTGCCCAGGCCCTCCTCTCCTGGCGGGTGCAGAGATTGGTCCCTGGGTTACCCCGGCGAGCCCCGAAGAGGAGGGCCCGCAGCCATGGGGCCACTGCACCGCCAATCAAGAGGCCGTTCTGCAGGCGGCGGAAAGGAGCTGGCAAAAGCAGGGCCGGGCCAGCAGCCGGGGCGCCTGCCAGGCCCCAAGGGGACCAGCAGAGCCAGCGGGCTCATTAGTCTCGCTGTAGTCCACAAATACTACAATAAAGGTCTGAAAGCAGCAGAAATAGCCTTGGCAGTTCTTATCAAGCAGTTGCTGTGGCTGTCCCCGCCTGCGCCGGTTTCTCAGGTGGCCAGAAATGGCGACCCAGCAGACTCGGTGCATCCTCTCCCAAAGGGCGGAAGGGAGGATGACTCTGGTCATCCTCTTGTCTCTTTTAGCGATGGGCTGCAGCATTCGGCACTCGCTCGTCTTTGGTAGCTCCCCCAAGCTCCACAGCCTTGCCAAGATGACAGAGAGTGGCCTCGCAGTGACATCAGCCAGCTCGCTCAGCACCCTCAGAGAAATCCCGTCAGGGTCGATGGACTTGTAGCGGGCAAGGTTTGCTTGGACACCCCCGAGCTGACCGTGCTCTGGTACTGCAGTTCCCCTGCCCGTGGGCTAAAACACCTGCGAGCAGTGTCAGTGGCAGCTCTGCTGAGAGCTGCCTCCCACCTAGCTCTTCCCGGAACAAGCCACCGCATTCTCTCCTGAGGTCCAGGGCCAAGTCCAGGGGGACGATCTGCTCCCTGCTCCTGCTTGCCACGCCATTTCTGAGACAAGCCAGAATGCTGTTGGCCTTCTTGGCCACCTGGGTGTCCCTGACACCCTCCAGAAATCCTCCTGATGGCCTTTCCCTCACAGCAGGTGCCACGGAGATTGACGTTCCCCAGCAGAACCAGTGCCAGTGAGCAGAAACTCAGCCACGCCAGGAACACTGTAGTTCCGCGTCCTTGCATGATGCTCTGGCTGAAATGCACAAACCAGCAGTACAAGACAGGGCCAGCAGATTGAACATGACTCTCTGTTTCCTCCAAACATCTTACCACAAATCAAGGTTGCTTTCTTGTCATTTGGTTCAAGGCGCTTTTTTGCCCTTAGGACTCTAGAAATGAAGACTGATGGCTCAGAAACTGCCTCTTCGGAAAGAGGCAAGTCTTTGAGCTCGTGATGGTGGTTAGGAGAGCTGTTAGTGGGGCAGACGTGTGGCAGGATTGCAGCAGGGCAGCACAGCCTGGAGACGAAATGTGACATCCCCAGAGACGGACTGTGACCAGGCGTCCCTTGCTGCTTATAAGGGGGCGCCCAGCCCCACTCAGCCAGCTTCTGCCCGGACTCCACCTGAGCAGGTTGCGAGGTCTGGAGTACTGAGCGAGGCCTTGGTGCTGGTGCCGTGCTCGGTGAGTTGTTTCTTGCAGCTCTCCGTGCCCGAGCCCAGAGCCCTTGGAGGACTGTCTGCGGCCCTGCCAGCTTCAGGCAGCTGCAGTACCCGGGAGCCGCGCTCACAGCAGCAGAGGTGAGTGGGCAGGGAAACCTCCTCACCCTGGGCAGCTCGGAGGGTTTCCTTCCGCAGGGACCTGGGCACTTCTTCCAGCCCTGCCCGGGCCAGCCACTGACTGTGGCCTCTCTTCCTCTAATAGCGCAACACCCGCTGCTGCTGCGCCCGTGAGAGGGAGCAGTTTGTCATCCCCAGCTCCCCCCAGCACACAGCAGCACGCAGGAGCACGGCCACAGAGCTGGACAACTGCTGTCCCAACTGCCTGGACAGCTGGGAGGAGGCCAGCTACGTGATGCCGTGCCTCCACACATTCTGCTACGAGTGCATCGTGCGCAGGGCTGAGACCACGCCCAAGTGCCCCCTCTGCAAGAGGACGGTCACCTCCATCTTACACTCGCTGCGGGCAGATGACAACTTTGCAGAGCACGTCATCCCACCACCTGCAGCAGCGTCCACGGCCATCCACCCGACCAGAAGAGATCCCGGTCGCCCAGACGCCCACTATCTCCGTGGCCGTGCAGCATACCAGCCATCAGCTGTGGGGACGGTGCCCAGGGCTCCTGTGGGCAGCCTCCATCCCCACCTCTGGGCATGGCTCTTCCAACAGGACCCATCTCTGCTCCGTCCCCTGCTGCCATGGCTGCGACGGGGGCTGCAGTGGATCTTCAGCGACAACCGCTGGCAAGCCGTGCACAGCCTTGCCCTGTCCGGCCTGCACCTGTTTGGCCTGGACGAAGAGAACCTGGCCCAGCGGCTCTGGCGTGTCCTGGGCAGCTACACAGGGAGATTTGTGCGGTGACTGATCAACGCCGTGGTGCCGCAGTGCGGCGGGGAAGCCCGACGGCAGCTGGGCCTAGGGGAGGCCCGTGCTGCCGAGGAGCGAGAGAGCAGCCCCGCAGCTGGCCCCGGCCGTGCCGCCTCCCGAGGGGGCTCTCCAGCCCTTAGTGCAGCCCCCTCCAGCAGCCCTGACGGGTCGGAGGCAGAAGAGCTCCCTGGCACCTCACCAGCCGCCCTTGCTGGGGGTCCCGCCAGCCACCCCTCTGCTCCCACTGCCATTGCTGCGGAGCCACGACAGCCCCAGGAGGAGCCAGGGCAGGCCCTGCCCAGGCCCTCCTCTCCTGGTGGGTGCAGGGATTGGTCCCTGGGTTACCCCGGCGAGCCCCGAAGAGGAGGGCCCGCAGCCATGGGGCCACTGCACCGCCAATCCAAAGGCCGTTCTGCAGGCGGCGGAAAGGAGCTGGCAAAAGCAGGGCCGGGCCAGCAGCCGGGGCGCCTGCCAGGCCCCAAGGGGACCAGCAGAGCCAGCGGGCTCATTAGTCTCGCTGTAGTCCACAAATACTACAATAAAGGTCTGAAAGCAGCAGAAATAGCCTTGGCAGTTCTTATCAAGCAGTTGCTGTGGCTGTCCCCGCCTGCGCCGGTTTCTCAGGTGGCCAGAAATGGCGACCCAGCAGACTCGGTGCATCCTCTCCCAAAGGGCGGAAGGGAGGATGACTCTGGTCATCCTCTTGTCTCTTTTAGCGATGGGCTGCAGCATTCGGCACTCGCTCATCTTTGGTAGCTCCCCCAAGCTCCACAGCCTTGCCAAGATGACAGAGAGTGGCCTCGCAGTGACATCAGCCAGCTCGCTCAGCACCCTCAGAGAAATCCCGTCAGGGTCGATGGACTTGTAGCGGGCAAGGTTTGCTTGGACACCCCCGAGCCGACCGTGCTCTGGTACTGCAGTTCCCCTGCCCGTGGGCTAAAACACCTGCGAGCAGTGTCAGTGGCAGCTCTGCTGAGAGCTGCCTCCCACCTAGCTCTTCCCGGAACAAGCCACCGCATTCTCTCCTGAGGTCCAGGGCCAAGTCCAGGGGGACGATCTGCTCCCTGCTCCTGCTTGCCACGCCATTTCTGAGACAAGCCAGAATGCTGTTGGCCTTCTTGGCCACCTGGGTGTCCCTGACACCCTCCAGAAATCCTCCTGATGGCCTTTCCCTCACAGCAGGTGCCACGGAGATTGACGTTCCCCAGCAGAACCAGTGCCAGTGAGCAGAAACTCAGCCACGCCAGGAACACTGTAGTTCCGCGTCCTTGCATGATGCTCTGGCTGAAATGCACAAACCAGCAGTATAAGACAGGGCCAGCAGATTGAACATGACTCTCTGTTTCCTCCAAACATCTTACCACAAATCAAGGTTGCTTTCTTGTCATTTGGTTCAAGGCGCTTTTTTGCCCTTAGGACTCTAGAAATGAAGACTGATGGCTCAGAAACTGCCTCTTCGGAAAGAGGCAACACTTTGAGCTCGTGATGGTGGTTAGGAGAGCTGTTAGTGGGGCAGACGTGTGGCAGGATTGCAGCAGGGCAGCACAGCCTGGAGGGGCTGTGGATCAAGTGGAGCAGGCACTGGTAATGCAGAGGGGAGTGACTTTAATTCATCAGCAATCAAATGAAGGTAGTATAATGAGATATAAATCCAGATCTTAAAACACCTTCCCCGCAACTGTCCCCTCTTTCCGGGCTCAGCTTCTCTCCCGTTTCTCTCCGTCCTTCGCCCAAGCGGCACAGGGGGACAGGGAATGGGGGTTACGGTCAGTTCATCACACGCTGTCTCTGCCGCTCCTTCCTCCTCAGGGGGAAGACTCCTCACACTCTGCCCCTGCTTCAGCGTGAAGGTTCTTCTCATGGGAGACAGTTCGCCACAAACTTCTCCAACGTGAGTCCTTCCCACGGGCTGCAGCTCTTCACAAACTGCCAGGGAGAGGGCAGCCACAGCTTCTCTGGGCAACCTGTTCCAGTGTTTCACCACCCTTATGGTGAAGAATTTCTTCCTAATATCTAATCTAAATATGACCTCTTTTAGCTTAGAGCCCTTCCCCCTTGTCCTCTGCCCTCCATTTCCCAAGCCCAGCCTCTGCAGGGTTTTACAAATCCCAGTACGTTCAGGTGTTTTTGCCAGGTGTACTTTCTGGAGTTTCTGGGCAGCCGCAGGAAGGGGCTCGCTGCTTCTCCTGCTGCAGGGTGCTACCGCTGTGTTATCGGAGAGGGTACGCTGCGTTAGGAACACACAGGTATTGCCTACTACTGGCAATTAAAGAGCTGTCTGCCCCTTGCAAAATCTCACTTTCACCTGCGACAATTTCTTACCCACAAATCTTAATTTCCTCTAATGGTTTCTTTCAAGTTACATATTATTTTGCCTCAGAACATTTGTTTTCCCTTTCTTTCAGGAACTATGACGTCAGCTGAGAATTTATGGGTTATATATGCTCCAGCCTATAACACCAGGACAATTATTTTTTCCTTACAGGCATTTCTTGGAAGCTCTCTGTTTCCCTGAGGACCGTGTGAAATCTTGTTAATAGTAACAAGGCAGAAGCCCTAATGGCAAAAGAGAATAAACAATACTACCTTAGAAGATTAAGGGCACCTTTCTTTATTCTCACTGAGCCTCTTTGAAGTCCTGTTGTTCAAAAAGCCTGCAAGAAATTCATATATCTCTCCCACGAGAATTAGTCAACAATATTCCTCTTCTAAGAGGAATTTATTTTGAGTCAATGTTTTTAAAATCTATCTGTTTATGAGGCTTACTCATGCATTAAGGATGATTTTCAGTGTTCAGTAGAAACTCCTGAAACAAGGAGCAATTAGAAACAGCTGATTTCATGATGCATTTTCCTCCATCAAACCAAGCAACTGTTTCCACAAGGCAAATGCAAAGACTTTCCGTCTTCCAAGCAGTTATTAAGTGTATAGCAGAAACAGCTAAATCTCAAAAGCTGAAATACAACAATATCTTGGCTCACAATGAAAGTTGTCAAATGACTGAATTTAGTTGTACAACAGCAGAACAAACATAAACATGAACTCAGCTCAACTCAACTGAAAAAACATAGCTAACAATACAAGCAACAGCACGCAGCCAAGGGCACAAGTCAGAAAGTCCTGGCTTTGCCCTGGATTTCATGCCTAACTTCAGGCAAGCTTTGCAATAGCTTTGCTCCTGCCCTGAAAACTGGCAACAGGGCCCATCCCACAGATACAGCTTGCAAATTTACGAGCAAATACACTCTAGGTAGTGTGAAATTATGTAAAGGGTGGCTGAGTGCTCACAAAGAGTGAACATTAAGAAGCTAATGGTACCTTTTATAGGTGCTAAAAATTAAGCACATATTTAAGTGTTACACTGATGCAGGGACTTAGACCTGCTAGAGTCAACGGGCTGCTGCCATGAGCCTTTGACCCCCTCCTGCAACCTGTGGCCTGAGTGCAGCAGAACAGGGAGGAATGTGCAGGTATGTGGAACTTCAGACTGCACCTTCTGATATGGATCTAAACATAGGAAATGTCCAGTCTCAATGACAGAAAAGCAATTTATTTGGCCTTTTTCTTTTGCAGACAACAATCATCTCACCAGCTCACCATTGTTTACTAAAGATCAGAGATTAAAGACAATATGTATACAGCTTCTATCCCTAGCAAGAAAATAAAAGAAATATTAAATAATACTTTCATCAGTGTTTTAGTTAGTAATGGTTGAACAATAAGCAAAACAGATCTCAACAATATCCAGTCTTTCCTACATACTGGCTTCTGGCACTATATAAGTTCTTAGACACAGTCTGTAACTAATAGTTATAAAAATACGGCTTTTCTTAGTCAGATTAAACAGCACAGATGAAAGGAAACTAATCCACAAGGCTGCACAGATATTACATTGCACTTTTCATTGAAATCATGAAAGATGGACTGGCTAGGAAAAGCGAAAAATTAAACACCATGGCTTGCTTATCTGTTCCTTCTCCTTGGCACAAGGAGAAAGACGCACATGAGGTAAAGGAAGCAATCTCTAGTAGGAGTCTTGGAAAAGCAGTTCTTCTAACTTCACCTTTTTGGTTCTGCCACACAAAGGGATATAGAAATGTTATGCCACAAAATACATCTACTTCTCATATCTTCTCCTCCTTCCTTTCTTTGGTGATTTCATTTCATTTAATTTCTGTCTCCTCCAGATGCACAAATCTGGCCCTGTGGACACATCGAGCCAGGTAATTTTCACAGGTGAACAGTTCATCTTGCAGCAGCACGGACAAGTTTTCTTGAGGGGGAAATGTCAAGCACATTTCACCAGCGAGTAAACAAGCAGGGCTAATGGGCAAGGACTAAATGCAATACAGACTTCCTTCTCAGCATTACTAAGAAGAAGAGCCAAAGGAAGGTAAAATGGAAACAGGCAGCAGCCTAGGGTGGTAAAATCAATAGAATACTTTAAAACAAAGAGAGACAGAAAGAAGGAAAGAGAGGAGAAAAGAGAGAAAAAAAGAACAAGCAATTTCAAAAACTGAATTGGAAATAGGATTATGTTTACAGAGAATCCTGAACCGAGATGTGCTCCACCTGAACATGAGTGGAGTATTAAGCTTCCTAAATCTAGTCTGGAAATGCTAAAGAGCTCCATCAGCAGCATGTAACTCTGCAACAGTTACTGCAGCAGGAGTTGCAGGGGCAAACACCTTTGGTGGAGAAAGAGATACTGCTCATAGTCTCCTGAGATATGGCTACTGAGACCACCCACGGACTGGACTCCAGACTCCTGGAGAGCTTTTGCATTCCTGAGTCCTGGGAGAGCCCAGTGCTCAGCTGCTCTGCTTACACAGCGCTGAGGTTACGCATGTTTAGTGCCGCAGCATCCAAAACAAACCCAGACTTTCCTTACAGGACAAAGGGGAAGAGAGAGCCCTCCCAGAGAGTTCACGATGTACATGCATGAGTGGTGCTGTGGCTTCCCAGCATCGGCAAGGGAAGAGTCATCTGCCACTCCACAGTGAGCACCATGCACCTTTCCAGCTGACATTTGTTGCTATTTCACCATATTCTTTATATTCTGGGAAAGTCTTAATGAGCCTCAGGAAAGCCAGTGCTTTGCCCCTTAAAAGAAAAAAAAAAAGAAAGAGGCATGAGGGGCTGTTTTACCATCCAGATAAAGTCTCGCATTCTTTGACTAAAACACGTTAACATCACCTCTAGTCCTTCCCATTTATTTGTACTGCTTTGTACATCACTGATCAGCTTAGTACCTGGGCATGTCACAGGAGTTTAACAACTTTGCCACTGAGGTAGAGGACCAGAAAGATCTCCAAAGAGAACTGGGGCACAGAAGTATTAAATGACTGGTTTTAAGATGCATGGAAGTATGTGGCGGAAGCCCAGGTCTCCTGAGTTATAGCCTCATGTGGTCACAGCACTACTGCCATGTGCTAACAACTCAGTAATGACATCAGCAATGAGGTCATGAACTTCTAGTGACTTTTTTCCATCTCTCACAAGGAGGCCCTTCCTTACTCTAGTCTTCAACCACCGGACATATCCCCAACAACTCACTCTTCTGACAAGTTCCACAGAAAGGGAGTAAACAGCATTGTTAATCATAGAAAAAAATTAATATATACAATAACTTCTTTTCAGAGTATTACACTGTTGCTGTCTCACTTAGACTGTAGGCTCTTCAGAGCTGAACCAGACAACATTTTCTATCTTATTCAGCATATCGTGGGCACCAGTAGAGATGTTCAAAGCCTGTTGCAGTGTTCAACCAGATAGCAGCCACAGAAATTAAGGGGAGTTATGCAGCTGAATCCCTTAGTCATTCATTTATGCTTCCCCTTCCTCATAAATCAAAGAACAGGAAAGCAATTTAATCAGAAATAAACACAGAATTAGCAGTACAATTCAGATCCTTACACTCTTTCCTCATTGCTTTTGATAAGTAGAGTCAGCAAACAACCAAACAGCAAAAGAAAAAAAAAAGACGAAAAATTAAAAACCCTGCTAGCATCACTGTGCTGCAGATTTCATAAAGTCCTATTCTAGTCTGAAATGGACTATTCTTCTAGTTCAGTGCAGTCTGGTTAAATAACTGGATTTTCAATTTGTTAAAAAGTATCTGATACCTGTTGTATTACTGCAAAGCTCTGAAATGGAAGAGTATACTTAAATATTTGTTTTATAAAAATATGCAGACCAATCACAATGACGTGGCTAGATCTCCTTTACTCAGCATTCTGTTCTGGTGCGATATGTAAATATGCTTGCTAAGGAACATGGCCAGGAGGTCACTGTGATACCTTAGTAAAAATATAATAGAAACAAATAATGGCAACAAATGGAAAAAAACCAAGCCAACTATAAAGAATATAGTAATTAACACATAAAGCATTACTGAAAAGGTTAAAGATTCCACTGCCTTCAAAAACAGTGCTTTTCTACGGCCCTCCCATCTCACAAAAAATGCAGTCAAAACAGAATCCATCCTGTAAGGGCAAATAAAACATTTAGGAGCACAGAACAAAGGGTTTAAAAGATTAAAAATATTCAAAGAATAATTAATGAGAAGATAGATAAGAGATGTACGAAAACAACAAATTAGCCATGAAATTAGCCCTTTACCCTCACTGAAAACATGAACAACAGGATACACAAATAACCTAATAAAAAGTAATGTATTCTATGGGGGCGGCAGAAGGTTTCCCATGCTATTATCTTGGGGAAGATGCTATCAGAAGATGCCATAAAAGCAAAATATCTTTAGAGGATTCCCAAAAGACACCATTTTCACAGAAAAACAGAAGCTTTTAAGTAATATTGGGCATGCTAAAATATAGATGAGAGATTAAAAAAAAAAATTTAGAACTATTTTACTGAATAAGCCAAATAATAATTGCTCTGGATTAGAAGTCAGCTTCCCCTCCAGGAAGATTATTCCATAGCATCTACCAGTGGGACAAACTTTCCCCTTCAGCATCTGCCAGTGGTCTCAGCCAAAGAGAGAGCTCCACGCTGGTCTAAACTCCCATATTTCATAGCAAGTCTTACTAACTGCCTCTGCCAATTGTACTCCTGGGTATGAAAAAATGATGAACCTGCATCATCAGAGTTTACACCAATCAGATGTAAACAAAAAGCAAATTAACACACACTTCGCAAGAGGCTTGTGAAGAAGAGCACATGCACTGTGCTTTCGGCTGCCGATGCCAGCCTGATGGGCCACAGGGGCTGGCTCCAGCGAACGTGAGGTCTCCGGCAAAAATCACTGAGTGCATCGGTTGCTCCTAGAGCAGCTCTTTGCCATCCCCATGCTGGCAGAGGCTGCTCCGCGCTCCCTGAGAGTCAGCAGCCATCGCACCTGATGCCGCAGAGCCCTCTGCTGAAAATTATCCTATTACACCTAACACTTAAAAATTAATTAATGCTCCTCTGCAGTAAGATGCCATAATTAAACTGTCTCTCTTTTCACTTAAGACTGAATTTAAATGAGGGCTTGATGGCACTGCAGTACAGTAACTTCCACAAAGACAATGCTGACCTGAGATTTTTGCGATGGGTTTTGGCTGCATAATGGCCAAGGGCTTCCTACAACATCAAGATTTCAGCCTTCAGCGGTATACATTTATAACCACCCCAGCTTTCAGCAATATTGGCTGGAACACATGCATGGGTGATTATAGAGATCTCCTTAAGGAGAAAACAGAAGTCTTCAGTATTTTTTTCTCCTGAACCAAGCCTGTCTATCTCTCTCTCTCACACCCAGCAGCGACCCAGCCTTTACAACTGACAACGGAGAAGAATAAGGTGACATTTCCTGACCTTTAAGAAGTGCTCGCTGATCAGCACTAACTGCACCATTTCACTCATCTTGTTACTTACTAGCTTAGCTATAAAGAAAAATAAAGCAAGCAGAAATTCAGTGTATTTTGCTCTTTATGGAATACTACAAGCAATGTTCTGTTCTCAGTGCCGTGACTATGTGACTTCAAAAGAAGGGGGAAGCCCTGCTCTGCTGTTTGCATTCAGCTCCCACAGGAGACACGAGGGCTGAAAATATCTGGCATCAGATAGGACAGTCATGTACATATATAAGAGAAGCAGATTTATCAGCTAGGTTTAAAGAAAAAAGATCAGGTTTTGGTCAGAACAGACAGCATACTTTTTTTTTTTTTTTCATTAAAGCCTGCATAAAATGGTAGTTTGAAGCAGATAGTCCAAGAGTAAAAAGAGTTCAGTTTGACTCCATATATACAGTGTAAACATATCCGTAGAGTCAGCCACACTAAGAAAGTGTGTCTGACTTCAGTGCAGTCAGAGCATGGGACTGCAGTTTACATGCAGGCATAAAGATAGCTCTGAGTAACCTAGTGTAGGTCCTGATCACACTGTAGCCAGAGCAAGGTGGACATCAGTTCTGGCTGGCTCTCCCAGGTATTAAGCCATGACCCTACACTAGCTTTGCAACTTGCATTCAACCCCGCAAAATCACAGTTGATTGTCCCCATACCCAGATCAACTGCTCTGGGCGACTCTGTGAACACACTGATTCACCTGGACTAAAGGACCATCTTGAATCCAGCATCCAAGAGGGCACCAACACACTGAGTCTCATTCAGGGCACTGGTACACATTCAACTCACTGCAAAGGTGTTTTTTGGCAGTTCAGGCAAAGAAAAAAAAGCCTCAGAGAAAATAAATGACTAATTTCTTTCTCATGAAGACTAACTTCAGCTGAAGATGGAGCTGACCAGAGGTTACTCCCAGTGGCTCTCAGGGAACGTCTGTTCTCACAACAATGCCCTTGGGTAAGTGAGGTCTTGTGATGGGTCTTTTAACATCACCACGGCACTCACCATGCTCTGAGGCGCCCTCTCAGCAATTCTTGATACAAGCAAATGAGAAGGAGTTTGTACAAAACACCAAGCTTTAACTCAAACCTTATCTGCACCACTGCTGCCTGCCAGTATCATATGACGATTCAGGGTCCTGAGAACGGACTCACCCCAAAGACAGCAATGCTTTCAGCCTGCAGGCCAGAGAAAGGGTGAGGGAGAAAACAGGTGCAGCTGGGCAGGACGGAAGAGCATGACCGGATTTTTTGATGGGACATCCTGGGGAGTGGGAAAAGGAAGCAGGAAGGTCCTCCAGTCTGCTTGTCAGGGCAGCCATGGGAACAGTGCTTAAGGGAATGCATTTTGTCTTCCATCCCCAGCTCTTCTCTCTCATGTGTATATCCAGGTTCTGACAAGAATAATTTGGGGTTTGAAAGAGTTTGGCTTGACCAGAATATTCAGCTCCTTTCTCTTTCCAGTGACCACTACTACCAGTGTTCCACTATAAGCCACTTCCACAGGCTGTGTCATTCACCCACACGGCTCTCACAGGGATGCTGCAAGCAGTTTGCAGAGACAACAATTTACACAAGTCAGAAACAGGGGTTTCAGCTATCCCAGTAAGCATATACTAGCAAGATGTCCCTACTATCAGTTATGACATCAGAATAATTAATTCTAAGCTTTCCACATTTTTAGGCCTTAATTACTCCACATCACACAGTTCCTTCAGTATAGACAGGCTCCTATCTTTTAATTATATAAAAATTTTACATATATATACACCTATACACACATACACACTTTTTTTTAACATATGTCACACATTGATATATTTTATATATATACTGTTGCATTTTAACCAAGCATCACGCCAGGAAAACCAACATGGCTGGATGTTTTAAAGTATAGAAACGTTGTTGTGGAAAATTGAGAAATAAGATTCAATTCCCAAGCAGTGGGCTGGAATACTTGGGAGTGGTATTAACGAGTACCCCTGCCCAGGAGGTCTCGCAATGGGAGTATCACTTTGCAGTTAAAGACACGTTAGACACTTGTACTAGATTTGCAATGGGAAACCCAAACCAAAAACAAAATCTGGGGATTTACAGTTACATTTCAGCAGTTCTGTCCTCTTTTAAAATCTCTGCACTTCATTCTTATAAGTCTCTACTGCCATTCCTAAGAATGTCCCCTTTATTTACATTCTTAATGAAAACAAATTTTAATGGGATTTATTGCTGAGCAAAGTCACTATCCTCAATGAGCTAAAACCTTCTCTGGCTGTAGCCCTGTCAGAACAGTCTTACCTGTTCTGACTGCCTTCCTAAGCAGACACCTAGAGATGTACATGTGGGGCTATGCTAGTCTTCCAAACCCACTGACCTTTCTGCTGAAGCTGTCAACACGATACCAGCAAATAAATATCATTTGTTTCAGCGGCTATTCACTGGTTCATTAGACAAGAGGCTGATCCAGTGAGGATTTCTCTTCCAGGTCTGTAAGAAAATCATATCTATGGATTCATCTTCTTCTCTCAGTATGAACTTTCCCTTTCTGTTTTCTTCCTTCCTCTAAAAACATATTAAATATCTTTCCCCATCTCCAACCCTTTATCCCATTAAATTCAGATCACCAAAAATTATTCTTACACTTCTCAGATGCACCTAACAACACTTCATTCACAGTATGTCCATTAGTTTGTGTCTTAACAAAACGGTTAGCATAGTCAATTTTTTTTTTTAATCAAAAGAACAAAGAAAATAATATTTGGAAAAAATCAAGACTTTGCACTACCTGTTCAGAGGATGACTACCGCATTTATGGCTTAATACTTATGTTCAACTATGTTGTGCAGGTTTATTACCTCATATATGTACTATTACTGATTAAATACGTATGCAAGACTGTTACTTTTTACACGAATCAGTAGAAACTCAGAGCCTAAATCAGTACCGAACTAAGGAAGAAATTATACTCCTACTTCATGGTCACAAACGAAAAATGGGATCAACAACCCTAAAACCAAGAAGCTGGATGTACCGAAAGTAGCACAGGTTTCAGACGGACTCGGTACCCAGTACATCTCCTCTGACTCATGACACCCCTCAAACAACTGGTGGGAGGGAGCCAGAGAAGTGCCCTAGCAATGTAACAAGGCAAAATTAACAGAGAAGGCAGCAAGGAACAGACATTTACCCTGTGGAAAGGAAGGGAAATCAAAAATTTATTCCCACCACTGTGACAATTACAAACCACCACCAAGGAACAAACCAAGGCAACACAACTTTGCAGTGTCACTCGCCTGCCAAAAGCACAGAAGCCCAGATACCACATCTGACCTCACATTAGTGAGTGACCACTACTCCCCAGTCAGCTGCCACAACCCATCGGACACCACAGCACCGTGGCAAGCTAGAATGAACTTTCTGAGAAGCTACTGAATTTCAGCAGCAGAGTTAAAGTTCATATTTCTCCATTCCTTGATCTCTCATGAAGACAAAGCATTCCAATTTAATTCTGCATTTATTTCCACCCTGGTTTGGGCCTAGTTTTTGTTTTTAAATAGCAACAAAGTAATTGTAACCACCAATGTCCTGAGGTGACACTTTTGCATTACACTTCTCTCCTTGACCTCCTGGCTTAGCTCAGCCTGATGGCTTTTCTCCAGCACTAACTACTTTTCCCTCATTTTTTTGCATTTCCTTCATGTCCTTTGTGCCCAAAACTGTAAATCACTATTTTGAAATAGACTACAATGCTTTTGCAATACAGCTGGATCCCACAACTTCCCTTGAAATCACTAAATGTACTCGTTAAACAGTGCACTTCTTGGACAGAGCAAGCCTACCATAGCCTGCCTCATTTGAGGAGTCTGAAGTTTTCCATGCAGGATATGCAAACTGATTATCTGCTCTACAAAGAGAGTCTCAGTAGGAGCAGAAGGCATTTAAATCTCCTGAAATTAGACTTTTTTTACCGAACGTCCAAGTTGTGCTTGAAGTATCTTTCCCTTTTTTAAAAAATAAAAAACACATGGCTTGTATTTTACTTTCTTTTTTACAAGTTGGCTGTATTATTTTTTGTCTGGTCTATACAAATATTTAAATAGTGTTCTTTATCTTCTTCCCCTCAAAAAAAAGACATTCAAAATATGGCTTGGCCCCTGTGTACCAAGTCAATTTCTACATTCACTCTCAAGGGAACTTGCCTTGTCACACTGTTTTTCAGCACATTCTCAAGATCTGAATAAAAATGAAAAGCTATTATACAGCACAGAATAAAAAGAGATTGCTCTGTAAACATTCTTGGAAATGACAATATTTCATGCAAATCAGCACATTTTAACAAACAGATTTGTTTTTCAGCTTCAGTGTGCATAATTTGATTTCACATCAGCTTGTGGACTTTTTTTCAGTTTAATTTCCCATAATCTTTTGGTCACATCATTGCAGTGTACAATAAAAATCACAGTAAAGCTTCAGTGAAGTCTAAGGAGTTCCACGAGGTCGTGGCTCTCCCCAAAGAACATAATCCAGATCCAATTTCAGAATGAACCAGGTAGAATTTACATTTCTGAATGTATATATGAAAAATCTGTGGCCATTCAAGAAAAATCCTGCAGACTCTTCCAGCAGTGTTTTTTCCCAGTTGTGCTAAAGCATCTTTATTGCCAAAATACATAAGGAACATTTAGGGTTTGGGATTTTTTATTTATTTCTTTTTTAAACACATAGTATGTGTTTAATCCACTGCACAATTCTAATGTCTTAGGGGGAAAAGAAGCTTTCTCTGTTCTCTTTGTCTTCTGCACCTTTTTTTTCCCAGACTTTCTCAAGGACAAATGTTTCCTCTGCTGGAGTAAGGACAGATGCAGTTACTGTCTGAAGAGTGCTCCCTGCTTGCATGCATTACTGCGAAAGATAGCATCCCGTAAGAGACAGCATTCCAGCCTATGAATCTAATGTTCTTCAAAGCAGAGGATATCATGTCTGTGATACACAGCTTGATTTCAGCTACTTTTCCCTAGATCATAGATGGAAAGAAAACACAGCAAACCACTAGACTATCCGTGACAAGTTTGTCAGTGCCCGTAAAACACTCTACTACCACTGCCTTTCTCAGCTGCTGCATTTCACAGCATTCATACGGTACATGTTCCTCCCCCTGGGCTCAGATCTATCCCCCACTACTTCCAGCCCCACATCACAGCAGCTTTTGTTTGCTTTTCAGAGGAAAGCACTGGGTGAAGCAGAGTCAAACTTTTGTCCTTGTTTGACTGTACAGGTCTGAAATCTTCAATTTTCTCATTTCCTTACTTCCATACTATGAAATACTTTGACAAGGCCAAATTGAACTACGGTTCATAGGCTATGGTAAATTTGATCTTGATTCCATCAATGAACTCTCAAAAATTAATTTTCTTATCTCTAAACCACAGAAATATGAATTAAACAGATTGTGGAGCATTTATCTTACATCAAGATGAACTAGCGGTCTGAGCAAAAAATCTTTCTTCTTTTCCTACTAATGCACGCAAAGAAATCTGTTGACTTGGTATTTAGAGCTTTCTTCATTTTCCACCTGCCAGTCACAGCATTCCTCGGTGACTCTATTTGTCATTATCATTGAAAAGTGATTTTAAAAATCTCTGGAAAAAATGCCTGTGCAAAATCCACATCAATGTAATGACTCAATACACATATGCTTAGCACACAAAAGTAAAAATTTTACTTATCTGTCATTATTCAATTTCAATCAAGACTTTTTCAGAAGGCTGAATGAAGCCATTTTCTGTAAAACTTTTTATGCACCTCCTCTTTAACAAAAGTTTTACATGACAATACATTAAAATACAGCTGCAAATGCCATAATTTATTAGGACGAGATGTTCACAGTTATGATTAGGCTTGGTCTTACAGGGAACAGTAAGAGAGAAATATTAGGCACCTTCACTAACACCTTCCAGTAGAACACACAAAGACACATGAAAGTGTATGACAGCGCAGCTGTGCGGGCATATCACTGTTGCATAGATAAATTTCTCCAGCTAAAAATGCAGAACTCCAGGCACTTAGCCAAATTACACATTCAATACCCACCCGCTACATATTTGCACGTACAGAGACATCTGCATATAATGCACTTTTAAAAAATCTTTCCCCTAAAGCTTTCCATAATACTTGCTGCCATAGAGCTGCAGCATGACAGCACTGCAGACAGCTGCTCACTCCACACTGATGATTTAACCAGAGTCTCTAAGGCAGGAAGGTACTTCTTGACCACTTAGACCAACCTCCTGCTCAAAGCAGCATCAGCTACAGCAGGATACTCAGGACTGTGCCCAGTCAGGTTTTGAGTATCTCCAAGGATCTCCTCAGCCTCTCTGGAAGACCTGTTCCAGCACTGACCACACATAGAGTAAAAAATGTTTTTCTTACATTTCAGTGGAAACTCGGTGAATTTCCTGTATTTCAATTTGTGCCCATTGTTTCTTGTCTTGTCACAAGACAACAATGAGAAAAGCCTGGCTCCATGTTCTTCACACCCTGCCTTCAGGTACTTATGCACATTGATGGGCTCCCCCAAGCCTTCTCTTCTCCAAGCTAAACAGTCCCAGCTCTCTCAGCCTCTCCTCACATGTCAAATGCTACAATTCTGTCATCATCTTTGTGGCCCTTTGCAGGACCCCAAGACCTTTTCTACAAGCTGCTTGTTCATTCATGCAGGTCTTCTGCCACCTTTGCTTGATTTACTGCTTGTCAGGATGGACCATTCTTAAAGTTGGAGGTGATCCTTGAAAAATCAACCAGCTCTCCTGGACTGTATCCCATGGATTATTAATGTCAATGTTAGTCCAGATACCCCTACTCTGCTGACCAAATCTCCTAACACACTGGCAGCAAAGACTGGCCTGCTATAAATGCTGTCTTAGGAAGAGGTATCAAACTCAAGGTCCAGCCCTCTGGGGCCAGAAACACACTGCAAGAAAAAAGTCATTAACACTCAGGTATCCTGATGTATTCTGAGAAAGTTGGCAGTAAAGCTGATGCAAAACTTATCCCATGGATATCCCGAAATTCACACAACAGGGTATACTGGAAGCCCAGATAACCCAAAATGAATCATGTATGATGTGAGGCTACCCATTATTGCCATAGAAACCATAATTTCTGCATCGACGCATCCCTGCACCTGAACTGTTAATTTTCACATTGGACACAGCACTAGTTGGGCTGATGGGTAGATTCAGTGTAAAGACAGCTACACCACATCAGACAAGAAGCCTGCTTAGCCCTGTATCTTCTCTTTGGCAGTCAGCAGCAGATACTGAAAGAATGTGAGAATATTCTCTGTGTGTCCTGGTTCTGCCTGAAGATGTTTTTCCCAGATACTGCAGGCAGTACCTCAGGACATTCCTATAACCATGCTCTTCAGAAGCAACAAATGATCGCTTGCCTTCTCCATCCCTTCATTATTCCATAGATTTTTCTCATTTCTTCCTTAGTCTCTTTACCAGGAAGTCCTAATCCAGTGCGTCTCCTCTCAAGAAGAAGCTATTCCATGCCCTAGGTCATTCCTGTTGCCCTTTTCTGCACCCTGCCCTAGCCCAGCTACCTCTCTTTCTAGACAAAGCAATATTCAAGATATGAGAGCAGCATGTACTTATACAGTGACAAAAAGATGTTTCCTCTTCAGTTCTCACCTTCCTCCTTAATTTCTAACAGCTTATTTGCCTTTCTGATTACTGGAAAGCACTGAGAAGGTGTTTTAAGAAAGCTGTTTAGTATAATTGCTAGTAATTAGAGCCCATAATTGTCTAGGTACAGTGAAGATTTTTTTTCCTCATGTGTATTACTTGGCATTTAGTGACCTGGAGCTTCATCAGTCATCCAGCACTTCTCGACTTCATCCTGAATGACTATATTCAGCTGTTCTAAGAAAATTATCCTGTGAGGTGCTTTGAAGGCATTGTAGCTGTATGCTTGATGACCACTAGCACCACGGATCCAACCGTCCGTTGTCATCAATCTCAAGACAACAACTGCCTCTTTACTATAATCTCTGGGAGTTGTGGAGACCACCACAGGGTTTGGGGTGCTCTGGTTCACCATGGAAATCACTCAATACCCACAGCCGAACCGAAATTACAGGGAACACAACATAGCAAACATCAGTCTGATACGGCCTGTTCCCATCACAACTTGGGAAGCTCCTCAGCCAGCTCTAAGGACCCAGACTGTGTGCTCACACTAACTTTCCACAGACTCTGCGCCACCGGAAAACGAGACCTGAATTAAATGGAAGAACGTAAATGCTATTCCTCTGGTCCTGCAGCAGCAATTTATTTCCCAAACATTTTCATGTCTTCTGTGCAGTTTAAATATATACATCTTCACCTTTTTTCTTTAAGTATTCAATATTTTCTAGAACTCAGCAGACCTTCATTAATCTCATACTACCTCATCGTGCCCTACAGAATCCCCAAGTACCTGCCCTGTTTAATCAATGATTTTCACAAAGAGGTTCTGGAAATACAAGTTCAGCTTCTTTACAGGTAGACATTTCAAAACCAGAGATACATCTGCACCCTCACAGACATACATGCACATATACACAGCCATCACTATATAACTGCATTGCTATATACACCTAACTATACAGCAAGTGCTAAAAACTTCAGTACTTAAAAATACATGCTTGCCTGCAGAGTTTTTCTGAGAGTGCCTTATGGCCTGTAATTCTAAGTGATCTGAACATGAAGGGAGTATCTCCAAGATTTCCTCCTCTTTCTCCTTCTCTTCTCCAATTAAGAAAATTCCATTGATGAAGATATTTTTTCGCAGTCTCTTCAGCAAAATAAGATTGTGTGGACTGCTGATTATTTGAAAATCTGCTAAGGAAACCAGCAAGAAATTTCCCCCTAGAGCTATCACAAAAAAAAAAATTATCTCCATATGGGGAATTTCATGGCTTTGTGAGCTCATAAAAAAAGTACATTTACTCTTGTACTCCATAACATTTACTCTTGCTTTATTTTTCTGCCCAAGTTTAAAAAACTGGTTTTGACATTTTACCTCAAGAAAGTGCTGCTTAGTCCACTAAAAGCGAACCAGCATGAGCTCAGGATTCACTGGGGAGGTGAAATTTTATTGTGCTTCTCCCAGCTTTAAAAAATTCCATGTTGTAAAATCTGACATTGAGCACATTATTGTATGTTCCAAATTCCGTATATACCCAGCAAGCTTATCTAAGACAATGCAGACCAAGTAGTCTTTTAAGCAAAAATTACTCACAGAGCAAAATCTGACAGGTCTGCACAGCTGGGTCTAAAATGTTTTGGAGAGCTTTTCTCTCTCCATATGGACCCTAAGAACAGAAATTCTCTGGAATTGATGTAAATTTCCAAGATGGGATTCCTGAAATTTCAGCAAAGAGGATGAGTGCTAATAGTAAGAATTGTCATCCACCGTGAAAGGAGTTCTGTGGGACTCCTTTGGGATGCATATATACACACATGTATATATCTCCCCATAGCCACAAGACTGTGAAAGGTATATTCAGAATGGAATTTGTGGCCATTTCTTGTAGTTTGCATCAGGGAGTTGGCTGTGTAAGGCCAGAGCCCTAAAATCTACGCTTGTAACTAGCCAGCTTTCTTCAGACAAACGTCTCGTCATTTACTCTACATCCCTGAGCACTCTGCATCACTTACTGTCTTTTGTAACGTATTGGTTTACTATTCAGTAAGCCTCTTACACCTTGCTGCAAATAATACAGCCTTCCTGATTGTTTTGTGGCTAGTGTAGTAAAAACAGCTCTTTTGAAGCTTAGGAGATTTCACAACATGACCATGCAACCTGTATTAACACTGCTGGGAGTCTCTTGTTTTTGTCCAAGGTAAAAATCCACCCTTTCATTACTGTACATTATATTGTCTATGAACACATCCCACTATAAAATACAAAGCTGTGAAAAATCTGGAGCCTGTAAGACTGCACACCCGTATTGCTTTCCTTTTGCATGCGTTCACTTGGCTTTCCCAGCGTGCCATCTTCTGTGCTAGCTCTTCTAGCTACCACGGAGAAAAAGGGTGGAAAGCCTGTTGTGTTTCACTTCTCCCCAGGTGACACATTATTCCTCCTTAGAAAAATAGCACCTTTAAGGAATGTGTTTCTTCACAGAGCCTTGCAAAAATGACCAGTAGTGTTGGGGTTTGTCTGCGCAATCACCCTGTAACGTGGGTCAAAACTGGCAGTCTTTAAATGGAAGGGCTCCTGTTCTACTGTGCAAAATGTTAGCCTTCCAGTGAAGAGTTAGAACTATTCAGATCTGAAGGGATCTCAAGAACTTCACTTTTGGAGCCCAGTGCTCCTACTCGCCTTTACCAACAGCATCCTCTGGTCATATTAATACTTCGGACAGACACAAACCACCCTTGAGAGCCCCATGGCCAAGGTGCTCCATGGGAGATAAAAGCCCTGTTGGTTACTTCCACCTCCAGAGGAGACCCCAGAGAGCTATAACCAACAGGAAATATCATAGCTTTCAGCCAACACTGGTTTTGACAGAGCATTTTTAACCAGTCCTATGGGGAGATCTGAGCCCTGCTGCCTTGCTGAGGCAAGCAACTTCAATTACTCACCCTAAACAGAAATACATGAGAAAAACCTTCTTGAGCGATAAATCTGGAGCCTGCAGCTGGGAAGTACCCATTGTGGAACATCTGGAAGAGCTGTGCTAAGGTGAACGCTGGGAACAGAAAACATCCAAGCCAGCTTACAACACAAGGGCACTTACAGTGCCAGCCCTCCAGCGGTACATAGTTAATGGAAAGCTGCTATATGCTGCCTCCGTCTCTTTTTTGGCAGTCCCCCAAATTCAAAATTAAGCACAATGCAAGTGTGATTAGAATATTCAGCAAAATCTGAATAGTTTCTGGTTTCTACTAAGTTATTTCCCATGAATCCAAAGACCTCATAAGATCATTCTGAATAATAAAATAAGTTATTCTTATAGGGATAAGGTATCATTATCTAATATCCATCATGACAGAATATAGTCATCTTACAATTTATGGTGCAGTATCCAACATATTATCTAACATCCATTATCAGCTATGTCTTGAACTGCTTATATTACGTTTATTTATAGAAATTCAGACAGGTGAGATGTTCTACAAAGATGCCATTTTCAACCAAGCAAATGGGAAAAAAGGCATTGACTGCTATAAATATAATAAACTCCTACTGATGTCGCAAAGTCACTAACAAGTATAAAGGCTGATTACTATGATAAACAGAAATAGCTTCCTTGCCTTTACAGGAAAGCAAGTATGATATCTACTCTTCCTTGCACCAATCCACCTGACTGTTACTCTTGGCATCTGCCCAACATGCTTCTTAGCCTTTTTGTTAATGCTACATTAATGAAATAACCATTTTTCCCCCATATATTGTGTAATGTCAGGCGTTGAACATAATGAAAGATACAAGGGATGCAATTTGCAGAGTTATATTTACTATTTCTAGGGAAGTAATTAAACTGATTATTTCTTTTCCAAGTCCAAAAAGTTAAAGAAATTATACAGCGCAGCTGATACGCCAGTTCCTTCCTCTGGCTTACTGATAATAAGATGCCAACAAGATGAAATTTAGCACCATGCAACTAGGCAACTGGGTGCCAAACAGGTTTTAAAAGATTTAATCCTGACAAAAACTGAGCATAGAAATATAAAATCCACCAGGTATGTAAATCTGTGGTAAAACAGCTAGATTCTGCTATTGTATCATCCTCTCAACAGAAACTAGCACTAACCAAAAACACATGGCTTGTTTCCCCTGTGGAAAAAAACTATTTTGGAATAATAATGGTTAATATAAAATGGACAGGATTCTGATGTCAAAATACATATCTGGAAAAGATTTTGTTTGTGGTGACTTTTCCCTTGTTTTGTCCCTTGCACATCATCAGGATTTTAATCTTGCCTGAAATTTTCATATCCACATTCTTACTGACAATGCTAAAAAGACAAAGTCAGACATGGTAGCACGCCAAAGAGGGCAAGGTTTCCCTGGGGTCTGTGAGGAACTGGGGTAATTCCTCGTCGAAGCTGGCCATAGCTGAAATTCAGCACCTGTACTGCAGCAACCGAAGCAGGCAGTGAGGCTGAGTCTTTCCTCCCTTCCCTCCTTGCTACCCCAGAATCCCTCTGCTGCCACTGTAAAGCCCAACTTGTCAGTGATGCCAAGATGCCTGAAGAGCAAAAAGAGCAGATGCCCCATGCTGAGTGCATTTATTCACATGAAGCCTTCCTCTTTTTTTTTTTTTTTAAATCATTGAACAGAGTGGAGTAAAGGCGACCTTGAGATGCTGTCAGCCATCATGTCATGCTTGTTTTCCTCAAGGTCAAATATATAGTTTGGTAACACATAAGGCTGATATAAATCAATTAATAATTTGATACATAAATGATCATTTGCTCATTTAAAGGTTCGTTTTCCTTACTTTGATCCCAGTTTGATGGTGAGACACATGCTGCAAGTCCTTTTTAATCTCTAGTCACAGCCAAGTTAGAAAAAGATTTTCTAGCCAGGCAAGATTTTTTTCCTACGATTTTTCTAAGCCAGAGCATATGAAGTCAAGGATCCAATACACAGATGACATTGCATCTCAGAGCAGTCTCATCTGAAATATTAGCCTTTAGCTTTCTCCACTGAGTCTAATAAATATGACTTTATAATATATAAATATATATGTTTAATAGAAAATAAAACATAAAAAAATCACAAAAGCAAGAGTAATGGGGTCATTTGAAGCACTTCATCCCCTTAAATTTATCACAATGATATATGTCCACATGGTTTTATTGATGCATTACAAATCTGCCAATAAATGGTCCACAGGAAACATAGGATTGAACTCTTGAAGTAGGTGTGTATATTTTCCCCCTGTGGAAAACTGGGGCAGTACAGGAAATAAAGGGTCTTGTGCAACTGCCCTTTTGTATTTTCAGACACAATATACATGGCACATACAATCATTCTAGCCACCTGTCTGTCCCCGTGTGGTCAGGGGTGCCCCAATGGTCCCGCTGGTGGCCTGGCAGCCCATGGGAAGTCTCTGCTAGCTTCAGCCCCATCTGCAGCATGTGCCTTGGGAGCAGACCCAGATGCGGTGGCTCGGGGCTGCCGAAGGGTTGGGAGGTCAACGGCAGACCTCCATGGCTCCTGTCCTGCCCACAGCCTCTTTGCTTGGTTTCCCGGACAGTCCTACTGACTGCTGCTGGTCCCACGTGGAAAGAGGCAATTGCTTCAAAACCGCTCACTCCAGAAGGCTCTCGGCAGTGCCTCAAAACCAGCACCCAGCCCCACACCCTGGAAAGGCCACTGGGCTGCTGGGCTGCCAGACCTACCAGTGCCTCAGGTGCTCTGAAGCGGGGATGATCTGTCACTGCTTCCGAGAGACATCACCAGGCGTGGGGAGCAACAAAACTGCTGGTTCTGCTTGGCCAAGGATGAGGCTTTGCGTACCTCACTGAATCAAAGAGAAAAAAATACTACAGGGGGTGCAAAGTAATGCCCCAGCCCCACGGCGCTTTGCACAGTGGAGGTCCTCCCTGCCCCCAGTGCCACTTACAGAACTAAGGTCAAAAAACATTTAAAGAATCCCTTTTCCCATTAACTTAATCCTTTTCAGTGCTGTTTGCAATTAAGGGATAATGCATTTAATTGCTAATTGCACCAATCAGTCTTGACTTCCAAAAAGCCAAGGGAAAGTTACTTTCCCTGAATTCCACTCATGTAATTGGCATGCACAAACCAGAGTGCAGCCTGAAATAGTAGAAGCAGTGGGTTTAGCTGTTGGAGTTTATATCCTTCTTCATCTCCAGGCTGCTTTGGTGACAACGATTCTGGCTGGACCTCTGGTCTCTTGCTGCACAGTAGTTCTACATTGCAAAACAACAAAAAAAAGGAAAACTTTGCAAAGCAAGCTTTTATTTTATGAAGACACCGTCCTTTCTTTAAGAAAAAAGAAAAAGAGAAAGGCAAACATGCAAAAGAAAAGGAAAAAATGTTCAATCTTTTAAATACAAGAACAAATACCCAAATCCTAGGTCTGTAAACTGTTCTGAAAATATGTGATGTGGTTCAAGTCTGGCTATAGCACAGGAAGCCAGTCAGCATTAAGGAGAGATGCCAACCATTTTGCAGTGAGCAATGTCATTCCGGTCTGTTGTGTGAGCTGTAAGCCTGACAAAAAAGCCTCACGGTGGTTCTGAGCTGTTGTTATTATTAGGCAATAGCATATGTAAGCATCCTTGACACATTCGGCTTGTCAACACATTTCAGTCTCAGGAGGAGTCTAAATAAAATCTTTGCCTAGCATGTTCAATAGTGTTCTCAAGAGGCAAGAGGGAAAGGGGAGGGCAAGATTATGGCGTACAAGCTGAGGAGATCTTGGATTTTGAGTCACCCAAAGCAATGAGAATCAGCGGTGGTTTGCTTAATCTTTTATTTCCTTTCCATAATGAGCCTGCCTCTATGAATACAGTTCTCTTGCCTCTCAGCTGTTGTCTGCCACTTCATAAAGCAAACACAGCTACTAATTTGACAGTTTTCTTGTTGTTCTTTGTTCTGAAACCAACTCTCCCGTTGATGTAAAAAGCCAGCGGCTTTCAGCCCCATCCTGTCCTGATTACGGTCTTGTCTCTCCAGAGTGAAGACTTTCTTCATCTTGCTATTTTTTTTCAATGCTTTATCTCCCACCCCACAAACCAGAGCATCTCTACTAAACCCTACCACATTTGTGGTTCTCCCTTATCCTTAATAAGGGAAACCTAACCCAGAAATAGTGCAAGATAGTAACACTGCATCCTATAAACTGTCTGGTCTAGAGCTGATCAGCAACTTTTTTGACAAAACTTTAACTGTGAAAAATTTTTCAGGACAAGGGCAGTCAGTAATAAATTCCACCAGTCACAGCAGCATTACAAACACCCACAGAAAAATTGCTTGCTTACTCCTATCAAACATCTTCTGGGGGAAGATGCATTTTGGGATTTGTCACTTCTTAAAGTCTGCAGCATATGAGCAACATTAGCTAGGTCTGTAACATCGTGATGGAACAGCTATATTTAATAAGAACAGACACTCTGGATCTGACAGAGGAGCTGTCTACCCCACATCCAGGCTACCACAGTGACGAGCAGCAGATGCCTCCGATACAGAACAAGAACTGGACAAGTATGCCATGATACCCCCCTCAGTGCAGCTTCCCTGCTTCAAACAGCCTGAAGTTTGGGCAGATCCTCAAACAAAAACACGATCTACTGCTTAGCAGCCAAAGGATATTTCTTCTTTTACTTCTTCTGTGTTTTGGGGCACAGACAAACCTTTGGGAATAAAGACTTCTGTAACAGGGATTTTCACTGTTGGCTAGATGCTGTGCAAGGAAGGACCTCTTCTGGTTCATTTGCAGCCTTCACAGACACATTCAAGACTGTTAATTCTTGTTGTATTTTCACATTCATACTGTTAAGTTCAGTTGAAGGGTCCTAGATTTTCCTAACAAGGGCAAACCAAGATGTGCAATCAGTTTCCAACTTTATCAAATTCATGCATAGTCTCATTTTACTCAAATCTTTCACTTTCTTTCTGGGTGGATATATAAGAAGAAGGGGATGAAGATATTTATAACACTTACTGGGAAAAAAAATCCTATTATCTTTTAAAGTTTTTTTACTGAAGGAAACTTCACATTTCCAGCTGAGGAGTCAGGCTTTCAAGAAGGACCTAAATACAAGTATTTTAGCACTGGTGGCTGGCCACCTACTTTCACGCAGATCTGCTTGGGTGCAAAGACCACAATGCAAAAGCTTCCTGGTCATTCCCCATTAAACAAGGCAGATGTTGATGTGGCCCATCAGCTCTTCCACATATCATCTCTTCTACAGAACCACAGACTGCAGCATTGGGCCTGCTCCAGACACAATCACACGTGTTGAAAAGAAGGGAACATAAGAACATATGAAAAAGTCACATTTAAATGTGGCAAAGTAATCAAAGGTGCATTTTAGACACTTAAGAAGCCCAAGAAGTTTGTTCAGGGTACTAGCATATTATGTAAAGCCCAGAAACATTACAGTACATACACTCGGAAGGCTCCAGACTATCCAGGGATGTAGACTGAAGTAAGTAGATGCAAACAGATCAGGCCTACAGTCTTAAATGCCCGAAAGGCTACAATCTAAGGAATTTCCTTTATCATCTGCCGCTCTTTGCCTGAAGCAAAAACAGGAACGTGTTGGTTAGACTTCATTAACTGAAAAACACCTGAATATTCAACGCATAGCACCTCAGTCATCTTCAACTCCGCACTAAACAGTCCAGCAGATTGCCTTTGCTATCACTTTTCTTGTCCAAAACCTGGAGATTCCAGTTAAGTATCCAAAAATATCTGTCAGGGTACAGTTATACCTCCCTTATTGATTCCAGCAGCTACAGTGAGAAACCCTAGGTGAACCCAGCACTACAGCAAATCCCAAGTGCAGATGAAATAAGCTGCAATGACACAAACACAAGACACAGAGCAAGCTGTCTGTGCAGATTTACTCGTCTATGCTTGGGGTTTGCTGTTTACCTTAGGGTGAAGTCCCAGCGAAGGCAGAGCCAGCGTCACTCTTCCCTTACTCCACTTCCCAGGTTACTCAGCATACATGTCTCAGTACACCGGACTCAAACATCTGTAATCCCTAACACACTTGTCTGTACGGTTGCTTCTAGCTCCAAGCAACCGTCACTAAAGCAAGGTTATTAACGCATGTAGCCCATTTGTGAACGTGCACTCTGCAAAATGCTTCAAATACATCATCACTTGTTCACTTCCAGCAAAGTAAGCAGAACCATGCGAACTTGGTCATGCAAGCACACATGGAGGGACAGGAAGAATATTAAGAAAATGCTCCTAATTCAGTCCTTAGGGTCTGATGGGGAGACATGTCCCAGTAAATAGCATTTGGACTTCAAAGCAGAGAAGCAAAGAGAGCCCCAACTTTAACAGCATTAACTTCAGTAAGCTTTGGTAGAGAAGCATGGCAAAAGACACTGGAGACATTTAAAATATCACCTAATGAGACCAATCAAAGCTTAATCGTGACTTGATCAAAATCACTCATAATCATGAAAACTGTAAAGCTTGTTACTAGAGTGGTGGAGGTCTGGGATTTCCCCTTGACGACAGTACCAGCAGAAACTGCTAAGAAGCACTTCATGACGAAGCTAATTGAAAGAAAAAACGCTTTCCAATGATATAGGAGGGATGTTCAGATGGGGAAAATTACTGCTTACAGTCTTCATACATAAGGGGCTATTTTGAGTGGCATTATCAGTTCCCTCTCTTTCTCCCACACACAGCAATTGTCCTCACAATGAGCGGCGCTGCCAAAGTTCACAAGGCAGATCCAAACAAACTTGGTGTTCGTTACCTGAAAAGCTCGTCAGTCCAGCAGATAGGTCTCTCCCCTCCTGGTGCTCTTTCACAGTTGGATGAAGACGATCCAAACCCGACGTCACCAGAACGGGCAGAGCTGCTCCCAGCCATACATTCCTGCCCTGTGCCAGCAGTCATGCTCGCACGGCCACCTGGCCGGACAGAGCCACGAGCTGATGCGACGTTGAAAATTAACCCTGAAAAATAAGGTTGCTGGCGAACTGAAAACAGATCCTGCTCACTGCACAGCTGCCCGTCAGTCAGTGCTGGCCCAGGGAAACGAGCAGAAACAGGTAGCCAGACAAAGGGCAGCAGTGGCCATCTCTGAGGTGGCACAGACTTAGATGAACTTAACCTGTCACCTAACTACACCCTGAAATCAATCCCCGCATTGCTTGTGAGGCCCCGTCTCCCAGGCATGTCAGTTTGTTATGTCCTTCACATCAAAACATGTGATTTCAGAACAGCTAGGGGCAGCAACGCAGGAAAGTGGGGGACAGAACTCCATCTTCCCTCCGACTATCCCCTCCAGTCCTGTCCAATCTCCTCTACTCTATGCCCCACCTATACATTGCAACGATACTTAAAATTCCCTGGATCCCTATAGATTAGCACTTGAAATCTACCACCGTTATAAAATTTCTCAGACTACACCAAAGCACAAATGCTCCTTTTCTCTGGAGGACATTTCTCTCAGGACCACGTTCAGTAGAATGAATCAAAGTCTTCCTTGCTCTTTCACAGTCTGCCTTCTCTGGTTTACCTGGTTTGATGTAACTGGGACATTCAGCACAAGTTACACAAAGAAAAGTACGTACTATTAATGTCAGGAGATGACAAATGAAATGTGAAAAATTATTATCTGAGTTGAGTTTACTATCAAAAGACTATTGGTTGGTCAGCAACTCATTAACTAATAATTACTGTCTTTGACCCCAAAATCTCTTGAGGTTCTGCTGAAGACCAGAGGTCCCTTTCAGTTAGCAAACAAGTTTTTTTAAACTTACAGGTACAGACAGAAGACAAAAAGCAGAATTTGGAAGAAAACTGTAGTTCAAACCATAAACACTTCAACCACTTGGCTTCATCACAGCATGTAGCAAGTTGATCACAGCGAACTCCCACAGAATCTCACACCGGAGATGCAACTACAACATACACAAAATGAGCGACATTCACTGTGGGACTTCTAAACCACAGATTATCTATAAAACTGTTTCCTTCAAAGGTCTTTCTCAGTGCTCAGGGGACAATCCTGGAAGTGAGTTACATGGGGCAAAGTTCACTCCAAGGGAGGGAAGGTCTAAGAACTACACACTATAGGAATACAGGCACTTTGTAAGCCAGTTAAGTCCCATGTAAGCATCATTTTGGAGTCCTGATGATAATAAGCATTGCGTTGGTCTTTCTGTGAATGCAATAGATAGAGAAGATGCTAATTAAGTTTAAGTTTATATTTTTATCACACTTCAGGGCTGTAAGATCTCCACATAACGAGGTCCACAGGATATGCATAACAGACAAGTCAAACAAAAAGCTGGAGAAATATTATACTTTCCAATTTCTGGAAATAAATATAATCAGAGAACAATTATGAAAGTTTGAGCTATTTTTTCCCTTTAAAAATAGCACAAAGCAGGAGCTGATGAGTGAGTTGTAGAAAGGAATGATTCAGGCTATAACATGCCTCAGAGGAGGTAAACCTGAATTTAAAAGAGTTTCACAAAAAATAAAAGGCTTGAAGTTGCCAGAAACCAGTAAGGGAGGTTTCGCCTCTTATTTGATTACTGGCACGAAAGTCACTAAATCCCAACTCCCTGATGAATCACTGAGAGTGGGTTAACATAAGCCACCACTCTACATCTTTTATTTCTTCACAGTTATGTATTATGGTCCAACAAACAAAATTTTCCTTGAGTCATCAAGTAGTCAACTATCAGCATTAGTTTTATCTTCATTTGCTGAAAAGCATTAAGGAAGAGCCACTGTCACTTAAGCCAAACAACTTAGTTGGTTTTTGCTAAAGTAGACAAGAAATCTAACTCGTTCTAGCAAAGGAAAACAGAGATATCATACAACATGCCTGCTTGTGGTAAAAGAAAAATCAATACCTCATTTCTCACAGCTTCCAGGAAAGCGGTAAGTCATCAATACATCTGAATATCAGAGTCTGAATCTGAAGGGATCTATCTCCCTGATGGTAAGATTTTAGCCATTTATTACCACAGCTTGTAATCTATGCCATCCATAGCGGTACATAGTGGACCAATAGCATCTATACAGATTTAGTTCTACAGAGGATTTTTGATAGCTGCCAACATCCCATATGGCAATATCATTTCCAAACAACTAAATCCTAGACAGAAACTATCACTAAACCCTTGCTGAGAGGGAGAAAAGCCATTAAACATACATCAAACCAGCTGCCATGCAAACCTAAAATACAATAAAAAAATGTATAAATAGATTTATAGAAAATGTCAGTGGGGAAAAGCAAAAACAAAAATCCAAACACACAACCAAAACCCAACAGCTCAAGGCTAATAGCGACCACAGTTTTTCAAAGTACATTCACATGCAATAAACAACAGCCTTCACAACTGACAGTATCTGCTCCTTGGCCTTTCACAGTTTAAAATGAAAGCAGGTCCTTCAGAGTGAACCAAGGAAAAGAGAGCAGAAACTTCTCATAAAAGGTATAAACCAGTCTGCAGCTAACACACTGTTAATCACTACTACACTTACGCAGGAAAAGTGAAAAACTAGCCGTTTTGATCCTGATACACTGACTACACTGGGGCCTTTTTTACCAGCGTACAATTTGACACAAGAAGTATGCAACCGATCTGGGACCCAGTGCTTGAAGGTGGAGATGCACCTTCATCTTCATGCAAGATGCATGTCGATGGGAATCAGGTGTGTTCCGCATCTTTCAGGATTGGGAGCCAACTGCAGTCATAGAATCGTAGAATGGTTTGGGTTGGAAGGGACCTTAAAGATCATCTGGTTCCAACCACCCTGCGATGGGTAGGGACATCTTCCATTAGACCAGGTTGCTCAGAGCTCTATCCAACCTGGCCTTGAACACTTCCAGGGAGGGGGCATCCACAGCTTCTCTGGGCAGCCTGTTCCAGTGTTTCACCACCTTCATGGTGAAGAATTTCTTCATAATATCTAATCTAAATCTGCCCTCTTTTAGTTTACAGCCATCCCCCCTTGTCCTATCACTACACACCCTTGTGAAACATCCCTTTCCATCCTTCCTGTAGGCCATTTCTCCTTTTGTCATTACTCTGTGGGTGCTTTGTCAGAACTCAGCCCTAGTAAGAAACATGTTCTTTCTCACAGATGATCAGTTCTTTGCAGATATTACCGTCTTTGCATTAGCCTATTCCACCACTGCTCATGGGAAGTAAGGGCTCTTTTCAGAAGAGCTGTAAGTGAGGGAGGTTGTGGAGTCTCCCTCCTCGAAGATGTTCAAAAGTTGTCTGGACATGGCCCTGGGCAATTGGCTCCAGGTGGCCCTTCCTGAGCAGAGGGGTTGGACTAGATGTCCTCCAGAGGTCCATTCCAATCTCAACCATGCTGTTATTACACGATGTGCAACCCCCTCTCAGGCACCTGTAGAGGGATCTGTAGTTCTGAGTTCTAGAGGCAGGCTCCTGGTACAGAGTTAGCTTCAGAACAGCAGTCAGAACATTTGAGGGACCCACCTAAGGTACACAAAAAGGAAATTCTGTGTTCAGCCCCAGTCTTTCCCAGGGCTTAAATACATGTATCAGTTTGGGATTCACAGGTTTTCTAGACCACACCAGATTATTTCCAAAGCAGAGCAGAAGCCATTTCAGACCTCACCTGTGAGCAGCGACAGCCTCCAATCTTTGTACAGTAACATCACTCTTTGAGCATCTTGGCTGTGCTGTAGACAAGACTTCCACACACTTGTCAGCTAGAGAGGATTCAAATCCACACACCTCTGTTTCTAAAGCTACTGGAATTTTGCAGTTATTTAGGGGAAGGAAGACTTTCAGCCTGCCAGAAGCCATATTGTTGGGCCAGAGTTGTGCTCTTTCTCATGGGTGAAAGACTAGCAACTTATTTGTGTAGATGGGAAGAGCTGTTCTCACTTCAGCATCATTAGACCATGGTGTTGAGAAGGAAATGGATGTCTGGTTTATGTCAGGTCTCTCATTTCACATGGATAAATGTCATAACTATCAACCAACCCCAGAGACTTGAGGACAGAAGACCACACAAATTAGAAAACACAAGAATGAGAACAGATTATTAAACAAGCAATAGTAATACAAGATAATATGAATTATGTAATACCTGATAGTTTATTAACTCACTTTCTTTGGGATTCTGCAGGGATAAATCATGAGGAAAAATACAATAGACAAGACCATTAGTGCCACTTGTGTGCCAAAAGTTTGAACAATTGAACAAGATTTGTCATGCCTTTGGAGAAACAAGTATTTCTGCATGTCACTGTTCAAATTCACCAACTGAAACACGCAAACCTACCAAAAAGAGGTATCTAGAGTACCGGATATTAAATAATTGCATATTTTTTCAGTTTATAAACTCTACATTTAAAATTCATCTAAACATAAGCAGAATACAATCTCCTTAATGTATCAAATCCTAAGTTTGTCACTAATAATGAACAGTATAAATTCAATCTTGACTCCATAAAACATTCTTTCTCTTTTTCTTAGCAATGGCCATAAAGAAATATCATGCTAATAACGGTAGCAAGATTTATATTCGAGGACGGTCATACAAAGATGCTGCTCTAGAAGCAATTGTAACATTTACGAAAGGCACCCATAGATTTTTGTTTCCAGACAGGAAGATTATGACTATACAGCCTGAGCTGCTATGAAGCACCAATGACAGACAAAACAATTTCTGCATCAAAGCCCATAAATTCCTGCTCAGATACGTCCTCACTTTCAAAGGGCTGTCTTGATTTACACTTTTTATATCACATCACTACACTCTTGTGTGGCACAATGGTTATTAGTCCTTTCTGTTAAATATGTACCCCACGTGCATAAACAGCGTGCCTGTGTGTACACGTATGCGGATTATGAAAATGTCTATAAATTAAGAAATCTTACATCTTCAAGGAGAATCAATTGGGCTTACGCTGAAAGCCTATTTGAAGACAACTCCTCTTCTTTCCACCCAAATCAACAAATCAAACCCAAACTTTTTGTTACCTGATTGCAAAGGCTTTAATATCTGGGCCAACATCCTGACTTCAACTACTTCATAAAAGCTGGATCACATCTTCAGAACGTGGGCCCCGCCCAGGTCCTGCATAAATATGTCTCCATTAGGGCACTGTACCCCTTAAATCAGCATTTTCATTGTCATTAAGATATCTGTGGGTCCTAATTCCTTAAAAGACAAAAAAAGATTTATTTCGTAGAAATGCAACTGCAGAATCAGTCTTTCCTTCACTATGGCAGGAACTTACACTGAAACCAGCAGTAATCTTGCCACAAGCGGACTACGTGTAGACTTAGGGCCCTCTCTAAGTAACAACCTTTGGGTTGGACCATGGGCTGCATTTAAACTCCAGGCTCTCCAGAACTTAAGGTGAGATCAGTCTTCACGTACGGAAGTGGTAGGTTAGCCTTGACTAACAGGAAAACCCTCACCCAGCTGCTCGTTTGCTCCCTGCCCCCACAACAGGACCTATTAACAGGGGAGTAAGACAAAAAGACAAACATTGAAACAACTCCCTTCCTCCCCCTTTCCCACCTCAGCCTCCTTTCCTCCCTCCTGCCTCCTTTATCCACCCCAAGTGTCATGGGGGTAGATGAGGATGGGGGATTATGGGCAGTACATAGTAGTTGCTCTTGGCCTCTCCTTCCTCCTCACACCTTTCCTCTGCTCTGGAGCGGGCTCTCCATGGGTTGCAGTTCCTCTCAGGGAAGCCTATTCCACCATGGGCTCTCCACAGGCTGTGGTGAATATTTGCTCCGGCACCTGGAGCACCTCCTCCTCCAACCTTGGTGTTTTCTCTGTTGTTTCTCACTCTTTTTCTCCCCTCCTTCTCTGCTTGTTCAGCATTTTCTGACCTTTCTTGAATAAGTTTTTCCAGAGGCACCACCAGCTTGGCTGATGGGCTCATCTGTGTCCTGCCATGGGTCCATCAGAGCCAGCTGTGCCCAGCACAGGGCAGCCCCTGGCCCCTTCTCACAGAGGCCACCCCTGCAGCCAACACCTTGCCAGGGTCACCCAATACAACAGGAGGCACACCAGCACACTGAGGTGTCCCAAAAGGCACAGGTCACATCTGCACAGAGTGGTCCCACCCAGCATGAAGAAGCCACAGAGCAGCAGAGCCAGCAGCACCCTCGCAGCAGCACTGGGTGGAGGGAGGCAGCACCACACTACCATTTTCTGCATCAGCTGCCTGTAAACACCTGCTTTTGGATGTTTTGGTAGACACCAGTTTGAGCATCTGCTTCTGAAATCTGCCACTTGTGAGGCACTGGAAACACAAGCAGAGCATGAGAGTTTACTACATGAAGCCTTCTAAGAAAGAAATGAGTGAGAACAAAGATATCAGATTTGCTGTTACTTGGAGAGAACATCCTTGCTGGTTTCAAAAACCTGCCACATAACTCAGAGAAATCCAGCCTGCGCAGACAGCAGAAACACAGAAATTTTGCTGGTGAACCTGTAGTGTCAGGAAAGAGAGGAAATATTTAAGAAAAAACAAAAAAGCATCTTAATAGAGTTTTAATAAAGCCTTTGCAAACTTCTTGGCACTTCAGTAGAGAACATGCAAGGATTTCATTTTAATGCACTTTAATGGCTTTGAAGTGATACAGGGTGGAGCCACCAGGAATGCCTGTCCCCACACTGAAAACAGATGCCTAATTGTGCAAACTACATTTATCATCAATACCTGGAATAAATCCCCTTTCAGGGTCATCTGTCATAAGGAACACTGGGCCCTCTTGCTGCTTTTGAAGGCTTCAGTGATTCATCAGGTGAAGTCTGGTAAATGTTACAGCTATATACAGCATCTAGTTGATGGGAAACCCTCTCATATTGAGATGATCATGTATTCTGCATCACAGCAAAAGAAAAATCTCCAAAACTGAGGAACAAGTTTGAGACGGAAGAGACTGATGGAAGAACTGGTCTATCTGAGAATTAGACAACACATTTATTACAGAATTTTCTTAGTCACATGAAAATACCACATAAGTAGCTTAAGTTCACCCTGGTTTTCAGTATTATGCAACATTTGGAGACATTTCAGACAGCAAACTTGTAGGATGAAATAAAAAGGAAGAATTATTGGTCTAGTATTGAATCATTAAAATGATTATTCTGTTCACTTTGAGCACCTTTGTAGGACTGGAGCAAAAATCTGGCCACAAAATTCTGCACTTCTGAAGACTGGGCAATTTTCAGAAGTATGAAAATACTCAGGAAAAAATAATCTGTTCAGTTGTCCACAGGCAAACTAGAGTTTAGATTTGGTAATCTTAGAACAAGCAAACAAAACCCCTGAAAAACCCAAACAAAACAGGCCCTCTTCATTTCTTAACTGTAGTTACTTTCTCTCAAGAAAATCCAAATGAAGTATTATTGCACCAGTTGCCCAAAGGCATTATTCATTGCTCTGCCCTACTTTTTATTCCCCCCCCCCCTTTAAGTAACGCCCCCAGGTTTTTCTTTATTCTCGTCATGGGTTTATTTAGCAGTGGCCTTGCTACAGCAAATTCAAACAGCGCTCCTGTTTCTCAGTCAAAACTGAGAAGGTATCTAACCACTCTAAGCTCAAGGAAAACTGTAAATAACCAGTGTTGGTGATGTTCTGGAGAGCACCCAAGTGGCAGGTGATCTAAATCTCATCACACGGAATACAACCTTTCCAGCCCTCCTCAGTGCAACTCCAGACTGATCAGTGTTCACAGAAACACACACCTCTTCTTCCAGGGCTGTGCAGCCTGATGGGAACCAAAGACACCCAACACTTGGATCACCAGCTTGTATCAGCACTGAATCCCAAGATATAATTTCAAGGATAAACACACAGAACCACAACGTTTGCTTCTAAATATATTTCCTTTACTATCTGGCTGGAAGTTACAGTGTTTGTACTTTCTTTCTTCATTTTTAAATCATCAGCAGTATAAGCAGGCAGCTTCACAGCTTTGGGCTCAGCAAGAACAAGGTGAGCACTGGATACAACTTCAGGATCTCTCTGGCCTTCATTTAATCCTCAATATTTGGCATCCAAAGTTAAACAACATTTCTGAGCTTAGGCCCTGGAGAGAAGGCACCAAGAGCAAGATAAAACAAGCTGAAGGTTTCATCAGCACAAAGCCAGCGGTGGGTGAAGGTGGGTTTTATAGCAGTGTGCTGTTTTCTTCTAAACATCTGCTAAGACTGAGGGCACTGACTGAATAGCACTGGGTTTGAACGGCTGCTCTGACTACAGCAATTAGTCCTACAGTTGCTGCATGCAGGTGTTTAATTATCAAAGTCCCACCAGCTACATGGTTTAATTGGATTAGCTTCTTCCTTTTGTGGCCTTTCACTGATGTGTGTTCAGACTTGATGGGTATGGTACCCTTGAGAGATCTTTGATCTTCAGGGTTTATTTCAGCCATCCAAAGCAGGCGGGGTGAAACGCAAGCAGTCGTGGGCATGCAGGCGCCCCAGGCTGCGCACCCCGATGCCAGCGAACTGACTGTGCCAACGGAGGCTGCTCACTAAGTCACGGCGGGGGAGACAGGGATCCCCCTTAACTCCTGTCTCCCGGGACACACATCACCTTTAACCAGCACACCAAGATCGGGAATACAATTTTCCCTCATTCAGGACAGCACCTAAACCATGGGCACTCTGTCAAAGCCATTTTAAAATGTCAGGGTTTATTTCACACACAGTCAAAACCTCCAGAAGGACAAACTACACCAAAAAGATCTTTGCTAGTTCCCATAAAACAAGCTTTAACATAGAATCCTCTGTTTTACTGCTTTAAACAGTCTCTTCAGTGTCTTTAAAAATCTTAGAGCTCCTTTCTAAACAACCATTTGTAGTCAGCGTCACATTTCTTTGCGGGAAGCACAAAATTCCTGTTTCAATGTTGTAAACAAAACAATCTTCATGCTGACACTCACAACTAAGTGGTTAAAGACTGGCACACCACCTTCACTTCCACAGCAAAAATAACCAATTGCTTGCGTGGGTTGTTGCTCTCTCCTGAGCAGGGCAGGTGATTTGAAAGCAACAGAGCATAGATTGGGGCCCATGGAATAAGAAACATTCTTAAACACTTCTGCAAATGAAATCCGGTGTTCACCAGCATCTGTGACCACTCTTTATTTGCTCACCTCTCCTTCCTTCCTTTCTATGAACGGTGCCAGTGACCACAGCTGAACTTCTAAGAGCCTTCCTCGGGGATTTAGACCCAAGACCAGCAGGGATACCCTTCCCTGAAGACATTCACATCACAAGTTCCAGCACTAAACCCACCATGTCCATCAGAAGAAAAACACATTTTATAGAGACATTTAGCCCTACTTTAAATGATGGCAAATCCATCACATCCAACAATAAGTTGTCTTAATTACCTTCACTGTTAATCTCGTGCACCACAAACACACACACTCCCAAAAATCTATTGGAAGAGATGGCACCTCGCCATGATGTTATCCGCTGACCCAGCCTCCTCGCTGCTACAGGCTGAACACTAATCTTCAGACCCAGTGCTCTCCTCCTGCTGCACAGATTTGGCAAACTTGAGCACCAGCATGGGAAGAAGCATTAAAGCTCTTTCACAGTTTACAAGCTGCCCGTACAGGTATTCCTGCACTCCTGAGCGAAGGCAACAGATCAGATGGAAAAGCCCCATGGATCAGATCTACTTCACAGATACTCCTGCTAAGATCCTTAAACAAGAGATAATAAAGTGGCCATCTTGCTGCTGGAAGTGCCACTGGTGTGATCATTCCCACAGGGGAAACACCATGAGGAGCAAGATGCCCCCTGAGCACATCAGACACTCTGATGCTCAGCTTGCCATTCCCCACCTTTAAAAGCATTTAGAGCAAAGTTAGGAACCCCTCTCATCGTGTGCACAAGAAGATCGGAGACACTTTTATCAAAGGAAGGCTGACAACCAAGACCAGCTCTTTATCTAAAAAGATGTGATTTAATCAAATGGGAATTAATCCAGGGTAGCCTTACAAACTGAGCTACAGAGAAGGCCAGGCCTGACGACTTGGCACCTCTGTGACCAGCATGAATTTGGACACAGAGCTCTGAGTATCTGAAAGCCATGACGGATGGACATATAACCCATACCCCATCCCACTGCTGGCAGCTTCAGGGTGCTCTGGGGGGCCAGGGACAGAAGGCTCTTCTCCTGGCTGCCATGGTTTGGCGCTCAGAGACCTCGGGTTAAGGAAAGCTGGGATGCAGGTCTCTTCTCAACAGCCATGACATTGTATCCAAAAGCTGTTCATTCAAAACCTACCCTAACCATAAAATAAAACAAAAACCACAACGTGTGTGTATAATGCTGGCTTTACAAAACTGCAGCAGAAGCACTGAAGGCTGCAGCTTTTGTTTTACTCCTAGCAAAACAGGAACACCATCTGGTGCTAGAAAGGGTAGAGTACACAGGCACGACTACTCCCATGAGACTGAAGCATGTGCTGCCACAGGTTTGCTCCATCCTCACCACCCAAACTTGTGGGCATACACAAGACACATATGAAATGCCCATGTAGAAGCGTCAGGATTAAATATGCGGAGCGCGCAAGAGCAGTGCTGGGTCTACAGCCTGGACCAGCCCCGAAGCTACTTCATGTCTCCTCTTCTTTCAACCCCAGCCTTCAGCCACAGAGGGATGCCTGGGCAGTCCATCACCAGAGGAGCCATGCTTGCAGAGGCCCAAAATGAGAGGCCCTTACACCACCCCCGTACCCAAAGAGCATATGCTGTCTACGGACAGGACTAAGAAGAATGGTATCTGACACACTTTGCCTGAAAATTGCTTTCCGTTGCAATAAGCTGAACCACCCCAAGAGATTTGCTGATGGAGCGCAGTGGGAAATCTGAGCTGTCAAAGGGCTGAGCAAGCCTCACCTGGACAACCTCTAATCCATGTATCCGGTCACTTCCTTAACGTAAGGATTTTACGTGACCTCTGTCTCTCCCAATGAAAGCTACATCTCTATCCACAAAGCAGGACCCTTGTTTTCATTCATCAAGATTTCAGAAACAAAAATACAGGTCTGGGCTATTATCCTTGGAGAAAAAGCAACAGCAAAACTGGAATGCATTAGCCATAAATGAGGCAATTAAGTCTAACCTTTGTTAACCTGGCAGGTCAATGGTACAAACAGTATGCCGGGAGTTATTTGGGTCCTATAGATGCCCTTTAAAAAGCCAGTTATCTGGGAATGAGTGACTCTGTCAGATGACAATACAGCAGTCCTTCAGAAAGTGCTGGGAGGGCGGTGGGGGGGGTCTCTCCGCCTGGGCCACATGCAGCTTTCCAGTATAATTGAACAGCTCTCACTGTTCAGAGGAAGCCAAAGGTTTCTTTCAGCGGAAGGTCTCTGGAATTAATTACACTGCCTCTTACCAGGGAACAGTAGGGCATGTTTGCTTGGACGCTATGTCAACACACGAGTAGGTTTTTCAGAGATATGAAAAAAAGTGCAAAAGCAAAACAAAAAAGAGAGGGGACACAGCAAGCTGTATTAGAGTGCCAAGTCTTTCAAAAATGCCAGAATGAGATGAAACACAAATAACTGAGCTTGAGTTACTAAAAAAAAAGAAAGCACTAAAATGGCTGTCAGGGCACATACACAGACCACGGTTACAAAGCAGGTAGGACAGGCATGCCCATCCTTGGGCTGCTGTGGAGGTGGAAAGGAGGGCCTGGATTTCAGTTTGTCTTTCAAAACTAAAATACTCATCCCCATGCTATTTCAGAAAGAGCTGGTGCATCAATGCTACCCCAGGGGTTTCTCCAGGTGACACAGCTGGCCTCACAGTAGGTGTCTTAATCAAGGGACGGGATTCCAGGTCTCACTATAGATTTGGACTCAATTACTTCGCCTCAGCACTGATTATTTTTTTTAAGTCCATGAAACAAATTAAACCCAGGGAAGTGTTACGAATGATGGTTCAGCTACAGCCCTGACCCCAAATCACACTGTCCCTTTCAGACTCCACAAGAGAGAACCAGAAAACATGAAACAAAGGCAAAGCAGGACATTTATTCGCCATTTTGTATCCTATCTACTGCCCTCTCCTCTCTCTGCTGTCCCACTTGCTCCTGTCTTGCCCCACTGCCTTGAGCATCCATCTCATTTGTCCTTCAGTTTCAGTTTCCAGCATCCTTAAGCAGCAGAGGCTGTAAAAGGGCATGAGAGACCATGCTCATGAAATGCATCAAAAACCAAACCAGAAAATTAAACATCCTGCAGCCCCTCCCAGAAGGAAGCAAAACCATGGAGATGAGCCAAAGCCTCGCAGAGAGCTTTTCAAAGCTCAGGCTTCAGGGTGGCCTGGCCAAACGCTCTGGAAGGCAGATCTTGTGGTACTACATCTGTGAATTAAGCTAAGCCCTGGGGCCCACCCAGGCAAGCACTATTTTCGTTGAACTGATGAGGCTGCTCACAGTCACAAGCACTACAGTCCTTCGCACTGCGGCTGGCCACCCTACTGCACCTTCCCAGCTCCTAAGGGTGAGCAGTCTATAGACCGCGGTCTCCCTCGGGGTATTCACCCCTGCTGCTCCGATTACCTCACTGTAATTCATGAAAATCAGCACCGTGTTTAACCATTGCAACACAAAAGGGATCTGCAAATTAGCAGTGTAGATACCACTGGCAGGACATGGGCGACTTTAACGCAACACGCGAACATTGCAGGAACAGCCCCTTGCCTTCTGCATGCGTGCACGGCCAGGAACGCGCTGCTGCCAATGTCTGCGCCAGCACCGGGGCGCGGGGCAGCCGGGCCGGAGCGCACATCCATAGGATAGCGTCGCTGCGTGTTACGGGACAGGCTCTGACTATCTGCATCACGCGCTGCTCTCAAGGACTTTGCTTCTCCAGACCACTTCTCTTCTCTTCTTAGTTTGTTGAAGTTCCCAGTGACTGGAAAAGGGGAAACATAACCCCCATTTTCAAAAAGGGTAAAAAAAAAGACCCTGCCTTCGGAACCACCGACCTGCCAGCCTCACCTCTGTGCCTGGCAAGATCATGGAACAGATCCTCCTAGAAGCTATACTAAGGCACATGGAGGCCAGGGAGGTGATTCAAGACAGCCAGCACGGCTTCACCAAGGGCAAGTCCTGCCCAACCAACCTTGTGGCTTTGTATGATGGCATGACTGCATCAGCGAACAAGGGAACAGCTAGGCATGTGATCTATCCAGACTTCTGCAAAGCCTTTGACACAGTCCCTCACATCCTTCTCTCTAAATTGAAAAAATATGGATTTGATGGGTGGACTGTTCAGTAGATAAGGAACTGGTTGGAAGGTCGCAGCCAGAGGGTAGTGGTCAATGGCTCAATGTCCAGATGGATGCCAGTGACAAGTGGTGCCCCTCAGGGGTCCCTATTGGTACCATTACTATTTAATATCTTCATCAATGGCATAGACAGCAGGATTGAGTGCATCCTCAGCAAGTTTGCAAATGACACCAAACTGAGTGGTGCAGTTGACACACCAGAAGGACGGGATGCCATCCAGAGGGACCTGGACAAGCTTCAGAAGTGGGCCTGTGTGAACCTCATGAGGTTCAACAAGGCCAAGTGAAAGGTCCTGCACATGGGTCAGGGCAACCCCCAGCATCAATACATGCTGGGGGATGAAGGAATTGAGCGCAGCCCTGCTGAGAAGAACTTGGGGGCACTGGCGGATGAAAAGCTGGACATGAGGCAATAATGTGCACTCACAGCCCTGAAAGCCAACCATATCCCAGGCTGCATCAAGAGCAGCATGCCCAGCAGGGCAAGGGAGGTGATTCTGCCCCTCTGCTCTGCTCTGGTGAGAACCCACCTGGAGTCCTGCGTCCAGCTCTGGAGCCCTCAGCACAGGAAAGACATGGACCTGTTGGAGTGGGTCCAGAGGAGGGCCACAAAAATGATCAGAGGGATGGAACACCTCTCCTATGAGGAAAGGCTGAGAGAGTTGGGGCTGTTCAGCCTGGAGAAGAGACGGCTCCGGGGACACCTTATAGAAGCCTTGCAGTACCTGAAGGGGCCAGCAAGAGAGCTGGAGAGAGACTTCTGATATGGGCATGTAGTGATAGGACAAGGGGTAACGGCTTTAGACTGTAAAAGAGTAGAGTTAAATTAGATGCAAAAAAGAAATTCTTTCCTATGAGGGTGGTGAGGCACTAGAACAGATTGCCCAGAGAAGCTGTGGATGCCCCCTCCCTGGCAGTGTTCAAGGCCAGGCTGGATGCGGCTTTGAGCAACCTGGCCTAGTGGAAGGTGTCCCTGACCACAGCAGGGGGGTTGGGCTAGATGACCTCTAAAGGTCCCTTCCAACCCAAATCATTCTATGATGCTATGATTCTCTTTGTCCAGGATGACAAGCTGTTTCACACTGTCTGCAGTGACACACAAGACCCACTGCACGTGAAAAGCCTCTGAAGTGGGAAGAGCATGATGCTGCCTGGGGTTAGGAAATTACGTACAGAAGCAATGTTGCTGGCGTAGGCTCCTGCCCTTGTGTGTACTTGTCTTCGCAGGCCAACAAGAGAGAATATGAACATCCATAAAGCATCAACGGAGAGCAATCGGAAAACATAAGATCATAAAACAGCAAAGTACTGCAAAATCATTATATGCTTAACTTTGACACACAGACTGTATGACTCCAGCTTCAGAAAACAAAACACAGCTATCACAGCCCCCAGTGAAAGCAAAACAAGCAGCAAAACCAACCACATCCATCAGCTCTCTAACTATCCCATACAGCCCTGCCGCCTAAACCCTGTAATAAACATGTATTAGTTTCTCACCCCAAATTCAGATGTACAACAGCAGACTATTTTCTCCCAGGAGACCTTTACAGCACGCTTCACTCACCCCCCAACAGCTACCGGTCTGTAACAGCAGCTGCTCTGTGTGCCAGCCTGTCACACGGGTGAGCTGAACAAAAAGCATCTCCTGGGGTTTTGCACACGTAATCAGATGGGATCTCTTAATGGAAGTAAATTTACAAATTTTATATTTATTATAGCTCTCCATACAAGCAACTGAAGTGCATGGACCATTAGTTAAGCTGCTTTTTTCATTGATTACTCTGTGTCACCAGAATTCCCTACGGTGATCTGACAGCACATTGCCCTGTGTTTAATGGCAGTAACGGTAGGTGTACCTGATCTGACAACCAGAGCTTTACAGCTTCTTTTCTAAGAAAAAATATCTCCCGAAAAAGTGACCCTGCGGTCCTTTCAGTGAATCGTAAGACAAAGAGCAGACTAAGCTCTTCTCAGCAACACCAGCCTCCTCTGTTATTAACTTCCCACTCAGTCCACTTAATGCATGCCCCACTGACACTGGACCTAGCAGCTTGTTTCTTACAAGTGCATAAACAAAGTCCTACCAATTCATCTGTGTTCCCATTACTATTTTTTTTCCATTTCATTTACTGCTTAGGTTTGTTTTGTTCCCCCATTTATGTCATCACGGCGGTAGTTTTCATACACCTCAAGCCACCTCCTGTTCAATTATCACCAAGGTCTCGATGCTGCTACCGGCTCAGCATTGACTCAGCCCTGCCGAGACAGCCCAGGACTGGGTCTGCTCACACTGCGGCCTGGACGTGTGCTGCCGTTGACTTCTAATGGGAAAAGCATTTGTACAGAGGATAAAGAAACTACGATCTCTGCTTAGCGCTTTTGAAATCAATAAGAGCTCTCGCTCAGATCTGACCTTTAATCAAGCAACACAGGACAACAACAAAAAAAAAAAACCCAGAGCACTAAGATTACTAACAAGCAGTACTAGTAAATCTCAAAAGATTAAGAGACACTCTTCGGAAAACAACAGAAAATGTGGAGGGTAGACAGAACCTAAGTATTTGGCATCGCTGTAACACTGTGCTCAAGCTCAGCAGAGCAGACTTTTTTCTTTGCAGATGACATGTTCCTAAGTCAGCTCCTTCTGCCATTTAAGCTTTACCCACTTCAAGGAGTGGGCTGAAGCTGGAAACCCGAGGTGAAAGGAAGAAGACTCATGGGTTTTCCTTGGAGAATAAAAATTATGTTTGATTCTACCTCAAATTAGTCACTTCTTCAGCACCTGGGAACAACTCCTGTCCTCCTGAAGTCATGCCAAGGGTTTACTGACAAGCACCAGAAAGATGGCATTCACAGTGCTGTCTTCACACACATGCCTTCTAGTCTGAGATTTCTCCTCTTCCCTCCATTCTCCATACAGTTCAGCTTCACTTCATGCGGCAAAAGTGACCACTACAGTTTAGACACACCGGTGGTCTTGTGGTTGCACAACAGTGTCCAGCCACAGTTCTTGCTAGATACTGTACAGAGGTAAGCTTGATCTCTGCCTCTTCCAAAGACTAACTTTTCAGCCTTCATACCACTGCTTCCTGAAATGGACCTTCACCCACAGTGCATGCCTCTTCTCCTATTTCTGTGGGCTTCATGTGATGTTCAGGACCTTGCAGACCCTCAGCATCCTCTCTCTCTGCTGATTCCACCCATGCACGACCAGCACCTGCTGCCCCCTCTTTCAGAGTTTGGAGAAGTCATCCTGCTCACTGACATTTCTTTAGCACCACTGTCCATCCAAACGTATCTCATGTTTCACCATCTGAATTCCCTCAAAACATCCTCTATGCTGTTTTTTCTTACAGTCTACCACAAACATTTTTCCCCCATTTTGTCCTGTTCCTTAGTCTTGTCTCCACAGACATCCAACTATACTCTGGTTCCAGCCCTTATCAGTCCAAATTGGGGTTTCTTCCCCTCCTTTTAAAGGCTTAAAAATATTTTCTTGTTGATTAATTACATGTTATTCCCAGCCGCTTTTGGCTAAAGACTCAAATAACACGTGAGAATCAGCATATTGTAGTATTGTAGCCTACCCTCTCCTTCCTAGCTTGTTAAAAGGACTTCTCACCACTGCCCTTTCAGCGTGCCAACCCCATTCCCCATGGTAATTAATACTCATTTGTCAAGTACTCGTACTGCTTAAATGCCAGGAGCACCATGCGTGCGGTCAGTGCAAATGAATTCTTCAACCCAACTGCACACAAATATGCCAGAAGGTGCACGGATACTGGTGATAAACGTTCTCACCAGTGAAGAGTTTCAGCCTCTCCCTGGAAATCCCACTGCTGCAGAAGAACCAGTCCCAAGCAGTGCAGAAGTCCAGCACTTCCACCTGGAAGTGTTAAAACACATCACGGCGATGGGTAGCAGGAGGTACCTCAAGTACCGGGAGGCAGAAAACTGCAGCAAAGAGGAACAGCACCAAAAATAGAAACGACTATCTGAAAGACTCTTAACCAAAAGCAACTCTTAATAGCAATCCCTGCAAATCACAATGTTCCTTCAATATCATGTCCATGCTGACAATTAGACTGAAGGGAAATTCTTGATACAACATTTGAGTCTGGAATTGTAACAAAACTCCACATTAGGTCTATGTTAAACCCAGGTTGCCTGCTTTCATACAGAAAAAGAAATCAAGGAATTATTTCTATTAATCTGTTTGGATTGTTCTTGCCTCACAGTGCTGGAGCAGACACTGAACTCCCCGTTTATTTTCACCAACAAAATCAGGTGATTGCCAGTTTGTTTCCACACTCAAACCTGCAACAAAAACAAGGATCTCATACACTCCTTGTATAACCTCTACAAAGCGACTCTTCTTCTTGGAACAAGTTACAGTAATATAGACCTTCTTAGGTGGAGACTCAGCAAATAAAAAAAGCAAGGATTATGATCTCCTTTCCTACTTTATATCCTGGAAAGACAGCCCAAAGGGTTTGTTTTGTTCACTGTAAGACTTCTTTTTGTTCAGCACTTTTGTCAAAAAAATACTGGGATGTCAGAAATGTTCCATCTTTCTCTGAAACAACCCAGAAACACCAGGTAGGAAATCACGTTCTGAAAGTTTTGCATCAACAGCTTTTCTTCCATTTGCCAAGACTTTAATAGAAATCTGCTTACAAACAACCTAGAAAAGAGAACTGTAAATGGTCATAAAACAAAAATTCATGTGGCTTCAGTTCATCAGATTCATTCGCTTATAATACATGATCCTACTAGTACTCTAGTCTTTCATAAAAAATGAGGTAGACAAGATTGCTTTCATATTAGAAAATTAACAGAAGCAAAAATTCTTAATGTCATTCTAATATATCTGAGAAGAGTAACAAAAAGCCCGACTTTTTCCCTTTTGCAGATTATTACATCAGTCACATAGGAGCTGCACCATCATTTCCAAATGCCTTCTCTACAACAGGAAGTTCAATTAATGTAGTTATTAAACCAAATTAATTAAAGTTGCATAATTTCTATACAAATGCACTTGGTTTTTTTCAAGTGAGTCTTAGTTGTTCTCAGTCCTCTTTCTAATTAATTTAAGCAAAATCAATCTCTGAGAGTTGATAGAGCCTGTTGGTAGTTGAAGGATGAATTCCAAGTCATTTAGTTACAGTTAATTTGGAAAAAAGCTTTCTCTACTACACAAAGCCTACCCAAATTGCCATTTGCTCTTACCTGAGAACCGATCGTTTGACTTGATGACAGGGAGGGGTAGGGAGATACATCCTTTCACTCTACAGTATTAAATGACTAATTAAAAGTTTTCCAGGTAACATTCTGAGTGCGGAAAAAAGAGAGACAGACCTCGAGGAAAACATCCTGTTACACAAAATAGCCACAGCTGTTTAGCCAACACTACGAGCTCCCACGACCCACTCCGCACAGGGCCTAACACAAAAAGGTTTGCCGTAGTTTTGACTCATTCTCCTTCTCTTCCCACTCACATCCCACCCCACTACCTTTTCTAAGTGTTTTTCATTTGGTTCTTCCTTTCAACAGTTCGTTCAGGTTCTTCCTGTGTCTCCTACATCCACTCTTTATCCCCTTCAAAACCTCTCTGGTCCTTCTCTCCCTTTGTCTCCTGCCTTCTCCCAGTTCCTTCCCTGTTTTTTCCTCTCCAAGTCCATTCTCAGGCACTTGTAAATGTGACTGCTCAGCAGTCAAGCAGAAAGGGAAAACCCAGGCATCAAGGGAACCTTACTGCTTAGGCCTAACCTGAAATAGACTGTCACGGGAGCAATTAGAATGCAATTTTATGTAATAAGATGATTTATTCATTAGTACAAGACAGGGATAAAAGCTTACAGCTGATGAGAGAAGCAGGTTTGTTACAGCTGTCAGTTCTACCAGCAAAATGTATTAGTCATTTCTTTTTTTTTTTTAAACACCAAAAGCATCCTATAATTACATGTATGTGCCCTTCCTTATAGAAGGAGGATGTGCAGAGAGTTCTTTATTTTTGTAATGAAACAGCAACAATTAAAGTGTCATAAGATGATTGGTCTGTCAGTGAGTTTGATTGACCCACGTCTTACCAAAAAACATATATTTAAAAAAATATGGAATAGTAAGATCTCGGACTCAGAATACCTATCTATTTCTCCATAGTAGGAAGGTTAATAAACATCAGGTACTTCAAGCACACTCTTAGGCAAGAGATCTATACAAAAATTCAGATGGTTTCTTTTCAGGGACAGCTGCATTAACAGGAGTCACCTCTAATTTCTTTCCTGCTTTCAAAGCAATTTCAGCATAGAAGTCTGAGTACAAACATCTAAAGCACTTCTGAAATCAGCTTTCCAACCAACACTGGTAACTCCCAGCAAAGGATCACCATGAATAACACCTGCACCACAGATGGCATGCAGACCAGAATGAGAACCTCAAGGCTTTGGTTCACCATCTCATACACTAGCCACTAAGCCTAAGGCTCTGTAGAAAGTAAAAAGCACTTAGCTTTCTCTCTCGGTGATCATGGCAGGAGAGCACACTTCTCCCTTTGCAGTAGCTCCTATGTAGAATTCACGTTGCATGGGAGCACTCTATGCCTGCCCCATTCCTATCTGCTGGAGAACAATGCGAACACTTGGACCTCAGCAAAACCATACCTGAACACGGACTCAGCACTCAGTGGGACTGAACCGGCAGGAAAAATGGGCAGAAAGGACCCTTGCCCAGTACCAAGTCTCCTGGGTCATTCCACCCTCCCTCTGAAGACTCTGTTCTTCAGAATACAAAATTATGGACTAAGCACCGAAGAAGGATGCTTATCCCAGCAGTGCTGGTGAAGGTTCACTTTAAGCAAGATTCTCAACCTGTAGGTATCAGCCACTGTTCCTGCGATTCACCACTCAGCAGAAGAGTGCAGAGCACGAACACCACCATTTAATTGTTATGAGGGTGTTGGTTTGCTTTTACATTGTCCAACATCAGTAATATTAGCATGTGTGGCCCTGTTAACATTTCAGATAATGACATTAAATCCCTAGGACCCAACCTGCGATAGAAAGGCAGGCAACTGGTGATTTGTGGAATCAGCTCAGGTTTGTAGAAAGACATCATACAGCAAACAGTGAGGCCTTAGACCAAAAAAAATTCTGAAGTGTGACAACAGGAAGGTCGCCTGGGAAGCAAGCAAAACCAAGGAGGACTACGTTCCATCTGTGGATTTCTCAGTGCAAGAAGGCCAAGTTGCTAACCCCATCTTGGATGGGTTTTGGACTGCTTTGATGTCTGCAAGTAAGTCACCAAGAACATAATCTCATCTTCAAAGAAGAGTGTGAAGTCTAACTCAATAAGCACGTGCTGTGCTTGCAAAGAAAGCTGTGATAGGTGGGTCATATTAAAAAAACCCCACCTATAAAGAACTTAAACACCTTCTTAATTCTGTTCAAAACAACTCGGAATACTAAATTCTGTCCTTAAACATGCTTTCTTCATGCTAATTTTGTGAAAGAAAGGTGTCAGAAAAAGCAACCCTGTAAAAATATATACTAATGTCTTTCTGGTGTTACAAATCCCATTCATAGCACTCTGTTCTACAAGGAGACCACATAGAATCACAGAATGTTCGGGGTTGGAAGGGACCTCTGTGGGTCATCTAGTCCAATCCCTCTGCCGAAGCAGGGTCACCTACAGCAGGCTGCACAGGACCTTGTCCAGGCGGGTCTTGAATATCTCCAGAGAAGGAGACTCCACAACCTCCCTGGGAAGCCTGTTCCAGTGCTCCATCACCCTCAGAGGGAAGAAGTTCTTCCTCATGTTCAGATGGAACTTCCTGTGCTTCAGTTTGTGCCCATTGCCCCTTGTCCTGTTGCTGGGCACCACTGAAAAGAGTCTGGCCCCATCCTCCTGACACTCACCCTTCAGATATTTGTAGGCATTTATAAGGTCCCCTCTCAGCCTTCTCTTCTCCAGGCTAAACAAGCCCAACTCCCTCAGCCTCTCCTCATAGGAGAGATGTTCCAGTCCCCTCACCACCCTTGTAGCCCTCTGCTGGACTCTCTCCAGTAGCTCTTCATCTTTCTTGAACTGGGGAGCCCAGAACTGGACACAGCACTCCAGATGGGGCCTCACTACAGCAGAGTAGAGGGAGAAGAGAACCTCCCTCGACCTGTTGGCCACACTCTTCCTAGTGCACCCCAGGATAGCATTAGCATTGGCCTTCTTGGTAACCACCTTTTCATCCTTCGCCAGAAGGAAATAATCCACCACTACAACATACTGACCTTGTGACACTATTCAAGTAGGAGGTACACACAATGGTGGAAGGGGTGTCTGTCTCTATTTAAACTGCAGAATACATAGAAAGAAATAGTGAGGACTAGTCATGAAGCACACAAGACACTTTGTTCTGCACGTCCTGAGAAAGCATCGATTATAGAAGGGAAGGCAGCAGTATAACATGGGAACAGAGCAAAGCCTTGCACAGATCACAGTGAGTGATGCAATGAACAGCCCAGATGGGCTACAGGGAAGAGACACCTCAGAAAAATTCCCACTTTCATTTCAGTTCGGATCTACCTTTCATCATGGCTGACCACACTCATCACTGAGGACAGCACATCCAATGCATTCTCACAGTGCACTGTACTATTCAGAGACGGAACAGCACTCGTTCACATAACTCACTACAGGCTTTGACCTGAAACAGTTCCACTACCCAGAGGTTCACCCAGGTGCATCCTAAAACCTCTTACCAATGGACCGCTGGCATTTGCCTTGCAGCAGCTGTGTCGGGTGTCTTCCACTCTTCCGTGCAGACTCTACATCAGTCTCCCAGTTACAACAAAAACAGTTGCTCCTTCTCAGTAAATCTGTGATGAGATTTTAACTTCAAAATAACAGCAAGTCTGCCCTCAGTTTCAACAGTACAGCTACTTGCTTACACTCTCTAACCAGTTTTAGTCTCTCATTTTTCCTCCTCATTTGCTTGTTTTTAGCTTACAATGACAAGTAAGCTTATCTAAACAGCTAGACACATTTTCTAGTTCCTGCGTTCTCCTCCAAAAACCTCTGTTTGACACTAAGTCTCACAGTGCACTGGCCAGAACAGAATACTACCATCCGTAAGGGATTACACAAGACCCACACACAAACAGACCCACATTCCCCAAACAGTAAATTGCAGTTTTGTACGTTTATCTCACTTTCAGATCCACCGTAGCACATGCTCCTCAACTGCTAGAGAGGAAAGCACAAGCAGATGTGCACAGACTGGAAAGGCTGGGGCTCTCCACCAGAGAACACCAACTGATGGCTGTAAAAAGCATACTACAGAAAATATAAGTGGGAAGGATCTGCTCTGCTGTCTCAGCGCACAGCAAAGGGAATACTCGATGGATCCAAGGCTAGAACTTTAGAAGCTGTAAAAAGCAGACACCTTTTTCCATCCAATCTCAGCTTTTACCAAAGATAACTGAACTACACACAACTCCTAGGGAGATGAAAACCAGAAATTAAGTGCCTGCTGTTACCACAACTCCTGAGTAAGTTTCATTAGGATGCCATGGGATTCCCATTCCATAGGCAGTTATGACTCTGGGTTTTTTGTTCTTTTGTTTAAGACCAGGGCTCTAGATTCAAGATTTGTCACCCAAAACTTGCATGTCTCAACAGGAAGCCAATTTGTTTCCATTGGTTTCGTACAGAAATCAGTTATGCCTTCAGAGCAGTCCCTTTGGCAGAAGCATTCTGCTTCTCAAAATACTTCAGAAACGATCACCTGCTCTATGCGGTGCAAAGCATCTGGCTTCTAAGTCAGCAGGCTCTGTGGCAATAAACTGACAAAACAAGTAATCTCCAGGGTCGGCAATGCTGGTGCCTTTCTGCAGAGATTAGCTGTGCATGCCTGATGGTGTCATAACTAAGCATAATTAGTGAGCTTACAGTAGTCTTCACCATGTCAGCCTGAAGATACAGATACACGAGCCACAAACAGGTTCTTTCAGGAAAACATCAGTACAAACATTTCTGCTCTCTATATAAAAAGCACTGCTTTTAAAGGTTTAAGGTGTTGATATGCACCTTACAAAGTGATAAAAAACTGCACTGATTGTGTACTGTAAGAAATAGAAAAGATACTCTGCAAACCCTTGTGCCAGGACATCCAAAATCCAACAAAAGCAGGACCCTATCATGCTCGTTCCACAAACTAATTAATCACCGAATCACAGAATGCTTTGGGTTGGAAGGGACCTTTAGAGGTCATGTAGTCCAGCCCCCTTGCAGTGAGCAGGGACATCTTCCACTAGACCAGGTTGCTCAGAGCCCTGTCCAAACTGGCCTTAAATGTTTCCAGGGATGGGGCCTCCACCACCTCTCTGGGCAACCTGTGCCAGCATTTCATCACGCTCATGGTAAAAAAATTCTTCCTTGTATCTAGTCTAAGTCTACCCATTGCTCCTTGTCTTATCGCAATAAGCCCTGCTGAAAACATTTTCCCCATCTTTCATGTAGGCCCCCTTCAGGTACTGAAAGGCTGCTATAAGAATTAAGTGATACACACCTTTGGGGAGACTGGGTTTATTAAAAATATTTGTTCCAGGTTAGTAATATAGCCTGAAAAACTTATCTCCACTTTTCTCACAGCTGGTAGGATCCAGTATGAAAGCAAACACTGTTATTGAAGCAAAGAGGTGACATGCTGGATTGCACTGAGAATGGACAGCCTTCTCCAGCCAGCAGGCAAGGGTACTGTACCATTCCTGATGCAACCACACAGAGGTCTGCAATACCTGTGCAGCAGGTAAGGTACTGCCCAGACTGAGGCAGCATCTAGAGGCTCCTCTTGGGCTCCAGCCTTTCTTACGACACAGAAGCAGCTCACACGTGAAAACTTTCTGCACCGATTCTTCTAAAGCAGGTGAAATAAATGGGTAACTGTCACAGTTTAACCCAGCAGCCAGCAACTAAGCACTAGACAGCCTCTTGCTCACCCCTCCTCCTCGCCCCCAGTGTGATGGGGAGGAGACATGGACAAAACGAGAAACTCCTGAGTTGAGATAAAGACAGTTTAATCAGGCAACAAAGGAAATACTACTACTAATAATAATAATGATACTAATTAATATATAAAGCAAACTATATACAATTTCCTCACCACCCAATGACCAAGTTGCAGTCAGTTCCGGGCAGTGATCACGGAACCCCGAGCTTGCGGATTTTCCAAATTTCACAAAACTCCTGAAAAAGACCAAACTCCTGGAAAAGTTAGAACTCCCAGACCACAGAGGATTCGAACTCATGGAAACAAGAAATAGCTTTCTACCCACATGGCCAACCCCCCTTTATAAATTGAGCATTATGTCTATCATCTGGAATATTTCCACTGGCCAGCTTGGCTCTCTGTCTGGCCATGCTCCCTCCCAGCTCCTGCACACCTGCTCATTAGCTGGATATGAGAAACTGGGAAAAGTCCTTGATTTCATCGCAACAATTGAAAACACCAGGGTTATCAACATTTTTCTCATACTAAATCCAAAATACAGCAGCTACTGAGAGGAAAATTAACTCTCTCCCAGCTGAAACCAGGAGAGTAACAATAAGCAAAGGGAGACGAAAGACTGAAAACAAGAGCTATACAGCGCTTTGCTGTGTATAAAGCAATAGCAGCTCCAGATTGGACTTAAAATGCACACATTGAGCCCATCATCTGTAGGTGCTGCTCAGTCTGGCCATTAGCCTAATTTCTCATGGATATCACAGAAAAACGTTACTGTAAATCTCTACATTCAGATTCCTTACAAGCACCCAAACCTCTCACTGAAATGCCCACACCAGTGCCCACACATCATCCTTTGCCACTCAAGCGACTACGGATTTTCCTTGCAGTTTAACTACATCTTTTCGGACTTGTACTTGCCGCCGCTACAGCCTGCTGTTACCAGAATCACACCCTGTGCACATGCAAAGTACTTCCTCAGCCAGAGAGCTCTGCAGGTGCACAGCAGTACATCCAGAAACCTTGTCCCAGGCATCTCATCAGGATTCTTCCCTTTACTGGGGCAGAGGGAGAGGGACCTGCCCGTGCCAGCTGAAAGACCGTTGTCAAGCGGGTCAAAGGAGATAATCCTTCCCCTCTATGCAGCACCACTCTGTCTTCTGGAGCACTGGGTCCAGTTCTGGGCTCCCCAGTACAAAAGGGACATGGACATACTGGAGTGAGTGCAGAAAAGAGTCATGAAGATGGCTGCATAGACTGGAACATTTGCCACACAAGCACAGGCTGAGACCTCAGACTGAAGACCAGAAGGCTCAGGGGTGATCTTATCAAAGTCTATGAATACCTGATGGGAGGGTGTAAAGATGTTTCAACCAGACTATTCTCAGCAGTGTCCAATGACAGGACAAGAAACAAATGGCATAAACTGAAATACAGGAAATTCCTTTTTTTTCTATTGTAAAGGTGGTCAAAAACTGGAACAGATTACCTGGAGAGGTTTGCTGTCTCTATCAGTGGAGATACTGAACACCTGATTGGGCACGGTCCTGAGCAACGGGCTTTGAGCAGGAGCTTGGACCAGACAACCTCCAGAGGCCCCTTCCAACATCATCCACTCTGTGACTCACTGGTTCTAACTGTCTGTTGTCCGCCTAATATTCAAACAAGCAAGCAGAGCCTAAATCAGGGAGAGTACGCACATAAACAGATATGCAGGCTAAATCAATTTATCGCAAACTTTTTTTTTTAGTGCTTTTTTTTTTTCTTTTCATAGCATGTGTACATCATAGATCTGTCTACCCACACACCTGCGACAGTTGTGAGGTCTGCTTTGGCATGTCCCGAGTCATTCACATCATCTTGGGGAATATTAAATTGTCAGCTTTCAGATTAGATACATCTGAGTGCCTTTCTGTACCTTTGTCTGCAGCAGAGTTAGGAGATTAAGATCTTGGACACAAACAGGCTTTGCCCTAACATTTACCAGCTCCTGGAGAATAGTAACAAGTTGAGTCACAGCACAAAAGAAGTGAATCCAAGAGCGCACACACACACATGTTCTTTAATCACCACCCCCAAGAGGCTGCATTTATTTCACACAGCAACACTCTGAGAAAGTATGAGGATGCAAACAGGCATTTTACACACTTGTCGTAGAAAAAATTTTACAAGTGCCAGTGTCTGGAGAATTTTGACAAAAGGTGCAGGCGAACCATGGATCCAGGTGGCAAGCTAAAGGCACAATGCTGTAATAAGAACATTCTGCATCCTTTAGTTGACCTGTTAAAGAAAGTAAGGTTTGAGTAGACACCTGAACATGAGTAGAGAAGCATTCTGCGCCACTAGCTAGCACATGAAGTTATGCAGCCCTATGAAGTTGCACTCAAAGGAAAAACATCCAAAAGGAATGCAGTTGGGTCAAGGGATCCAGTGCAGAGTAGACAAGATTAAGCAAGACAAGATGCACAAATTGCAGACTGAAAATCAGATTGAGATGAATCATTACATCAATGAAAGTGGAACAAACTCCTTTCCCACCCTGCTCCAGCACGGGGCAGAACATTCCCTGGCATGGAAGAAAATGCACAGTTGATGTTAACTGATCCATTAACTTCATCTGAAGAGGGCACTGAAACTTATCCCAAATATGTCCACGTCAGTGGTCCATTAAGTTCCCCTTCCACAAAGAGCAAACTTTTAGAAATCTGCCCCAAATTAAACAGTAGCTTCATGTTTCCTTTTCCCTTTGACTTTACATCCATTTCTTCAAATGCTTGGCTTATTGCAAAAGATCTTTTTTCACACTGTGTAACAACGCAGACCTCCTCTCTGTGCCTGATGAAGGCTGTCCTGTGTCAGCAGGTACCACATGGTAACAGTTAGATCAGTAGTAATTTTAGAGAAGGAGACTTTCAGCCCTAAACATGATGCCCCCTGCCTCTCACTCCAAACACATACTTTTCATCCTGTTTTCCATTAATGGCATATAAATTTCCGTCACCATTTCAGTTAAACTTTTTTAAAAGACTACAAGAAATTTTCTAAGAGTACCATTTCAGCTTTAGTTCTCACCAAAAAACACTGGATTACTAACAAAAAAACACCAAATTCTCAAGACACATTGCCCAGATATCACCCAGATACGTCTATACTAGACCTATATCTTTTGTATATATTCAGGAGAAATTGATTTTAATATTTTTCAGGAAATGACAAAGTCTCTCTTGTGCATGTGTAATTTGGGAATTACTACAGGAGCCACATATTTAGCCTACAAATGCTGTAGCCTAAAAGAAAACACACATGCTTTCATCCATACTGTTCCACTCTGGGTCAGCAACACAAGACGCACGCCATTCCTGTGCAGAAATCAAAACACTCCCAACACCTTTATCCTCAACCAAACTTACATGTCCTAGGTCAACATGCTGATTTAAAAAGCAGAACAACAGAAGCTAGCCAGGCATTAGACCTCCTCGTCACAAAGGAGTTGCAAAGCTTTGAGTACACAACAGGGGAAACAGTGACACTGGTCCAAGTTCACCCAAACCACTAAAACCAGCTCTTTCAATCCACCTCCACTCATTTAGACACAGACTTTAGCGCTTTCTTGATGTAAAATCTTTCTGATGAGGCGGGATAATACACACATTCAGAAACAGAGAGCTGGGAGACATGGATTAGTCTACACCTTGAGCTCACTGCCTGTGGTGGACTTTGAGCAGTGGCACACACTCTAACTAAACTCAGAATGATTTCTAGGGTCACATCAGATGACTGAAAACTCTTCCAAGATAGACGCTACCCTGATTGCATGGACGCAGTGAACAGAACGCTTATTGCCAAGACTGTCTCAACAAGCAAACTGTGAGAGAAGAGACACTTCAGTTTCTATTTACTCAATTTAATCAGTGCAAAGAGTGAGGTGGGTTTCTTTACCTTCTCCTGGTTCGGGATTCCCCCTCGACCTTTGATTTTTCAGGCTTCCTGAGAAAAAGGCTAATAGCAAAAATTCAGTATGAGCTAACGGCCTAAAACATTCTACAAACTGCATCTCTTCTGGAACACTTGGCAAATCACTCCCTTTAAAAAACAAGTCCGCTTGCATCATACTCTGTGTATTATTTTTTTTGTAATACTGCTCCTACGAGGGGCAGCTGAACAAAAGCAGGAGGTATATTTCTCAGAAGTTCACCTCTTTCTGCTGCTTCTTCCTCCAGCTGAAGGCAACTGTGACTAGATCGTTGTAAGCACCTCTGCTGCAGACATGCCAAACAAGCATAGCAGATGACAACCTGTATAGCAAGACATCTTGCTTTCATCATCAGGTATCATTTGTAAAAACAAGAAGAGATATAGAAACAGTGGATGGGATTCTGGTAACCTCTCTTAAGGGACAGTCAGTCCCACTTCAAACCAGATTTTTTGGGAGGCAGGGGGGTCCTATATGAATATTGATGTAAATGCAGCTTCCTGCCCAGCCCGATGACAATTTATCAGCGAGTGGTGTGTTATCTGGCAACTCCTCACCCATGGCAGATTAGACATACAGGCAGTATACTCGAAATAGAATGCTTCCCCAACAGGATGAGACATCTGTGGGTGTTTTCAGCCTTGTATCCAAATAAAGCTCAGTATCCTACTAATGACATACACATAACATTCTGGCCACAGAAGAGAGTTACTGCTTGCGGCAATACATTTAATAAGGAGCTAAGGACAACAGGCCTTTGTATAAAATAAATTAAAAAGCTTTAAAACTGATTTAGAGATGTACTGAACAAGACTTTACAATTGACAAAGCCTTTGCTGAAGTCATCCTTGCAGGCAGAGCCTATTACTTTGACTGCTGCAGGTCTTTGCAAACGCCAAGCTGCCTTTGGTAAAGAGCAAGTCATGTGTGCAGCTTGCATTAAAGAGAGAAGGTCAGCCACTTTTTAAGTTTGCTAGGGCTAGACCTGCAGAAATATCTCGACTGCATGCAGTTAACCTAGGTCTCCTTTCTCTACCCTCTGCAAGAGATTCTGACACGTTTGATTGTTGTTGATACGACGAGGAAGGCCAAGGCCCACCTGGAATTGAAGCTGGCAAGGGATGTCAAAAAGGGCTTCTTCAACTACATCAGCAGCAAAAGAAAGGCTAGGGACAACGTGGGGCCGCTGCTGAATGAGGCGGGTGTCCTGGTGACGGAGGATGCAGAGAAGGCAGAGTTACTGAATGCCTTCTTTGCTTCAGTCTTCAGTGCCAAGGCAGGCCCTCAGGAATCCCAGGCCAGAGGTAACAGAAGACCAAAGAGAGGATGACTTTCCCTTGGTCGAGGAGGACTGTGTGAGGGATCGCTTAAGCAAACTGGATGCCCACAAATCCATGGGCCCCAATGGAATGCACCCACGAGTGCTGAGGGAGCTGGCAGATGTCATTGCTGAGCCACTCTCCATCATCTTTGAGAGGTCCTGGAGGACAGGAGAGGTGCCTGAGGACTGGAGAAAGGCCAATGTCACTCCAGTCTTCAAAAAGGGCAAGAAGGAGGACCCAGGGAACTACAGGCCGGTCAGCCTCACCTCCATCCCGGGAAAGGTGATGGAGCAGCTTATCCTGGAGGCCATCATCAAGCAAGTGGAGGAAAAGAAGGTTATCAGGAGTAGTCAGCATGGATTCACCAAGGGGAAATCATGCCTGACCAATCTGATAGCTTTCTACGATGGCATGACTGGCTGGATAGATGAGGGGAGATCCGTGGATGTTGTCTACCTTGACTTCAGCAAGGCTTTCGACACGGTCTCCCATAACATTCTCCTAGGGAAGCTCAGGAAGTGTGGGCTGCATGAGTGGTCAGTGAGGTGGATTGAGAACTGGCTGAATAGCAGAACTCAGAGGGTTGTCATCAGCAGCGCTGAGTCTAGTTGGAGGCTGGTAACTAGTGGTGTCCCCCAGGGGTCAGTACTGGGCCCAGCCTTGTTCAACTTCTTCATCAACAACCTGGATGAAGAGTTAGAATGTACCATCAGCAAGTTTGCTGATGACACCAAACTGGGAGGTGTGGTAGATACACCAGAAGGCTGTGCTGCCATTCAGCATGACCTGGATAAGCTGAAAAGTTGGGCAGAGAGGAACCTGATGAGGTTCAACAAGGGCAAGTGCAGGGTCCTGCACCTGGGGAGGAACAACTCAATGCATCAGTACAGGCTTGGGGCGGACCTGCGGGAGAGCAGCTCTGCGAAGAGGGACCTGGGTGTCCTAGTGGACGACAGGTTGACCGTGAGCCAGCAGTGTGCCCTGGCTGTCCAGAAGGCCAATGGCATCCTGGGGTGCATTAGGAGGAGAGTGGCCAGTAGGTCAAGAGAGGTTCTCCTTCCCCTCTACACTGCCCTAGCGAGGCCCCATCTGGAGTACTGTGTCCAGTTCTGGGCTTCCCAGTTCAAGAAAGATGAAGAGCTACTGGAGAGAGTCCAGCGGAGGGCTACAAGGATGGTGAGGGGACTGGAGCATCTCTCCTATGAGGAGAGGCTGAGGGAGCTGGGCTTGTTCAGCCTGAAGAAGAGAAGGCTGCGAGGGGACCTTATAAATGCCTACAAATATCTGAAGGGTGGGTGTCAGGAGGATGGGGCCAGACTCTTTTCAGTGGTGCCCAGTGACAGGACAAGGGGCAATGGGCACAAACTGAGGCACAGGAAGTTCCGTCTGAACATGAGGAGGAACTTCTTCCCTCTGAGGGTGACGGAGCACTGGAACAGGCTGCCCAGGGAGGTTGTGGAGTCTCCTTCTCTGGAGATATTCAAGACCCGCCTGGACAAGGTCCTGTGCAGCCTGCTGTAGGTGACCCTGCTTCGGCGGGGGGGTTGGACTAGATGACCCACAGAGGTCCCTTCCAACCCCTACTATTCTGTGATTCTGTGATTCTGTGATTCTGTGATTCTACCCTTTAATTTACCTAATTCAGGGTACTCCAAGTTCACACACTTTTTCTTGACGAAACCAACCTACCTAATAGTGATGACTTAGGGCAAAGTGATAGCTTAAAAAAAAAAAAAAGAAATTACAAAAGACAGAGCCAAGTAGAATAGAAAAACAGTTATCTAACCCATCTTCCACTCCACAGTAGTTATACACACCTATGTCATTCGTGCCAGACAGCTGCCTTATCTCACTGGAGTGAGTACTGCAGGCTTCAAGCGTCCCCAAGTCATACATTTCATCAGTGCTTAACTGTGCTGAATTAGAGTGTTTCCTTCCCTAAGACTTCCTTTGCTGTAAAAATCAATCCATTCATCCCCAAACGGCAGAAGTAGTAATAACTCCGTTTTGTTCATCTCTGTTCTAGGCTTTTAACTCTTTCAAGACTTAAAATCCACCCTTTCTTTACCCAAGTCTTTTTTCTAGCTTGTAGATCCTGGTTTGCAGACCTCTGACCTTCTCATACTCCTCCCTGAACTGTCTCTGACAAGTTTTTATTCTTCCTTGATGCGTGACATCCAAGTCTGGAAAAAGTTCCTCAGCCAAGCAAAATTGTGTCCCCATTATTTTACTGAAAAAAACAGATAGTAGCACCGAGGTCACGTTCTAAGTCTCAGAAAAAACTGTCTTCTCCACCTGATTTACTCTGAAGTTGCTTGGCATTTAACTCGCTAAAGCTAACTTAACCTGGTTTTGAGGCTACTAGGATACTCAGTGCAGGGTCAAAAGACACAGTTTTGCATATTCTTTAGAAGTGACCCCATCTTGCACAGCAACTTATGCAAATGAAAATGAGTTACCATACTAAGATATATCAAAACAATGGAAAAAGCAGATATATTAAACAGTGGCTGACAATTCATGAATCACTCCAGAATTAACACAGCTCTTCTAACGGCACAGTTGAACCACTTATTCACAGAGCCCCTCAGAAAAGAGACATGAGTGAACGAAACGAAAGCTGGGAAGGAGCAGTCCCAGTCCTAGAGGAATCCAAATACCAACACCAGCATGCATGCAGTTACGCATGTATGTACAGGATGGTTTCATCTGTCCTGAACACTGGACAGACATCTGGCAGAAGGTGAGCCTGCAAATATTTTATAAAAACAAGGTCTGTTTCAGTGAAAAGTGCCACCTCTTAGTGGCATACTACGATTATATAGTCACTTTTTCAAGCCTGTGCCTACGGCAGCACTTTAAGCTTATATAACATTTACCTTAGCACAAGCTTGGAAGCTTAACAAGAGATTAGGATACTGATTTTATAATGAATGATCATGGGTACCAAGATACTGGTCACATATTTGTATGACCACAACTTGTTTCTCTTCACCACACTAGTTCCTGAAAAAGCAATAAACATTACTAGAGCAAAATTGTTCTCCTGAATAACTGAAGTTCTGATTTATTAATGTATCTCCACCTACTTGTCTATATAAAGACTTACCCTTTCTCTAGAGCTTTTCAAACTTCAAAACAAAGTTAGTAGGTGGCAGGTACTGTTGCTGGCATGACACCTAAATAAAGGGGACATTCCAAAACAGATCACACCACTTGAGGATTTTAAACTGAAAGTGAACTCACAGAGAGTAATGAAAAGGTTACGTGTTCTCTAATTAAATTAGAGGCATCAACCATTCGAGGGCCTGGCAGTACTTCTGTATTAGCACTGACTTCACATTAAGCAAATGCTGATTGCTTCCTGCTCAAGTCAGCCCAGCATCGTTCTGTAAGTGTCTGCATACTGATCTATGGTGGTAGGTCACCTTCAGCAAATGAACAAAGCACTTCAAAATAATTTGAACAAAGTATAAATTTTAGGCTGAGGTAGCGGTCATTTGATAATTTGAGTGGCTTAATCAGCAAGTGCTCCACTGAAGCATGGGAAGATGTTTTGCAGATTGAGGAGGTCAGAGGAACCCATTTACTACGTATACGTAGGAATAATCAAGCCTGTATCCTCTCCTATGACTGGGGTGAGACAAGACAATTCTGTCACCTTACTGTTGAGCTATTTATCTGATGATACACTAAAAAAAGAAATGAATAGACTTACGAATCACAAAATACTGACTGCAGCAGATGATGAAATTCATGATTCAGGCTACTAAGATTACCATGTTCCAAATTATACTACTTGCATTTCTTTTATGTACTCCTTTGTAGCTAGCATAATTTGTAGTTACCATCAATTAAATGACAGTCATAAATGGAACTTCAAAAAGATAAAAAATGAATCGTGATGTTGAGCCAAAAAGCAAATAAAAATGTCAAAAGATTAACTTCATAAATGCTCTCAGGCATAGTATTAAGATATTAACCCAACATGCCGGCCTGTCAGTACGCTCTGACTAAAAAATGTTTTACATTTTCAATAAAACAAGTTCAGCATTTTGGCCCATCTAACAGCACTAACAGGTTGTTTCCTGCCACGGCGTTTCTGCAAATGACTAAAGCAGTAACTTCTCGTAGAGTTAGGACAAGCAGGAAATAATATTGCCACCTATGCTTTGAAATAGCATCTGGGTGGAATGTATAGACACTGTCAAGTACTCTTAGAACAAGTTTCAGTGCACATTTCTTAAGCTTCCTATCAAAAGCTGTGTTTTTTTAGAGAGACTTTCACTGAAACAGAAATACCCAGAAAAGAAAAAATGCTGTTCAAAAACCAAGTCACTGGTATCCAGTATCTCCATAAGTTCCCCACACCATTTCTGTCTCCAGCAGCGGGAGCAGATGAGTAAGAGTGAATTTTTTGATCTTGTCTTCAAGGATTAGCTGCTTCCCTAGTAAAACAGTGGGACAAGATGCAGCCCACATCCAGACAAGGCTGGAGGCCTGTTATTAAGTTGGAGGAGAACAGGCTGCTCCGTGACAAGTCACTGCAGCACACCCAAATGATCAGTCTCACAGTTCGTGCACATTAGCTGTCACATTACCTGCACGTGGCTCCATGAAGTAAATAACAGCGTCTCCAACAGAACACCAGCACCAAACCATTCTTGTCCTCTACAATAGTGACATTTGTAGAGACAATGTAAGGAATAAGTACTGAAATATAAAGGCTGTTGAGTCTAGTGACCGAACTATGACGTCCCAATAGCAAAGGATGTCCCAAGAAATTAACAGTTTTGCAGATATATCACTGTAATACAACAAAGCCAAGCTCTGGCTAACAAAACATTTCATGAGAGTATTAGGAGAAGGGCATTAATGTAAACCTACTGTTGTCCAACAACAACAACTTTGAGATGTTGCTTTCTTTCATGTGACATGTTGGAAACTGCGGCCCTAGCTGTGCCTGCAAGTCACACACACATTTTCTCCTGCACCTGGAGCGTCCCACATGACCAGGTACAAATGGCTGAGCCCGCCAAAAGAAGCCTCAATTCTTCAGTACTCTCCAGTATTAAAAGAAGGGGGAGGAGCCTGTGGGAAGATAATGACTGTACATGTCCTTCCCACAGAAGAGGTTCACAGACCATCCTAATTAAAAAACTTCTGCTACATTCTGTGTGAAACCATCGGAAAAACGACAGCATGCAAGAACTTCAGAGGCTTGCTTCTCCCCCACTCCCTTGACCGAAGTTATTACTATCAAGAAGTATCCCGCATGGACAACAGCTGGGAGAGTTGAGAAGCCCTGTGGAGGACTCGGGGGCACTGGTGGATGAAAAGATGGACATGAGGCAACAATGTACGCTCAGAGCCCAGAAAGCCAACCATATCCCAGGCTGCATCAAAAGCAGCGTGGCCAGCAGGGCGAGGGAGGGGATTCTGCCCCTCTGCTCTGCTCTGGTGAGACCTTACCTGGAGTCCTGCATCCAGCTCTGGGGCCCTCAGCACAGGAAAGATATGGACCTGTTGGGAGTGGGTCCAGAGGAGGGCCACAAAAATGATCAGAGCGCTGGAACACCTCTCCTGCGAGGAAAGGCTGAGAGAGCTGGGGTTGTTCAGCCTGGAGAAGAGACGGCTCCGGGGACACCTTATTGCAGCCTTCCAGTACTTAACAGGAGCTTATAAGAAAGATGAGGACAGGCTTTTTAGCAGGGCATGTTGTGATAGGACAAGAGGTAACGGTTTTAAACTAAAAGAGAGTAGATTTAGGCTGGATATAAGAAATTTTTTACAATGAGGATGGTGAAACACTGGCACAGGCTGCCCAGAGAGGTGGCAGCTGCCCCATCCCTGGAAACATTCAAGGTCAGGTTGGACGGGGCTCTGAGCAACCTGGTCTAGTGGAAGATGTCCCTGCTCATTGCAGCGGGGTTGGACTAGATGGCCTTTAAAGGTCTCTTCCAACCCAAAGCATTCTATGATAACTTGAAATATATCCAGACACTACAAAATTCAATATGCAAGTACAAGAAATGATTGTTTCACCAAAAAATGTACACAAAGGTGCAGAGAAAACAGGTAGCCACAGTTGCCAATCCTTGGGTCAACGGAGATGTTAAAAACAGACAAACAAAAGGTTGCAATTAGGTTTAAAAAAAAAAAAAGAAAGAAAAAAATACAGAGGAAAGGTGACAGCTGGAAGAACAAACAAACTACAGCTCCGCCTGTTGACAGAGGATAAAAATTACAGGCAGACTGATGAACTTATGACAACTGCACACCTGCAACCAGGCAGCAAGCAGCCTTCAAAAAAGAAGTTGGCATTGCTTTTGTGGAATCATCATTTTGACAGTTATCTTACATTAGGATAA